>NW_026853170.1:0-708306 GCF_026571515.1 Ruditapes philippinarum
ACAACATTGATTAAATTTGGGAGCGTGAGTCCAACCAAAGGGGAGAAAAATTTTATTTTTTTTTGATCATTTTATACAACCCCAAAAATTCGCCTGATAAAAAATTTAGGGTGGGTTGGGCTGTATTGGGGGAAAAACTTTTGTGCAACTGTTTTTCGGCCCATTTGCCTTTAAACTGGGTGTTTTTTTTATTAAAGAATTATAGGGGCCCCACATAAAAAGGAGTTAATCTGATTTAATTTTAATATTTCTTATGTTTTTTGGGCCAAAAAAACCGTACTCCCCAAAATATAAAAATTTTTTCGGTTATATCGTTTTTAACTTTTGAGATAAGATTTGGTTATTTTTTAAACCCCTTTTGTCTAATTGGTCCCCTTTTATTTTTTTAATTTTTTTTTAACCGGGCTGAAATATTTTCCTTACTGCTGTAAAAATAAATTAAACCTTTTGGGGTTAAAAAATGTAAAAAAATTTTCATCCCTTTTGGGGGAAAAAACAAAAAACCAAAATCACGTAGTTTTTTTTCTTTTTTTGAAACTGTGTAAAAATTCAGTACTTATTTTTAATTTTTTGTTATCTTATTGCTTCTCAATGGGGAAAATGATATTTTAGTTCATTTTTGCACTTTTAAACCCAAAATTAATAAATTAAAATTTAATTTTAGGCAGTAAAACAAACTTTTCGGGAAAACAAAATTTGTTTTTTGCTCTCTAGGAGCCGATATCTTTAAATTTCTACAATTAAAGAAAAATTTTTGAAAATTCCCCTTAAAATAACGACCACCCAGTTTATCCCTTTATTTGAACAAAAATTCTGAATTTGGGCAATTTTACTGTTATACCTTTTTAATTTTTAAAAGTTTGCAAAGCAAAAAAAAGCAAAAAGATATTTAAAAATGGGTTTATAGTTAAAAAAGGAACCATTTCATTATTTTTTGGGGGAAACCCCGGGCGAGCAAAAAAATCTTTGGAATGTATTTAACATGTTTTCCCAAAAGCTTATTTAAAAATCTTTTTGATAAAATCCCATATTGGAGTTATGTAAAAAATTTACTATATTACTTTTCCCGGGGACTGTAATTTTTTAAAAAAAAACTGGGAAATTTAACGTGGGTAATCAATTGAAATTTTTTTTTGTTAAGTGGGAAAAGGTACCCAAGGGTATAAAAATTTTTTTTACTTTGTATTAAAAATTGTACCGGATGATTTCAAAAATGACTTTCTTTAAGCGCCTAAAATTTACAAAAATTTAAGGGGGTCCCCTTTAAACAATTCAAAAGGGTTTTTAAAATTGTAATTTTTCCCTTATTATTACAGATTTGCTTTATGTTTCGTTTAAAGATGAACCCCTTTTTAAATTTTTTAAAAAAAATTTTCCGGAAAAATGTGAGTGATTCATTTACTAGAGGTTTTTCTAAAACCCTACATTCCGAATTGCAAATAAACTGCTTTTAACAAAACGAGTATCAAGTCACGTCAGGCGATCCTGTAATCATTGCAAAATTTAATAAACCTGTCTAGTAGAAGAAAAACAATTTTTAACCGGGACAAGCATATGGGGAAACATATTCTTCCCAGGATGAGAGAAGACAGATTTTGGTGTTACAATAATAAAATAACAAGTAACTAAATTTGTTAGTTCTGTTATAAAAACAGAAGATTAAATGAAGAAACGATCAAACGCAAAATAAAAAAAAAATCCAATGAAAAGGGAAAGAGTAAGTTAAAAAATCAGTTTCCGAATAATTAGAAACTTTAGAAGGATTTCTAATCTTTAAGGAAAAGTATTAAACAAAAAGAAAGTATATTTTCGGAAAAAAAAAAAAAAGAAACGTTAGTTTTTAAAATTATCTGTTAAAAGTATTTACAAAACTATGGCCTTTTTTTATTTTTTTTAAGAGAAAAAGAAAAATTTTGAAAAAAGAAAATTGAAATTTTTTGAAAATGATGGTTTTTATATTTTTTCAAAAGATTGTGTTTAAATATACTTAGATAAGATGAAATTTCCCCTTTTTTGTTTTTTAAAACATAAAAGGTATTTTTATAACAATATATTCGTTTTAAACAGTAGTGTTTTTTCAATATGCTGCGGAATTTTTTTTTTGAAATCGATTTCCAATAGGATTTAATTTATAACTGCAATATAAATCAAACATGTTTTTAAAAAATCTCAGTTTCATCACTGCTAATATTTTTCCCTTTTCTATATAGGCAAGAAGCCAAATTTTTTTTAAAATCAAAATTAGCCATGGGAATATATTCCTGTATTCTTGTTTAATTTCTATTAGAATGATTTATTAAAAAAACAAAGATTTAAAAAAAGAATATCAAACAAGAAATTCAGAATCTTCTTCTTTACAGGCGATGTTGTTACGTCGTCATTTTCCAATCAAAACGGGTTAAAATTGTTTGTTTGTTTGGATTTTTAACGCATCGTCAACACTTATGGCCATATCGTGCCGGGAATGCTATAATAGGCTTAAATGATATGTAAAACTTTGTAAATGACAATAAAAATGAGACAGATTAGATCCGGAATACAAGTTTATCTCTTTCAAGTAATCAATTGATGTTTTTTGATGGAATTGGGTATTAAAGAAGTTCTTTGAGTTGAATTACCAGAATAAAAATCTGATTACGGGCTTGTGAAAAATCATGACATTCAAGAAGAAAATGCTTGACAAGTAAAATTTTCATTACAACCTACACAGAAAGGGGCATTTGTCATTCGGTTGAGGAGATAAGAGTGGGAATTTTAGTGTGTCCAATTCGACTTCGAAGAAGAACTGTTTGATCATGGCGGTTTGAAGAGATATGAGATGGTGACACAATCAAGAGATGGGTTTTATATCGTGAAGCTTATTAAAAACGGGCATTGTCCCAATTTTGCTTCCATTCAGATGATACGAGTTTATTTATAAAGCCGGTCTAAAATCACAAAGCAGGTAACAATAAGTCAGTTTTTTTTGAAAATTTAAATGATTGTTTAGCTAAAAGCATCTACTTTTCATTTCCTCGTATACCTACATGACTTGGGTGACATGACTTCCAATATTTAATTTAACATATTTTGTTTTAAGTATATCATAAAATCGATTTATTAAAACAAGTTTCTTTATCATGATATTATTTAGTTTTTTTCATTTTTAATGGATAGTAAACAGAAGCCGAGTCGGAAAATAATCACAAATTGTAATCAGGGGAATATGCTGTTCTATGTATGACAATGCTAAACTCTTAGCCCTTTTGCCTTTAGCGTAAAAATGATCTTATCTGGTACCCCCCTCTAGAAGAAAATAAATTTTAAAACACAGCCGCACCTTTCCCTTCCAACCCTTTTTTTGAACCTCCCTTTAAATATGTATTTTAAATCTTCTGTTTTTTCCTTGATAGCCCAGTGGTTAACGTTCTGAAATAAGTTTAAAACTAATGATGCTGCCGCATGGGGTTTAAACCCCGACCCGGGGGAAAGGGGGTTTTTCCTTTAGCAAAAAACTTTTTACACTGATTGTTTAGTATGGTTGGTTCCAGGGAAAAGGTTCGAAAATTGGCGTTTAGGGAAGCTTATTGCTTCCCGCACACAATCGAACTAAATAAATTCTGGTTGTTAACCAACTGCTAAAACTTTCCATTTTTAAAATGTTCAGGTGAATTTGATGACTTTTTTTCTATATTTGAAAGGTTAATATTTATTTTCGGGGAATTATAAGTCAAGGTGGGAACATCCTCATCGGTCATTTTGGAAGGATACTGTCTGGATTAATTTTAAGTTACCGTCCATGAACAGGCTCAATCAAACCGAGCCTGCAACATTTTCAATTTTGTCGTGTTGGGCGTTCTTTAGGGATTCTGTTTTACTATATTTTATCTAAATCATCTTTTAAACGAAGGCCTAAGGGTTTAAGTTCCTTTGGTTTGTTAACAAATTTTTCAGTATAACTTGGTTTGAAAATAAAATTTTTAGTCTGGATTTTGCTAATATTAGATGAAATTCTAGTTGCATTATTGAAGTTGACAGCTTTTTTTCGACGAAGATAAAGCAATGGTTCCCAGCTTCCGCATATAGACTTTCTACAGGTGAGGGTGCGGAAAAGCACCTTAAAGCTAAACGTAAACCCTAAGTGAATGTATGGTATCTAGCATTTTGAAAGATATGATTTTCTTGCAGACCCATATTACTACAGAACCATAATCTAATGTTGATCGGATAAGACTTCTGTTATAATTTCAGGTAATGTGGAAGAATTTTGCATCCCAATTTGTACTTTTGATAAAACCTTAGTAAATTTAAAGCTTATTTTGGCATTTAGTTTTCAAATGTTTAATATGTGTGGTAAAAAAAGAAAGTTTTTTTATTCAAATATAATAAAAAAATTAATTCCTTAAAAAACTTAGGCTTCATCAACTACGGAATTTTTAGAAAACCAGATATGTAAAGTTCGGGTCATTTATTGGGTTTGATTTTCGCAATCGACAAAAATTAACACATTTGCAGTTTTTGAACATTGGAAAATTAAAAAACCATTTTCTATTGCCCACTTTTTGAATTTATCTAAAATTTTGTTGGAAGTTTTCATGATTCAATTGTTCTTATAACTTTTCGAATCGATAGGCAGATTTAAGAAAATCGTCTACATATAGAGAAGCAGTCCTTATGCCTGGTGTAAAGAGCGCAAGCAATATTGTTTATTTTTAAGGCCAAAAAGTTGTTAACAGAAAGTATGCTTTCTTGAGGAACACCTTGTTCCTTGTTTTGGGTTCCTCAGAAAAATAGTTGAACCAAAAAATATGAAAAAACGAAGATCAAACAAGGAAAGGCGGCGTTCAATGAACCAAGTCAAACTTTAAAGTGCCTATCGTTTAAATCCAGAAATGAAAAAGAAGTCTGCCTTTAAGTTAGAATTTTTAAAGGATAACCATTTTCCCAAGTATATCGTAAGCCTTCTCAAGATCAAAGGAAAATTGATACCAGGTGTTGTTTATTTACAAAGCTTCTCTAATAAAAGTTTCACAAGTACCGTTACAAAGATTGATCGTTTGTACTTCGCTGGTTTACCGAAAAACCTTGACTGGAAAAAATTAGTTGATAGTTCCCATTATTTTCTAGATACCAAAACTAATCGATTATTTTTCATTCTCTCAAATGTTTTTGCAGAGGCAACTTGTTAGTAAAATTGGACGCGATTATTTGTTAAGTGTCAGGTTTGAATCTTTTCCAGGTTTAGGGAGTAGGAATAACCAACGCATGGGAAAGTGGATGGGAAATTTACCAGATATCCAAATTTTGTTAAAAAATTTTCAAGAAGCAAGTCAAGAGATTGGGGTGGTAAAATGTTAAGAAATGGTAGTAAATTTTCGTCCGGGCCTGAGCACTATCTTTTTTGCAGTTTTTGATTGAATAAATTCAAGTCATTCAATAGAGAAAAGGGAATTAATAGTCCCTCATAGTTTTGTTGAAGTTAAAATTAAATATGCTCCTTTCTCAGCTTTACATTTATGGGTTGTTGAAACATTTGAATAATTGGTTTTAAGAAGAGTTCTTTTTTCAAAAGTTTTAGCCAGTTTCTGCCAATTATCCGTGTTTGTTTTTTTGGCATATTGGCCATCACCCAGTTTTTAAAGTGAACCCGTTGGGACTCATTTTATATCTAACCATTATTTTTCGTACTGCATTCCCAGGACCTTTCTAATAGGAGTATTTTGAATTAATATTAAACATATATGATTGCCATGATTGGCGTTTAGAATTGACGAATTGAGTGTTCTAGCTTTGGCTCTAATATTCTATAATTTTTCAAAGTTTTCTGTTGTAGGGCGATATTCAAACTTTTTTAAGTGAAGCTTTACCTTTTATACGAACGGCTTTTTTTTAACATTCATCGTTAAAACATGTTTTTTATTTTGTTACTTTTATTATTTTTTGTTAATGGAATAACTTTTGCCGGCAATCGCGATGTAATGCTGAAGAGAACATTTCAGCTATATCAGCAGAAGTGGAAATCAAAATTACAGGAAAAAAATGTCAGAGATAAGCAAAGAACAAAAATTCAGCGTGTAACGAACGGACAGACACAGTATTTAAAAGTGTTTGTTTTAATGTGGAAAAAATGTGCTGCACCCCGTTAAAAATTATCTTTTATAAATGTATTAAAACAATTTACCATAAACATTTTGTCTATCAAATAATTTCATGTTGTTTGTACAAAAATATTTAATGGGTTACAGGTTTTACATCATTTCTGCCAATATTTCGCAAAAAACTTTTAAATTCTGATCATTTCAATGAAATAGCTTCATTTCAATCAAAATTGGGTGCTAATGAAAATTCAAACTTTTATCGATCAAACTTGTCTTTCCCATATTCAGTAAGTTATCTGATAAACAGTACATGGTATTTATTAATCTAATATGCTAAGGATATTTAATAGCATGTTTACAAATAGAAAAATTTATTATTTAAGAATATTTTGTAAACCTAACGTTGAGTTCGTAATATACATATGTGCTGCAAACCAAAAATATACGTGACCAAACATGGCATGTATTTTGGTACACAGCACATTAAATATTGAACTATAAACTGTTACTGGTCACTTGCAACAACGTTGAAGTGTTGTTTAGTTCTCAGCCTCATTAAACTCAGATAATCATTTTCATGTTCTTTCCTCTTCCTAAATCAAATGTAATGGCGACTAAAGTTGACCTTTACTCATTGAATGTTATTAAGCAAGTGATATATTGTTCAATAAAAACTCAAAAATGTAGTTTCAAATTAGCTTCGTTTCATCCAACGAAATGGTGTTCAATGAATTAAGTAAAAAAACAAGACAAATACAACATTGAAATGCCAAATCTGAAGAAAAATAGAAAAAAATAAAAGGTTTCGTGGCATAGGAGAGACAGCAAGTGTAAAGTTTTGTTAAAACATAGCTATATTTAATGTTTACAACAAAGCACAAGTTAGTTCGTTAAAGGATAAAGTACAGAAACTGCGGTTATTGCTAATTCTCTGTTTTGTACTAAGTTATGGTATATTATGATGTTGTTTTGAAATGTGTTTATTTCAGGCCGGCGATGACTCAGGGTACAAGTTTATTTTATTCTAAGTAAATATTACTTTGATGATCTTTAGACAAGTACACAAAAAATTTTATTCAAACCCATTTAAAACGGGAAAATTGGGTAAAAAAATTTGTTTTTCTGTGTGGCCAGGGGGAGCCCTGCAAATTACTTTTTAAATACGATTAAAATTTTTCATTTCCCCGTTCCCTGCGCCTTTTTTGTTGGTCGTTTACTTAAAAGTATGATGAGACAGTAAATTCTTATACATATTTGCTAATAAAAGTAAAATACCTACTGAAACTGATATCTCATCGTTTCAGTTCTAATGTTGTTTCACTTAAATTTCTTTGTCGACGGGTAATCGACATAACCGACTCGACAGTGATTAACCTTTAACCACTGTTTTCATTTTGTTATCGTTACCCATTTCTTCTTAGTCAATTTCAAGACGTTTTCCGGATATTTTGACTCTCATTCGAGTATTTAAAACTTCATAACGACATAATGCAAAAAACATTTCATTGAATTGCTGATGTCAATTTGGAGTTACACCAAAGCGTTTTAAAGCTAACAATGTTATTTGTTATCACAAGGATCTTAAATGCAGTGTCATCAGATCCTACCTAGAAAACATTCGTAGAGCGTCAGATAGGATGTGAGTTTAATCTTATTGCGTTAATTTAATGTATTAGTAAATAAATTAAATTTACGGATGGGTTAAAATTGGTAATTTGTTGCTCTGATGGCGTTTGATATTGAATTAAAATGCATAGGTCAAAAGATATATTTCATGGTTGTAAATAGCATTAGGTTACACACTTATTCCAAAAAAATACATTTGTATAAGATATAGTTAACGATATACAATTCATTAGATTCTTGAAATTAAAGGTAGAATTGCTCTCTTAAACATATAAAATAACAAATATGTACGGAGAAGTATTCATAGTTATATAGGTATGGTTATATTCGTTACAGATTTGAAGCATTGATATTTTTTTCCATTTTTCAAGACAAAAAATGAACAGAGATATTTTTACTAAAACTTCTTAGCTTGAATCTTGATGAAAATGCTTTATTGGTAAAGGTATGAATTGTTCATTCCTTTATTTACATTTAAAATTTACTCAGTATTACGCAAACATTAGAGGCAAAGAACATTATATTTCTTTCATTGCTTTATAAAGTAGTGAAACAAAACCAATGTTTCAGTTTCTCTCTCTGGGGAATCGTCATTTTCAGAATGATCTCATTTCTGATGATTCACTAAATTTATAACCATCCCAATACCATTGCTTCTACAATCACACAAAATTACAAATAAGCAGTGTTTGGTGTTGGCATATCCGTACATAATATACGACTACGCCATAATTGTGATGAGTGTAATTGATTTTGAAAGGAAATGGTATAAGGTATACCACACCAGAATGTTTATTCGTGGGATGTTCAAAAATTCCCCCGAACCCGAATTTGTTTATAATTTATACATGCGCAAAAATGGATGTTTCATCTTTTGTAAAATATTTTTGATTTAATGGCACCCAGCCCCATCGCAGGCCGCCTTAAATAATCATGGAAACGTGAAAGCGGCGCAGTTCAAAAGCATGACATAGGTTGAAATTTTATCACACACCAAAGTGCTGATACAAAAATGAATGTTGTATATTTTGCCGATGCTTGGTGTACAACCCTTTTATATCGTGCTAGTATTTCAGGATATCTGAACACTGGATTTTTTCTGAAATACTTACCTTGTTAGTGTCAACGGTTTGCAGTTGAATCGTTTATTTTTCGAAATGGTCGTCATTAAGTCGTCGGAAAACGGCACTTTCATAAACATTTCTCAACAGTTCGGATAGTACCCTTCAGAAACATCTAATATCTATACAACAGATGAACGATGACTTACAAAACAAACAACATCAATCAAGAAAAGCAATATAAACACATTAAACATCTAATGGCTTGTAAAATGGGCATTAGACAAACTTTTATGATGTGCTCGCCATATTGTCAAGTTTGCAACCATTTCGCTCGCTTGAACCAAGTGTACAACCACTTCACGTCCTGCCCCTTGATTCTTGTAATTTGAACACACTTTAAACGCCCTAAAATACCTTTAACCCATAAAACAATTTACAAAATATTTTTGATTTTAAAAAATGGTTACTGATATAACATAAGAAACGAAACATGATATGACTGATAAACCATGTCACGTAAAATGTGCATTATCGAATTGCTTAGTCGGTAAATGAAAGCTTTTAATTGAAAAGTGTCTTAACAACAGTGCCTGCAACATTTTCAATTTTGGCGTGTTGGACTTTCTTTAGGGATTCTGTTTTTCTCTATTTTATTGTCACATCCGTGTTATTTGTGCCGTGTGGCGGCTGTAAAGTCTCCCCGTACATTTAATCAATGATGTTATATTTTCGATCCGTGAAGTTCGTTCAGCACGACATTATTGTTGTGTATACATATGTGGTACTTTTAGTTTCTTCTGTTCGGTCTATTTCTATTTGGGTGGTTCCAGTATTCCAGTAGTATATAGCGACTTAAAATAAGTACGCCACATTTCTGCTAAAGCCACATTTTTGCAAACGTTATAATATTGATCAGAGCAGCTGCAAGAGTGCATTTTATATACACGCACTCGTGTATATACCTTATCTGTATTAATCAACTACGTATGCGATAATAGAAGTTTTAATGTGAATGAAATTTGTAGGTGATATTATAGATTTACAACAGATATAACAAGTTGATTAAAACCAGTAGTGAATTCAAAGGTCGAAATATTGAATATATTGTGTCAGCTTGTGCCGAGAGACATTTTCTAATTGCGAAGTGCAGGAGAGTCTACATTGAAAATAAACGAAAATATTTTAGATTTATTAGATATACCTAATATATTGACCATACCTCATATACAATATACGCAAAAGTAATATATGAACAAACATCGTTGGTAGACTGTTTATAATTTTACGCGCTTTCAAGAAGCTGGCAAACCCAATGGTAGAGAAAATCAAAACAACTCCCTTACAGCTCTATATATTGGGTTATGACGTAAATAGTTTATATGTAGCCTGTATGCGGTTAGTAAACTCTACCATCAAACGTTCAAAAAGCATATAGTTGCTATTGAAAAAAAAATACCGACAGGTATGAGCTTTGTTTCATTCCTTACCTAGCGTAAGGTGATAGGTCATTTGTCGATTACTGTTTAACAAATCAACAAACACGTAAAACTTAGTCAAGGCACGACATACAACACGCGAGTTCCAACATTACAAATTTAAATCACCGATCTCAATAACCGGAGCTTATCAGAACTGTATTTACCGCTTGTATGGAGGAGCGTTCTGACAAAAGACAAAACGAAGTTGAGCAAACCATACAAACTAATACATTAATTCAAACTGTTTGACAATTTTCTCTAGGTGACACATGCAATAGTGTTGTGCTGTAAGTTATATAAGACAATAAGAGTTGAATTTTCAATATGTGGTCTTCGTTTGTTATATTAAGTGATGCAATATCATTTTCGTAGCTAAAGTACAACAAAACTAATAACGGTTTTTTTTGTTTCATTTTATTTATTCCATTAACATGTTTTACAAATGTAGAACCAATGTCACTATTGGTATTGAAATGACATTTTTGTAATACAAAAAAAAACATTTTGGCGTCAGTTCACTTTAGTAATCGCATGTTTATTTATAATTTATCATCGGTTGATATTTTTTTCAATAGTTTATCGAACAGATATTTCCTTTTACTAACGGCTGCCTTCCATGCTTCTTCTGATTCAAAGTCATATTCGTCTCGAAGCCTTCTCATAGTTTGTTTGACAGCTCTGTGAAAGCGATCCTTTTTTACCGATTCAAACCACATAATCCTGAACAGATACTTTTTCATCACTGCCCTTCTGATCACCGGAAGTAGCTTGTGGTAAGCTTTTTTTGCTGGCATCCTTTTCGCTTATGTCATTATCATCTTCCATTATCTCGGAAGCTAACGAGTCCACTTCTTCCTGATGTTCATCATAACCGTATTTGACGCTATCCCACCAAGGGTCAATTGTTTCTTCAGCTAGTTTCTTCATCCGATTTACTTTCCAAATCCGATTCCTATGTATCGTTGCTGTCACTGATTTCTGATTCCTCATTCTCTTTCGAACGGGTGTCCTCTTCGTGAACGGATTTCCTATGTCTAAAGCAAATTGTACTTCTTTGCAAAGTTTTTGTCACAATCGCTGCAGGCAAACATAATTTTAAGTTGAATGCACTCACTTATAAAACCTCTGTGTAGTTCGAGTTGCGAACGATAAATGACTCAAACGTTAATTCAACGCTAGAGGTAAATATACTATTGTCGAGCAGCCGGCTAAATGACAGTTTGGGAATGAATGAGCAATCTACGAGCAGGTGTGAGCAGGTTAGATGGCCTTTTTTAATAAATGAGCAATATACGAGCAGATATGAGCAGGCGGCAAGAGGACAGTTCGGGAAAGGAAGAGCAATCTACGAGCAGGAATGAGCGGGCTAGAGGACAGTCCTCTATGGGACTTTAATAGACTCAAATATCGTTTTAACTGTCTCATTATGAGCTCAAGTCTGATCCTAATGATTAAATTGTATTTCTTTGCAAAGTTTTTGTCACAATCGCTGCAGGCAAACATAATTTTAAGTTGAATGCACTCACTTATAAAACCTCTGTGTAGTTCGAGTTGCGAACGATAAATGACTCAAACGTTCAACGCTAGAGGTAAATATGCTATTGTCGAGCAGTAGGCTAAATGACAGTTTGGGAATGAATGAGCAATCTACGAGCAGATGTGAGCAGGCTAGATGACCCTTTTTTAATAAATGAGCAATATACGAGCAGGTATGAGCAGGCAAGAGGACAGTTTGGGAAAGGAAGAGCAACCTACGAGCAGAAATGAGCGGGCTAGAGGACAGTCCTCTATGGGACTTAAATAGACTCAAATATCGTTTTAACTGTCTCATTATGAGCTCAAGTCTGATCCTAGTGACGTTTTAACTGTCTCATTATGAGCTCAAGTCTGATCCTAGTGACTACTAGGATCAGACTTGAGCTCACAATGAGACAGTTAAAACGATATTTGAGTCTATTAAAGTCCCATAGAGGACTGTCCTCTAGCCCGCTCATTTCTGCTCGTAGATTGCTCTTCCTTTCCTTTCCCAAACTGTCCTCTTGCCTGCTCATACCTGCTCGTATATTGCTCATTTATTAAAAAAGGGTCATCTAGCCTGCTCACATCTGCTCGTAGATTGCTCATTCATTCCCAAACTGTCATTTAGCCTACTGCTCGACAATAGCATATTTACCTCTAGCGTTGAACGTTTGAGTCATTTATCGTTCGCAACTCGAACTACACAGAGGTTTTATAAGTGAGTGCATTCAACTTAAAATTATGTTTGCCTGCAGCGATTGTGACAAAAACTTTGCAAAGAAATACAATTTAATCATTAGGATCAGACTTGAGCTCATAATGAGACAGTTAAAACGATATTTGAGTCTATTAAAGTCCCATAGAGGACTGTCCTCTAGCCCGCTCATTCCTGCTCGTAGATTGCTCTTCCTTTCCCGAACTGTCCTCTTGCCGCCTGCTCATATCTGCTCGTATATTGCTCATTTATTAAAAAAGGCCATCTAACCTGCTCACACCTGCTCGTAGATTGCTCATTCATTCCCAAACTGTCATTTAGCCGGCTGCTCGACAATAGTATATTTACCTCTAGCGTTGAATTAACGTTTGAGTCATTTATCGTTCACTACTCGAACTACACAGAGGTTTTATAAGTGAGTGCATTCAACTTAAAATTATGTTTGCCTGCAGCGATTGTGACAAAAACTTTGCAAAGAAGAACAATTTGCTTAGACATAAGAAATCCGTTCACGAAGAGGACACCCGTTCGAAAGAGAATGAGGAATCAGAAATCAGTGACAGCAACGATACAGAGGAATCGGATTTGGAAAGTAAATCGGATGAAGAACTAGCTGAAGAAACAATTGACCCTTGGTGGGATAGCGTCAAATACGGTTATGATGAACATCAGGAAGAAGTGGACTCGTTAGCTTCCGAGATAATGGAAGATGATAATGACATAAGCGAAAAGGATGCCAGCAAAAAAGCTTACCACAAGCTACTTCCGGTGATCAGAAGGGCAGTGATGAAAAAGTATCTGTTCAGGATTATGTGGTTTGAATCGGTAAAAAGGATCGCTTTCACAGAGCTGTCAAACAAACTATGAGAAGGCTTCGAGACGAATATGACTTTGAATCAGAAGAAGCATGGAAGGCAGCCGTTAGTAAAAGGAAATATCTGTTCGATAAACTATTGAAAAAATATCAACCGATGATAAATTATAAATAAACATGCAATTACTAAAGTGAACTGACGCCAAAATGTTTTGTTTTTGTATTACAAAAATGTCATTTCAATACCAATAGTGACATTGGTTCTACATTTGTAAAACATGTTAATGGAATAAATAAAATGAAACAAAAAAAAAACCGTTATTAGTTTTGTTGTACTTTAGCTACGAAAATGATATTGCATCACTTAATATAACAAACGAAGACCACATATTGAAAAATCAACTCTTATTGTCTTATATAACTTACAGCACAACACTATTGCATGTGTCACCTAGAGAAAATTGTCAAAACAGTTTGAATTAATGTATTAGTTTGTATGGTTTGCTCAGCTTCTTTTTGTCTTTTGTCAGATCGCTCCTCCATACAAGCGGTAAATACAGTTCTGATAAGCTCCGGTTATTGAGATCGGTGATTTAAATTTGTAATGTTGGAACTCGCGTGTTGTATGTCGTGCCTTGACTAAGTTTACGTGTTTTTGATTTTGTTAAACAGTAATCGACAAATGACCTGTCACCTTACGCTAGGTAAGGAATGAAACAAAGCTCATACCTGTCGGTATTTTTTTTTCAATAGCAACTATATGCTTTTTGAACGTTTGATGGTAGAGTTTACTAACCGCATACAGGCTACATATAAACTATTTACGTCATAACCCAATATATAGAGCTGTAAGGGAGTTGTTGATTTTCTCTACCATTGGGTTTGCCAGCTTCTTGAAAGCGCGTAAAATTATAAACAGTCTACCAACGATGTTTGTTCATATATTACTTTTGCGTATATTGTATATGAGGTATGGTCAATATATTAGGTATATCTAATAAATCTAAAATATTTTCGTTTATTTTCAATGTAGACTCTCCTGCACTTCGCAATTAGAAATGTCTCTCGGCACAAGCTGACACAATATATTCAATATTTCGACCTTTGAATTCACTACTGGTTTTAATCAACTTGTTATATCTGTTGTAAATCTATAATATCACCTACAAATTTCATTCACATTAAAACTTCTATTATCGCATACGTAGTTAATTAATACAGATAAGGTATATACACGAGTGCGTGTATATAAAATGCACTCTTGCAGCTGCTCTGATCAATATTATAACGTTTGCAAAAATGTGGCTTTAGCAGAAATGTGGCGTACTTATTTTAAGTCGCTATATACTACTTATTCCTACTGTATAATCACCCTTAGGATATGTTGCCTGCTTTTTAAATTTGACTTTTGACGTCTTATCTGTGATATGCAGGCTTCATAACCTCAGATCTCCTTTCAAAATTCCATTTTATTCAGTTCCGCCCATTGTTTTCTCGTTTAGGGCACAAGCATTCTTTTACTTGGGGACCATACGCCGCTTTTCATGGAATGGCACTACTGTGTCACATTGAAGGTTCCATGATAACCGCCATATGAACACATCTGCGGATGTTTCTAAATTCAAAATTTCACCATTTTCTTGTTAAGTGTTGAATTCTGCTTAAGCCGGTGCTAGGGGCGTGGACGGTAACTTGCACATTCCAGTACCGTCCATGAACAGGTACAATCAAACCGAGCCTGCAACATTTTCAATTTTGGCGTGTTGGACTTTCTTTAGGGATTCTGTTTTTCTCTATTTTAGACATTTCACGTAATTACATTTAATACATAATGATATTTTAAAAGCGATCCAAGTTCGGTAACCACAGTATATAGCATACAGTAAAATACTATAAATACAAAATATTATGACAATTTTTGACATAAAATCAGATATGTACTATGAAAATCGAATCGAATACAAGAGAGCATCCAACAAGACAAGTGTACAAAACCAAGTAATCTTTATTTGTTTCAAATTCATGTTATGTTGGTAGGACAGTGAACCGAAATAATAAAACTAATGAAAATTGATTATTCCTTAAGGGAAGGACAATAACAAGAGAAGTAAATGTATATATTCAGTATCTAAGGAAATTCACACACAAATAATTAAATAGGTTGTATTCAAATTTGAGCATTCAAATTAAACGTGTTGGATCTACGTTTGGCAAGACTATAATTTTAAATAGATACAACAGATGAAGTCAGTTACAAACATGAAGATGGTTAGCCAACTTTTTTGTTCTACAATTCTTAAAACTAGATAAGCAGTAAAACCTATCTTTACGTAATGTTTGATATTGTAACTTAAATTGAATCTATAGTCTGTCCCATCAAATTTGAACCCCCAAATTTTTTTATTTAAATTTAAATAGAAAAATCTTTTAAAATAAAACATTTAAAACCCTGAGTCAATACCTAGGCTTTTTTTTTTTTTTCATAGCCCATTAAATAGGGTCTAATGTTAAAAATATTTTTTTCCCCGTTGATTTTACTTGAACCTACGTGACGCCCTTTTTCAAAAATTGGGGGCCGCCAATTAACTCATTTGGGGTTTCCGTCTCACAATTTTTTTAAAATTTACTCGGTATTTAAAAAAATTAAATTAAACCCAATCAAAAAGCTAAATGTTTTTCATTAAAATAAAAAAATGAGAACAAAGTTTGGGGTTAAAAAAAGGCCCAAATTTTTAAAATAGCAAACCATTAAATCATTTGAACGCGAAAATAACGGGAACCCTTTTTAAATGATTTTAAATTTAAAAACCATTTTAAAAACTGCCCTATTTAAAATTTTTTTAAAATAAAAAAAAAATGAAAGTGAATTTTTATTTGAAAGCGTTTCAATCAGGTTTTCGTATTTTAAACCCCCAATATGTTAGGGGAGCGGGAACACTAGGTAGAAGACTATTTGAAAATTTTCTTCGCAATTAAAAAGTTTTATTTACAAAATTCTTTTTAGTTTCTGAAAATTTTTGTCATTAGTAGTGTGATATTTTATTTTAAAAATAATTAAAATTTACCAGGGTTTTATGGGGTACAAAAAAAAAGTAACCCTTTTTATTTCGGGGGCATGTTGTGCGCAAAAAATGATAAACCAAAACCCCCCAAAGGGAAAAACCCGCGTTTAATGAAGCAGCCCCCCCCCGACCGCAAAAAAGAAACCAGGGGAAGGGGCCCCGGAAAGGGCCCCAAACAAAAACGGGGAAAGGGCAAAAACCAAGGGGAAACCCCCATAAAAAATTTCCGTGTTTCAACTTTTTTTTAGGGAAAAAAACCCCAAAATTTAAACTGCTTTTGACAAAAAAAGAAAGGAAAAGAACCAAAGTTTGCAATTGGGCTTTTTTACCAACTTTTTTTTAAAAGAAACTTTTATAACTTTAAAATTGGAATTTCTTGCCTCTACCTGGCTTTTGGGAACTTGAAAACCCTAAAACCCTAAATAACCACCCGCAACCAAAATTTTCCCTTGGGGGTTTTTTAACCATTCTTCCTTTTTTACTATCCAAAAGAAAAACCCGGCCCGTTGAGAAATTTAAATTTATTTAAGAAAAATAAAAGTTTGGAAAAAAGGTATAACTTCGGGAAAATTTAAATCCCAAAAATCCCAAAAAAAGAGTTTTTTTTTTCAAAAGGGGGACTCAAAAGGTGGGCGTTTAATAAATTTTTAATTACTTATTGGGTTTTTAAAAGAAAGGGGTTGGGGGTTTTTCGTCCCACCGAAAAAAGTAAAAAGGTCATTTTGACGACTTCCCGCTTTACTGGTGGAAGGGGAAAACCTCAGGTCCCCTCCTGCATTTTTTTGGCACCTGAGTAAACCACCGACGTTCCGTAAGCCAGCTGGATACTTCCTCACAAAAAAACCCCCCAAGGGCCTTGTCGGAATTTTGAACCCACAGCGGTGAGGGGGGAAAATGGTTTTGGGAAATCAAAACCCCTTTTAACCCCCCGGGCCCCGGTCCCCCCTCTGGGAAAGGGGGGATCGAAATTTAAAGAGGGAAACAATTTAGTGCCCCTTCTCAATAATTTTTACCTTTTAAAATTTTTAAAAATTTTTCAAGAAAAAAAAAATTGATCTAGCATTTTTTTTCCGGAGGGGAAAAAAAACCCCGCATTGTAAAAAATTTTGTAGGCTAAAAAGAGTTAGGATTTACGAAGTCATGAATAACGAGATAATATGTAGGGGAAATAACTTTCTGAGAAATATATTTAAAAATAGTTTTAAAAATAGAAACGGGAATTGATATTTGTAAATTTTAAATGGAAGAAGTATTGTACTGTTGTATTCTATTCATGTCCCAAGTGTTTAAAATTATTTAAAATGTTATCAAAAAAATTTTTTTTATTTATAATATATGAATTGAAAGTGTTTTATATTTTAACAGTTTTTAAGTTGCAAAAACTGCGGTATTACAAAAACTATATTTAAATGCCATCAAGGGACCAAAATTATATCTCAACGCTTAAAATTATCTGGCTTTGAGGTTACCCATCCTAGAACCTTCAATGTGGACTAGGCAAGTGCCATTTCTATAAAAGTGCATATGGTCCCAATTTAAAAAAAAATTTCGTTGCCCTCAAAGGGGAAATTAAAAAAAATGGATTTTGACAGGGGGTAGAGGTTTTTGAAAACCTGCATATCACAGATAAAAAACGTCCAAAAAACAAAAATTTAAAAAACAAAGGGAACATTTTCCTCAGGGGGATTCAACAGTTTTTTAAAAATAAGGGGGGTACTGGGAAAACCCAAAAAAGAAAAAACCCAATAGAAATAACTTTAAAATTTTCCACAAGATTCTTTTGGAAAAAAAAATGATCCCTTTGGGAAACATTAATCACAACAAAATTACAAAACAATGTCGGATCAATTTTATCCCGAAGGAAACCCGAAAAAATTTAAAAACACTGAATGAAAATACGGGGCAACTTTTTTACAGCTGCCCCAAAGGCACTTGGAAAACCCCGCTGTTGTGAAGTACAAAATTCTGGAAACAAAGTGAAACAACAATTATGTCGTGCTGAACGATTTTTAAGGATCGGAAATATAACAAATCTCATTGAATATACGGGGCGACTTTTTACAGCCTCCACACGGCACAAACAACGCTGGTGTGGCGATAAAATAGAGAAAATAAGAATCCCTAAAGAAAGCCCAACCGGCAAAATTCAAAATGTTGCAGGCTCGGTTTGCGTTCATTGAACGCCGCCTTTCCTTGTTGATCTTGTTTATCATATTTTTTGATTGAAAAATGAACGATCAACAAGGAAAGGCGGCGTTCAATGAACGCAGCCCCCACCCGACCCAGTAACAAGAGCCAATGGCAAGGAGCCCAGGAGGACCCAAACAAAAACAGGACAGAGCACGGGCAGACAAAACACTACATAAGAATAAATAATTAGAAACTGATAAGGAATGAAAAGAAAAAAAATAAACGATTGAATATTAGGCCCAAGTCAAAAGGCACAGGGGAAGGGGACATGAGACCTCGGGAAGGGGGGGGGATAAATAACATAAAATAAAACTAGAGGCAAAGGGGAAGATACTTACCGTAGTCGAGAAAACAACAAGAGACAAAAAAGTTTAATATTTCCAAAAATTGAACAGGCTCAATAAAGCCCAACCTGCAATATTTTACAATTTTGCCGTCTTGGGCTTTCTTTAGGGATTTTGTTTTTCTCTATTTCTGATAATTTATTTTCAAGTTCAGAGTTATTTCACATTGTTGATATACTTGTTTTCTCAATAGAAAGTGTGACGTTAGCAAGTCCATTGAAATTTTTGATCAGTTTTTATGTGGCTGGGTCATATAGGGGTTGCGTTCATTGAACGCCGCCTTTCCTTGTTGATCTTGTTTATCATATTTTATGATTGTCATAGTAACATATTAGTATTTTACAAATGGCATTCTTATATCGACCTAGGAATTCTGGTGTACGTAATTACGACGAACCTAAGAAACAAGAGGGCCATGATGGCCCTGAAGTCGCTCACCTGTATATAGGCCCCCGGAGCGGGGCCAGTTTAAACCCCATGGCTTTTATTTAGACAAACTTGGTAGACACCCATTAGAAGATGTTTAAAATTCTGGAAACAAAGTGATCCCTCGGAAGCATTAATCACAACAAAATAACATAAGAATTGCAGACTCGGTTTGATAGAGTCTGTACATGAGGGATAATGAATAAGTGCAACATCCCTCACGCCCCCTAGCACCGGCTTGAGCGGTACTCAATTCTTTAAACCCCATGGCTTTTATTTGAACAAACTTGGTAGACACCCATTAGAAGATGTTTCATGCTAGACATCAAAGGTCTAGCTTGTTGGATTTTTTGAAAGAAGTTTTTTCTTTACACATATATTTAAAAACAATGACACCCCTGGGGCAGGGCCCTGTCCTGTTTTTGATTGGGGTCCGCCTGGGCTCCTTGCCACTGGTTCTTGTGGCTGGGTCATATGGGGGTTGCGTTCATTGAACGCCGCCTTTCCTTGTTGATCTTGATTATCATATTTTATGACCCCAGGGCTTTTATTAGAAGATGTTTCACGCTTATCTACACTCTAGCTATTAGGGTTTTTTTCGAAGAAGATTTTTAAGTTTTTGCTATACACATATAAGGAAAATCAATGTCCCCCGGGACGGGGCAAATTTTGACCCTAGGGCTCTTATTTGAACAAACATGGTAGACATCCATTAGAACATGTTTCATGCTAAATATCTTAGCTCTAGCTCTTTGGGTTCTTTAAAAGTAGATTTTTAAGTTTTTACTATATACATATAGGGAAAATCAATGACCCCTGGGACGGGGCCAATTTTGACCCCAGGGCTTTTATTTGAACAAACTTTGTAGATACCCATTAGAAGATGTTTCATGCAAAATATCTAAGCTCTAGCTTTTTGGGTTTTTTAGAAGAAGATATTTAAAGTTTTTTCTTTTGGTTGCCATAGCAACCAGAGTTCTGCATGGAATTAAATTCTTTGAACATTTTCAAAGGTGAACACCAAAGGAACATTCCTGTGAAGTTTGGATGAAATTGGTTAGTTGGGGTCCGCCTGGGCTCCTTGCCATTGGTTCTTGTTGCTGGGTCATATGGGGGTTGCGTTCATTGAACGCCGCCTTTCCTTGTTGATCTTGTTTTTCATATTTTAGTGGTTTATGAGGAAATGTCATTTAAAGTAAAAGTTTACGGACGACGGACGGACGGACGAAAAGCGATCACAAAAGATCACCCTGTCACAGGTGAGCTAAAAATCGCTGTGAACCGACAACTCATAAATTACCTCAGCATTTATTTTCCATCTTTTACAACTTTTTTTATAGCTGAAAACGTTCGTTTAAACAAAAAGAAATCAAAATATGTCAAGATGGCAGATATGAGAGTACGCATTTGATTGGTTTCTGTATGTTATATTTCCAAAACGAAATTACACTTCTTTTTCACTGCGAGAATTACGTACAACATTTTAAATTAATAAGCAGCACTAAACATTTTAAAAACAATCAGTTCACAGACAAGCACAAAAATAAAATATGACAGTAATTACAAGATTCATTACAGGTAAAAAATAACAATTACATAAATTAAGCATTATTACACCTCTGGAATGCAATCACAATAAAATTACATAAGAATTGCAGACTCGGTTTGATTGATTCTGTACACGAGGAATAATGAATAAGTGCTAGCACCGGCTTGAGCGGTACTCGATTATCATCATTTAATAGTGCTTGGCATCAATGATCCCGAAGGACCAGAAAAATATAACAACACTGAAGTGAAGTACGGGGCAACTTTTTACAGCTGCCACACAGCACTTACCTGCTGTTGTGAAGTATAAAAATCTGGAAATAAAGTGATCCCTCGGAAGCATTAATCACAACAAAATTTTACTAAAAGTTTATGAATCTGGCTTTGTAAGGTTTTTATGTAATTTAGGAATCCAATACATTATAGGAAGTTTGAATTCTTTTTCATTAATTTAGACTTTAAGATTGGAAATATTAGTAATACGATTGTTTACAATGTCTTTTTCGGAGGCAGAGGTTTTAGAATACGCATTAGTACTTTTTAGTTCCTTGTGCAAAAAAAAGCATAAAGATCAACAAGGCAAAGGCAACGTTCACAGGACGCAGTCCCACACACACTCAAACAAGAGCCACCGCCGGGCGGGGGCAACGCTCGACTTCTTTAGGGACCGCCGGGCGGGGGCAACGCTCGATTTCTTTAGGGATTCTGTATTCATCTATTTTTTACTTTTTCTAAACGCAAACATAGAAAGCTTGTAGCAACGTAAAGGATTTCAACGAGCGGAATATTTTTATTACCAGCAAGCTTCTAATACAGGGCTACCGCTATCATAAATTACGGAAATATTTTACTAAATTTTACAATCGTAACTTTGATTTAATTTCTAAATTCAATAGTGATTTAAAAACTCTTCTGCGACAAGGGATTAGCCAGCCTAGTTTTTATGGCGATGTGATTTACAAACTTCGTAAGATTTTGGGTCATGGTAATTTTTCTGCTGTTTTTACTAAAATAATTAAACGTTTTATTAAAAGAGGTTATGACCCTACTATTTTAAGACATACTGCATGTTTAGTGTTCAACCCTTTTACAGTTGGACACTACGCTTTCCTCTTTTGATTGCATCTGACGGACCAAGTGGGAGACTCTATGATGGATAGTTCGTAAAGCCCTTTGGGACTGAATTGGCTTAATGTTCGTCTTCTGCCTTGCTTCGTCGGACCCTTGTAGGTGATTTTCTTGTTGCTCTGTCTTCCTTTAGGACATTGAGTACTTTTGTTATGGTCATTGGGTTTATTTGTAGTTCATTTTGGGTTCAAATTGGGTTCATTTGGGTTCATTGCTGGCATCAATGATCCCTTCGGGATCATTGATGCCAGCACTATTAAGTGTTGAGAATTGAGTACCGCTCAAGCCGGTGCTAGGGGGCGTGAGGGATGTTGCACATATTCATTATCCCTCATGTACAGACTCAATCAAACCGAGTCTGCAATTCTCTTATAATTTTGTTGTGATTAATGCTTCCGAGGGATCACTTTGTTTCCAGATTTTTATAATTCACAAAAGCAAGTGTCAAGTACTGTGTGGCAGCTGTAAAAAGTTGCCCCGTAATTCACTTCAGTGTTGTTATATTTTTCTGGTCCTTCGGGATCATTGATGCCAGCACTATTAAGTGTTGAGAATTGAGTACCGCTCAAGCCGGTGCTACGGGGCGTGAGGGATATAGCACATATTCATTATGTCCTCATGTACAGATTTGGACAAACCGAGTCTGCAATTCTCTTTTAATTTGGTTGTGAATAATGCTTCCGAGGGATCACTTAGTTTCCAGATTTTTATACTTCACAACAGCAGGTGTGAAGTGCTGTGTGGCAGCCGTAAAAAGTTGCCCCGTACTTCACTTCAGTGTTGTTATATTTTTTCTGGTCCTTCGGGATCATTGATGCCAGCACTATTAAGTGTTGAGAATTGAGTACCGCTCAAGCCGGTGCTAGGGGGCGTGAGGGATGTTGCACATATTCATTATCCCTCATGTACAGACTCAATCAAACCGAGTCTGCAATTCTCTTATAATTTTGTTGTGATTAATGCTTCCGAGGGATCACTTTGTTTCCAGATTTTTATACTTCACAACAGCAGGTGTCAAGTGCTGTGTGGCAGCTGTAAAAAGTTGCCCCGTACTTCACTTCAGTGTTGTTATATTTTTCTGGTCCTTCGGGATCATTGATGCCAGCACTATTAAGTGTTGAGAATTGAGTACCGCTCAAGCCGGTGCTAGGGGGCGTGAGGGATGTTGCACATATTCATTATCCCTCATGTACAGACTCAATCAAACCGAGTCTGCAATTCTCTTATAATTTTGTTGTGATTAATGCTTCCGAGGGATCACTTTGTTTCCAGATTTTTTTACTTTTATATGTTTCTACATGATCATTTTAGTGTTTTAGCTTTTTTTACTAACGGTATTGTTAAACATTATACTATGTGGACCTGTGACGAAGTTTGTAGAGCACTCTCTTTTCTTTTAGACAACATTTATGTCAGGTTTGGTAATACCCTATTTAAACAGATCATAGGAATTCCTATGGGTACTAATTGTGCACCCCTGGTCGCCGATTTGTTTTTGTACTGCTATGAAAGAGACTTTATGTTGAGTCTCTCTGAAGAGAAACAACAAGATGTTATAGTCGCATTTAATAATACTTCCAGATACCTTGATGATAATTTTAATTTAGATAATCCTTATTTTGATCAAATGGTGTCTGACATTTATCCGCATGAAACTACAACTTAATAAAACGAACTCTTGAAATTTTAGTACATCATTTTTGGATCTTCATATTACTAATCAAATAACAATTCTATTCACACGAAAATTTATGATAAAAGAGATGACTTTGACTTTTTGTATAGTTAATTTATCCACATTTGGATTGAGACGTACCCCATGCAACATCCTACGGGCTTTATGTTTCTCAGTTAATTAGATTCGCTAGAGCTTGTAACAACGTAAAGGATTTCAACGAGCGGAATATTTTTATTACCAGCAAGCTTTCTAAAACAGGGCTACCGCTATCATAAATTACGGAAATATTTTACTAAATTTTAACAATCGTAACTTTGATTTAATTTCTAAATTTTAATAGTGATTTAAAAAACTCTTCTGCGACAAGGGATTAGCCAGCCTGGTTTTTTATGGCGATGTGGTTTACAAACTTCGTAAAGATTTTTGGGTCATGGTAATTTTTTCTGCTGTTTTTACTAAAATCATTAAACGTTTTATTAAAAAGAGGTTATGACCCTACTATTTTAAGACATACTGCATGTTTAGTGTTCAATCCCTTTTACAGTTGGACACTACGCTTTCCTCTTTTGATTGCATCTGACGGACCAAGTGGGAGAACTCTATGATGGATAGTTCGTAAAGCCCTTTGGGACTGAATTGTCTTAATGTTCGTCTTCTGCCTTGCTTCGTCGGGCCCTTGTAGGTGATTTTCTTGTTGCTCTGTCTTCCTTTAGGACATTGAGTACTTTTGTTATGGGTCATTGGGTTTACTTTTATATTTTCTACATGATCATTTTAGTGTTTTACTTATTTAACCTTTTGTAACCATGACAACTGTTAGAATTTCACTTGGCGGGGATTCATTTTTTACACTGTCTCGTTTATAGGAATATGGTGGGGCTAAGAGCGAGGTTTGGTGCACCATTAACCGGTTTAAAACTCCCAGCAGTCATTATTATGCTGCTGACCGTTCCAAGGCGGCGCCCCACTGTGTTCCTCAGATGTATGTCTCTATGTTGTTTCATACTGTTTTGGTGACACTTTTGCTTGTGTCCCTTGTTGTTTTCTCGTCTACGGTAAGTATCTTCCCCATTGCCTCTAGTTTTTATTTCTTTGATTAACGCCCCCCCCCTTCCCCCGGTCTCCTGTCCCCTTCCCCTTTGTGGGCCTATTATTATTTTCTTTGAATTCCTAATCAGTTACAAATTATTTATCATTTATTGATTAACGTGTCGCGTTGCCCTGTCCTTTTTATGTTTGGGGTCCACCTGGGCTCCTTGCCATTGGTTCTTGTTGCTGGGTCATATGGGGGTTGCGTTCATTGAAACGCCGCCTTTCCTTGTTGATCTTGTTTTTTCATATTTTTTACTTATTTAAACCTTTTGTAACCATGACAACTGGTTAAAATTTCACTTGCGGGGATTCATTTTTATTTACACTGTCTCGTTTATAGGAACATGGTGGGACTAAGAGCGAGGTTTGGTGCACCATGAACCGGTTTAAACTCCCCAGCAGTCATTATTATGCTGCTGACCGTTCCAAGGCGGCGCCCCACTGTGTTACTCAGATGTTTGTCTATGTTGTTTCATACTGTTTTGGTGACACTTTTGCTTGTGTCCCTTGTTGTTTTCTCGTCTACGGTAAGTATCTTCCCCTTTGCCTCTAGTTTTTATTTCTTTGATTACCCCCCTTCCCCCGGTCTCCTGTCCCCTTCCCCTTTGTGGGCCTATTATTGTTTTCTTTGAATTCCTAATCAGTTACAAATTGTTTATCATTTGATGATTAACCTGTCCGTGCTCTGTCTTTGCCCTGTCCTGTTTTTGTTTGGGGTCCGCCTGGGCTCCTTGCCATTGGTTCTTGTTGCTGGGTCATATGGGGGTTGCGTTCATTGAACGCCGCCTTTCCTTGTTGATCTTGTTTTATCATATTTTTGAAAACATATCTTAAGGTTTCCTTTTTATAAATTTAGTTGGTCACAACAGGCAGGTGTCAAGCTGCGTCGTGGTTGGCAGCCGTAAAAAAGTTTGCCCCCGTACTTCTAATTCAGTGTTGTTATATTTTCTGGTCCTTCGGGATCATTGATGCCAAAACACTATAAAGTGTTTGAGAATTGAAGTAACCGCTCAAAGCCGGTGCTTAGGGGGCGTGAGGGATGTTGCACTTATTCATTATCCGCTCATGTACAGACTCAATCAAACCGAGTCCTGGGCAATTCTTATGTTATTTTTTTTTGTGATTAATGCTTCCCCGAGGGATCACTCTTTGGTTGCAGAATTTTTTGTACTTCACAACAAGCAGGTGTCAAGTGCCGTGTGGCAGCCGTTAAAAAGTCGACCCGTACTTCACTTCAAGTGTTGTTATATTTTCTGGTCCTTCGGGATCATTGATGCCGAAACACTATAAAGTGTTTGAGAAATTGAGTACCGCTCAAGCCGGTGCTAAGGGGGCGTGAGGGATGTGCACTTATTCATTATCCCTCATGTACAGACTCAATCAAACCGAAGTCTGCAATTCTTATGTTATTTTGTTGTGATTAATGCTTCCGAGGGATCACTTTGTTTCCAGAATTCTGTCTTGTCACATTAGTTTTGTTTATCTATTTTGTATATATATATATATGAATAGAAACACGCAATTCTATAAATAGAAACATGACGCAATTCTAAAAATAGAAACATGACGCAATTTCTAAAAATAGAAACATGACGCAATTTCTAATAGAAACATGACTCAATTCTATAAATAGAAACATGCCGCAATTTCTATAAATAGAAAGAGGACGCAATTTCTAAAAATAGAAACATGACGCAATTTCTAAAATAGAATGTTGTTGTTGTTAGATAGATACTTAGATAGATATATATATATATACACGCACCAATAAATATATAATTATGGTCATTTAATGCACAAATCTCAGAAAATTCAGTAAGTTAACCTTCAAGGTCAAGGTCATTAAAGAGCCCAAGCAAATTTGGGTTTGCAAACTCCCCAGCAGTCATTATTATGCTGCTGACCGTTCCAAGGCGGCGCCCCGCTGTGTTCCTCAGATGTATGTCTATGTTGTTATCCCCCGCCGATGGAATCGGGAGGGGGATATAGTTTTGGCGTTGTCCGTCCGTCCGTCCGAATTTCGTTTCCGGAGTAGTTCTCTGCAACTAATGGCTGGAATTCAACGATACTTTTTATGGAATGTTGATGAGCATGTGAAGTTGTGCACCTGGGTATTTTCGTCTGGAATATTTTTAGAGGTATTGCCCTTGACTCAGTAAAATTTTTGTGCCGAAATTTCGTTTCCGGAGTTAGTTCTCTGCAAAACTAATGGCTGGAATTTCAACGAACTTTATGGGAATGTTGAATCAGCATGTGAAGTTGTGCACCTGGGTATTTTCGTCTGGATATTTTTAGTATTTTTAGAGTTATTGCCCTTGACTTAGTAAAATTTTGTTCGAATTTTCGTTTCCGGAGTAAGTACATCTGGCAACTAATGGCTGGAAATTCAACAAACTTTATGGGAATGTTGATCAGCATGTGTAGTTGTGCACCTGGGTATTTTCGTCTGGATATTTTTAGTATTTTAAGAGTTATTGCCCTTGACTTAGTAAAATTTTTGTAATTTTCAATTACTTGTGTCGCAATGTAACTCAAAAAGTATTTGACTGAGAGTCATGATATCTTTACACGAAAGTTGATCAGCATGTTGGTAGTTGTGCCACCTGGTATTTTCGTCTGGATATTTTTAGTAATTTTTTAGAGTTTTGCCCTTGATTAGAAAATGTTTGCAAATTTTCATACATGTGTCGCATGTAGATTTGACATAGAGTCAGTTAAAACTTTTTATTGGAAAAGTTGGCTGCAGCATAATTTAGTTTGTTCCTGGGCGTTTCGCTTGTGGATTTATCCAGTTTTTGTAGAGTTATTTCCCTTGACTTAGGGAAAAACTGGTTTCATTATTTGTTATTGAATCTTGAGTGCTTTGAGTTAGAAATCGACCAAAACTTTAGCAGGAATAATGAATCAAAAAATATGAAAAACAAGATCAACAAGGAAAGGCGGCGTTTCAATGAACGCAACCCGCCATATGACCCCAGCAACCAAGAACCAATGGCAAGGAGCCAGGCGGACCCCAAACAATAAAAAGGGACAGGGCAACGAACACGTTAATGCAATAAATGATAAATAAGCATCACCAAATTACAGAAATAATGATTCACCTCACTTGATGCTATGAACCTAGGACTTTGCATGTGGATTTTTTTCAGTTTTGTTAGAGTTATTTGCCCTGAAATAACAAGTAGTATAAAGGTTTGCAATTTTCAACTAGGGGTTTGCTTTGGGGAATTTATTCAGTTTTGTAAAGTTTCTTGCCCTTTACTTAGTAAACAGATTTTTTAGTTTTAAAAAAAATATTTGACCTAAGAGTCATAAGATTGACAGAACAGTGGTGGCGCGTGGGGGCAAACCCGTGTCCTATGGACACATTTCTAGTTTTTATTAAAGAAGAATTAAAAATGATTTGTTACAATAACATTTAAAAAATATTTGAAAAATTTGTTGAGATCCCTTCTTGATGCCTTGGAAAATGGCAATGAAGTCTGGAGATTAAGATGTTTTTACATCTAGGTGAGCTATTGTGATCCCCCACCGTCCGTCGTCGTGGCGTCGTCAGCAATTTCTTTAAAACAACATCTCCCTCAGAAACAAATGACTGCACAGGCAGACGCACATTTTACAGGAATGATCCTAGGTGGTCCCCTGCCAAAGTTGATCAAATGGTTCCGGTATGTTGCATAAGTATTGATCACAGGGCCAGAAAAGGAGTTTCAAAAATGCAAAATTAAAAAATCTTGTCTGAAAGTACAAGGCCTAGAGCTTTGATTTTTGGTATATGTCATATATATTTGATATAAAATATATATATATATATTTGATTTCTTTAGGGATTCTGTATTTATCTATTCTATTATATGATATAACCTATAGGTCCTCTACCAAAATTGTTCAAATTTTAGCCCTGGGGTCAAAATTGGCCCCACTCCAGGGCACACCGTATTACCGGCGGCAGTGATGGCAGATCACTGCAGTGATGGCAGATATCTGAAAATTACCGATCGATACAGGTAAGTTATTAATTTGGTTGGTTTAATTATATTACACAAATACGGCCAATTTCATTGCTATAAAACTATTGTCCATTGAATGGAGATACTGTAAGGTAATTTTGGACTCGTTTTTTCCTGTCTTAAGACTATTTTGAGCAGATTAAAAGTGACAGCCTCGAAAAAATTCCGTGAAAATGTCTGTTTTCTGTTCAAAATATCTCAAGTTTTTAAGAAAATGGCAGGATTTCCTGTTATCAATATAGACGTTCATCCATTGGGGATCACGCAAGCCAAATATCTACCCCGTGAGTCTTTTCTTGAAAATTTTACAAGACGCTCACATCTTGTCCGGTCGAAGAAAAATGCTGCCGTTGTAGGCAGATACATATTTATAAATGCTTGCCGTCGATGGCAGAAATACCATGAAAAGTGGCTAACATTCTGACAGAAAATCATGTTCAAGTCTTTTATCAATTCCTCTTTTCTTTTTGCGTCCTCTAAGTCGGAATTGAACACGTTAAACTATCATTTCTAATATTTTCTCAAAGATAGAAAAGTTTATTAATGCGGTATGTGCACCGAAAAAAGCATTTTAAGCAAACATGCAGTTACAATACAAAAAGTGATGATTTAGTACGACAAAATTGCACTATAAATAGAGAAATGAAATGAAAAGCTTCATTTTTCTTATAATCATGCATGTGTGCTTTGATCTGTTCTGTCTGTCAGTTAATGGCATACAATACTATATGTATCTTAAGTTTAGCAGGCACTCCGTTTTTAAAGAACATAAAGCAATTGCATATTACAGCAAGTAACTTCTGTAATGGAATTCATTTGCTTGCATATACATTATTTTTTCTCGAGGTAATAAGTTCATACGTTTATGAAAAATAAAGGCTGAAAATTTTACTTATCGGGCAGATTATTAGTTATTAATTGATGTAATTAAGGGAGACTATTAACCTCAGCAAAACTGCATCAGTGTAGCATAAAACAATGTTGTTAATGTAAAATGGAAAGATAATATTATTGAAGTTTCAAAATATTTTCCTAATATTATCAAGTTCTGAAAACACGGCAACGTGGATTCATTTCTTAAATTTTCACGTTTTAGAATAGGCGTTTTAGTCTTGCCTTTGAATTACTTTACATAATGCTAAACTATTAAGCAACAGTTCTAACATCAACGTGCTATCCCATTTAACTATATATTTTTCAATTCATTTTAGTGTCCATTGACACTTATAAAGATGAAGCCTTTCGATGATTCGACGAGGCAATGGCTCCCGAGATTAGATGGCTCGTTTCTTGGTGTATCAATTAATAGTGAGATATTTGACTGTGACATTTGTTGAGGTTGAAAGACCAAAGTCTTACTGAAAAGACATCTAAGAAACATTCCAGCGAGGAAACATTTAATGCACAAGATGTACACAGTATTGGACCATTGCCTCGTCTGAATCATCGAAAGGTTCTCTTATAAGTTGTCATGGTTACAACTAAAATGAATAAAAAAATATATAGTTAAAAAGGGAGCACGTGATGTTAGAACTGTTATTAATAGTTAAGCATAGTAAAATGTGTAATGTCAAAGGCAAACTAAAACGCTATACAAACATGAAAATTTAAAGAAATGAATCCACGTTGTAGGTGTTTTCAAGAACTTGATATATAGGAAAATATTTGAAAATGTCAATAATATTTATCTTCCTTTTACATTACACATACATTGTTTTAATTGTCACATCCGTGTTATTTGTGGCCGTGTGGCGGTGTAAAAAGTTCCACCGTACATATTAATCAATGATGTTATATTTTTCGAAATCCTTGAAGGTCGTTCAGCACGACATTGATGTTTGTTTTACATGTAATGTTGGTTACTTTTTTAGTTCATCTATTTGGACATTTTCATCTTGGGTGGTTCCAGTAATTCCTGCTTGAATAAATGTATAATCACGCCTTAGGATATGTTGCGCCTGCTTTTTAAATTTGTCTTTTGACGTCTTATCTGTGATATGCAGGCTTCATAACCTCAGATCCCCTTGTCAAAATTCCATTTTATTTATTAGTTTCCGCGCCATTGTTTGCTCGTTTAGGGTCAAAAGCATTCTTTTACTTGGGGAAAAGGCATACGCCGCTTTTCATGGAATGGCAGCTACTGTGGTCACATTGAAGGTTCATGATAACCGCCGTATGAAACACATCTGCGGATGTTTCTAAATTTCAATAATTTTCACACATGTTCGTGTTAAATGTGAATTCTGCTTAAGCCGGTGATAGGGGGCGTGGACGGTAACTTGCACTTTCCAATACCGTCATGAACAGGCCCAATCAAACGCGAGCCTGCAACATTTTCAATTGTGTTGTGTTGGACCTGTCTTTAGGGATTCTGTTTTTTCTCGTATTTTATTGTCACATCCTGTTATTTTGTGCCGGTGTGGGCGGCTGTAAAAAGGTCTCCACTCGTACATTTAATCATGATGTTAATATTTTCATCCTTGAAGATTCGTTCAGCACGACATTGTTGTTGTGTTAGACATGTAATGTGGTACTTTTAGTTTCCATCTATTTGGACATTTTCTCTTGGGTGGTTTCCAGTATTCTGCTTGAATACGTATAATCACCTTAGGAAATATGTTGCCTGCTTTTTAAATTATTTGTCTTTGACCCGTCTTTATCTGTGATATGCAGGCTTCATAACTCAGATCCCCTTCAAAATTCCATTTGTCTTTTGATCGTCTTATCTGTGATTATGCCAGGCTTCATAACCTCGAGATCGCCCTTATCAAAATCGCATTTTATTTAGTTCGCCCATTGTTTTCTCGTTTGGGCAAAAGCATTCTATTTACTTGGGGACATACGCCGCTTTTCAATGGAATGGCACTACTGTGGTCACATTGAAGGTTCCATGATAACCGCCGTATGAATCACATCTGCGGGATGTTTCTAAATTCAAAATTCACCTTATGTTCGTGTAAATGTTGAATTCTGCTTAAGCCGGTGCTAGGGGGCGTGGACGGTAACTTGCACTTTCCAATACCGTCCATGAACAGGCTCAATCAAACCGAGCCTGCAACATTTTCAATTGTGTTGTGTTGGACCTTCTTTAGGGATTCTGTTTTTCTCTATTTTATGCTACACTGATGCCAGTTGCGAGGTTAATAGCCTCCCCTTTATTACATCAATTTAATAACTTATAATTTGCGCCAATTAAGTAAATTTCAGCGTTTATTTGTCATAAAGCGATGAACATTATTACCTCGAGAAAATAAATTATGTCAGATGCTAGCAAATGAATATCCACTTACAGAAGTTACTTGCTGAATTGGCGTTATATCTTAAAACAGGGAGTGCGCTGCTAAACTTAAGATACATATAGTATTGTATGCATGTAACTGACAGACACAACAGATCAAGCACACATGCATGAACATAGAAAAATGAAGTTCTCTATTTATAGTGTAATTTTGTGTACTAAATCAATCAACTTTTTGTATTGTAAGGACTGCATGTTGCTAAAAAGCTTTTTTCGATGCACATAACGCATTAATAACTTTTTCTATCTTTGAGGAATATTTAGTAATGATAGTTTAAACGTGTCAATTCACTAAAAAGGGACGCAAAAGTAAGAGATTGAACTTGATTTTTCTGTCAAGAAAATGTTACCACTTTCATGTATATCTGCCCATCGACGGTAGCATTTATAATATGTATCTGCCATACAACGGCAGCAATTTTTCCTTCGACCGGAAACAAGATTGAGCGTCTGTAAAACTTTCAAGAAACTCACGGGGTAGATATTTGGCATTGCGTGACCCAATGGATGACGCGTTTTATTAATATTGAATACAGGAAATCCTGCCATTTTCCTTAAACTTGAGATATTTTTGAAACGTCAAGAAAACAGACATTTTCACGGATTTTTTCCGTTGCTGTTACCTTTTAACCCTGCTCAAAATAGTTTAAGACAGGAAAAAACGAGTCCAAAATTACCGTACAGTATCTCAATTCAATGGACAATAGTTTTATAGCAATGAAATTGGCCGTATTTGTGTAATATAATTAAACCAACCAAATTAATAACCTACCTGTATCGATCGGTAATGTTCACATATCTGCCATCACTGCAGTGATCTGCCATCACTGCCGCCGGTAATACGGTGTGCAGGGGGTCATAGATTTTCCTTATCTGTATATAGTGAAAACTTAAAAATTCTTCTTGTTTGAAGGTACAAGGCTTCAAGTTCAAAGAATATTACAGTTTATGCCATGATTAATATATAAATAAAGCCTTATGTTTTCAGTTGTTTGTGTTGCCTGCTTTTTAAATTTGTCTTTTGACGTCTTATCTGTGATATGCAGGCTTCATAACCTCAGATCCCCTTTCAAAATTCCATTTTATTTAGTTCCGCCCATTGTTTTCTCGTTTAGGGCACACGCTTTTTATTACTTGGGGACCATACGCCGCTTTTCATGGAATGGCACGGAAGTGTCACATTGAAGGTTCCATGATAACCGCCGTATGAACACATCTGCGGATGTTTCTAAATTCAAAATTTTACTATTGCATGTTTAAATGTTGAATTCTGCTTAAGCCGGTGCTAGGGGTAGGGGGCGTGGACGGTAACTTGCACTTTCCAGTACCGTCCATGAACAGGCTCAATCAAACCGAGCCTGCAACATTTTCAACTTTGCCATGTTGGGCTTTCTTTAGGGATTCTGTATTTATCTATTTTTTAATAATAACCAGTACTCGGCGGGGGATATAAATTCAACGAATTTGCTTGTTTCATACTGTTTTGGTGACACTTTTGCTTGTGTCCCTTATTGTTTTCTCGTCTACGGTAATTATCTTCCCCATTGCCTCTAGTTTTTATTTCTTTGATTAACCCCCCCCCCCCCTTCCCCCGGTCTCCTGTCCCATTCCCCTTTATGGGCCTGTTATTATTTTCTTTGAATTCCTAATCAGTTGCAAATTATTTATCATTTAATGATTAACCTGTCCGTGCTCCGTCTTTGCCCGGTCCTGTTTTTGTTTGGGGTCCGCCTGGGCTCCTTGACAGGAGACCGGGGTAAGGGGGGGGGGGGTAATCAAAGAATTAAAAACTAGAGGCAATGGGGAAGATACTTACCGTAGACGAGAAAACAACAAGGGACACAACCAACCAAAACAGTATGAAAAAACATAGACATACATCTGAGGAACACAGTGGGGCGCCGCCTTGGAACGGTCAGCAGCATAATGACTGCTTGGGAGTTTATTTATCTATTTTTAAATAGTAGGGTCATAACCTCTTTTAATAAAACGTTTAATGATTTTAGTAAAAACAGTAGAAAAATTACCAAATATGATAAACAAGATCGACAGGGAAAGGCGGCATTCAATGAACGCAGCCCCCACCCGACCCAGCAACAAGCGCCAGCGAAGTCTTCAACTTGAAATAGACAAATACAGAATCCCTAAAGAAAGCCCAACACGGCAAAATTGAAAATGTTGCAGGCTCGGTTTGATTGAGCCTGTTCATGGACGGTACTGGAAAGTGCAAATTACCGTCCACGCCCCCTAGCACCGGCTTAAGCAGAATTCAACATTTAAACGTGAAATAGTAAAATTTTGAATTTAGAAACATCCGCAGATGTGTTCATACGGCGGTAATCATGGAACCTTCAATGTGACACTTCCGTGCCATTCCATGAAAATCGGCGTATGGTCCCCAAGTAATAAAAAGGTGTGCCCTAAACGAGAAAACAATGGGCAGAACTAAATAAAATGGAATTTTGAAAGGGGATCAGAGGTTATGAAGCCTGCGTATCACAGATAAGACGTCAAAAGACAAATTTAAAAAGCAGACAACATATCCTAAGGGTGATTCAACATTATTCAAGTAGGAATATTGGAACCACCCATATAGAAAATGCCGAAAAGTAGAAACTAAAAATACCACAAGCACAACAATAATGTCGTGCTGAACGATCTTCAAGGATCGAAAATATAACATCATTGATTAAATGTACGGAGAGACTTTTTACAGCCGCCACACGGCACAAATGACACGGATGTGATCATAAAATAAACAAATACAAAATCCCTAAAGAAAGCCCAACACGGCAAAATTGAAAATGTTGCAGGTTCGGTTTGATTGAGCCTGTTCATGGACGGTAGTGGAAAGTGCAAATTACCGTCCACGCCCCCTAGCACCGGCTTAAGCAGAATTCAACATTTAAACGTGAAATAGTAAAATTTTGAATTTAGAAACATCCGCAGATGTGTTCATACGGCGGAAATCATGGAACCTTCAATGTGACACTTCTGTGCCATTCCATGAAAAGCGGCGTATGGTCCCCAAGTAATAAAAAGCGTGTGCCCTAAACGAAAAAAGTTGAAAGTCTTCAACAGGCTCAATCAAACCGAGCCTGCAACATTTTCAATTTTGCCGTGTTGGGCTTTCTTTGGGGATTCTGTATTTATCTATTCAACTATTCGGCATTTTCTATTTGGTTGGTTCCAATATTCCTACTTGAATAATGTTGAATCACCCTTAGGATATGTTGCCTGCTTTTTAAATTTGTCTTTTGACGTCTTATTTGTGATACGCAGGCTGAATTCCTAATCAGTTATAAATTATTTATCATTTAATGATTAACCTGTCCGTGCTCTGTCTTTGCCCTGTCCTGTTTTTGTTTGGGGTCCGCCTGGGCTCCTTACCATTGGTTCTTGTTGCTGGGTCATATGGGGTAGGCGTTCATTGAACGCCGCCTTTCCTTGTTGATCTTGTTTATCATATTTCATAACCTCTGATCCCCTTTCAAAGTTCCATTTTATTAAGTTCCGCCAATTGTTTTCTCGTTAAGGGCACACGCTTTTTATTACTTGGGGACCATACGCCGCTTTTCATGAAATGGCACGGAAGTGTCACATTGAAGGTTCCATGATAACCGCCGTATGAACACATCTGCGGATGTTTCTAAAATAGATAAATACAGAATCCCTAAAGAAAGCTCAACACGGCAAAATTGAAAATGTTGCAGGCTCGGTTTGATTGAGCCTGTTCATGGACTATTTCATTTTTAAATGTTGAGTTCTGCTTAAGCCGGTGCTAGGGGGCGTGGACGGTAACTTGCACTTTCCAGTACCGTCCATGAACAGGCTCAATCAAACCGAGCCTGCAACATTTTGCCGTGTTGGGCAAGGCATACGGCGGTTATCATGGAACCTTCAATGTGACACTTCAGTGCCATTCCATGAAAAGCGGCGTATGGTCCCCAAGTAATAAAAAGTCACAGTCTCTTTCAAAGCAGTACAAAAACAAATCGGCGACAGGGGTGCACAATTAGTACCCATAGGAATTCCTTCACTTCAGTGTTGTTATATTTTTCTGGTCCCTCGGGATCATTGATGCCAGCACTATTAAGTGTTGAGAATTGAGTACCGCTCAAGCCGGTGCTAGGGGGCGTGAGGGATGTTGCACTTATTCAGTATCCCTCATGTACAGACTCAATCTAACCGAGTCTGCAATTCTCTTGTAATTTTGTTGTCATTAATGATTCCGAGGGATCACTTTGTTTCCAGATTTTTGTACTTCACAACAGCAGGTGTCAAGTGCCGTGTGGCAGCCGTAAGAGAGTGCTCTACAAACTTCGTCACAGGTTCACATAGTATAAGCATTCTTTTACTTGGGGGACCATACGCCGCTTTTCATGGAATGGCACTACTGTGTCACATTGAATGTTTCATGATAACCGCCATATGAACACATCTGCGGATGTCTGTAATTTCAATATTGACTGCTTAAGCCGGTGCTAAGGGGCGTGGAAGGTAGCTTGCACTTTCCAGTACTGTCCATGAACAGGCTCAATTAAACCGAGCCTGCAACATTTTCAATTGTGTTGTGTACGAATTTCTTTAGGGATTATTATTTACTTTATTTTTGCGTTCATTGAACGCCGCCATATCCTAATCGGTTACAAATTGTTTATCATTTGGTGGTTGATCTCTCCGAGCTTTGTCTTGTGCTCCGTCCTGCTTTTGTTTGGGGTCCGTCTGGGCTCCTTGCCACTGGTTCTTGTTCACTGGGTCGTATGGGGGTTGCGTTCATTGAACGCCGCCTTCCCTTGTTGATCTTGTTTATCATATTTCCTTGTTGATCTTGTTTGTCATATTTTTTGCACTTGACAGTACCGTCCATGAACAGGCTTAATCAAACCGAGCCTGCAACATTTTCAATTTTGCCGTATTGGGCTTCTGGGCTCCTTGCCATTGGTTCTTGTTGCTGGGTCATATGGGGAACGCCTCCTTTCCTTATTGAGTTGTTTATCATATTTCTTTAGTGATTCTTATTTTCTCTATTTTTCTTCCTTAAACTGTGCTAGATGGTTTGCAAGCAGCTTCATATTCTTTAAAAGTTTCAACTATATCACTTTTTGTTTTTGCCCTACCACTCACAATTGTATTTAAATATTTTATTTTCTAAGTAGGTTGCTTTTTATATGTCGGAGAGGTATCTTTATTCATGAACAAAGAACCAGGAGAAAAACAGTTTTAAATATAACATTGTCAGACCCAATGCATGCTTCTTTGTCAGACTGGGTAGAAGGTTCGAATTCCGGCATGTTAGATGGCTCAAGTCCTGGCTGAGTGCATGGGTCTGACTGAGATTTCTCCTGCTGTTAAGCAGTGGGACGGAGAAAGTTTGAAGGATTTTCAGCATTTGGGTTCAGAGGAAATATTCCCGACCTTCTGAAGGCAGACTGCAAGTTTTCGGGCAGTGACGGTGCTTTTAATAGGCACTGCACGCCAACTGACCTGTCAAATGTAGTGATGACATGTCTCCCTGCGCCTGCACCTATTTATTTTTTTTATTTTTTTTTCAAAAGACCCGAAACAACCTACATCCGTTGGCTGAAGTGGCAGGAAGAATAAATAAGAAAAAGTTTTCTTGCCGAGCCAACTGAACCATATTTAAATTAATGTTAGATCTATGCCCATTATAAAATAGTACAATTGGGCAAGATTCAGATCTTTTTCGAAATGCTTTATTGATCAGATGTGATTGGAGCTAGTGCTTAAAGATTTCATTATTGCTCTAATCACTCTCTAATACAGTACCATCAGTCTCACGAGTACTACCATTTATCAATGCATAATTCATGCGAACATTTGGTGACACTGCCTTACACGGTTACATTATCTCTACTGGCTGACACTACAGCCTGGGACTAAACTTCTTGGAGACAAAAGGTGGAGGCTTATGTCTAGTCTAGTACTTAAAATAGTGAAAAATAGAATCCCTAAAGAAAGTCCCAACACAACAAAATTGAAATGTTGCAGGCTCGGTTTAATTGAGTCTGTTCATGGACGGTACTGGAAAGTGCAAGTTACCGTCCACCTTAAACCTTTTTCGTCAAAATTATAAAGTCATTCTGGATGATCACACAGGTTATATTTGACAAGAATACGTGAACGTTCTTTATAATATTTCTCTACACATTCCTTTGAAATTGCCTTGGCACGTTGAATTTCAAGCCCTCTTGGAGCTAAGATCTTCATTGAACGCGGCCTTTCCTTGATGATCTTGTTTATCATATATTATATTTCATGGTCATTGGGTTTACTTTTATATGTTTCTACATGATCATTTTGGTGTTTTACTTATTTAACCTTTTGTAACCATAACAACTGTTTGAATTTCACTTGGTGGGGATTCAATTTATTTACACTGTCTCGTTTATAGGAACATGGTGGGGCTTAGAGCGAGGTTTGGTGCACCATTAACCGGTTTAAACACCCCAGCAGTCATTATTATGCTGCTGACCGTTCCAAGGCGGCGCCCCTCTTGATCTTGTTTATCATATTCTTTGAAAAAAACAAACCAGCCAACAGATAAAGTTTTCCCTGGATGTTTGTGTCCTGAAGTAACAGCATACCCCAACAGCATTCTCTGTTGCAATATCAGTAACTTCCTTCCTGGAAATAAATAGTTGTTTTCATATAATTGACATCAATAAATAATTTTTAGCTCGACTTTTTTTTTGAAAAAAAAAGTAGAGGTATTGTTATAGTCAGGTCGGCGTTGCCGTTGCCGTTCCCGTCCGCAAACTTGTACCTGGATCATAACTTTTTTATTTCTTGGTGTATTGTCTTCATACTTTGCCACAATAACCCTTGGGACAAGACCTTTCAGTAGACCACACTAACCTTGACCTTCATCCATAAATGACCTTGACCTTCAAGGTTAAAAGTCCAATTTAGCTTGTTCATGCTGTTATTGGCTGTAACTTTGTTATTTTTGAATGGATTGTCTTCAAACTTGAACATAATAATCTTCAAGGATATCCCTTAAAATAACCCGCCAGACCTTGACCTTCACTCATAAATGACCTTGACTTTGAAGGTCAAATTATTGAAATTTTCAATTTTTTGGCTATTATTGGCTGTAACTTTGTTATTTTTTAATGGATTGTCTTCAAACTTAAACATAATTATCTTCAGGGATATCCCTTAAAAATAACTAGACAGACCTTGACCTTCACTCGTAAATGACCTTGACTTTGAAGGTCAAATTATTGAAATTTTCATTTTGTTGGCTATTATTGGCTGTAACTTTGTTATCTTTGAATGGATTGTCTTGAAACTTGAACATAATAATCTTCAAAGATAACTGTTAAAAATATACCGAAAGACCTTGACCTTCACTCATTAATGACATTGTCTTTCAAGGTCAAATTATTGAAATTTTCATTGTTTTGGCGTTAACTGACTGTAACTTTGCTATTATTAAAGGGATCAACTTCATATTATAACAGAACATTCTTAAGGACCAGACCTCGTTGTTTATCAAACCCAAATTTGCTTGGGCTCTTTAATGACCTTGACGGTTAAATTACTGAATTTTCTCAGATTTGTGCATTAAATGACCATAATTATATATTTATTGGTGTGTGTGTGTGTGTGTGTGTGTGTGTGTGTATATATCTATTTACAACAACAACAAGAATTGCATCATTGTTTCTATTTATAGAATTGCGTCATTGTTTCTATATTTAGAAATTGCGTCATTGTTGCTATTTTTAGAAATTGCGTCATTGTTTCTATTTTTAGAAATTGCGTCATTGTTGCTATTTTTAGAAATTGCGTCATTGTTTCTATTTTTAGAAATTGCGTCATTGGTGCTATTTATAGAATTTGCGTCATTGGTGCTATTTTTAGAAATTGCGTCATTGGTGCTATTTTTAGAAATTGCGTCATTCTTGCTATTTTATTTTTAGAAATTGCGTCATTCTTGCTATTTTAGCTCACCTGTCACAAAGTGACAGGGTGAGCTTTTTTGTGATCGCCCTTTTTGTCCCTGTCCCCTCCCTAAACTTTACTTTAAAAAGACATCTCCTCATAAACCCCTTTAAACCCAAATTTTATCCAAAAATTCCAGGAATGTTTCCTTTGGGGGGTCACCTTTTAAAAAATTTTTCAAAGAATTTAAATTTAAGCAGAATCCCGGTTTTCCATGGCAAAACCCAAAGAAAAAAAATTTTAAAAATCTTCTTTTCAAAAACCATAAGAGCTAGAGCTTATATATTTGGCATGAAACATCTTCTAGTGAGTGTCTACCAAGTTTGTTCAAATAAAAGCCCTGGAGTCAAAATTGGCACCGCCCCGGGGGGTCATTGATTTTCCCTATATGGATATAGTAAAAACTTAAAAAATCTTCTTTTAAAGAACCCAAAGAGCTAGAGCTAAGATATTTAGCATGAAACCCTCTTGTTAGAAATTGCGTCATTGTTTCTATTTTTAGAAATTGCGTCATTGTTTCTATTTTTTAGAAATTGCGTCATTGAAGCTATTTTTAGAAATTGCGTCATTGTTGCTATTTTTAGAAATTGCGTCATTGGTGCTATTTTTAGAAATTGCGTCATTGTTGCTATTTTTAGGAATTGCGTCATTGTTGCTATTTTTAGAAATTGCGTCATTGTTGCTATTTTTAGAAATTGCGTCATAGTTTCTATTTTTAGAAATTGCATCATTGTTTCTATTATTGAAATTGCGTCATTGGTGCTATTTTTAGAAATTGCGTCATTGTTTCTATTTTTAGAAATTGCGTCATTGGTGCTATTTTTAGAAATTGTGTCATTGTTGCTATTTTTAGGAATTGCGTCATTGTTTCCATTTTTAGGAATTGGGTCATTGTTGCTATTTTTAGGAATTGCGTCATTGTTTCCATTTTTAGGAATTGCGTCATTGTTGCTATTTTTAGGAATTGCGTCATTGTTGCTATTTATAGAAATTGCGTCATTGTTGCTATTTCTAGAAATTGCGTCATTGTTTCTATTTTTAGAAATTGCGTCATAGTTTCTATTTTTAGAAATTGCGTCAGTGTTTCTATTTTTAGAAATTGCGTCATTGTTTCCATTTTTAGAAATTGCGTCATGTTGCTATTTTTAGAAATTGCGTAATGTTGCTATTTTTAGAAATTGTGTAATGTTTTTATTCATATATATATACAAAATATATGAACAAAACTAATGTGACAAGACAGACCAACTAAATTTATTAAAAGGAAACGTTAAGATATGTTCAAACCTTTCTATGTTTGCGTTTAGAAAAAGTAAAAAGTCGAGCGTTGCCCCCGCCCGGCGGTGGCTCTTGTTAAAAATATTGATAATATTATAAATTATTGTTTTTATATTTCAAAACATTTAATAACAAGATAATAGCAAGAAGCCCAGGCAGACCCCAAACAAAAACAGGACAAGGCACTAGGCAGAGCACGGACAGTCCAATCAATAAAATGACAAATAATATGTAACTGATAAAAAATTCTAAGAAAACAAATAAATGATTTAATAATAGGAAATAATTGGAATTCAAATCTATATCAGAGTTCACTTTATTAACAGTTACACTGATGTGCTTGTCAAATTTCTAATTAGATGTGAAGTAAATAATATATTATCTTTCATTTTGTATTTGTACCAATGCGCATAATCCGATATAGTTTGGTATCATCAGCCACATTTAACTTCCTAGGGAATATTTTTCACAAAGATAACAAACAAAAATTGACCTAACATGATCCTTGTGGCACACCAGAAATTACATTACTCCACTTGGATATACATGTATTAACCTATAGCTCTTGAGCGCTTCTTATGTAAAATTCTTCCAAGTATAATTTCCAATAACCGTAAATTATACCATACCCAGACTATGGTATAATTTTCAGTTTTGAAGATCGAAGGAGTAAGTGTTTCTGGGCGGAGCTATAGGTTAAAACAGATACACCATTGGTGCGTTAACGATTTCTGGGTTTGCGTAAATTATACCATAATCACGTGACCTTTCTTATGCAACCTCACTCGACTTCGTCTCGTGAGGTTAAGGCATAAGAAAGGTCACGTGATTATGGAATAATTTACGCAAACCCAGAAATCGTCAACGCAGCAATGGTATATCTATAACTTGCCATTAATAACAACACGCTGTTTTCTATCTAAAAGAAAGCTTTTAATCTTTTGATGTAATTTCCCTGCCATGTCATATGTTGAAAGTTTATGAAGCAAACGTTTGTCGAGAACCGTATCAAATGCCTTAGCAAAATCAAAATAAACAGAATCAACTTGTAAGTTTTCACCCAAAGCTTCAGTCCAATCATCCAATACTGATAATAGCTGTGAAATGGTGCTTCTGTGGTCCCCAAACCAAATTGACTATCTGATAACATATCATGTATTTTCAAGTTTTCAATAATTACTTGTCTTACATTTCGCTCTAGCATTTTGCATAAAAGGAAGTAAATGAAACAGGATCAGATTGTTATCTTTTTTATAAATGCAAGTCACATTTGCTAGTTTCCAATCATGGGGTATATTACCTTCCTGAAATGACTTTGAGAATGAAGTGTGTAGAGGCATGTATAGCTGATGTGCACATTCGTTCAAGAACATAGGATGACACTTATCTGATCCTGCATCTTTTGAAGTATTTAAAGAATTCAACGGATTCTCAATGCTCTCAGTGCATTGCTACATAATGTTACATGCTTTGAATTGTTACATAATTATAAATCCCAGTTAGTTTTATTTTTTACTATTGTTGCTTCATAAAACCTATATATATATATACATATAACAGGAATTTGCTGGATTGTTCCATTTTAATCATTGTAAACAAATTAAAGGGGGTCTATCTACCGTAACCTTATGTATTACAACATCATACTAAATATAGACAAGACTTCTCTAACTTCCAGTCTGGATTACACCAAATCAATGATTGCTGGTCGGTAACCTATAGAACATTCCGCAGTCATTCTTTAAGACCAGTGAATGCTTTCTCACCCAAACTTTCGTTTTTGATTTAGGACGAAGGTCATTTAACGGCTTACATAGTACAGAAGTTCTAAATCTGGAGTTAGCTAATATCAATTTTCCATTTTCCCTTCGTCAGAAATTAATCAGAATTTAAGTAATTGGCAATATTTGTGGCTTAACCAATCACTGGAACAACGTGGAGCGATTTATCTTTTTATATATTTGTAACGGTACATGCAATATTTCTAGTGTTTAATTAGTTAATTTCTCAAGATATTGACAAATTGTTAATTTCCGTTCTCAAATGGATTCAATATATTCTTTCATTCTAAATATTATTAAGATGATATCATGATTTTGCCAATAAATAAATGCATAAACTAAAATTTTCATCCATCTTACATATCTTGATAAAGCCGAGAGTAACGGAATTTTATAGATTACCGCACTCTTGATTTTTGTGCCCCCACTTTAGAGGCGGGCATTTAAATTTACCCTTGTCCGTCCGTCCATCCGTCTGTCCTTCCGTCCGTTCTCTTTTGTGTCGCACGTAACTCAAAAAGTATTTGACCTAGAGTCATGAAACATTACAGGAATGTTGATAAGCATGTGAAGTTGTGCACCTGGGTATTTTCGTCTGGATATTTTTAGAGTTATTGCCCTTGCAAGACTTAGTAAAATTTTGCAATTTTCAACTTGTGTCGCACGTAACTGAAAAAGTAATTGACCTAGTCATGAAACTTTACAGGAATGTTGATCGGCATGTGAAGTTGTGCACCTGGGTATTTTTGTCTGGATATTTTTAGTATTTTTAGAGTTATTGCCCTTGACTTAGTAAAATTTTGCAATTTTCAACTTGTGTCGCACGTAACTCAAAAAGTAATTGACCTAGTCATGAAACTTTACAGGAATGTTGATCAGCATGTGAAGTTGTGCACCTGGGTATTTTTGTCTGGATATTTTTAGTATTTTTAGAGTTATTGCCCTTGACTTAGTAAAATTTTGCAATTTTCAGCTTGTGCCGCATGTAACTCAAAAAGGATTTGACCTAGATTTATTCAGTATTTGTAAAGTTCTTGCCCTTTACTTAGTAAAAGATTTTTAGTTTTCAAAAAATATTTGACCTGGAGTCATAAGATTGACAGAACAGTTGACCTAGATTTATTCAGTATTTGTAAAGTTCTTGCCCTTTACTTAGTAAAAGATTTTTAGTTTTCAAAAAATATTTGACCTGGAGTCATAAGATTGACAGAACAGTGGCGCGGTGGGCGCACCCGTGTCCTATGGACACATTTCTAGTTATTTATTGCATCAAAAGAATATAATGTAAGCTTTGTGTTCCATGTACGTTTTGTACATGTATATTCAAACAAGATATATAGCAAAGTATATAAAATTCAATGAAGCAATAAAATATGAATATATAGATATCAACTACTTTATTTATTTGCAATAATATAAGTAAAATTATACAATTGTACAGCATTAATTCGCTGATTTTCCTTACTTAATGAAAAGTTTATGTGAACCTTAAAGAAATCCCCAGGGTGAATTGCTGACATACATAACAGATCCAAGAGCTATATATAACCACACTTAATTGTATTTTAATGTCAAAATCTACGTACGTCTTGCAGACTTAAAATGCTGAAACATAACAGATTCACATTAAAGTAGTAGCATCAAAAATGTACAATACAGAACACGACTCAAAGAACTTGTATATTTATACTAGATTTTTTATTATATATTTTACTTGTTGCACGAAATGGATGTCTCTAAACTACAGAATTCTTCTGATTGACATTGATGACACTTAAGCAGTCAGGGACAAGCCAGACATTGACTTGGATTGATGAAGCGATTAGAAAACCAATTAAGGGATAAGAAGTGAATTATTTGCACTTGTTACAGTTTTATCAGACCTCAGGAAACCTCGTGTCATATAAAAATTATACTACCAGCCATTGTAGAATTACTGACAAGCAGATTAACTTTTATAATCTTGATGGAATTTAATGTATTGAAATTTGCATTGTTGTATATGATTTTACTGTTATTAATAGTTACTTTATAATCTATCAGAAAAATCCATAAATTCGTATGTATAATATCGCTTGAGCAATACTTGCATTTTTGAAGTCAAAAAATGTCTATAATCAATGGTAGGACACTACGTCATCGCGCACCTGCTAAATGCTCCCACTTGGACCATTTTTCGTCGACTCTAGATAAAATACAACTTTATTATAAGAAAACGTAAGAGTATCAAAAAATCATGTAGCGCACCAAAGAATGGCTATAGTACTTGAGATAATTTAAAAAAAAAAATTATTGAGTTATTGCCTGGTTTAGGCCTGAAAACGGGATAAGTGTTTTCTCTGAATGCTCCCACTCGGACTTTTCCCGAAACGTATAAGAAAAGAGGTTGAAAACCTTCTTGAAAATTATTTTTAACGAACCGGCACATAAACTGAGTCATGTTTTTTTTAGATTAGTTTCAAATAATTCTATTCAAAAGTCCGTTTTTCTTAATTCTTTTTTATAAAAATGGAAAATGCCCCCTCTCGGACTCGATTTCAGAGATGCTCCCACTCGGACCCAAACATATACAGATTGTGAAAGCACATTTCTGTGTTAAGCTTTTGTGGATTATTTTCACAATTTTTACACCATTTTATCAATTACTAATATGTGTTTGGCGATATTAACATTTTCATTCTTTTTACAGAGATCACATCTTTGATTCTGAAGAAAGACGTCGTCGGGCAGGAACAAGGTGCCATGGCAAAGTTTCAACTGACATGATTACTTTACAAAAAGATGCATTTGGCTGTAGTTGGTATCTGATCCGAAGGGATGATTCAAAATTATTGCCAACAACAAAGCTAGGACTATAAGACTTTAAATGGACAGTTTGGATCTCAAGAATAAAGTTTTGTTGAGATATTAAAAATGGTGGTGTTTTATAAAGAAGTCATTACACACTGTTTAGTACTATACTTGTTTAGGAATCTGTTAGACTCGTACACATATTAGAGGCCTGCATGTTTTCAATAATTGGTGACTTTAATATCTTGTTTGTAATTAAAAACGCAATGACTTGCGTGTTTGTTAAACTTGTGCTTTGAGATTTTAAAACATCATCAACTTTGTCATGAACTGGTTAAAAAAGTCAATGTACTGCAATACCATGGCACATAAAGCATCTATCACAATTAATGACAACTTAGACAATTTTAAGTCTTAAAGTTATCATATGTACGCATTTTTTACCTTAAATAACAAAATTAAATAAATTAGAAAACAAACATCACAGTTATTCTTTACCATATATTGGTATACAAGAAGAAATCGTAGACATTGAAATCACCCGCCAAAGAGGTAAAAATACATTTCAAAGGGGAAGTTACCCTTACATACATGTAAAAATGCAAGTAATGACACTCGTGAAAATTAATGAAACGTTTTAAGTTATAGCCTAGACATAATAAATCATAACAATAATAACACTCCCATAAAAAAAACAAAGAAAAAAAAGAAGCATTAAGAGAACACTTTTGGTCCTTAAGCTCTGCTATTCACCTCTAGCAAACATGTTTAAGTTTTTGTCTCAAACACCTTAAGAGGTATGGTCCTTGCAAACTAATCAAGAGTGATTACAAAAGAGCAATAACTCCAAAACTGGAGGGTTGTCATTCTTGTTTGCGGTATTTTACTTTACTGTTATCTATCCTCTAGTGAAATTTCAAATAAATTGCATTAATTGAGTAATCCTTTATCACATATTGTCCAAAAATTAACGCAAAAACTGAACAAAAGACAATTCCTTCAAAGAGCTATTATTCTTGTTTTCTTGAGTATTCCTCCTCACTGAGATATAGAATCTATCCACAAATGATATCTAAAATATTTGTTCCAGCTATGCGCCGTGAATCTTAAGTCCTGTCGTGTGTTTCCTTACGTCGCAAGGTGGTTTATAACTTTTCCCATACTGGTCGCAAACACAAAACATTTGTGCAAAACAAAACGTTATTTTATTTTTTAAAAATTCAGCGACTCGATTTACCGAGGAATTGTTTCAACATAACCTATTTTTTTCTTATTCTTAGACCGATACCTGATCCTCAAAGAAGACATATTTACGAGATTGTAATGGAAAAATATGTCAAAACTTTAGTGATCTAAATATTAGTATCGTATTTTAAAGATGCTGTTTCATTGAATTCTAACTGATTATATGAATATATGAAATTGAATATAATAAAGATAATATTTAAAGAAAAAGTAATATCTTAACACAGCAATGTGCTTTACGAAATCTGTATATATTTAGGTCCGAGTGGAAGCATCTCTGATATCGAGTCCGAGTAGGAGCATTTTTCATTTTTATAAAAAGAATAAATAAAAACTGACTTTTGAAAATAAATAATTGAAACCAATCTAGAAAAAATGGGTAAACATGACTCGGTTAATGTTCCGGTACGTTATAAAAAAAAATGTTCAAGAAGGTTTTCGACCTCTTTTCTTATATGTTCCGGGAAAAGTCCGAGTGGGAGCATTCATGATAAACACTTATCCCGTTTTCAGGCCTAAACAAGGCAATGTATCTATAAACTTTTTTTTACAATTTTCTCAAGAACTATAGCCATTCTTTGGTGTGCTTCATGATTTTTTGATACTCTTACGTTTTCTTACAATAAAATTGTATGTTACCTTCCAGTCGACGAAAAAATGGTCCAAGTGGGAGCATATAGCAGGTGCGCGATGACGTAGTGTCCTACCATTGTATAATCAGCACATGTTTATACATGTATCGAAATTTTTCTAGTATATTTATGACTGGTCTGCAAATATTGTCTCTCTTAAAATAGAATTAATTCCGTTGGGTTTTAACAAATGGAAACATTATATATACACAATGTGATATTCGGATGTATTCTTATATCATTTATTTGCCCTAGGTGTAAAGTTATTATTATAAAATAAACAATATAGGATTTACAAAACGATAAACACGTATTTTATTTTCATAAAGAGCACACATTACTGAGGAATCCTAGAGCATTTACCATGTTTCGTTTTCAACATAACACAAGTTAAAACTAGTAAGAGCTACCACCCTTTAGTGTTATAATCTGGCCATGTAATCATTATAAATGAATCAAATAATGATAAACAAGCAATTATCATAGTATTGCAAGCAATCCATAAGTCCCATACCAGTTAGAACCCCAGCAACATTCTGATTGGCCTTCCATTTTACCATCGAATGAATGAACTTAATGGATAGTTCTTATGGAAAGTTCTTTAAGCCCTTTGGGACTGAATTGTCTTAATGTTCGTCTTCTGCCTTGCTTCGTCGGGCCCTTGTAGGTGATTTTCTTGTTGCTCTGTCTTCCTTTAGGACATTTAGTACTTTTGTTATGGTCATTGGGTTTACTTTTATATGTTTCTACATGATCATTTTAGTGTTTTACTTATTTAACCTTTTGTAACAATGACAACTGTTAGAATTTCACTTGGCGGGGATTCATTTTATTTACACTGTCCCGTTTATAGGAACATGGTGGGGCTAAGAGCGAGGCTTGGTGCACCATTAAACGGTTTAAACTCCCCAGCGGTCATTATTATGCTGCTGACCGTTCCAAGGCGGCGCCCCTCTGTGTTCCTCAGATGTATGTCTATGTTGTTTCATACTGTTTTGGTGACACTTTTGCCTGTGTCCCTTCTTGTTTTCTCGTCTACAGTAAGTATCTTCCCCATTACCCCTAGTTTTTATTTCTGTGATTAACCCCCCCCCCCCTTCCCCCCGGTCTCCTTTCCCCCTTCCCTTTGACTTTGTTGGCCTATTATTCAATCATTTATTTGTTTTCTTTGAAATCCTAATCAGTTTCAAATTATTTATCATTTAGTGATTAACCTGTCCGTGCTCTGTCTTTGCCCTGTCCTGTTTTTGTTTGGGGTCCGCCTGGACTCCTTGCCACTGGTTCTTGTTGCTGGGTCATATGGGGGTTGCGTTCATTGAACGCCGCCCTTCCTTGTTGATCTTGTTTATCATATTTTAAATCTTTCGAGTTCTAAGTTTGTCTATATCACAGTTATGTGTTAAGTTTCCATGCATAGTAAGGAAATTATGTTTATACAACCGTGTCATATTATTACGATTTGGGATTTTAAAGTAAATCCTATAAGGAATGAAGAAGTTGGAGTGAAAAATACCAACTTCTCGAAAAAAACTCTAAGTTCAAGAGGGACATATTTCTTGAAATAGTCTTGCTAGAGTATTTAACCTTCTCAAAAATGTTGAGTGATAATAAGAAACATATATATGAAGTTTGAAGTAGATACATTAGAAAATAAAGAAGTTATTTAAAAAAAGACATTTTTTTCCATAAAAATCTAAGTTCAAGGGAGGTAATACTGATAATTTTTGTGCTAGAGTTGTAAACCTTGCCAAATATGATGTTGTTGATTACCAGAAACTTATATTTAAAGTTTGAAGTAAACACCTTAAGAAATAAAGAACTTATAGTGAAAAAGCTAAAAAAATTTAATCAGAAATCTTGAAATTCAGGCTATTTGTTGCCATAGCAAGCAGAATTTTCAACATATGAAGAAAATAAAAAGATGTGCATAATCTCCTGACTGCCATCTACCCATATTTCAAGTTTCATGAAAAATATTTTCAGTACTTTTTGAGTTATCACTGGATCCAGTTTATGTGTTAAATTTGCCATATTTTCAGACTATTTGTTGCCATAGCAACCAGAATTTTCAACATAGGAATAAAAAAAAAAGACGTGCATAATCTCCATACTGCCATCTATCCATATATCATGTTTCATGAAAATATTTTCAGTACTTTTTGCGTTATCGCGGGATCCAGTTTTGTGGACGGACGGACGTTCTTACCAGAGCTACATTATGGGGTTTTCTTTTGTTATTTCTTTTGTTCTTTTTAACCCCACAATGCAGAAAATAACCCCACAAGAGAAACGGAATGAATGACATCAAAGACATCTATTGTTATGAGAACAATAGATCAAACCCCATAACGTAGCTCTGGTTTGTACGGACTGACAGACAGACGGACGGAGGGTAAACCTAAAGTCCCCTCCGGTTAAACCGGTAGGGGACTAATAAATTCAGGTGTTTTTTCAGGTTTTGCTTTGTCTTACATGGTTATATGTCGAAATGCTTTCATAAACACGACTTTAAGAACATGTATACAGTTATGATTGGAATAGTATAGGTACTAAGAAAGAACGAATGTCGGCGGTAAAAGACATACATAGTGTTATTTGAAGTGAAGTTCCGTGTGAAATTATTTTTTGTATGAAATACCCCTTGATGAATCAACATGTCCGCCTAATCACACCTCTGCGAAAAGTAAATATCCGGAAATGGTTATGTTTTAATGGTATTGAAAGGACATAACATAAAGATTTACTTCGAGCATTTGTTTGTATATATAGGGTTAACGCACGTTTTCCGAGTTTTAACGTCTGCAGAGCTCCGAGGAACGGTTGGTGCCCGGCAGGGCGAGGGCTACAACAGTTTCGAGGGACTATGCAGACGTTATATAACACGGAAAACGTGCGTTGACACCATTATAGCATAAACTTTTTAACCAGATTCATATTTTTAATACAAAACAAAACAATTACAACAAGTATTAATCCAGGCAGAGTAAATAATTTATTTATCAAACATGCAATGTAAAAAATTCTGGAAACAAAGTGATCCCTCGGAAGCATTAATAACAACAAAATAACATAAGAATTGCAGACTCGGTTTGATTGAGTCTGTACATGAGGGATAATGAATAAGTGCAACATCCCTCACGCCCCCTAGCACCGGCTTGAGCGGTACTCAATTCTCAACACTTTATAGTGCTGGCATCAATGATCCCGAAGGACCAGAAAATATAACAACACTGAAGTGAAGTACGGGGCAACTTTTTACGGCTGCCACACAGCACTTGACACCTGCTGTTGTGAAGTACAAAATTCTTAGTAAATCCTTAATTTCGCTGAGTGCTGACTATACATACAATGTACCAATATTGGCAATAAGAATATGCCAACTTATGGCAACTTTTTACGGCTGCCACACAGCACTTGACACCTGCTGTTGTGAAGTACAAAATTCTTGTAAATCCTTAATTTCGCTGAGTGCTGACTATACATACAATGTACCAATATTGGCAATAAGAATATGTCCAATTTTCTCTTTCCCTGAATATTCACATACAGTTATGATTTAAATTCCATTTTATTTAGTTCCGCCCATTGTTTTTTCGTTTAGGGCACACGCATTCTTTTACTTGGGGACCATACGCCGCTTTTCATGGAATGACACTACTATGTCACATTTAAGGTTCCATGACCGCCGTATGAACACATCTGCTGATGTTTCTAAATTCAAAATTCCACCAGTTTTGTGTTTAAATGTTGAATTCTGCTTAAGCCGGTGCTAGGGGGCGTGGACGGTAATTTGCACTTTCCAGTACCGTCCATGAACAGGCTCAATCAAACCGAGCCTGCAACATTTTACAATTTTGATGTGTTGGACTTTCTTTAGGGATTCTGTCTCTCTCTCTATTTTATAGATAAGGTCTGAAGTGAACCTATAAACAGGTAGTTCTTTTTTAACATTTATTGTAATAATTAATCACATTCATAACAGATTCTTCAAACCATAAGGCATTAAATATCTAGCATAACATGTCTCAATTGAAATATATACAGTAAACTTGTTTTATAATGACACTGTCACAAATGAGATAATTTATATAATAATGTTAAAATGATATCCCGCTCTTCGAGCAGTGAAAATAATTATCACTTTCCTGTACTGTTTTAGTTTGATTATAACTTTTTATGTTATTTTGACATTTGTGTATATTATACATGTAGTAATGAAGTTAATATCAACATGTGCTGGTCTTTCAAAGCCCTACCGGGCTAGGCTACCCACCGTTCCTCAAAACGCTGCAGACATTATAAATTATAACAAGAAAAAAATGGGTGTTATTTAAACAGAAAAAAAATGCAGACTTTTTAAGTAAAATCAAAACATTAAACTGATATCTGCTGCAACAAACAAATATGTTTCATGTCTAACATATAAATTGTCAAAATATTTTCAACAATTTATCAATTTCTGGCATGCTTCTGTGAGTCAGCATGAAAATGAAAATGACAAGCTCCTCCTGAAACATGTAAAATGTTGGCGAACAGCAAAAGGCATCATAATGTTTTGCATATTTTCATTTACATTGATCAAACTTTGCGCAACGGTGGATTGTTTTCTTTCAGACATGTCAGAATCCTGACCAAACTACTGGTAGTGGTACATCAGTTTCTGGAACAGCTACTGAATTAGTTTTTGTTACTTGGTCACTGACATTTGATTTGGAAAGTGCCCCAGACAAAACATTAGCAAACTACCTTTTTTGGTCAGAGGTTTGACCATCAATATAATGCTTCAGACTCTTTATTTTTGTGCTTTGTTAATTTGCATTTTGCTTGGTATCTACACCACTCTGGTACAGAACTGTTATGGCTGTGCACGAACAGAATGGTTTGCGTTCATTGAACGCCGCCTTTCCTTGTTGATCTTGTTTATCATATTTTATATAAACCTGGGAAAGACCAGCACTTGTTGAAATTGACTTTGTTTCCAGATTTTTATTACTTCAGCAAGTTTGTTTTTACTTATAACTTGTTCAGTGAACCAGTATGGACTTTCTATAAATTTAGGACTTGGGCTCCTTGCCACTGGTTCTTGCTACTAGGTCGTGTGGGGGTTGCATTCATTGAACGCAGTCTTTCCTTGTTGATCTTGTTTCTCATATTATTTTCTTGGTATTGGCCGTTGAAATAAGGTCTCATTTCTAGGATTCAATTTGGAAATGTAAAACCTGCACATCTTTACACTACTGAGATGAGAATTATGTACCTCTAACCCATATGCTCTTACGTCACTATAGTCCCATGCTTTGGAACTTCTCCCCCCCCCCCCCTTGCCAATTTTTCGTTTTCTTTGTAGTTGTCATAACTGAATACTCATAACCACGCTAATCTGTTTTAACCTGAAACGTCTCATTTCAAGGATTCAATTCAACCTGCACATCTTTACACTACTGAGACTCTAACCCATATGCTCTTACGTCACAATAGTCCCATGCTTTGGAACTTCTCCCCCCCCCCCACCCCAACCCTCTTGCCAATTTTTCGTTTTCTTTGTAGTTGTCATAACTGAATACTCATAACCACGGTAATCTGTTTTAACCTGAAACGTATTCCGAGTCATTTCCCTGAACCATTCCCACCCACGTCAAGCAAACAAGTAACATAATAAAATAGATAAATACAGAATCCCTAAAGAAAGCCCAACACGGCACCGAATAACAGTGAAACAGAATTTGAGGGGATTCTTCGTATTTAGCAAGATAACTTGAAACTTTTACAAAAAATGTGGAAACAAAGTGATCCCTCGGAAGCATTAATCACTACAAAATTACAAGAGAATTCACGCCCCCTAGCACCGGCTTGAACGGTACTCGATTCTCAACACTTAATAGTGCTGGCATCAATGATCCCAAAGGTCAACTCCTTCGATAGCCGGATAGTGTGCTGGTTTTTCATTTCTTGCATTTGTATATTTTTTACACATATTATCTACCATTTTGTTCGCCAAAATAAATTCCTTATCAACCAATATAATGATATTTTGATTAAATGGTGAGGAAATATATTTTCCGCTGGTTAAGTGAAGCGAATTAGGCGGTAAATAATTTCCTTTGGATTGGATAGATCTTTTGAATGTACCAATCAGAAGTTGTTTTGTTCAATTACGTATGCACGAGTTACTGTGCATTATGAATTGTAATTGAAAGTCATTCAGCTTTGGGTAGCGATACTTCACAGTCGCATTAATTATTAACATGGATTCTTCACTTTCTCGTCAAACTGAAGTTCAACAACCTGATAATCAACCAAACGTTGCAGTTGGTACTCGATCAATTAAAAGGGCAGCGACAAGAAACAATTTTTCCGTCACGTCTCGGGTCAAAAAGTTGAAAGAAAAAGAACTTTCGTGGAAGAAAGAACGTAACAAGATTCAATACACTTTCAACTCTCAAGTTTCTGATTTGGTTGGACAAGCCACCTGGGCTATTCAATTCAACTTAAGGATCACTTTGTTTCCAGATTGTTTACCCAAGGGCTGATATATTATGTATTATATATTCAGAATTTTGGTTCTGTTGCTGTTCTATTAGTTGATACAAATAGATCAGTAACGGTCAAAGGAAGTCAGATTCCTGCTTTTATTCCACGCAGGCTGCCTTGGGCAAACTTTTTACCATCCTTCGTTTTTATTTCAGCATAAAATTTTCTTAGAGTTTTACCAAGCTCTTTAGGTTTGATATTGTAAAAATCTAAAATTCCTGGTGTAATCTGAATTAAATGTTTTTGTTATATATTTTTTAATGAAATATTTACATTAAAAAAAAATATTTTTTACTGCAGTGAAACATATTTTCCGTATTTTTCACTGGTGTCTTGCCGGACTACTTCCTTCTAAATTCAGCCAATAAACAAAATTGAAAGGGAAGTCTTTAAAATTGTAATGTGAAAAAAAGGGAAATTGAATACAATAAACAAAAAATTCTTCTTTTTTTTCTATAAATACAGGATTTATTTCCATCATGTGGTATAAAACTTATCATATAGTTGATAAAAGACTCGAATATCTACCTGGTTGGATCAGTCGCTCTGGCGTTTGTTAGCGGAAAAGTTGATTATACTTCCCAGTATGTTTACTGCGTTCATTGAACGCCGCCTTTCCTTGATGATCTTGTTTATCATATTTTTCGATTTGATAATATATTGGGGGACAAGACTTCTCTGCCTCCGGTCGCGCGGCGAAATTACATGTATCGTCAACTTTTGGCAAGTAGGTCAAATCGGCGTCCATTTTTGTTAATTTTTTGTTGACTATAACAAGTGCGCGTTCTTGATCCCGTTAACTGGCACTGGCATCTTTGACGCTGAGCTAGCTGTCGACGTAGGGCCCCTCGACCCACGCTCTCTTCCACGAAGAAGGCACCGGGTAGGGTCCGTCGTCCAGTCAGTAGTGGTCAAAAGAGGGGAAAATAGCCGATTTTATCGTATATTAAATACTATGTTGTCAAAATAAAAAATATGTTTCATACATCTATGTTAAATAACTAATTATCGGCCATCAAACAACAGTAAAGTATAGCATGCACATTATTACTTTCGATGTTACAAAATACGTTTACATTATTGTTTTATCATTTTATGTGAGTGATAATATATAACAGTCTTTATAGATTTGAAATAGTTTTTTTATATATATAGTTAGGGTCAAGAAAAGTTGCAATCGATTTGTGGGACAGTGTCCACCTTGCTTTATTTATTAACAAGTTAATGCAACTTGATTGTGAATGATTCAGCCACGTGACAGAAGATTCTCGTGTCACCATTTAATTATTTTTAGCTATGTCTGCACGTAAATGGCAATAAATTGGTGAGTAGCTTCAGAAGACAATTAAGTTAATTTTCCTGTTTACAGCATATACTACTTTATCTTACAGACTAATTATCTAATTACTTACCGTGCTCATTTTAGCTCACCAGAGCCGAAGGCTCAGGGTGAGCTATTAGTATCAAAGGGGGATGCTCCGTCGTCATGCGTCAACAATCGTCTTCATCTCTGAAACTACTAAGCAGATATACTTCAAATTTATCTGTAGCATCCTTGTGACAGTCACACTTTAATTTGCTCATGTCATTCCAATTGGCCCCTTTTAGGGGTCAGCAGAGCTAAAAATAGAAAAACCTTTAAACATCTGCTACAGAACTAATCGATGGATGATCACGAAACTTTGTCTGTAGCATTCTTTGGTAGTCTTTTATCAAGTTTGCTCATATGAATTTGATTGGCCCCTTTTAGGGGTCTCTAGGCCTAACATAGAAAAACCTTTCAACATCTCCTACAGAACTAATTGATGGATGATCACCAAACTGTCAGTAGCATTCTCTGGTAGTGTTTCATTAAGTTTGCTAATATTATTTTGATTAGCCCCTTTTAGGGGCCGCAAAAGCTAAAAATAGAAATACCTTTAAATGTCTATTTCTACAGAACTAATTGATGGATGATCACCAAACTTTGTCTGTAGCATTCTTGGGTAGTCTTTTATCAAGTTTGCTAATATTATTTTGATTAGCCCCTTTTAGGGGCCGCAAAAGCTAAAAATAGAAATACCTATTAATGTCTACTACTACAGAACTATTTGATGGATGATCACCAAACTTTGTCTGTAGCATTCTTGGGTAGTCTTTTATTAAGTTTGCTCATATTAATTTGATAAGCCCCTTTTAGGGGTCTCTATAGCTAAAAATAAAAATCTTTTAGATATCTTCTTCTACAGAACTAACTGATGGATGATTACCAAACTCTGTCTGTAGCATTCTTGGGTAGTCTTTTATCAAGTTTGCTCATATGAATTTGATTGGCCCTTTTTAGGGGCCGCTTAAGCTAAAAATAGAAATACCTTCAAATGTCTATTTCTACAGAACTATTTCTACAGAAATGGATGGATGATCACCAAACTTTGTCTGAAGCATTCTTGGGTAGTCTTTTATCAAGTTTGCTCATACAATTTTTATTGGCCCCTTTTAGGGGCCGCTAAAATTAAAAATAGATAAACGATTAAACGTCTATTGCTACAGAACTAATTGATGGATGATTACCAAACTTTGTCTGTAGCATTCTTGGGTAGTCTTTTATCATGTTTGCTCTAGCCCCTTTAAGGGACGGCTTAAACTAAGCAAAGAAAAATCTTTAAACATCTTCTACTACAGAACTTATTGATGGATGATCACCAAACTTTGTCTGTAGCATTATTGGGTAGTTTTTAAACAAATTTGCTCATATTTATTTGATTAGCCCCTTTTAGGGGCCGCTAATATTAAAAATAGAAATACGTTTAAACACCTCCTAAAGAACTAATTAATTGATGATCACCAAACTTTGTCTGTAGCATTTTTGGGTAATGTTTTATCAACTTTGCTCACATTTATTTAATTGGCCCCTTTTAGGGGCCGCTAAAGCTAAAAAAGAAAAACCTTTAAACATCTTCTACTTCAGAACCAAATTGATGGATGATCACCAAACTTTGTCTGTAGCACTTTTGGGTACTCTTTTATCAAGTTTGCTTTTATTTGATTGATTAGCCCCCTTTTAAGGGGCCACTAAAGCTAAAAATAGGAAAAAACCTTCGAACATCATTTCCTACTGAAATAATTGATAGGTGATCACCAAACTTTGTAGCATTCTTAGGTAGTCTTTTATCAAGTTTGCTCATATTTATTTGATTAGCCCCGTTTAAGCTAAAGCTTAAATGCCCCAGGTCATGGAATTTCTTCAAATTATTGTTTAAACATATTCTATGCTCAAATTTAATATTGAATATATTGACATTCTAACACTAAAAAGCAGTTGTTTCTGGTGAGCGACTCAATGCCATCATGTCCTTCTTGTTTAATTATTTTTATTTATTTCTTTTTTTTTTAATATATTCTTTTTTTTTGCTTTATAATTGCATATTATTTTGGTTGTATTTTATTGAGATAAACTTAGAATGAACTCTTAAAGATAAGTCTTTCGTCCCATGGCGCTATGTTGATACAATCTAATTACTGTTTGCGGGATGAGACACGAATTATTAAACATGAGGGGCTTGTTATTGTTACATAAAACATCTAAAATAATCATTGATGCAATATATCATTGAGAGGGCTGATGTCAGTGTTGAATCTGTAGAATTAATCATCTAATACGAAAACTCATAAACTTATTCAGTAGTAATTTGCGCTCAGTATAATGTTACGAATTGAGCATTTCTTTACTGACATTTTGTATGGCGCGAAAATTAGAAAAAGGAGCATAATAACCCTTTAATTAAAGAATACAACAAACTGTTAGTGTTTATGTCTCTAGGAACCGTCATAAATTATCGACTGCCGCAATGTTTTCAGTCTTCTAAAATATTTCGATATCTTTTCAACTGTACAAATACACATGCTCCTTTTGTTTTAATTTATTTATATAAGAACTTTACTTTTCAAGAAAGTAGTAGGTGGTGTGTTGTTTAGCAAGTGAAACAAATACCCTTTAATTAGTCCCCTACCGGTTTTACCAGAGGGGACTTTAGGTTTACCCTCCGTCCGTCTGTCAGTCCACAAAACTGGATCCCGCGATAACGCAAAAGGTATTGAAATATTTTTATAAAACTTGACATATGCATAGATGGCAGTATTGAGATTATGCACGTCTTTTTCCTTTCTTCCTATGTTGAAAATTCTGGTTGCTATAGCAACAAATAGACCGAAAATATGGCAATTTTGACACATAAACTGGATCCAGTGATAACGCAAAAAGTACTGGAAACATTTTAATGAAACTTCAAATGCGGGTAGATGGCAGTCTGGAAGTTATGTACGTCTTTTTTCTGTACTTCCTATGTTGAAAATTCTGGTTACTATGACAACAAATAGACTGAAAATATGGCAAATTTTACACATAAACTGGATCCAGTGATAATGCAAAAAGTACTGAAAATATTTTTATGAAACTTGATATATGGATAGGTGGCAGTCTGGAGATTATGAACATCTTTTTATTTTATTCCTATGTTGAAAAAAATGGTTGCCATGGCAACAAAACATGGCTTAAAACATGGCAAAAATAACAATTTTTGTGATTAGTCAAAAAGAGCTGAAAATTTTTATGAAACTTAAAATCTGGATAGATGTCAGTATGAAAATCATACACATCATTTTAATCTTGACTATAGGGAGTATATTGAGAGCTGTCATACTTACCAAACGTCGGTACCCTCGTCAAAATGTCTGATTCTAGTGTTTAGGCTTTTTCACTATAAGTTCTTTATTAGTCCCCTACCGGTTTAACCGGAGGGGACTTTAGGTTTACCCTGACATATGGGTAGATGGCAGTCTGGAGATTATGCACATCTTTTTCTTTTCTTCCTATGTTGAAAAATCTGGTTGCTATGGCAACAAATAGCCTGAATTTCAAGATTTCTGATTTAAATTTTTCGGCTTTTTCACTATATGTTCTTTATTTCTTAAGGTGTTTACTTCAAACTTTAAATATAAGTTTCTGGCCATAAACCAAATCATAATTATGTGACAAGGTTTACAACTCTAGCACAAAAATTATCAGTATTACCTCCCTTGAACTTAGAATTTTTATGAATAAAATGTTGTCTTTTTTAAATAACTTCTTTATTTCCTAATGTATCTACTTCAAACTTCATATATATATGTTTCTTATTATCACTCAACATTTTTGAGAAGGTTAAATACTCTAGGAAGACTATTTCCAGAATTATGTCCCCCTTGAACTTAGATTTTTTTCGAGAAATTGGTATTTTTCACTCCAACTTCTTCATTCCTTATAGGATTTACTTTAAAATCCCACATCGTAATAATATGACAAGGTTGTATAAACATAATTTCCTTACTAGGCAGGGAAACTTAACACATTACTGTGATAAACTTAGAAACTCAAAAGATTTATCACTTCAATATGCAACTAGAATTTCATCAAATAGCAAAAATCCAGCCAAAAATATTATTTTCAAACCAAATTATATTGAAAAATTTGTTAACAAACCAAAGGAAATTAAACCATTAGGCCTTCGTTTAAAAGATGATTTAGATAAACTCAAAATTAATCCTGTCAGTATCCTTCAAAATGACGATGAGGATGTTCCACCTTGGACTTATAATTCCCCTGAAATAAATATTAACCTTTCAAATATAAAAAAGTCATCAAATTCACATGAACATTTCAAAGAGAAGTTTCTAGCAATTAAGGAAGAACATGAAAATTTTATACATATTTATACGGACGGTTCAAAGGAAGGTTGCAAAGTAGGTGCGGCTGTGTATGAAAATGATTTTACATCTAGTATGAGGTTACCAGATAATGCATCAATTTTTACTGCTGAAGCAAAAGCTATAGATGTAGCATTGTCATACATAGAACAGCATACCCATGATAAATTTGTGATATTTTCTGACTCGCTTTCTGTTTTAATATCCATTAAAAATAAAAAATCTGACAATATCATGATAAAGAAACTTCTTTTGCGATTTCATGATATACTTAAAATAAAATCTGTTAAATTATATTGGATTCCAAGTCATGTAGGTATACGAGGAAATGAAAAAGTAGATGCTTTAGCTAAACAAGCTTTAAATTTTCAAAAAACTGACTTATTGTTACCTGCTTGTGATTTTAGAACGGCTATAAATAAACTCGTTTCATCTGAATGGAAAGCAAATTGGGACAATGCCGTCTTTAATAAACTTCATGATATAAACCCATCTCTTGATGTGTCACCATCTCTGTCTTTGTCAAACCGCCATGATCAAACAGTTCTTCTTCGATGCCGAATTGGACACACTAAAGTTACCCATTCTTATCTCCTCACGAATGACAATGCCCCTTTCTGTGTAGGCTGTAATGAAAATTTTACTGTCAAGCATTTTCTTCTGGAATGTCATGATTTTTCACAAGCCCGTAACAAATTTTATTATGTAAACTCACTCAAAGAACTCTTTAATACAATTCCAACAAAAAACATCATCGATTATTTGAAAGAGATAAACTTGTATTCAAAGATCTGATTGGCTCTTTTTTTTATTTTTATTTACAACGTTTTACATAATAGTTTAAGCCTATTTTAGCATTCGGCACGATATGGCCATTTATGTGTTGACGTGCCGTTAAATCCAAACAAACAAAAGATTTAAGTTCATTCATGTCATTCATTCACTGGTAAAATTGAATGGCCAATGGCCCATCAGAATGTTGCTGGGGTTCTAACCGGTAGGGGACTTATGGATTGCTTGCAATACTATGATAATTGCTTGTTTCTTAAGGTTTTAACTTCACACTTCATATATAAATTTCTGGTCATCAATCACATCATATGTAACAAGGTTTACAACTCTAGCACAAAAATTATCAGAAATACCTCCCTTGAACTTAGAATTTTCATGACAAATAATGTTTTTCTTTTGTTTTGTTTTTAGCTCACCTGTAACAAAGTGACAGGGTGAGCTTTTGTGATCGCTTTTCGTCCGGCGTCCGTCCGTCCGTAAACTTTTACTTTAAATGACATCTCCTCATAAACCACTAAGCCAATTTCACAGGAATGTTCCTTTGGTGGTCATCTTTAAAATTGTTCAAAGAATTTAATTCCATGCAGAACTCTGGTTGCCATGGCAACCAAAAGAAAAAACATTAAATATCATCTTTTAAAAGACCCTTAGAGATAGAGCATAGATATTTGGCATGAAACATCTTCTAGTGGTGAGTGTCTACCAAGTTTGTTCAAATAAAAGCCCTGGGGTCAAAATTGGCCCCGCCCCAGGGGGTCATTGATTTTCCCTATATGCATATAGTAAAACTTAAAAAATCTTCTTTTAAAGAACTCAAAGAGCTAGAGCTAAGATATTTAGCATGAAACATGTTCTAATGGGTGTATACCAAGTTTGTTCAAATAAAAGCCCTGGAGTCAAAATTGGCCCCGCCCCGGGGGTCATTGATTTTCCTTTTATGTGTATAGCAAAAACTTAAAAAATCTTCGTTGAAAAAACCTAAATAGCTAGAGTTTAGATATTTAGCATGAAACATGTTCTAATGGGTGTATACCAAGTTTGTTCAAATAAAAGCCCTGGGGTCAAAATTGGCCCCGCCCCGGGGGTCATTGATTTTCCTTTTATGTGTATAGCAAAAACTTAAAAAATCTTCGTTGAAAAAACCCAAATAGCTAGAGTTTAGATATTTAGCATGAAACATGTTCTAATGGGTGTATACCAAGTTTGTTCAAATAAAAGCCCTGGGGTCAAAATTGGCCCCGCCCCGGGGGTCATTGATTTTCCTTTTATGTGTATAGCAAAAACTTAAAAAATCTTCGTTGAAAAAACCCAAATAGCTAGAGTTTAGATATTAAGCATGAAACATGTTCTATTGAGTGTCTACAAAGTTTGTTCAAATAAAAGCCCTGGGGTCAAAATTGGCCCCGCCCCGGGGGTCATTGATTTTCCTTTTATGTGTATAGCAAAAACTTAAAAATCTTCTTTGAAAAAAACCCAAATAGCTAAAGTTTAGATATTAAGCATGAAACATCTTCTAGTAAGTGTCTACAAAGTTTGTTCAAATAAAAGCCGTGGGGTCATAACTGGCCCCGCCCCAGGGGTGTCATTGTTTTAACTATATGTGTATAGTAAAAACTTAAAAAATATTCTTTTAAAAAGCCCAATGAGCTAGAGCTTAGATGTTTAGCATGAAACTTCTTCTTATGGGTGTCTACCAAGTTTGTTCAAATAAAAGCCCTCAGGTGAAAATTGGCCCTGCCGGGGGGGTCCGGCGATTAATATCATTGTTTTTCATTATATGTGTGTAGTAAAAACTTAACATCGTGAAACATCTTCTAATGAGTGTCTTCCAAGTTTGTTCAAATAAAAGCCCTGGGGTTTAAACTGGCCCCGCTCCGGGGGCCTATATACAGGTGAGCGACCTCAGGGCCATCATTGCCCTCTTGTTTAATTACCTCTTTATTTCTTAATGTATCTACTTCAAACTTTATATATATGTTTCTTATTATCACTCAAATCATTTGTGAGAATTTTCAATACTCTAGCAAGACTATTTCCAGAATTGTGTCCCCCTTGAACTTTTTTTCGAGAAATTGGTATATTTTACTCAAACGTTTTCATTACTTATAGGATTTTCTTCAAACTCCCACATCATAATAATATGACAAGGTTAATTAATCTGGCATCCATATTTTAAGAATTATCTTTTCCTTAAACTTTGAATGTTTCTTAATAATTCTTTCAACTTTCTTATTTCTTCATGGATTTACTTCAAATTCAAAATAAACATTCATTATGAACAGCTTCATTACAAATTGTTCTTTATTACACTCACATCATGTATGACAATGTTCATAAGTCTTGCGTCTTTATTTCAAGAGTTATCTACTCTTAAGGAATTTTGCTTTTAAAAATGTTATTTTTTGGTAACAGGGATGTTTAAACATTAACTTTAGAGTGTCCGTCAGTCCGTCTGTCTGTCTGTTCATAAAACTGTTTCCTGTGATCACTTTTAAAGAACTGTTCCAACAAATCTACTTAAAATAGAGAAAAATTGAAACATCAGAATGTTGCTGGGGTTCTAACCGGTAGGGGGACTTAAGGATTGCATATGTTCGATGTTTCTTTATCTCACATGAACATACAAAATGATTCAGAGTTAAATTAATTCATCTTTCTATATTTGTTTTATCTCTCCTCTACCTATCAAAAAAGATGTCATTTGATGTGTACAAATCTAAAAGCTGTCCGAGGATTAGCGCCATCTACTTTTCGCAATGCTGGTAGATTAACAGCAAATGCTAAAACTAACAAGATAAATATGAATGAAATGATATTTTGACTTCTGATAGAAATGCAAATTTAGGAAAGAACTAATTTAGGTGCATCTACATACAAAATTTGACATTTCTCGTTAAATAGACGGTTTTATGTTTTATTGTTACAAAATCAAAATATTTTGACCTTTTATTTCGACTTGAACTGGATGAGGCAGGCAGAACATGTATATATACATACCATTTTAATTTAACTGGCAAGTTTTATGTGTTTCTTTTATTACAGGTTCCATTAACCTTAAACCTTGGCCTGCAAATGCATGTGGAGAGTAGAACTTCATCATGATTTATGCACACGGGAAATTTCAATGACTTTTTTTAAGTATAAAGTTAAACGATTGAAGTACACAAACGCGGACGCCGACGTGGACTAATTGTTTATGAAGAAAGCTAAAAATTGTTATCGAAAGTAGCTTTAAATGGGAAATTATCATATGAAAAATAAATCATTTGTTGCATTAATACTACATCCTTATCCATACTGATTACTCAAACAGGCTAAATAAAACTGAGCCTGCAACATTTTCAATTTTGCCATTTTGGACGTTTTTATACATTCGATTTCGTTATCTTCTATTTTATAAATAAATGGTAAAATAGAACAAAAATGTCTTAAATATTATTTTTTTATAAACATACATGCATTTGTACTCAATAAAATATATTTTAAAAAAATGTTTCAAAGTCGCCTCTATCGGAATTGTATTTAATAGTATTTTTTTCGCTGTGAAAGGTAAAATTTCTTATTTCTGAAAATTATGCACAAAAAATCATGAGAAAACTTTAAAGAAATGTACTTGGGTTTAAGATGTTAGAATTGAAATTGAAATCCAAGAGCAACCTTTAATTATATAATTTCAATAAATTGTCAGTTGGCAAACAATTGAACAGGGAAAACAAAACATTGTTGGTTTATACACATTGAATTTACAGAAGAAAACTAGTATTGCAACAGACAAGCTCAATCTTAATACAGCTACAGGGGAGTGACCATTTTCCTTTCCAATCATGCCATTTTACATTTTTTACATTTTGTTAGATATGAAAACCTATTATTCTTTAATCTAATGCATTTTAAATAGTATGCAGCTGGGTTTTAGGAAACAAGGCAAAATAAGATGAATTGAAAGTAACAAGAAAATCATTACAAGAAACTTCTTTATAAAGGGTTGACACGAAAGACTGTTAGATGTCATCATCGTTTTAGAAATAAATATTAACTCTTTTTTGTAAAGTAATGATCAATAAAATTCTTTTACGTTATGCTTTCTATAGTTTTCAATATATCACAGTCACTAGTTTGTCAATTATCTTTACCATTTCTTCATTCTTACAATCATTAAGTCAAATAGTCGATAGTCGTTTACGGTATTTAGGTTCTACCACAAATATAACAAAACAGAACTTCGATATGTCAGTAACTATTTTCAACGAGCGTGAGTTTAAAAAAACAGTGGTATTATATTCCTATTAAATCGTGTTGAGGTAATAAATATTATCATTTGAGATTACTTCACTACTACAATTAAATATTTCTAGGTAGTTTTCAGTAAATTAAAAATTGAAGGTTATAGTGTAATAATATTATTTTATCTTACACTGGAAATACTTTTAGGCTGTTGAACGCTTTCCAACGTGGTCTTCATTTTCGAGTTCGATAATAACATTGTAATACAAGCCAATCTCATCGCGTGCTAAATAATTATTATCCTCCTTCTCCTTCATTGACTTTTTTTTTGTTAAGACAATTGATAATAGTGTTGAATAAAGAGCTACCATCATTGTGTCTCTGACAATCCACAACGGTATCCTATATATATATATATATAGCTCAACTGACCCCCTATATATCATCGTATGAGATGCGTACTCGCTATATAAAAAACATACCTTTAGCCTCACACTAGCGTTTCAAGCTCGTGTCTAGCGTATGATAAGCATATTCGTAACGTAAAAGTTATACAATTGCAAACGCTGATAATTTTTAAACATGTTTTGGCCGAACATACACTGACTGAAAGCTAGATAATTTGGTATGAACATTTATATGTAGATAAATAATATCTTGTTCTAATTATAATATAATTATCTCCGAAGTAAATGTTATGTCAGAACGTTCATGTTTCTAACAAATACCAACAACTTTTATACATCATTTCTCTGTGTATAATACTTGATATTGTCCGAAGTACCTGATTATCACACGACAGTAATTGCCCACTTGTCAATCATATCAGAACAAACAAACATTAAATGAAAACACAATAATGTTATGTTTAATATTGCAAATTGCAAATCATTTATTTATCTCAAATACAGACAGAAAAAGAATGTATCTTGTCTTTTTCCAGACAGAGATATATAAACAGATTGCAGGAATTCCCAAGCTAATAATTTTGTAGACATATTCTAATTAAATCTCGCGTGTCCGAAATGTGGTTGTCAAGAAATAACAATATATCAAACATTCTATTTAGAATTCAATTGCAATAATTGCTGATTTAATCAATGCCAGAGACAACATAAAGTAGTGTTCTGATTGAACATAATCTAGTTAGCATTTATGTTTATTTTATAGCATTACGTAGTGATTCTTCATCTTCAATACTGTATTGAAAAGTATCTGACATTTAATCGCAATACTCGAAATGGAATATGTTGTGAAAGCATAATTAATTAATAGGTTTTATTCCGAAATGTTGATCTATGTTGTCAAACTCAACTTATAGCTCCAATCAAATAGCTACTAAGACAATAAAGTACATATTTATTACAAAAAAAACTTTTCATTCTTTTCTTTTCAAACATTCTTATAGTTCACAGTTCAAGCAAAAAGCTTAAGTGGTTTTGTTTCTAACACTTGCAATAAACGTTGTGTTCGTTATATCATTAATACTTTGATTTGATTTTTCAAATATTATTACGTACTTGATTTGAGCATGATTGTAGACAAATAAGAAATGAAATGCTTATCCTATCGACTAAATGACAAACTATCAACATTAAGTGTTCGAAGCTGAACATTGCTTAATGTAAGCAGTATCACTAGTGATAATATCTTAACTTCTAAGTGACATAGTTTAAATAAATAAATAAAACAAGAGTAATACAATCAAATATTCCTATCAATCAAATGTTTAATTGAATTTTAAATTGATGTATTAAATAACTGAAATAAGACATTGACAACATTTTTTGATTGTACAAGTGTAGTTCCCTACAAGTTGTCACCTTGTACACAAAGACTTTGAGACAGAGATATAAAGTCTTCACGAGGATTTAAGAACGAATAGTTTGAGCAATGCTCGTACAATACAACGACTAAAATCACTTACAAAATTAAATGTAATGATATTTTAATGATGTATTGTATAGAGTTAAGTTGTGAAAAGATTCCCTGTTTGCACCATAATAGTAATTTAAAAAACAGTAAAAGTAAAAAAAATGCAAACCTGATGGAGCTGTAATTTTGAAGGAATAATTTTTGCAACTTGTTACGTAAATATTGAAGGTTAAGTATGCTAAAACAATTAAATTTGGAACAAAAACAAATACACATCTATTAAGGACTCGACCTTCTTTAAACTTATCGAAACAGACGATTCAAATTGTTCAACATACTCGTATCCATCGTTATTATTTAACCAGATTATTTACTAGGATAAAATATACTTTAAGAAAAGGATAAATACATATTAGAAATGCACTTTCTTCTCGAAAAAAGTACAATATGCTAAAATGCGCATGTATTTGTTACATCTTAAGATAATGATAAGAAAAATAAATGATAGAATAATTTATTATTTACCGTTAGGCGTGTGTTGGCTTTCAGTGTTCTGAAACTCATTACTTTCTTCTGCTAGACATGATAGATGTATCTGTATATTTATATACTAAACAATGTTGGTCCCATATAATTCAATTGAAGTCAAATTTTTGGCAAAATATATATGTATATGCTCTTCTCAAAGTTACCTTTAGGCGATACTATACCAAGTTCAGAAAAGTCTGATACAATATAAATTGTACATTTTTCTAAGTGAACTATATGAAAAGCATGTATTAAGCAGATTTAATTCTTATTTGCATGGCTGAATATACAAATTTTGCTTAATTGATAATTGCGTTATTCATTATTGATATGAAAAGTATTATAGTTGGACAAAGAACAATTATATCTAGGTAAACATTTTTCCCTCTAGTCATTATAATAGGAACATACTTATAAAGATGATACTCAGTTTTAAATTGTTTCATATTGCATTTTGTACATAAACGTTAATTTCTATCCATTTTCCTATGTCTATATCTTCTATAGCTAATTGTGCGGAAATGATATTTGTAATGAAAACAAAAATGGAAATTGACGCTGTTAGGAAAGAAAAATAAATGCATCATACAGACATTTTAATAGATATTTCATGATGTTTATTCCTAGTTTTTCATAACATAAAATTGAAGACATGTTTTCTCATCTCACGAAAGAAAAGAATCAAATTAGAAACGTTGAATCAACTAAAATAGACTTACGCATAAATCCTGCCAAAAGAAAAACACACCTATACAAAAGTTTATTCAGTTTTATGATATAGATTGTTTTGCATTTTTAGCATTTTAAATATTAATTTTGACAGCAAGTTTACCTTGTTGATTTTTTTTTCTCAATTTTTAAAGAAAGCAAAGCAATTTAATGAAAAAAAAAACAAGAATATTGTGACAATTCTATATTTCCTAACAACAACAACAATCATTTTTATTTTCAAGTCAGTTTTCGATAGTAACAATATTTGGGTATGTAGTGAAATAGTAAACTTTTTGTGTGTTTGTTTTAGCACATTGGTTTGGTAAAATATATTGTGGCGATTTGGCAACCTAACCGGCTGTCCTGGGTAACAAGTAATAACCAAAATCTCTGCAAGTGACCGATTACTAATTTCACAAGATTTATGAATCAGCGCTGAGATAGAAAATAAAAGATAATTAGAGTTAAATACGGAGAAAATCCGTCCATCTGAGCATCTTAATGCGAATTCCTAACATTTGGATGGAGATTTGGTTATTTCAGTATCTTAACATAGAAAAGAAGACTTGACCTTACACATCAGCTGTATTTCTCTAACACGCGGCGTATGCAAAACATTTTAAAGAATGCTTAATAATCGCCTTATTTGAGATATAAAATATTTAAGCAATGACTAATTACTTTTTTCAGGTTTCCGTTACAAACCTAGTACACGATCGTCTTTATCCTGCTACTGTCTAAAGTATCAGCTTGATAAAGCCCTGCCGGATAAACTTATCTATATCATATTATGACGTCCGATGTTTAGCAGCAAAACAAAAGTACAAATACACGCTGTTTTATCTGGAAAAAGTAAGAATGAAATAATGTAAAACATGATCGAAATAGACAAGCGCAGGATAAATTAATCACATGGCTGATGTTCAATTTTACTAGAAAATCTTTCGGAATTCAGGATTTGAAAGTCCCGTAATTCACATTAATTCCATATAAAACTAATGGAGAAATTTCGAAACCCTAAAAATGTTCGAATTTCGGAAGTTTCCAGGATCTTAAAAGATCCGGAATTCAGATGTTACACTGTAGAACATTTTATGAGCTTTGAAAATGTTTCCAGCAAAAATATGTGATTTATTTTGCTTTTCCGACTTAAACTTTAAACTGCGAATTGCAAAACAACTTCTTTTACATGTCAAGTCAGACTAACCTGTACCTATTGCAAATTAAATTAACTTTCTAGTGGAAGAAAACAATTAAACGGTACAAGTATGCTGATGAAAATTGATTCTTTCTTTCAGGATGAAAGAAGACAGATTCGTCTTTGCGAGAAGAATACCACATATAAGTATTTTTTTAGGAAGAAAATGATTATCTCGGTAAACTATATCAATACAAATACTCAAAATTATAAAGTTGTCTAGACTGTTCTGAATGAATTAATAAACTTTGTAAGTAAACACTTTAAAAATTTCAGACGTTGTATTTTAAGTATTTAAGCTGAATTCATTTTGGTAATAAGATATTTGTCAAGGAAATTCCGTCTATTACTTGCATTTTGATTGTTAAAGATTTTCAATCCCACGTTATGTAAACTTTATAATCTAAACCTGCTATATTTCTTAAATAATAATGACATTCATATTGAAAGATGCCTTTTAACAGTTAATATATGGTGCAACTATTAAAACAAACAGTAAAAATATTGTTCATGTTCTCGAAAAATATCATTGATTCACAATAAAAAAAAAGTGAAAATAACACTTTTTTACTCTTCTCAAGGGATGATTTCTTTTCAGAAAGGTCAGGAGAAAAACTTTTAAAACGTTAACATCGGTCTTCATTTATTGATTAATATAGTGCGATCGTTAGCATGTTATCATCACGTAGTGAACACATATTTATAAGCTAAATACATGTATGCTTAAATAATACTATGTTTATCGTCACAGAAAAGAATAAAACGAATAATGTTCTACAAAATATCTCATTTCCATTAAGTAAAAAAGCCGTCAATAAAAAACAAGTACATGAAAAAACACTCACATACATATGGCCTATTTTAAATTTCTTGTTTTGTTTTATTTACATTTTTATTCAAATAGAAAGACAATCTTCTCTTATCTCCTTGCCACTAGTTCTTTGTGCTGGGTCGTGTGGGGACGCCGCCTTTCCTTGTTGATCTTGTTTACCATATTTGAATATCGGGGATCCCGGCTAAATTTAAATCATGCGTAAACACATTGTCTGCAAATAAAGGGAACCTATTTTGCATTTGGACAAAATGGAGAGAAATAATGAATATCTAAAGAACGCACAAAACGACAAAATTGAAAATGTTGCAGGTTCGGTTTGATTGAGCCTGTTCATGAACGGTGCTGGAAAGTGCAAGTTAAGTTAACGTTCCATAGCGTTCCCTAGCACCGGCCTAAGCAGTGTTCAACATTTAACATAAAATGGTTAAATTATCCGCAGATGTGTTCATACGGCGGTTATCATGAAACCTTCAATGTGACAGGGGAGTGCTATTCCATGCCAAATAAAAGAATGCGTTTGCCCTAAACGAGAAAACAACGCATCGGTGTAAGAGCTGCTATAAAGCACTGCCATAAAACATTTAACATTTTCATTTTCATCTATTCATTTGTTAACTTTTAGAAACTTGGAAACAAGTTCATTTTTAAAAAATTTAAACGTATAAATCTAACGTTTGTAACGCCGCTTTTCATGGAGTGGAGAATATTTAGTGCTAATGGGGACGGCCGTCTAAAATGGGATCCGGAATTTCATTGACTACAACTAAACATTCGTAACGCTGTTGTATTTAAATTTTACATTAAACATCATAAGCCCATTGATTTATTTCATATTGGTAAAACGCATTAGCTTTTACGCTTCATTATTTAAAAAATGCACGTGCATATAATATAGACAAATATCAAATTCTTTGGATTGTTGAAGATTACATGAAGATTTGCCTTTTAAAATTACAAAGATGTATGGAAATGTATTCATAATTGTCACATTGGAGTGATTTACATTACATGAATAAAATAAATCACATTCGTTATAAATTTGAAACATTTATATCGTTTAACTTATTTTAAAGTAAAATAAACAGAGAAACAGTCGAATAATCAATTAGTATACATCATTTATACTTATAACTGAGTTGATGACGGAACAACTGCTGACTGAACAACTGCATTGTGACTAAAACACGTGCGTGACATTCTTAGGTTTTCCTGCACGTTAGTCTTGGGTTAATGGCATGAAAGTGGTGACTAACCTCTCATTTACATCATGCGCTTCTTTTGCATATATCGATATGTATAGGATATCGACCGAGTACGAGGTCTTTCTGTTTAGGAAAGACCTGGTCACGAATTTCATGTGACACCGAGAGCGCGTAGCGCTCGAGGTGTTTCATGAAATTCGTGACCAGGTCTTTTCTAAACAGAAAGATCGATGAACGAGGCCGATATCCAACTTACACACCGTTAAACTATTGGCTTGAGCTGCATTTGATGTAATGCACAACAATTACTTTTAACACAGCGCTTATACAAGTAAGCTTTTATTAACGTTCTCATTAAATATATAATTTGCATTTAACTCTGCTTTTTCCCTTTAAAATAATAATCAAAAAAGCTAAATGTGTAATTTGTCAATAATAAAATCAATGGGTCTTTAATGGAAGATGTGTAAAAGAATGAATAATTATGTTGATAGTATTTCGTATCAGACATTGTAGTTTCTAGGACATTTGCTGCCGGACAGTTTCCCCCTCGGGCGTTTGCCTCCCTTTTTTTGCTGTGGCGACTTATCATATGTCAGAGGGCATCTCTTGTATAAATTTTAAGTATGTAATTTAACAATGGAAACATTCTATTTCATTTATTTATGGATGTTATTTTGTTTCCACAAATTTGTGAGTTTTGTGTATTGAAGCACAACGGAATTTCGAAAATAGGAGATGAAGTTTGGTAACAATTTAACGATGAAATATTTCAACTTTTTTAAAACGGGTGGGGGGAGGGGCATATGTATCCCCTTCCGCAAATGTCCACCACAGCTTCCGAGGGGGCAAATGTCCACCACAGCAAGCTTCCGAGTGGGCAAATGTCCAGATGACTACGAAAGACTTGCATATGAATATTGTTGACAAGTTTTAGATACATGCTCCGATATTATATTAAATATAGCAGATTATAAATTGTTATCGAATAAAACATGATCGTTCAGCATTGAATTTTTATACTAAATCGCCTATAACTTTATTAACATTTCTTTTTCAAGATTTTTTTTAATTATACATTTTTACCGTTTCTATCAATATTTGAAATACTAATGGGAGATTTTCCCATTGTAGACCAATCCACTTTAAGTACTTGTATATGCATGTCACTATATAGCAAGTTTTGGATTATTTATACAAAATTCTTTTAACGTTGTTGTGTAGCATTCTTTGAGACTAAGTCCTTGATTCGACGGTTTTCAGGGCATAACTGTAGTTTAGAACGGCAGTGCTGCCAACTCAACGAGAGGGGGGGAGGGTAAACGGGGATTTAACAATCTGAGAGATCCCGCGGATGAAAATGTTATCAGGGACTTCGCTATTAACAATGGGTAGCTGCGGTTTCCAATGCAAAGCGTATTCAAATGGACGTTATTACTGGTGTAACTCTCCAGGAACGATGGCTAGGAAACTACCCGCCTATATGACTGAAATACTGTTGGGAAAAGGCGTAAAATGAAACAAACAAACAAATTAATCAAAAATGCGTTTGAAACGGACATATTCTTGCTATATTTTTTTCGATATGAATTTTTGGTACATTTTTATGTACTATGGATTTTCTAGAACGTTTAAGATGTTATGGATTAGGTGATTTAAAATCGTAATAAATATGCTGTGATAACTGTATAGTTTCATAGATTAAATGAACTTGAAGCGTCCATTTTTGTTATATTGTGAACTTAATGACAGAAGATCCGCTTACATTAATATTACTTTGAAACATAAATGTTAAATATGTCCTAACTTTGAAATCCTATACATTATTTTTATTCAAATATTTAATATAGGGATGTTGGAATAATTGCTAAGTGCATTCATTAAACATTATATTGTTTAAGAAATTGTATCCAGATTTTGTGAGTCCTAGACAGGAATGTTACGACAATCATGTACATTTTATTTCTATTGCATTTCATGTTGTCTTTGTCTGCATAGGCAGGTCTATTTTTCACGTGTTTTTCATGACCGGGTCTGTCTGACTAGAGCAGACCTGTGCACGTGCAAAAGATAGACCTCATAACGGACTTCCTTTTGTTTAACAGGTCTATCCGAGAAATATAGACCTGTCACAGACAATAGAGGAGGTGTGTAAGTTTATGTAATCGTTTAAGATGTCTTGATATTAGAACCTTTAACTTAAACATTATCATATTAGTTTCATAAAACTACAAATTTTAACAGTATTTTAACTACAAATTTCATAAAACTACAAATTTTAACATAAATCAATAGAAAACTATATAAACATACTCAAACATCTTATAGAATTTAAAAAAGGTACAATGGACAAAGCTCTAAGATAAATGTGTATGAATTCGTGGATAAATATTCTTGTCATTTTATCACACTAAAATACTTTTAAAAGAACGTTAAATGTTTGCAAAATAGTTTGATTTAAGTAGTAACTGATATCATAAAAGGAAAATCCTATCGTAGATCTCACGTGAAATAAGCAAAATCATACTGCGAAGGAGGTACATGGTAATTTGAAGCTTTGAGAAAGTCTTAAATACATTTAAAGCTATGGCATTTAATACATAATACTGTTTTTGAAAATGTTCCAATTACGATTACCACACTGTACATGTATAGCAAGTCGTACAGTGCTGTATTCCGAAAACTTTTCAACTATTTATAATATAACGTCAAAGATTTATTTAAAGATTTCAATCGCAAACAAGATGGTAGATGGTATACAATACAACACGTGTACCAAATAATCTCTCTATCAGTAACAAATCCAATGAATATGTTTTGTTGGTAAGAAAACAGTTAACCGGAATAATATGTCTAATGAAAATTGATTCCTTAGGGGAAGACCGAAAACAGACTGCTGTGTGTGAGAGCGATATATTTATCCATTTGTTTTATTTAATTATCTAAGGCATTTCACATACACTGAATTTAACACATTGGATTAACAATCGAATAAAACACGTTAAATTTACGTTTGTTCGGGTCGGGTTTTATCATTTCAACATTTAACGTCACTATAGTATAACTGCAAAGATGTTTAGACTTTTTTTCCGTTTATATTTTTTTTAATTGTAAATAAATATATAGTATCATGTAATATTTGATACAGTACTGTATTTCTAATTAAATATTGAACGATAAAGCGCGCATTGTTATACTATTGTGCAAGAAACACTAAAATCTATTTCCATCCTAACATAATACAAAAGACAATTGATAAAAATAGTTTTAACTGAATTTAGCGTAGAAGAAATTTTCCAGACGTTATTTAGTTTATTGACGTCATATCTGACGTCTAAGCATTTGTTGTTATGCTTTTCACATATCGTGAAATAATTCAATTGACTTACCTGTCTGTTTGATAAAGAAATAGTGTGAAGTGTGTTAGAATTTCATTTTAAGAATCTTTTGATCGTCAAAACGTATTGCTCAAGAAATGTACATTCAATCAATATAATGAAAGTAAATCTCTTGTCAATAAAAGCCAGCCCGCATAGCTCAATCGGTTAGAGCGCGAGACATGTAATCTTCATATTGTGGGTTCGATTCCCGGGCTCGCCAACTAAAATTACTAATCAGTCTTTCGGATGAGACTTTAAATCGAGGTCCCGTGTATGAAAGCCAAAACACGTGTCACATTAAAAAGAACCAGGCGAAACTTCTGGAATAGGGTCACCTTTCTGTATCTGTATCTTGCACTATCCTCCAAAATATAAAATGACTAATACTCTTATGAAAAACTCGCACATATGGGCAATTGGTGGCCAGTATAAATAAACTCAAATACACACACACTCAATAATTCTACAATGGTAGATGGGAAAATTATTTGTCTAACATGACTTTGTCTGGAAGCCTGATTATGAAACTGTAACAAGTACAAATATTTCACTACGTATCCCCTAATTGGTTTTGTAATCGTCTAATCGATCAATGTCAATGTCTGCTTTGTTCACAATCACTTAATTGTCACAAATAATAACCACAAGAACTCCAGATATAGTGAAGAGACATTCATTTTACGTAAGAAGGTTTTGCAGGTTTAGATTAAACCAACATTCCAACACTATCGGTGATTTCCCTTATATACTCAAAGGAGGCTGGAAGCGAGATATATTTCACAGTAGTGTCACTTGCCGTTCTTATTTTATCCCAACCCCCCACCCTTCCATATTTGCAAACCAACACATTTTCTATGACAAATCTGATAAATAAACAACTTTTTGCTTAATTTTGCTCTGAAAACTATCTAGAATGATAGAAAATTGTCTAAGAAAATAAATCCGACCACCAAAATCTTGAATTCTATCACTAACGCTGTTGAGACGTTTTAAGTGTTGTTTTTGCAACAGCGCGTAGAAAACGTCAAAAACGAACCCTATTTCAATGTTGCAAAATAATTAAATATCACTTTTATTTCACAATAAATTCTCTGTACCTTGCTTGAAAATTATAATTGAAATGAAATAAACACAACAACTTTATCATCGTTTTCGTTTTCATAATTTGTTATTTTCAAAATGTTTGTGCAAACGACAGTTTTTTTTCAACCGTATGGAACAGACTTAAGAACGACGCTATTTGAAACTCTGAGGCGAAAACAAATATTTAATTACCAAATGTATTACCAAATTTATTTTTATTCTGGATGTGTTAGAATGGAAATATATTTTGATTTTGATTTATCAAGATAACCCTTTAATTCCATTGTACGTATGTGTACTTATTCCCTTTTTAGTGCAAGATGTACAATTTTCCATCGCATACAGTAAAATGATTTTTATTAAATTGTCATATAAAGTGGTATTGGCCTTTTAAACACATAAGTGGATAGTAAAATTTGCCCAAGACGTATATATTAACCATGTTCTTTGCAATGTTATCATTGGTTTTTGTTATTTGAAATGATCATTGCTCTCAATTTTTCAACCTAATTCATAGATACCCAAATTTCAAATTTTACCGTAGGGTATGCTGTCAGACTCTCTTTGCCTTTAGCACTTCCAAATTAAATGTTGAGTTCCGCTCAAGTCGGTGCTTGGGGCTTGAGGAATGTTTTACTTTGATATTATCTATCAGGTACAGATTCAATAAAACATAGTCGGCAATTTTTATGGGTTTTTTGTTGTTGTTTATGTTCTCTTTAATGCTTCCGATAGATCACGTTTTTTCTTTTTCAGATTATTATGCTTCACACCAGCAGGTTCTAGCGCCGTGTGGCAGCTGAAAAAAGTTGCCCTATACTTCACTTCAGTGTTGTTATATTTTATGGTCCTTCGGGATCATTGATTTCAACACATTTAGTGTTGAAAATTGAGTACCGCTAAAATCAGTACAAATACTAGCTCTTTTCAAGAGTATTTTGGGGGGCTCAGTTTGTATTTTCATCATATTTTTGTTAACTAATGTTAAGATGCATTCATCCATAACATTTCTAAAACTAGCTCTTTTATTTATTAATCCACCCAGGCCTACCGGCATTGGTGATTATATTTCTGCGCATTTTGAATTCAAACCATGCATTATTCTACATAATATGAACTCAAGATTTATTTCTATTTCCTTAACATGTGCATTTCTTTATATGTGAAATTCACAGAATATACATACTTCAAATGATGCTCAAAAGTAATAAACATTTTATTTTAGTCTTTAACTGTTCATAGAAAAATACAAACAAATGTTAAATATTTCTTGTATATAACAATGATTTTGTTAGGTAATAAAAATCGGAATCATTATATACACACATAATGACTTGTAGTGATTAATGCTTCCGAGGGATCACTTTGTTTCCAGATTTTTATTACTACGGTGAAGTATTACTTCATTTATTTGCCCTTGAACATTGCCAAGTGTAAATATAATATCATAACATAAACGTATCGTGTTTTTTTTCATGATATATCATATTGTCTTAGTAGAAAAAATATACGCTCTAGGGGACTCCTTCTGCCATTTAGAACTTCTCTCAAACCTATTACTTAATGTATCTTATAATCAAAAGGTTTTGTATAAAATATAGATTACGTTTAGTAATCTGATAAACCCATTTCACTTGTTTCTATTAAAGTCAAAATAACATAGGTACAGTATACTGTATGAAAGTATTTGGAATGCAAATTATGACAATCGATGTTAAAAATGTTAATATGTGTATGTGTCATTGTTTTAATTCAGTGATAGAATACTGAATTCTTTATGGATTGGAATCTTATTTGTTGTATTTTTTCATGGAATTAACTTAGGATGAACTCCTTAAGATAACTTTCTAAGTCCCAATATGCTTTATTGATACGATCGATTAATTATTGGCGTGATGAAACAACAACAAAAAGTATATCACGGGGGACTTTTTATTGTAGAAAAAAAACATGATGCAATAAATAATTGAGAGGTCTGATGTAAGTGTTCTGCCAGCGTTCTTTCATATCATTCATTACCAAATACGAAAACTCATATACAGGTATCAAGTGGATATACGTTCAGTATAATGTTATGAATGGTTCATGCTTTACTTACATTCAAAACCCAAGGAATATGTTTGACTCGAAAATTAGAAAAATAGAACATAGAGTTTTTAAATACTTAATATGGATTGCAACAAACTGCTACAATTTACATCTCTGGAAATCGTCATTTCTAAATGATGATTTAATAAATTGTCGACCTTTTTTTCTTTCAAACATCCTTTGACATCTACGAAACTGAACAAACACACAAGTATCGCAAGATTTACACACGAAACTAGATTACACCAAATTGTTATACTTTTGTGTATAATTATTTGTTATGATCTGAATTTTAATTACTCACTACAACAGATGGTGTGCAGTGTGACAGGTTTAAATGTTACCCATTACTTCATCTAAGTGATGACATATTTTAAGCTCGACTATTCGATAAGAATAAGTAGAACTATTGTAGTCACCCGAGCGTCGGCGTCGGCGTCGGTGTCGGCGTCGGCGTCGGCGTCGTCGTAACCACTTATGTTACAGTTTTTGTAATAGTTTAAATATTTTCAAAGTCCATTGACATATGGCTTTGAAACTTTGCACACTTGTTCATCATCATGACCCCAACCTGTAGACAGGAGGAGGTAACTCTATCAAGCATTTGGCCAGAAATATGCCACTTTTTCGACTTAGAATTTACGTTAAAGTCCATTGACATATGGCTTTGAAACTTTGCACACTTGTTCACCATCATGACCCCAACATGTAGACAGGAGGTGGTAACTCTATCAAGCATTTTGACAGAATTATGCCCCCTTTTCGACTAAGAATTTACGTTAAAGTTTTTGTAATACCTCAAATATTTTCAAAGTCCATTGACATATGGCTTTGAAACTTTGCACACTTATTCAACATCATGAACACACCATGTAGACAGGAGGTGGTAACTCTATCAAGCATTTTGCAGAATTATGCCCCTTTTTTGACTTAGAATTTACGTTAAAGTTTTTGTAATACCTCAAATTTTTTCAAAGTCCATTGACATATGGCTTTGAAACTTTGCACACTTATTCAACATCATGACCCCAACATGTAGACAGGAGGAGGTTACTCTATCAAGCATTTTGACAGAATTATGCCCCTTTTTCGACTTAGAATTTACGTTAAAGTTTTTGTAATACCTCAAATATTTTCAAAATTCATTGACATAAGGCTTTGAAACATGTTGAAATTTTATACTCTTCTTTGAGAGCATAATAGGACTCTCTCCAAGGCCTATAACTGTAATATGGATTTAAAGAAAAAAATTGTCTTTTTCTTTACTTAGAAAATTTTACCTTTTCATCAAGGCTTTTTTTACTATCAAGCACTAAGAATAGTCGAGCGTTGCTGTCTTACCGACAGCTCTTTTTTCCTAAGGAATCAATTATTTAGATAGTTTTGAGCCAATGTTAGTAAGCGTAACATATGTCCCATGTTACTTTATCTCACACTTCCTCAATCAATGAGAGTAAACAAGATCTTCTTTATTTATTTTATCGACATTATCCTTTTTCAATACCGCAACAGTATATACAGTTTTAAAAAGTAGGCAAAAGGTACGTTTAATTAATTGTAAAAGTACAACAGTTTCAATGTTTCCTATTAAACTTTATACAAACTCCTCAATGCATATCTAAATACAAAGTTTAACATTAGAAAGTCAATGCATTTTAATTCCTAGAGACATTGACCTTTGACCTGGAATTGGGCAAGTTTGGCAGGTTACATCAAAGGAAATCTACGTTCCTAGATCCAAACTTTCAATTACATTACCAGTTTTATTTTTGTTAGGTATTAGTGACATTGACGAATCATGTATTCCTGAATAATCTGTAGTGATTGGAGGGGCGTCCGTGGCCGAGTGGTTAAGGTCGTTGTCTCCAAACCACTTGCCCCTCACCGCTGTGGATTCGAATCCCAAAAGGGACTTTGGATTATCTCATGTGAGAAAGCTATCCAGCTAGCTTACGGAACGTCGGCGGTTCTACTCAGGTGCCCGTTCGTGCCTTAAAAGATGCACAAAAAGGCACCTGAGGTCTTCCTCCACCACTAAAGCTGGAACGTCGCCATATGACCTATAATGTGTCGGTGTGACGTAAAACCCAATTAAACATGAACTTAAAATTTACTGATCGGAAGATGGAAACATACTAAGCGATCTCTACGACATCCACATGTTACGAACAAAGCTTAAACACATCGAAATTTCTCTTATCGAACCGATGCTTGTTAAAAACATAGTTTAAATACTTTTTTATAGACTTCTGCGTTGCAATTAATATCCCAGATTTACCCCAAAAAACTGTCATTATCCCATAACAGTAATTGCGCACTTTATCAATCATACCAGAAACATTTAAATATTGAAATAGGGCACATTTATGTTATGTTTAATATTGCAAATTCATCTATAATAACAGACAACCATTTTCCAGACAGAGACATATATACAGATCGCAGAAATTCCCTAGATGATAATTTTGTAGACATATTCTAATTAAACATCGCATGTCCAAAATGTTGTTGTCGAGAAATAACAATATGTCAAACAATCTGTTTAGAATTCATTTGCAATAATTGCTGATTAAATCAATGTCAGAGACAACATAAAGTAGTCTTTTGATGGAACATAATTTAGTTAGCATTTATGTTTATTTTATAGCATTATGTAGCGATTCTTTATCTTCACAATACTTTTTGAATGATATCTCTTATTTTACTGCAATACACGAAATAGAAGACGATGCAGAAGCGCAATGAATTAGTAGTTTTCGTACCCTTAACATAATTCGAAAAGGTTTTTGAAATACTGATTAATGTGTTTTTGTTGCCAAGCTCAACCGAAAGCTCCAATAAAAGTTGACAAGGAATAGATCGTTGTTATTAAATCAGATAGGCACCTGTAGAAACATTGAAACTAATAAGATCATTTACAACTCTACTAAATTAAATAAAAAGAAAAACTTAAGAACAAGTCACCCTGCTATCATTTCATCGGATGATCTTCAAAACTCACAAAACAGTGCCACTGACTATGATGAATCATGGAACCGTTCTCTAGACATAGGGCATATACTTCGTGGAACCCGCAATTTCCGTGATTTTGCTAATGGCGCATACATTTTAAAGGTATTTTATCATTGTTCACTATAAATATTAAATCAAGAGAACAATTTGGCCACTTTTCAAGACAGCCCTACCATTTTTTCAATACAAGAGTTGAGTTAAACAAATATTCTGTTCCTCACAAGGGGCTATAAACATTGTATTCTTTGTGTTAATAAGACTTTTAATTGATTTTTCATGTTTGATAATGTCCTTTATTTGAAAGCATAAAATATCAATATTTGTAGTAGTAAAAAGAACAAATTGTACACACATTATAAAAAAAAACAAAGATAAATAATGAAAGGTGGCCTTCAATGAACACATCCTCCAACAAAACCAAGCAACTCGACAGCACCGGAAAGGAACCCAGCAGGACACGAACCAGAAACAGGAGAATGCATAAGGGCAAAGCACAAACAAGCTGTATAAACAATAATTAAAGATAGGAAATCATAGACAATGGTATATAAATTTGGCATGAAAAGTGTATTCTACCGACTGAATGGCAAAATGTTCACATTAAGTGTTAATGGCGCACATCATTAATCATCCATTCATCTCATTCGATCTACTTAAAAAGATCTAATAATCATACTTAATAATACATTTAACATTTTCAAATCATTTCTGTAGTCAATTTAAATAAAACATGGACGACAGATATATACGAGTGAATATTATCAAGAGTTCTGAGTGCAATGTTGAACACAGATTTTGAGACAGAGGTATGTGAGAAAATCATTTAACTCTTTTTCATCAGTGTAAACGGATATTTTGGAACGTGCAATGCTCGAACAATACAACAATTGAATTCACTTAAAAAGGCATATCATGTATCCTGTAAACAATAATAACAATGCAATGTGTAGAAGCAAAGACAGTCATCAGTCAGAAAGATAGGTAAATAACCTAGCGTTCGTAAGACAGCCTACCTAAAACCTTTATATTACAGAATCGCTTCCTGAAAATATTTACATATCTAGCAACAATTATTTATTGTCTGTAACAATCCACAAGTAATTTTCCATTATTTTGAAACGAATACAAATCATAAACCTCTTAATCAGACATATTATATTCTTTCCTTGCGTCAATTACACAACTTTATATATGGCGGTCGACCTAAAGTTTTGGATAGTCTTGTATATACTTTCACCCGGGTTCATGGCTAAAAACTCGGCATGGTTTAAATTCTCCATCTTCTAAAATTGCTTGTCTTATCTATTTAAGCAAACGATCTGTCATGATTTTCGTGAAAAATAAATAATATCATGGCCATCTAACGGTGAAGTTATTTTCTAGCTCTAGTCTTCACGTACCAATGGGGAAAATACATTTAAATATCAAGTTAATATTGCAGTAATATCATTTTATCTCGTATTTAAGCGTAAAATTAAAATGTTTGTTGGTTGTTGACTTTTTGTGTAGGGTGTAAATTAACTTCGAATCGTGAATCTCAAAACGCTTTCTATTACTTGGGGACCATACGCCGCTTTTCATGGAATGACACGGACATGTCACATTAAATGTTCCATGAAAACCGCCGAATGAACAAATCTGCGGATGTTTCTTAATTCAAAATTTTACCACTTCATGTTTAAATGTTAAATTCTGCTAAAGCCGGTGCTACGGGGCTTGGACTGTAGTTTGCACTTGACAGTACCGTCCATGAACAGGCTCAATCAAAGCGAGTCTGAAATATTTTCAAAATGAAAGGGCATTGACCTTAAAAAAAGAACAAATGTTTTGTACATAAAAGGAATTTTAATACATACTTAATGATATTTTTAATATATTGTGTTATGATGAAATTGGAGATATATTTTTCACCTCCCAAGAAAAAAATAAAAATGTCAAATTACAAATGTTGAATAAATTAGAAAAAAAAACATAAAGATTTCAATACAGAAGGTTATTTAGCTGTAGCAGTGACAAAGCAAAAATAGAAACTAGTACCGCAACCATATGGAATGTCTCCTTTCTTGTTTCTTACCGTAAAATTATAAAAAAAACGAAGTTTTTTTCCTTTTTCTAAAAGTAATGTCACATTTTGTTTTTAAAGAATTAAAGATCTTACCTGTTTTTAAGTAATGTCAAATTGTAAGAATTAATTAGATATTGGCGGTTTTAAAGTGATGTCAAACTGTAAAAAAATAAAGATTTTACCTTAAAGCTAAGTAATAATTATCTATTTTTTTAGTTTAATAATATTTTATTGTATAAATATACACACAATATACAATTTCATAATTTACAGACATAATCAAGACTTAGTGTACATACAAAAGGGTTGGGCCAAAAGTTCTAACAACATTATCAGGGGGCCTTCCTTGAGGTTAGTCAGAAATAAGTTTATACTATTTGAATAAAGTTGTGTGATATCAAATAATTATCAATTTCAGTTTTAAGTAATTTTCAGGAACTAATTTTAATGAACTAATTATCTATCATATAACTATGTGTATTTTATTTAATTTTACAGGTTTTGATTTTTCTTGGCTGTCAGATAATCATTACTAATCTGCTCATCTTTGATCTGATCAAAGTTGATGTATGACTATGTAACATACCTTTCAAGGCTAGGTTTTAAAATTAATGTATGAAGTGATTATGTTAATGTAGATTTTACACTTTGATTTTATCTAAGTATCTGTTATGATACTTGTAAAATGTTTGTTACAACATAGTCTCTTATAATTATTTAGAAGAATTTACGAATTTACATTTATTTAAGTTTTATTGAATGTGTATTTGCATTATATGTGTATGTACTTAATGAGACTTATATAAATTATAAATTTTGCCTTGATTTAACGCGCCCAAAAGTATTAAATGGTTCGGTTGCCTAACGATTACACTAACAAAGCAAACTTAAAGGCCCGTTTCACCACAGACATGCTTTTATTTTTATTTCTAAATAATGTTTTGGTGTCCTGTAACAGTTTCCAAAAAGGCTACTACGCGACCATCTTTTGCTCTAATTGATAACGTTATTTGTATGGAAGTCAAAATACTACTTTGTTTACATTTTATTACATTTATGACAAATAATTTTATCTTCAGCACTTCCTTCTTCATGTGTTAAGCATATAATAAGATCTTAAACCAATGTTTAAAAACCGAGATTAAAGATCAACAAGGCAATGGCAACGTTCACAGGACGCAGCCCCATACACACCCAAGCAGGGCACCCACATGGCAACAAACAAAATCAGGGAGCGGAAACAAGAGCGTCGAAAGGAGAAGGACACGTAATGTGTGAAATTATTAAAACTTAAACGGGCTCATATCGAAATTAAAGGGTTATGGGCAGTGAGGGTGAAAGGGGGGGGGGTAAAAATGGGAGAGGGAGGACGAGAAAATACCTACCGTCACAGACGATCCAACAGACATCACAAAACATGTGAACATTCAAAACAAGTAACAATACATACATTCAAAACAAGTGATGGAACACTGAGGGCTACCGCCTTGGAACAGTCAGTGGTAGTTACACCACTGGGGAGTTTCAAACCGGTTATAGGCGCTCCAAACCTTGTAAAATAATGTCCCTTATTTCTAAAGAGAAACAACTTATTTGTTTCTGAGGAATGATGTGCCTTTAAACATGGTTGATGCAAGGTAATGCTATAAGATTGTATTTCGACGAAGTGCAAATGAATACGAGAAATATAAACATTTCGGAATAAAATTAGTATCACCAAGACCTCGTGTTTAAGTCTCATGTTTTGATTAATTAACAGCACTTGTGTCATGGAAATTCTTTTTTTTCTTCATAACATGTTTATTGTATTTAATTTCACTTTGGTCAGAAATGTACGAGCAATAATCTCAAAGTCATAACAATAAAATGGAATCATCTTTTAATTACATAACTTGTTAAACCTGAGACTTAAAGTAATATTCCAAACCAATAACACCAGTACGAGAATAATGGTAGTATAAATAGGTAAAATATTTAATTAAGTTTGAGCAAAATGAAAACCAAACTGAAGAAATAAGATATGAAAAATCGTAAAATACCCAATACACTTTTATTAAGCGTAAGAGCAATCATACACTCTAAAACAACCCACTCGCTCTTAAAAAGACCATTATATCTTGTGATATGATGTTTTGTCTGAGGTCTTCGTATTGATTATAACAAAGCAGAAAGTGACATCCGTTTTCAATTAAAGTTTGCTTACATAATTTACACACTCATCTTTTTTCTCTTCCAGAACAGATTCTTTTTTCTATTTTTAGATAATTCAAATGACCTTATTTTCAAACATATATTATTTTCTAAGATGATCTTAAACGATAATTTCACAACATTTATCACAAACCAATGGTGATTTCTATTTATATTACGACTTAAGTATAGAATATTATTAATAGTACATTCTTGTATTTACTAATGTCGAATTCTACTTTCATAGACGCATTTCATTACAATTAATCAGGAAAAAACAGAATCCCTAAAGATTATAATACAATGAATTCATTGTGAATTTATTCTGCAAAATTATTGCTAGTAATATTGTCAAGCCTTGTCCATCAGAATTTCTGTTATTTTATATTGTTTAAACCCACATTTTTTAATCACATTACGACATTTGATAAACAATTGATATAGTTATTGGTCACCAAATTAAAACATATTGCAGCTTAAATCTAACCATCCAGTAAAGATTTACATCCAGTATATTGAATAGTTTATGATTGATCAGGTCAATCTGAAACTATGAGACATATTATACTGTGATTTTTAATGACTTCAAAATTTATTTTATCAAATATAGACAGAAAATTATGTAAAGCTTTAGGAGATACAAATATTTATAGTTTGTTTGTTTTTGGGTTTTACGTCACATCGACACAGTATAGGTCATATCGCGACGTTCCAGTTTTACTGGTGGAGGAAGACCTCAGGTGCCCTTCCGTGCATTATTTCAGGCACGAACGGGTACCTGAGTAGAACCACCGACGTTCCGTGAGCTAGCTGGATAGCTTCCTCACATGAAAGAATCCAAAGACCCTTTTTGGATTCGAACCCACAGAGGTGAGGGGCAAGTGGTACAAATATTTATAGCATTTATTTCTAGTAGGCATGATGAACATCTTCAAACACCAAGACACAATGTTTTAAAATATTGATAGATAGTATCAATTTGGAATTGCAGGTTTTTAGTAGTAGAGGGGGTCGCTAAATTAAAAAACGCCAGGGGTAATTGGATAAAAGAGCGGGTTTGTTAGTTTACTAGTTAATAAGATTGGTTACTCAATTTTTTACTGTTTTTATAGACTTCAGTGATTTTCGTGGTATTTGGTATGATAGAGCTGAGGGGAGTTTCACATAATTTTTACATCTGGTTTAAACATTTAATTTTGACAAAATAATTGAATGTAAACAATATTTTATTTTATTGATCAGGATATTTGCGTATTTCCAATAAATTAATGTAACTAAGGTACACAATTTGTTTGACATGTATTTACCCGATTTTTTTTATTAATAAATTATTGTATTAAATAGCAAATCGGACGTCTCAGTACAGTATTTAAAACTTTTAAACTTTTTTCATCAAACCGAAAACAGTGTAAAGGCATATATAGAGGACTCTTAGGTTTATGTAGTTTTTATGAAAACATGCTTTTGTTTAAGAAAATATCAAAATATTTGTATATTTCATTCTTTATTTTTGAAACTCGAGAGTAATAAACTGGGCTAATACGTATACGGTTAACATAAATTTCGTTGACGTTTAAAGGCACATTATGACTAAGAATTTGATTTAATCATTATTATTCATTGAAAAAGTCAAAGATAAATGTTATGTTGTGTTTTAACAATGGATTTAGAGCAAATTCACTTTTTAACAATTAAAGCAATGACAAATTGACTTCTATACAAAATACTTGTTCTATAATTATTTCAATTGCAAAAGTAATAATTGGCGAAAGAGTATTTTCTTTATGAAACTGTAACAGGATCATTTAAAAATATACGTTTTGGGGAAAATCAAATTGAGTACAGGACCTTCAAATGAATTCCGAATTATCATGATAAGATTGTTTTCGCATTGAAAAGCTCTTTTTCTTATTCATGAAAATTGACTATACCATTAATTTAAATATATCTGCAGGGTTATGGATGTCAATACTACCAGTTAAGCTAAAGTTCTTTACCTCTAAAAATCTTGGATAATAGCACGAAAATTAACTTCCAAGTAACGTACCGGAAACAGTTTAAAATGGCATCTTGAAACGAAAGTGGAAGCACGTTTTTCTAAGAAAACGGATCATAACTACAAAAATACATGGAAATAAACATTGTTACTTGGCAAAACAGTGACTTATATAATTATTAAACAATAACAATAGGATTTATAATCACAGGTAATGAGTGAAAGTGACAATTCCCCTCAGAAGTTAGATTGAGCTGCACATCGTGAAAATGGAGGATAAACAAGGAAAACATGTTGGATCAAATAGGATAGACAAAATCTGGCTCATAACCCGTATACATGGGTTGGTATTTTGATTTCTAGTAAAACACAGCTCTTTATAAGTTTTATGGCTAGTCCTTAAAACATGTTAAGCCATGTTATTACATATGCGATGTATAGTGTCGCAAGTAAATTTCACTGAATTTAATTAAGTTCCTGTTATATGTTCTTCATATTAAAGTTGTGTCATGTTATGATTTTGTTTAACAACACGGTATATAATATTCATCCAGTCAATGCAATGTTTTTATATTTCACAAGTCACTTCTTATTTAATTAATTAATACTCTTTCACAATTTTATTCAAATGTCCATTGATTTAGCACTTCAATTTATATTTTCACTGTAAAATGCATGTTAAAGTTGTATATACTATTTCAATTCTTCTCTTTAAGTTATAAATTCAACAATTTATTTAATATTTCACTTTCAGCATTATGATTCGATGTCAGTTATGTCTCGTAATCAGTTTTTTAAGCACTTCTTTGATATTAAATGATTAATTTTATTTCACTTCATGGCCACAGTTTATAAATGCTAACTATTATATATATTATGCTTTTTTAACGACACTTTTCATGGTTGACTTCTTGTTTTGTATGTAATTCTCCTTATTTTCTTCGAATTCGTTTGGTTTTTGGGTAACAATTCTTTTGATGCAATTCACATTTCTTTCTATCCTGGCAAGTTCTTCGCTGACCTTAGTTATAGCTTTTTCACTTTGACGTACAGCCCTGGTGTTTGAGTCGATAGCATCTGATATCATCTTGGCTGCTTTCATTATCATGTCGCCCATGTTGCTGTTACTGGTTGGTTCATCTTTTGTTGATTCGTCTTAAGTCCTTTGTTTCTTTCTTTGCGGTTCAGCTTCATCTGCCATTGCTTCCTTGTATAGTGGATCGATTAGGTCAGACGTTTGTAGATGAAGTTGTGGAAGTAACTGAGATGTCGGATGTTCGTCAAGTAATGGTGTTTGAGATGGTGTTTTTCTGTTTAGTTGTGGAGTATTTAAGGGTTTCATGATATATGACTCCAGACTGTTCTTTATATCGTTTGGATTTATTGTTTCCAACCCCTGACCAATTTTAGCTGGAGTGGATACGTCGTTTAATGTTGGCAAGAAAAGCTTGTTGCTGTTGTTGTTGTTATTCAAGTTCACTTCTGTATATGGTAGATATGTGTTATGACTTATGAGGTACCTTATGAGGTACATTGTAGTTACTGGAATGACTAGTAAGGTTCGGTTGTTGTTGTTGTTGTAGTAGTTGTTGTTGCTGTTGTACAGCGAGTTGAGTAGCATATGGTGCCTTGTTTACGAAATAGAGCTGTGGCGTAGCATATTGCGACGTTCGATTTCCAGCATCATAACCAGACGTTTCTGTTGCTGAAGCCTTAAAAGGAGTGCTAGCAACTAGCCATTTTGGCAAAGGCAAACCACTCTTGACATGATGACGTCCATCTCTGTTCAAAATAATGATATCTAATGGGTTCTTCAGTTGTGGTAGTGCTATGATGAGAAGTTTGGCTAGCTGTATGTTATATAAACCGATGGGATTTTCATTTATATCTGGATAATCGGATGACAACTGGTTCTATAGATGTAGAGTACTTCCTTTATTTATGGTCTATAGGAACTATTTGTCCTGTGCATCTTGAAGGGGGGGGGGAGGGGAAAAATAACGAGAGATAAGGTATTGTCGAAGGCCAATGGTTTAAAGAAAGTGTACAATTTTCTTTCCTATCTACTGCGATTCCAACACTTTGTTGGTTTTATTGAATTGGTAAAGACATTTTAACTTGAAAATTACACAGACCAGGAAACATCAAAAAAATTTTGACGTTATGAGTTTGAACATCTAAGGTTCATTTGGTACTTGATGAGGGATGGATAGTTTACCATGAAAATAAACCCACCACCGTTCTGCGTGATATAATAAGGTTATAATTTTGGAAAGTAAACATATTTAAATATGACATGATGACGTTTACTATGTTATAGTATCAATAAATATGAGGGGAAGTATAAGTTAAAAATTTTTAAACCCGTTTTAAATGTATCCCGGATTTCTTTTTACATAAAAAAGTGTTAATTAATTTTTTCTTGTTTGGGATAAATTAAAAAAGTATATGAATATTCCCCGAAAAATTATTTTCTATAAAAAAATGTCTAAACATAAAAATAATATTTAACGTTTTACATATTTAATATTTAAAAAAAATTTAGGAATGTTTTTTTAGTTTTTTTTTATACATTGTTGGGCCTTTTTAAAATTTTTTTTTAAAGGTCTTTAAAAGGTTTTGATTTTGGGGGAAATTTTTTCCCCGGGGAATTCCTTGGGTTTATTATGAGGAAATCTTTTCCTATTTCCCATATTACCCGAATGATTAAAGTTATTTTAACCCTTTTAATAAAAAATACGGGAAATTTTAAAATTTTAAAATTTTTTGTTACAACTTTTTTAATTCATGGAGACAAAACTAGATGCCCTTTTCCCTATTTGTTTAAAGGGCCCTTTGGATTGTTTTTTTGGATTTGTTAAGAGTTTTCTGGCACTTTGTTTTTTGAAGCATGTTTTTTTCTTAAATTTTGACATAAAATGATTTAAATTGTTTCGTTTTTTCATGAAAAATAAATCTGCAGGAATTTTTTCTTACTAATCTTTAAAAAAGATTTGGGACATTTAGTTAGTTTGGATTTAGATAAGACTAAGCATTAGTTTAAAGGCCCCTTTTGTTCCTGTTTCCCCCAACTAGGTAAGGTTAATCTTGATGGGTTTTTCATAAATCGTAATTTTGGCTATTTTTTGGGTTCGGGCCCATACAGAGTTTTTTTTATCTGAAGGGAAAAGAGATTGAAAGGAATTTTAACGGGCCCTTGGTGTTGGGGAATTGAAAGGGGGTAAATAGAATGATATTTTAATTTTTAATGCACATTTTCTCTGACTGATTTGGGACTGGATATTATATTGGGAAAAGTATCATTACATAATATTATTATTATTTTAAAGGTGTAACTGGAAATGGACCTATGAAATTTAAAAGCTAAAAATAAGGGTAGTTTAAGTTTCCCAATGGGCTTTTGGGGGTTTTTGGTTTAAATCAGCTGCAAAATGCGCAAGTGATGTTAGGGATTTTCTTCATGTTAAAATAATAATGCATTTGTTTTTTAGTTTCGCCTGGTTTTCCAAGGTGCCCCCTTTTAAATGTTTGTAAATTTTTTGGTAATTTAATGTTTAATCATTAAAAGTTTACTTGGCGTTTGTTTCTTTTTGTTTCCCTATCAGAGACTTTAGGTAAGGGTTAAGCAAAATGATTTCGGGTCTTTTCTGTTTTTTGACAAGGGAATTTTAAGGGGTTCACTCATATCGACTTCATTGAGTACAGTCTCTAGGTTTTTTCTTTGAAAAGTCGAATGTTGTTTTTTTGGGGGGTTTGGATAAAAATGTGAACCCCAATTTTTAATATTTGGATCTTGATTTGGTTCTTGAAAACTAAAAACCCGGTTGTGTTTATGATACTTTAAAAAAAATCTAGACAAAGAAGTTTACTTTTTAAAATATTTCAAAAAAATATAACTAACAATTTGTTTGTTACAATTAATTACGTTAGCTTTTTTTCATGGATCTATTTGCTAGAAATAGGTGGATTCCCTTGTTTGATAAGCCCGAAGAAAAAGACGGTAAACTTAAATAAAAGGTTTGATCATTAGGGGTCCCCATTATTTGTGGACTCGTAATTTTTTGTTTATTAAGAATGGTTTAAAGGGAGCCCCATTTAAAAATTTATTTTTCCTTAGTAGTTATAAGGGTCAACAATCTTTGGAAATTTAAATAAATTTCTGTATAGAACCGGTTGAAAAATTTGCTTAATTTTTTGCTTTTTTGAGGCTTTGATTAAATTTTTTTGGGGGATATTTGTGGATAGGCTAACATTTTGACATAATGAAAAAGTATTGTCTAAAAGAAGTGGCATTTTTCAGGTTTACTTCCCCCAGACATTCTTTTTCTTTAAAGGGACTTCATAATATTGAAGATATTCTTAAAACCCAGCTGAAAAAAATATGTCTTCAATATTAAAGGATGTGAATGAACCTTTAGGCTAACCCCATGTTCTTTTGAAATGTGTTGCAGAGTTGATGACGAAAGGGATACGGTCATCTCAACTGGCCCAATTTTTTACAAAATATTTTGGAATATCCTTTTTTAACGCGTATCGGAAATATCCTAGTTTAAAACTATAAAAAGTGAACTTATAAGCATTAAAACAGTTTTATTTTTGGAAAGGAATCATCTTGTAATTAGACTATTTACTTGCCGATAGTCCTACGCACGGTCTTACAGCGCAGATTTCTTTCGACAAGAAGCAATTGGCCTTGAACCAAGGTGAGGTGCTTTTCTGGATGACCCTTCCTGAGAAGGTTTTCAATCTTGTTTTTTTCATTGGAAAAGCAAGAGGGACACGCCTTGGCCTTCTGTCTGAAATGGGTTGCATCTTCAGTATCAATTGCGTGTTTTCATTTAGGTGGGTGTTGTCAATTTCCCATTCATTTTCGAAAAGATATCGCTATACTTGACAAGTAATCCAGCTACACTTGCTTTTCATTTTCAGATTACTCTTCGTGTGGATCTTACAAACAAGTTCTTAGATGTTCTGGAATTTTTATCTTCTGTCGATGGCTCAGAAAAGGAAAACTTTATATGGCTCATTCTTTCTTTGCATGCTGTCAACTTTTCTTTTATTCGGGGAAGATTTCCGTCTCAAATCAGGATTTCAGTTTCAGCTACAGTTTTTCAACACAGAATCAACCTTTTCAGCTTTGGCAATGTCTGCATCTTGTTTCAGTTTGATGGAGTAATTAAAAGGGTTAAAGTACCCTGATTTTGCATGTTGTTTGCTCTGTTAATATCTACAAGTGTTGCTGCCATTACAAGCTGATATCTGTTTGTAACATTTTTAAAGGTTCAATAAGGTATTCTGCTTGTGTATCATAATCATTCTGCTTCTATTCGATTGAAATAGACATCAACAAGCGTTCCAGTTTTTCCTGGCACTTTCAATATCCGTGACTGACATGTTTTACTTTATTTACCTTTGCATATTGTTACAGCCAGGCCGTAACGAGAAGAAAAGCACAACAAACTTGTAACAATAACAATTTATTACATAAAATTAATAAAGAAAAGTCAAAATAACCCAAATTATGTGTAAAATACTGAAGCAAATATAAATGTAAAATCTAAGTTAGTTGATCCGGAATGATTTTTTTTAATAGAAGTTAAATAAAAAACTTTTTATTTTAGTTCCCCCCATTGTTTTGTTTTTGGGAATTTTATTACTTGGGAAAGGCTTTTTTGGAAAGGAGGGAAATGTCAATTTAAGGGCCCCTGATAACCCCCGGTAAAAATTTTGGGATGTTTCTAAAAACGAAAATTTTATATTTCATGTTTAAAGTTAATTCTGCTTTAAGGGGGCTGAGGGGTGGAGGTAATTGCACTTTCCCGTACCCCCTTTTAAAAAGGAATAAAGATGAAAATTTTTAATTTTGGTGTTGGGGTTTTTTAGGGGTTCTATTTATCTATTTTAGAATAAATTAAATTAAAATAAGAAAAATTTTAATATTTTTTAAAAGATAAGATCCCCAATAAATCATTAATATCAAGTTGAATAATACTAATATATTTAATGACTTAAAAGGTTTGGAAAACTTAAAAAGGTAAATACGAAAGAAAAATGTCTATATATATATTAGGTCTTCATTTTCTATAATTTCTAGCAACTTCAGCAATACATCATTAAGAGAAATTACATTTTTACTCAAAAGAAGATCTGCTGACCTGCCACCCTGACCACTCAATATATCGTATCCTAGCAGGACGTCATCTTCAATGTTGGCCACTATAGCTTCTGCCTTTGTTTAATATGATTCCAGCTTAATATTGAACAAAGCCTTCCCATACTCTTGAATAGGTGTTCCACCTGCACCTGTTAAGTAAGTTGAGTCCTTCAACTCAGGTTTTCTTTCTTTTTGTATCTTATCATAGACCCTTGAAATATGATAAACAAGATCAACAAGGAAAGGCGGCGTTCAATGAACGCAACCCCCATATGACCCAGCAACAAGAACCAATGGCAAGGAGCCCAGGCGGACCCCAAACATAAAAAGGACAGGGCAAAGACAGGTTAATCATTAAATGATAAATAATTTGTAACTGATTAGGAATTCAAAGAAAATAATAATAGGCCCACAAAGGGGAAGGGGACCGGGGGAAGGGGGGGGGTTAATCAAAGAAATAAAAACTAAGATATAACTGTTCTAGATGCCCCTGTTTCTGCTGTAAAGATAACCTTGACATCTTCAATTGAACCTCTGATGTAAATACCATCACTCATACCTCGACATTTCTTAATATGACTCTTTTCCTCTGTCGCCTCGTTATTACTTATATGTGCTTTTGCGCTATCTGAACCTTGATTCAATACAGGCCTCTCAGCACCTTCGGCAAAATGTAAGGAACTATCTTCTGCTTTTCTTTGACCCCACTTATGTGTATCTTGATTCCCCGGGAATCTCAACCTATGACTCTGGTCCGTAACTGGCCCCTTACCAGTCTCAGCAGACTCTTTTCCTTCATTTCCCTCTAAGGCTTCTTCTCGCACTTCTTCGGTATATACATCAGTTTCGTTCCGGCCTACCAGTTTAAGAAGGACCTCTCTCTGGCCGCAATAGCTGGTCCTTTAAAGGATCTTTCGTTTTTCTGTCTTCGCGACTCATATGCTTCGATTCAGTTGTTTTCTCCGGACAATCTCGTGCAAAGTGTCCTATACGATGACAATTATAGCATTCTAGGTTACGCTTAGGATTACTCTTTGCAGGATTATCATTGTACCTACTTTCTATCCTATCCATTCTTTCTATGAGTTTTTTCAACAGTTGTTGCTGTGTGTGTTGATCATCTTGATCTTTGTGATTTCTGTATGTTGGATGGTTTTGTCTCATATTACCAACTTGCTTCTTGTCATGTTTATCATTGTAGAATTTTTGCTTATGAAAGTAAGTTTTCTCTTCTACCTTGTTACTATCAGGCTCTTCTTTATGCCATCTTGCTTGTCTCAAGTTTTCTCTATTATTTACTGCTCTTATTTTTCTTGTCTGAATAAAGTTCACCACGTGAAAAACTGCTTCATCAATAGTTTCAGGCTCTTTATTGTACTCGACTAAAAATCGTATTTACTCATCACGGAGACCATCAAGAAAACGTCGTACAAGGTCTTCATCTCTAGTCCTCTTGTCTCTATAGCCATGGACTTTTAACTCAGCAGCAAATGCTTCCGCTGTCTCACCAACCTTTTGTGACCGCTTGCTAAAACGTGATGCATATAACCTTGCCGTCTCAATTTTCTTATAGCGATTGTTTAGTTCTGACTTAAGATTCTTATAGCTTTGTAATGTTGTTGGATAAAGTTGCGAAAAAACCAAAAATAGCTGCTTGCCCTTCAATTCTTGGAAGTAATTGATCTAGCATATCGTCTTCTGTCCATCGCTTTCTTTGAGCAATTGCCTCGAAACGCGCTACCCAGACATGCCAATCTTCTGTACCTGTAAAAGGAGGGATTTTTACTGGAACGGCATCATTCGCAGCTCGATACCTTTGCATGTTACCTCTGTTGCATGCCGCAGGATACATGTTATCATAACTAGACTGGCTAACATCTGCATTATACTCATCATAGTTAGAGTTACGATAGCTTAAATCATCAAACTGAGATTGAATTCTAGGATAAAATGACTGGTCTCTCTGTAGAGGTCTCTGATAAGAGGTACCTTCCCAACGTCTTTGTTGTGCCTTTTGGTGTTCGGAATTCTTCCTGAAATTGGTATTATCAGTACGCGGTATAAATTCTTGAGCGCAAGGATCAGATCTATTAGTCGTATCATGGCAAAAGGGATTCGAACCTGGACCTTGGATGGGCCTGAGGTGTACAGATGACTGTTTCAAGTCTTTCAATTCATTTATAATATTCTTAAGAACTTAGGTTACTTCACTAAATAGTGCTGGTGCATTATCATTTTCTCTCATACTAGGACTGCATTCAGTCATTGAGGTTTCCGACTGCAAGTGGTTGCTTACCACAGGGGTACATCATTGGATGAAACATTTCAAATATGATCATATGATTGATCATTATTGCCATCATTTTGGACCTTTCGAAAGGTAATTACACCTTCGCTATCTACTGCTCTTGGTTCTGACATACTGATATTATAATAATATATTGTTTTTATCTGTCCGTTAAAGAAGTGTTTTTATGTTATCACACATAAAATAGTTGTCCGCTATGGAAGAGTAGATTCTGTCACAGGATCTGACAGGATGTTAAATATCAGATCCCACCGCTGCCACCATTAAATGTCACGGTCTAGGCCGTGAGGTAAAAACCTTTGGTAGTGTGGTCTCTCAGTAGAGGTTTATTTATGTAGTCTGTAAGGGGAGTTGTCTGGTTCCACACAGTTTACTTCTATAGTGATAACTATTCTATATCTACTTTGCTCATTTAAACCTTTTACCTATAATTTTAACGGAACGCTAGCTCTTCATAGATAAATAAATTCTCTGTAACATTTAACATTAACACTGTTTATTCCAGTAGTATATTGCAAGTTTATTTTGTTTATAACAAAGTTACAATAACAAAATAATAAATTGTCAACAAATGAGCACAATTGTATTTTTATCATTCAGCAACAGATTCTATACGACAATGTATTAATAAGTAAAAGTTTGTAGTAGAAATCATCAGAGTTTCAAGTCCTATTTATGTTTAACCGTTTTCTAAATTATAATTATCTCCTTTAATTTAATGTATCTTAATGTCTAACGCGTGTACCTTCTTTAATAGTCAACACGGAAAAATAGCGTACAAGTGAACCGTGACTAAATTCAACAAGCAGTTAAATAGTTTATTTCAAACAGTAAAGTGTTAATAAAAACGTGTAATAAAGATTAAATATCTAGAAAATAGCTCAGAACTGTTTAATCTGATTAAAAAAATTGTTATTTATCAAGAATAGTTTAATTACTTTAATACGTAAAGTTGCAGACGGCACTTATAAATTTTTCCGCTCAAATTTGTAACTCAGCAAAACGGGGTTTTGCCTCTGAAGTTCTGGTCAAGACTGAGCTCTTCAACCAAAAATCCGGGCCCTTTTATACCCAGACAAATCCCTACCAAAATAAAGTGGTTGAAGTGGTTGGTTTACCAAAGTGGTTGTGGTTCGAGCCAAAAAGTGGTTGGTCCGACCAAGAAATATTGGTTGATTTACCAAAACGGTTAGAAATTTAAACATAGACTCTTAGACCTATGAAATAATAAAAATGGACATAGAACATTTCGTTACAAATATTATGGCATTATCTAAAACAAGTTATACCTTTTCAATGAAGAAAATGCACAAAAATCCGATCGCAGAATTTCGTCAATAATTTAGCTGTAGCCGGTCGTCCCTAGTAAAGTACCGGAAACAGTTTAAAATGGCATCTTGAAACGAAAGTGGAAGCACGTTTTTCTAAGAAAACGGATCATAACTACAAAAATACATGGAAATAAACATTGTTACTTGGCAAAACAGTGACTTATATAATTATTAAACAATAACAAGGAAAACATGTTGGATAAAATAGGATAGATAAAATCTGGCTCATAACCCGTATACATGGGTTGGTGTTTTGATTTCTAGTTAAACACAGCTCATTATAAGTTTCATGGCTAGAAAATGTCAACATATCCTCACTATTAAAGATTAGAAGAAAAGTAATTTCTCAAGTTCAAGTCAATTAAGGTAAGGAGTTGAGTTCATGCAGTTCAGTTATGTTACAGTTATAGTTGAAAATTTCAGATCACTACATTACCCCCTTGTTTCTATGGCTAAACTCCTGTTGCCATCAATCAAAATTAATAATTTTTAAAAGTAAAATCTTAAAATATTTAACAAATTAAATAATTCCAACTATTAAACACACATATTATATATAATGAAGTAAATTACTTAGCACATAACACTGTCAATTGATAGCCAATTGTCTTTTGAGATCATTTTTTCATGAAGTTCTATTTGATAATAAATTTATAGATTTCTTTATCTTTTAAGAAAACTATATAAAATATGTAGCATAACTACATAACAAATTTCAATAAATGTCTTCAAAGTCCTTAAAACATGTTAAGCCATGTTATAACATATGCGATGTATAGTGTAAATTTCACTGAATTTAATTAAGTTCCTGTTATATGTTCTTCATATTAAAGTTGTGTTATGTTATGATTTTGTTTAACAACACGGTATATAATATTCATCCAGTCAATGCAATGTTTTTATATTTCACAAGTCACTTCTTATTTAATTAATTAATACTCTTTCATAATTTTATTCAAATGTCCATTGATTTAGCACTTCAATTTATATTTTCACTGTAAAATGCATGTTAAAGTTATATATACTTTTTCAATTCTTCTCTTTAAAATATAAATTCAACAGTTTATTTAATATTTCACCTTCAGCATTATAATTCGATGTCAGTTATGTTTCGTAATCAGTTTTTTAAGCACTTCTTTAATATTAAATGATTAATTTTATTTCACTTCATGGCTTTTCAGTGTCCACAGTTTATAAATGTTAACTATTATTATATTATGCCTTTTTAACGACACTTTTCAGGGTTGACTTCTTGTTTTGTGTGTAATTCTCCTTATTTTCTTCGAATTCGTTTGGTTTTTGAGTGACAATTCTTTTGATGCAGTTTACATTTCTTTCTATCCTTGCAAGTTCTTCGCTGACCTTATTTATAGCTTTTTCACTTTGACGTACAGCCCTGGTGTTTGAGTCAATAGCATCAGAAATCATCTTGGCTGCTTTCATTATGATGTCGCACATGTTACCGTTACTGGTTGGTTCATCTTGTGTCGTTTTCTCTTCAGTCTTTTGTTTCTTTCTTTGAGGTTCAGTTTCATCTGCCATTGCTTCCTTGTAGAGTGGATCATCTAGGTCAGACGTTTGTAGATGAAGTTGTGGAAGTAACTGAGATGCCGGATGTTCGTCAAGTAACGGTGTTTGAGATGGTGTTTTTCTGTTTAGTTGTGGAGTATTTAAGGGTTTCATGATATATGATTCCAGACTGTTCTTTATATCGTTTGGATTTATTGTTTCCAAGCCCTTACTAATTTTAGCTGGAGTGGATACGTCGTTCCATGTTGGCAAGAAAAGCTTGTTGCTGTTGTTGTTGTTATTCAAGTTCACTTCTGTATATGGTAGATGTGTGGTATGACTTAGAGGTACATTGTAGTTACTGGAATGACTAGTAAGGTTCAGTTGTTGTTGTTGTTGAGTTGTTGTTGTTGAACAGCAAGTTGAGTTGCATACGGTGCCTTGTTTGCGAAATACAGCTGTGGCGTAGCATATTGTGATGTTCGATTTCCAGCATCATAACCAGACGTTTCTGTTGCTGAAGCCTTAGAAGGAGTGCTAGTGACTAGCCATTTTGGCAAAGGCAAACCACCTGACATGATGACATCATCCTCTTCTTCCTCGAATAACCCTTCCGAATCATCTAATGGGTTCTCAGATTGTGTTAAGTGCCTCCCATGCCACTGCACTGACAGTTCTTTGCTTAGCTGTACCATGTCGTCCACCCCTATAACGTAAGGATTTTCGGCCATCTTTAATATCTTGGCATAATCCGGTTGACCAAACCTGGTTTCCTCATCACGATGCCTAGAGTACTTCTTTATATGGTCTAATAGGGACTTCTTGTCTGTGCATCTGAAGGAACATAACGAGCACGAATAAGGTACTCTGTCGAATGGCACATGGTGTTTAAGAACGTGTGACACCATTCTTCCCTTTCTATCTACCTTGCCGCATCTCACACACTTGTAGGCTCTCCCTCTACCTCTGAACTGTGGTAACGACATCTCTTACTGAAAATACACAGACCAGGAAACACTCATAAAAATTTTGAAATTATGATTTGACATCTACACGGTCACTGGTACTTGTGGGGATCGGATACGTTACCGCCATGAAAATAAACTGGAAGGTACTTCTGTTCTCTACGCACGATATGTTTTATACAAATGACACGTCTGGTGATATAATACACGGTTATCCTAATTTTGGACAGTAACCATCATTTTAAATATGTCTTTCAAATATACTTAATTATTTATTGACTGTTAGTTTACTCACTGTTATAGTATACAATAAATATTTGACGCAGGAAGTCACTTACCCTTTCACTGCCATAAGGACGGCTTAAGCCGTCCCTGTTTCGGCGTATTTGCCATATGGACGGCTTTAGCCGTTTCTATAATAATAATAGTAAAAATAATAAATTAATAATAATAATAATAAAAATAATAATAAATATAAAGAAAATTATACCATCAACAATAATTATTATTATACTAACAGATTTAGAGACATATATAATTATTATAATACAAATAACAAATAATAATAATTATATTAATTAATAATATAGTAATTTCCTAGAAAATCCTCTGGCAAATAGGTGAACAATAAAACAATAACCCTCTGGCAGCGAAAGGGCTAATGTTAATTGTTCAACTGTTTACAATGTATCTGGTATACTGTTTTACATAAAAAAGTGTTAATTACACTTCAGTTCTCTGTGTACGGATCACACATTTACCAAAAGTATATGAATATTCAGAAAAATTCATTTGCTATACAAGCATATGTCTATCATAAACAATAATATTTAACAGTTTTTACATATTTCCAATATTTTAAAAAATGCGAACACTTTTATTATCATCTAACATATCAATTTTGCTTTGAAATGTACTACAAAGTCAGTTTAACATGTATATTTATGTTATTTAGTTATTTCTTTACTACATTGCTGGTCGTTTTACAACTTTTCTTTAAAGCGTCTGAAAGTCGTATAGCCCATTTTGGAGAATTGTTTCCCTGGTACTTCTTGAGTTTATTATGATGAACCATCTTTTCTATTCCAAACTCATCTATCTGAATGATAAAGTTGATTTTAGACATTTTCACCTTAATAACATACGGACCATTATAAGCTTTCTCAAGCTTTGGTGATACACCGACTTTTCTAACTTCATGGAGACACCATACTAGATCGCCTTCTTCATATTCCGTTAATGACATCTTGGCATCATAAATTTCTTTGTTTTTTTTGGCATTTGTTCCAAGATGTTTTCTGGCTACTTCATGTGCTTGAAGCATCTTGTTCTTAATATTTAGAACATAATCCCCAAGATTACGCACTTCGCTTTCAGTCTCTTTTACATGACCAAAAACTAAATCTGCAGGTAACCTGATTTCTCTACCAATCGTCAAAAGATTTGGAGACATATCCTCACTATTAAAGATTAGAAGAAAAGTAATTTCTCAAGTTCAAGTCAATTAAGGTAAGGAGTTGAGTTCATGCAGTTCAGTTATGTAACAGTTATAGTTGAAAATTTCAGGTCACTACAGTATTGAACTCATGAACTGCAAATTCAGGGCTAATTATTTTCTGTTGTAAATATATAACATGACCTAAATTCTCCATTTAAAAAAATATTCAACACATGTTTGTCATTTCTAAGGAATTTTAAAGATATGGAATTTGAGACATAGTGTGCCTTTAAATGTTTCCATAATTTATGTACAGATTTGTGATAAAAACTTCTTATCACGAAGAATACGTAGATAAATTTTTGTATAAAAGATAAGATAAATTCTTTTTTCGTAAATATTTTTGATTCGTTCCGTTTAATGTTGTACATGCTTACCAAATATTAAATTGGCTCATTTGCTATACAAAAAATATTAACCTATCTTTTGTACATGTATGAATAAAATATACTTAATATTGCATGTTTGTTACCTGCAAGCATTAAAAAAATATTGTATAGCAGTGGCGTGATCATTTCTGTTTAGTTTGTACAGGGAAAGGAAACATTGAATAGATAAAAACAGAATCCCTAAAGAAAGCCGAAGTTACCGTTGATACTGTGAATCGCCAGAAATGGAATAACTTTAGAGTTGACGGCTCCCTGAGGAGTTGAAATGGAAAACTGAGTTCATTAAAGTTATATTTGCAGCATATTGATCAAAATAATAAGGTTATTTGTACTAAAATGAACTAGATAAAGTATTCTAGCACTTTGTAATGGTAGAATTTCATATCTCAATGGATAAAACCCTATCTTTTTTGTCATCTGATTATAAGGATTGGTTTGGAAGGCAAAAACAATATTACATGTCGAACAATTTTAGCCTTATTGACAGAAGTTTAGTAGTACCAAATACTTACTTGTTGTATTGAAAATAATGATCCCGTGTGATCAGGAATGATAAGACAAGTACGGCCATTGTTTGTTTACACATCATCAGGACAACTTCAAATGTTTTCATTAATTCCATGGTGTAGAGTCATGTGATAAAACGAATTACACATTTGTTATCATAGCATATAAAATGATATTGAATGAATGATATTGAATGAATGAGAGTTTATTATTTTATTCTTATTATTATTATTATTATTACTATTATTCAACGAGTAAAATGAATTTAGTAATGAAGCTACACGAATAGTATTCTATATGACCTGCATTAATATATATGTCATAACAAATTTGAACAAAATCTACAGCTCTAGTAAAATGTAGTAAAGGCTTTAAAATTTATGTTCAAATAATAGAATTCATTGAACCCACTCAGACCAGGTATGAATTCTACAATAATAATATAAAAATTAACTCCGATTGATTTGGCAATGTTAACTATGATATATACATGTATGATTATATCTTTTTAATGTGACAAAAACGTCATCGCTTTAAAGATCCTAAAATCTAAAAGTAAGAAACATTACTGGGATAATAATTAAATATAGTTACAATGACGTATTAAATTGTCTTTAACAGCGCCGTAGAATACTTTATCTCTATACCACACCTATCTATACCACACCTATCTATGTGTTATTCATTTAATCAAACACATTATAGAATATTATAATCAAAGGTCGACTGTAGATTTCCTATTTTATAAATCAATGGGAGATCAATGAAACAAGCTGTCTGTAATCATGTTACATCTAAATACTGGCTACATACAAATATTTGTATATAATCCCATACTGGTCAATAAATTTGTACTGTAATGAAACTTGAATTCGCAAAACAAGGAGATTTTACACTTTATGTTGGATGGATTCAACTCAAAGCTCATAGATACCCGTCTACAATTAATAAACATAATGCTCTCGATAACTGAGCCAAAGGCATAGTTGACAGAGGGGGTATTTCTACAATGTTTAATCCCAGGACAATTAAACTGATGAAATTAAGGGATGAAAGAAAACATATTGTGTGTGACCATGAGATACATCATTTATTTGTTTTCCAACAAACTAGACTTTCTTATGGAGATTTATTTTTTGCGGGGCATTCGTGATGAAGCAAGAGGGTGCATTTCAAGCCTGAATGCACACAGGCCTAGGAATTTTATTGTATTGTTATATACGCATTAGCGTCATTCTTTCAGATTCGATGGGAGACCATTTTCCATTATGATACAATTGTACGCCATAATATATTTTCATATATATACGAGAAGTGTATTACGAGTAGAAATTCTACTTATTATCAGGTACGAACTTTATTTTAAATACAACCTAATAAAAGTTTGTTAAACAATATCCAAGTCTCTTTAAATAGCAAAATGCCAAGAATAAAATTTCTCAAGAGTAGTAAAGAATCCCCTTTACCCCTAGTTTTTATTTTTTTGACTAACCCCCCTCCCCCTTCCCTCGGTCTCCTGTCCCCTTCCCCATTTGACTTTGTTGGCCTATTATTCAATCTTTGAATTCCTAATCAGTTTCAATTTATTTATCATTTAGTGATTAACCTGTCCGAGCTCTGTCTTGTGCCCTGTCCTGTTTTTGTTTGGGGTCCGTCTGGGCTCCTTGCCACTGGTTCTTGTTGCTGATGCGTATGGGGGTTGCGTTCTTTGAACGCCGCCTTTCCTTGTTGATCCTGTTTATCATATTCTTAGTCATAACATGATAAAATCATATCTTTCCATTAAGAAATATACGATTTTCATGATGTATAAAGTTACAGTTCAATCCCGGTCGACTCTATCATATACTTGTAATTCAAGTTTAAATGGTTAAGCATATTGTTAAAAGTCTTACCAACCACAGAAGCTACATGTGTTAAGAATTGTTTTATGGGAAAATTATTCAATTTTCCAAAGAATAAATTTGATACGTGCTTACACGACTGGTGTTTTATAATGATAGACATGTTAAATTGTCTGCAACTATAAATCATAATTCTAATAGTATTTTATGTTTAGCAAGAATGATATTAAAACTGCATAGCGATAAAATGCTATTTATAATATCGCTAAAATTTAAGTTCAATTTTGTCTGCTTGTGAGAAAGAAAATACTACAGTTTCGTTTATTTAGTGTTGTCGTCTGAAATGGAGCTTGCGACTCCCTAGAGATATCAGATAAAACAATAATTTCCACACGAGTTGGTTTTACTATTTTATACATAAATGTTAAGACTAAAGTTAGCTTTGTGTCAGATATTGTTTGAAATAAAGTTGTTATACCTAAACTACATATGCTATTTTTACATTCTGTAATCATAACATTTCACATGGATAAAACTATACGGTTTCTTACATCTGAGTCAAAGACGTTTTATACTGACATCATGGCATGAGTAAACAATCAGTATGTGACAGCCACACACAAGTCATCATGTAACCGTGTATAAATATGTCTACCAGTATCTGTACGCACTAGCAACTGATACGTTATTAAAACGAAACTAAACCTAAGTCATTCAGACAAAGTGATATTCATTCATCTTAGTTACTTTAAATTATTCATTTAAGCCTTCTTCATAAACGGTGTATTCAAAAATGTGTTAATATGATTAAAGCTATGCTACATCAACATTACTGTATAACAACAGATATAATAACTTTTAAAAACTTTATTGAAGCAACTGAAATAGGCATTTGCAATAATTGGACAACACATCAGAAAAAAAAGATAAAATTAAAATGCATGCCTTTAAGGTTGTCCCATTTAAATATTCAATATTCTCCACACCTCTTATGATCTAATATCATGTTGCTATGCTACCTTAGAACAGATTGCGTATCTCAGCTGGATATTTTGAAATTAACACGCATCAGTGTCAAATAATGATGCCATTCTACCTCTAGATATAATTCAGTCACACTGATATAATTGTTATTGTCTTTAAAATGAAGCTACATGGTTGTCATAGCAACTCATTTAATTTGCTATCACGCTGTAACATAAAATCGCATGTTTAATAATTGCCATTGAACATTGCATTTTCTGATTAATTTACAAATAAAGTACTGAATAATTTCAGAATCTTTGTTAAAACCTCTGTGTTTCAAACATCTGTGTTTCAATTTTATATCTTAATTTAAAGGTACAATAACGTCTTGTTATATTCTAACAAGCATATCATGTACGTTAGTCACAAGTAGTTAAGACAATAACGTGAGTTTACTATAGTAACTGTCATTCATAAACACGAATGATATTACCGAGCCTGAAAGTTAGCCGCTATGTATGAGTTCAATATATTTTCCCTAAATGATAAACAAACAAGAAAACCATTTCAAAATTACCGATAGTCAAACAAGGAACATTACTGCCAAATTAATCAAATCTTTCGTTTTGTTTTCTAAGAAGATATCATTTGAATATATTGTGGTTAGCGGAGGGATGGTTAACAAATAGCAAACGACCTTTGTCGTTTGACCTTTGTCAATTTAAATGTTTTTATTTTAGACGAGTAGTTTCTATATTAAAAGTGCATTGTCGTCTTTTTCTCACATCGGTGGCAAAAGTACAATTAAAATCAATACTATCAGAAAAAACTTCTCCAAGTTGTCAAGTAATACTTCATGCCGCCAAATGTGTTATCGTAGGTGAGAATTAATTTCAAAGAATTCCCGCTTTTAATGACACAATGTCTTGTACATTTATTTTATTAATTTTCTTTGATGTTGTAGCTTTAATATTGCATTTTATCACTGTATGTTTTTTATTTGGATAAAAGAAATTTTTTTTAATCGCGAAACATACATGCATATCACTTTAAAACATATAAATTGATTGTATCAACAACAGCAAACAACTACAAAATGTTTTTCGCTTTAAGAATCGGACCATTGCAAAGAATATGTACAATTACAATCAATGCAATAAAGTATGGCATGTGTTTTACAACTCTTCTATGTCCGGGTGCGTAATAACATACTTTATCAGTTCTGCATTTGTAGTCGGCATACTAATATAAAAATTGCTAACATTTGGTCGAGTAAAATATTTCATAGGTTTTTATGCTATACGTAAGTCAGAATAATAATAGAAAGGTAACAAGAAATGGAATTCATCTTCCACAGCACTAGTATCACATAATATACATAATATATTTCTCTTTGTGTATTATTACGAGGGATGTGTGTTCAAATATGAATGCAACTAGGCCAATATATCGCTTTAAACCACGTTTTGCGAACTATGTACATTGATCGCACAGATGTGTTTTTTAGCTCTCGATTGATACAATACATGTGTAAATCAGTTCAGTCTAGCTTTGACAATAGCCCAATTGATACTTTCTACTCATGTATACTAAAGCTAAAATGGTTAGGAAAAGGTCTCTTGTCACTGATCAAATACGGTCCTATATCAAGAACCGCTGTATTCTTGGTATACAGGCGAAATACTTATTTAATGAAATATGTCGTGTTTTCTATCCGTGACACGGTGGTGTAAGAAATTTAAAAGTGGTGTTGATTCAGTAAATGAAGCATCTCATGCACGCCGACAGAGAACTGCAACCTCGCCATTGTTTGAGAATTTCGAAACAGAAAAAGTTTGTCGAGCGTCCCCATCCTCCTTATTCGCCAGATCTTAACCCTTGTGACTTGCTGGAAGAAAATATCAAGAAAACAATGAACACATTATAAAAGTTTAATAATATGGAAACAATTATTATCTTATTAAAAAGTCATTTAAAGACAATATAAACAATGTTTGAATTCTGAAATTTAGAGACAAATACATGTAGAAATTAACTATTACATTGTTATAAATGATTTTCTAGATCATATCTATATACAGCTTCTATAACTGTGGGATTAGATACTTAAGAAACTTTCAAACATATTAGAAAGAAAAGTTTAATATTATTGATAATTTAGCGTCTGGCAAATTTTCAATAGCAAATCTCGCACAAAAATAATCAATCAGTTAACAGACATATAGCAAATTGTTATAGATTGAACATACTATATACCAAATATAATTAGACTATATAAGAGAGAGTTGCCTGATAATAACAAGATCACTTGAGTTCATAAACATCAGACATTGACAGAAATGCTGTCCTATGAAACCAACAGCTCTGCGGGGCAACATTAGTCAAATGGATGACCCAGAAATAAAAGTTTTAAAGATAGATGCAAATTCATTGTTTTATCGACATAAATGTTTACTTTTCAACTGATGTTAAAGGAAAATAAATAGTATATATTTAGGACACAAAATATTATATATATTATAGAAGATAAAGGAAGTCATTTCAAATTTACATTTAAAGGACATAAAACAGAGTAAAATTGGAATTCAGTGCTCTTGAGTATGGACATTATTCATTTACACAGTAATGTGTGATTCATTTTGAACTTCCGTTAATTAATTAATATGTTTATGTTGGCGTTTTTATTAATTTTCAAGTAAGATCACATAAACAAGAACAACAAAATAAGCAAATACAGAAAATACCTTTCAATATGGCCAAATAGATAAATGTTACAGGCTCGGTTTGATTGAAAATGTTCTTGAACGGTAGTAGTAATTGCAAGCCTAGCACCTGCTTATGCAGAAGTTACATATGAAAATGGTGAAATACTGTGAATACGACGGTTATCATTCAACCGTCATTGTGACATTCTATGAAAAGCGGCGTGCCCTTAGTAAAAGAAACCTTTTTCTTCAAATTAATAGAAACAAATAACAATAACATACTGACAATTTAGTCTAAGGATAAAGTAAAAAAGGATCACTGACCATTTTTTCCTATGAATAATCACGTAGATATTATAATAAACTTTCTTGTAATTTTGTCTTTTATTGTTTAACATTTCCGTAATACAATATCGATGCATGGCATATAGGAAATTGAAGTCTAAAGACTTTAATATTATCTCAAAATAGAAATTTAAAGAGAGTGTGTTGAACAAATGGTTTTGTAGAGAAAGACAGCAAGACATTAATTTGTCGTTAAATAGCAATGATGTATGATAATAGAAACTTAATGTTTGAGGTTTTCATTTTGTAAAATGTAATTTAATGAGTATGACATAAAACATTCAAAAGAAAAAAAATTAAATGAGATTCTATTCACATTGCAGCGCAACTTTTAAAAGAACACGACCTACTGTGAATATCGTTCGAGTATATTATCATACATGTATATAGTATGTTGACTGATGAACTCTCTGCCGTAATTTCGTGTTTTCTTTTTATTTATTTATTTATTTATTTATTTTTATTTTTTAATTTATTTATTTATTATCCATTTATTTTTATTTATTTTTCATTTTATTTTATTTATTTATTTTTTATTTCATTTTTTAAGCAATATCACCAGAATGATTAATATGGCATTTTTTAAAATCAAAATAATATGTGATCGTAATTCAGATGGATCGATTTTATTAGTAACCTAGGCAGAACATTTGTATACTCGAAATGATAGTACAATGATTAGCATTACAGATTGAAGTTAACAAACTATGAACGCCATGTCATATTTGTTGGACCTTATTGTCTCTTCGTGTTTTCGCTTTTTCGGATTTTCGAGCAAAAAAGGCGAAAAGACGACAGAAGGAGGGCGAAATACGACGAAAAAAATATGTCGGTTATTCACAGTCCATCTGTCCATTCGTGTTTTCACATTTTGGAGGCAAATAAGCGAAAACACGTTATGGCGTTAATCTGCCATCACAACAAACAGAAGTCGTATAGAAAAAGAAATACAGATATACACTCCATGTCCATATAAGACTGATAAAATGAATAATAATTGCGGTTACATGTATTTCATTTCAATACTGATTGGTTCCACGAATAAATTCTAGAGTGTTTCAATAAGCTTGTAGCTTCCAATACAATCGAACTAAATTAAATTCTTATAAACTTAATTTACCGAACGTCTATATTAAATCAGGAAGACATTGTTTTCATACAATAAATTTGTGTAATTCCGTTACAGGATATATTTTACAAGCTTGGAGTTTCAAACTCTATCTTTTTAATATGTAAATAAAAACTATACGAACACGAATGCGCTTTTAGCATAACACGGGAGAGGTATGAGCAGACTTATCGGCATTATGTTTGAAAGTTTACTGGAATTTGATTGACTTAATTGTTTTAATTACTGGAATGCAGGAACATTTTCACGGCAACGTATGAACTATTAACAGCTAACTTATCACAAAGAAATATGTATAGTTATATTTTCAACATTCAAAGCAGAGCCAATGCGGATTTGCGATAAACACTATTTGGCAAAAATATATTTCAAATTGTTGAAATGAACTGATCAAACGGCCGATACATTAAACAACCATTGACAATCAATATGGTTTTAAGAAGAAGGGGATTTATTATAACAAGTACTTCTTCAAGGTTAGGGTAAAAGAACCTTTCAAAATCTAATCAATATTTTATTATAAAACGGCTATAACTTCTTCAAGTTTAAAAACAGCTACACCATTTTAAAGCTTATATCATGCTTAAATTTGATGCTGGAAATGTTTTAAAATAAAAAATTTAATGACAACACATTGTAATATGACTTACCAGAGTTGATTTTCTTCAATTGTAACTCTTCTAGAAAGAATAAAATTCACATTGTTATTATAAGATGGACGGCATAAATACATACTAAGAAAAGAAAGAATATGTAGAAATTCTAATGTTTGTGTAAATTATAGACTCGAAAACTATTTGTTTGTATTATTCTGTCCAATATTCATATAACTAAGAAAAAATATATATGAGCAAAACTATACGTGACCACCGAATCTAAACATTTTCCTCCCGATGAAAGAATCTAATAAATCAAGAATTTTAATAATTCGTGTAGGTAAAACATTACAGTTATTTCTGGAACGCACGAGACAGCTTTGTTTTGTTATTATCATTTATCTTTATGAGAAACTGATACGCACTTGATGTTCGCGCAGATGGTTCTTTATATTAAAGGTACATTTTCGTAACTGATATTTGAAATATTTATTATTTTCTATTTGCTATCTCTGTGGGATCAGGTGATACTTTAATAATCATTAATCAAAATTTTGTTTTTTGCAAAAGTACAAAGGTTTACAAAGATTTAAAGTAAAGAAATAGTTTCCCTATATGAAACTTAAAAACCTATCGGTTAAGTAAACACGCATGTAGTATTTATCATAGGTAAATTATCGTTATCGTTATAGTCAAGCAACGAATGCTGGACGGTAGCTTGAAATTAACAAAGCTACAAGTTCATTTACTAAGGTATTAGTTAGCATTAGACATCTGAAATGAAATGCCAAAATTCTACTGTTTTATATCCTGCAGATTTGAGTTCGCATCTTGTATTGTGATCCTTATTTAATCAAAACTGCGTCGTATCCTACAAAATGTAAACAGACGCAGCCATCTTGGAACAAAAAATGGATGTTTTTGTTTATTACTCTTTTTTGTTGGAAATGACTGAAAACCAGATATATGTATTAACACGCTACACTATTTTCCGCTTCGTTCGTTATATGTTGCTTGCACAACTATTTTGTAAATCAAAAGTTATAGCGAACTTACAACTCGAAGCGGAGCAGAATTTGTATGAAAATGTGTGGATACGAAGCAGTTCATATTGCTTAATCTATCGTTTTTTTTCCTTCAAATCAATTAAATACTCGTTTTCAGAGTTCACCATAAACTTCGAAACATAATTTTGCATCATTTACTAAAATTTCATTAAAAAGAGATGTTTATATTCCAAGAAAATAATGATTTTTACCCTGTTAAGAAGGACCATGACATTCAATGTCAAGTTTTCAAACTCGTGAAATCTAACCATAAGTTGTATCATAGTTTGGGGACCTTTCTGTTGAAAATGTGTCAGAGTTAAATCGTATACATATACATGCACAGTGCGTTAACTGGAGTGCAGGTATAAGTTACCCGCACTCCAGAGCATGCCTATTGATTGGCTCATTTTTGCTGGGGTTTACTTATTGTGACGGAAGAGAAAGTGAAAGGATAGAAATATGCTGGCAGTCATTGGTTACTTTTTCCCGGGGTTTCATATTGTGACAACAGAAAACGTGTTTTTATGTTTGACTATGATACAAAAGAGAAAGAACATCAAAACACTCGGCAATCTGAATAATACTCGGGGGCTACGCTCCCTCGTTCAAATCAGATACCCTCGTGTTTCGATGATCTTTCTGTTACATAAACATATCCAAGGAGGTAAGTAATAGAAAGAGCATCGAAACACGAGGCTATCTGATTTGCATAAGGGGCGTAGCCCCCGAGTAATAATCAGATTGCCGAGTGTTTTGATGTTCTTTCTCTTTTGTATCATAGTCAAACATAAAAACACGTTCCCTGTTGTCACAATATGAAACCCCGGGAAAAAGTAACCAATGAACGAGCATCTGAATATGTTATTTCTGTCACTCTCCCTTTCTCTTCCGTCACAATAAGTTAACCCCAGCAAAAATGAGCCAATCAAATGGCATGCTCTGTAGAGTTCAACATTTAACGATGGCAATAGTGTAATTTCGAATTTAGAAACATACGAAGATGTGTATCATGTAACCCTCAAATGTAAAAACGCACGAGCATTCCGAGTTGCTTCCAAAACATTTCCTTCAATAGAAACAAAAAAGGAATAAAAGAAACAAGAGTATCCGACATGTCAGACCAAAGTTAGATTTAAAAATAATAAATTAAAACATCGACAGACATGAGACGACTACAATTTTATAACATAAAATCTATTCTTTGAGATCGAAGAAAGAGCTATTATAGAAATTAAAAAACAATGGCCTTTAGTTTACTTGCAAGTGACAGGTTTTATTTTAATAATTTGAGAAACGCTTGTAAAAATATCACCCAGTATTGTTATATACCATTTATTGTTACCCTTTATCTTTTTCTTTGACATTTATCTAGTTTTGGTTATTTCTATGAAAATGAAGAGAGTATCAATCAATGATTGCATAGCTAGCTGAAGAACGCCTAGCTAATAATATGAAAAAGATATAACTGCCAATCAGATCTAGTTTCTCCAGAACGCTGTTTCTTGTTGTCTCTGACATTGATTTAATCAACAATTATTTCAATTGAGTTCTATATTGATTGTTTGATATACTGCAATTTCTTGACAGCTACATTTCGAACACGCAATATTTGATTAGAATATATCTATGAACTATCATTTTGGGAATGTTTTGATCTTGTTTTTATTTCTGTCTAGTAGGAGACCAATATACTCCTTTGTTTGTTTATATGTTTGTTGTTGTTTTGTAATTCTGGTACTAAAAACATGTAAATATTTAATGCATTTCAAAATAAAGCATAACGTGAATGTTTCCGTTCCTTGTATGATTGAATTTGATCTTAATATGACAATAACTTGCTGCGATGATAATTCTATGTTTGTCATATCATTTCATGATGAGACTGGAAATCTGGAGAAACAGTGATCCCTCAGAAGCATTTATCACAGCAAATTTGCATGGAAATTACAGACGCGGTTTGATTGAGTCTGTACACTAGGGATAATTTTCTACAAGATATCTGAACCCGAATAGCGTTTCATTTCGAGTATTTTTTTAAAGACAAAGGTCTATGTGATTTAATATGAACATTTATATGATAAACAATAATATTTTATTCAAATTACAATATATGATCTGATTATTTTTGACATGTCATATCGCATAATCGGATAATGTATCTCAGACTGTCCAACAATTTCCGTTTGTAATTTTTTGCCTGGTTTGTTGTCAATTATGTCATTTGAAAATGCTAAATATTTTTCGGAATAACAGACCATCCACTGTGTACCAATTCACTTAATCTTTTTATTTTATTTTTTATTTTTTATCTTAATTCATTTATTTTATCTATTCAAGTTACATTCACTAAAGAAATACGTATGGAAAGAAACATAAAGTATCGTTTGTGTAAATATGACAAGAGTGTAAACTAATGAAAAACTTATTTTTAATATTTGCATTTAAATGCACATGCACTTTAAATTGCAACATGAAACCAAAAGACTAGATATTTAAAGACGTAAATGACAAAACCAGTAAGATTTTGAACAGAATAAAATATGTAATGTGCATGTATAATGATTGATTTGGGGTGTCTTGAACATAGAAATAGTAAATTGCGCATTCTTTTTCTTAAAAGTCACTCACGATAAAATAACACGTTTTCATGACAAGTTTATTGTGTCATTGTCTTGGGTAAATCATGAATAATAAATTATAACCATTACGTTGACTTATTGAAAACATATCATGTCACAATGTCACGACAGGCATGAAAATACTTCAAAGTCTTTCATTAAGGTGCCTGACACTTTTCACATGATAACGTGATAAGAACATTGCGTAAATAAATCAGAATCTAATAAACCATGTAACGACTACCTTGAACACACACTATACAATTATGTCTTTGTAATGCCTTTATACAGAGGGCGTCTAGGGAAATGTAGGAATTGTTGAATATTTCTTCTGAATATAAAACCCCAACCAACTTTTTAGAGGTATGCGATAAATAAATCTACCGAGTCTAAATACAATAGCTCTATTTGTTTCTATTTACCCGACAACATTAAACACTCGACTGTCGGCTGTCATGCTGAAGTAAAGACAGGATAACGCTGAAATTAAACCAGGAAATATAGTATTATCTGTGCCTAAGACATCAGTAATCAAGTGCCATTCTTTCTTCTACAACACAAAGTATATTACACCTTTGCATGAGTTTAATTCTGTACAGCAATAATGATAGATTATATTAAATGCACGCGTAACAATACGATAAACAAATTGCCGAGGCTTACCAATTAAAGGATTAAAAACCCCAGGAATTCTATTTGCTTGAATTTAAAAATTAAAAACACCATTTAATTAAAATAGTGTCTTCAGTGTACTGATTTTCTTTATTTTTCCTCAGATGATGAAAGAGAGTGGATATTTGTTTGTTTTGCATGAAAGATTGAAATATATTTCACTGAGTGAACACCAGATGTAATATTTTCACGAACGGCGTACCAACGAGTGAAAATAGAACAGCTGGTGTTCATGAATGAAATATATTTCAATCTTATATGTAAAACAAATAAATTTCCTTTTTATTTCATGCTTTTTAAGTGATTTTGAGTATTTCTAACATGATGTATGATGACATCGACTTTCTTTTCCTAAAGAAGCAAAATTTACGTATGACGGCATTTATTTTTGCCTGTTAATCCATTTAGTTATGATATTCTTTTCATCCGGATTCAGATATAGTCCGGCTACAGTGAAAATTATATTTTATAAATTTCACTAGTGGTTTATCAGAATATACTCATCTGTTATATTAAAGTAAAACAATGGGAAGCATGAAATAAAGAACTTTATTGATTACCCTTGAAAATAAATAATCATATTATCATCAACTTTTATCTAGTAAGGTATTGCAAATACTGAGACGATTATAATTTACAAAATCAACAGAGATACCAAATGCTCATGTTTCATATAGATTTTATAACAACTAGTAGTCCTTTAAATTACAATTCTGACATGTCTATTCTCATTATGGTAAACAAAGCTTTGGGTAGTTTAAATGTCTTAAAAATATAATAACGATAATAATTGTACTTCGATGTCTTAACATCAATTTCAAATAATTCAAACAAATAGTTGCAATGATTATGTTTGCCTAAATTAAGAGTGCGTGCTAACATATGCAAAAGCATGACTAAGAAACACATTTCATCAGACACATTAAAGTATTCACGGAAAACTAATTTCATTTACTGTTTTTCCAAGCGACTGTAGTTCAAATGAATTTGTTCTCTTCAATCTTGCCTTTTGATTCTGATTTTTCTGCGGAACAATCGACTGCTGATATTCACTAATTGCAAACAGCACTTTTATGAGAGGATCAGAAGTATAAAACCAATTTAACAAACGTAGTGACTATCAATAAATTATTCAAGTATTTCAAGCTGCAATCATCATTCCAAGTTATAAAGTTTTCAGACCATTTTAAGGACAAAAATGTGAGAAATGAAATTTACAGTCGTATAATTCTTATTCTATTTGGCTGTGTCCATATTTTTGTTAAATAAAGGCTCTTTTGTTACATGTAAATAGTGTAGTTGAAATCAGTTCTTAATCTACAGCCGTCAACAAGATTTTAGATTATAGTAATTATTATATGCCCTATCATGTTTTGTTAAACACAGAATATACATGTTTTGTTTTTGTGTTTTTGTTTGTTTTTTTTTTTTTTTGTTTTTTTTTTTTTGGGGGGGGGGGTGGTAGTTGCATGTAAATATCAGTAAGTGTTCACATGTTCTAGGTTTGAATATCTTGTTTTGAAAAAGCAAACATGTGTGATACATTCTTTCCTTCAATATAAACTGTCTTGATGATTTGAATTACGTATTATTATCACGTTATTATTTGTCATAAAAGTAACGTAAAAAAGTGACTTCCATACGAAATACTAAATCACTATAACTGTTCAAATTGCCAAAAGGCAATAGAAGAAAAGTATGGCGCGGGTAATTTGAAAACAAGTAACTTTTTTAAACCTATAATAGGACACGAAATGAAAAAAGCTTTTGTGAAATGCAAGTAATCGCATTTAGTGGCTTAATGAGCCTTCAAAATATTTTCTACAAGTTGGAGGCTCGTGATGTGTGTGTTTTTTTTTTAATTTTATTTGGTATTTATTCATTTAAGACATTCAATTTATCTTAACATGATAGTTTTATGGCGAACAATTTTTACTTTTTGATTACCTATACTATCAACATTGTTACTGAGGTTATACTGAGGTTATATGTTTTCCTGTTACCGAGGTTATATCTTTTCCTGTTACTGAGGTTATATGTTTTCCTGTTACTCATGAGGTTATATGTTTTCCTGTTACTCATGAGGTTATATGTTTTCCTGTTACTCATGAGGTTATATGTTTTCCTGTTACCGAGGTTATATATTTTCCTGTTACTGAGATTATATGTTTTCCTGTTACGAGGTTATATCTTTTCCTGTTACTGAGGTTATTTGTTTTACTGTTACTCATGAGGTTATATGTTTTCCTGTTACCGAGGTTATATCTTTTCCTGTTACTGAGATTATATGTTTTCCTGTTACGAGGTTATATCTTTTCCTGTAACCGAGGTTATATCTTTTCCTTTTACTGAGGTTATATGTTTTCCTGTTACTGAGGTTATTTGTTTTCCTGTTACTGAGGTTATTTGTTTTCCTGTTACTGAGGTTATTTGTTTTACTGTTACTCATGAGGTTATATGTTTTCCTGTTACTGAGGTTATTTGTTTTCCTGTTACTGAGGTTATTTGTTTTACTGTTACTCATGAGGTTATTTGTTTTCCTGTTATTCATCAGGTTATATGTTTTCCTGTTACTCATGAGGTTATATGTTTTCCTGTTACTCATGAGGTTATATGTTTTCCTGTTACTCATGAGACTATATGTTTTCCTGTTACTCATGAGGTTATATGTTTTCCTGTTACTGAGGTTATATGTTTTCCAGTTACTCATGAGGTTATATGTTTTCCAGTTACTCATGAGGTTATATGTTTTCCTGCATATTTTGATTCACAATTTATGCTGATAGTAAGTGCCTTGGAGTAGTTTAAATCATCTTCTTTGTAGACTTGATAAACATTCTGTAATAAAACAGAAATTATCCAGAGATTTTCCTTAAGACAATGTTCCTGACAATTGGTCTCAGACTCAGTCTAATAGTCATTTGTCTCTGACCTGATTCAAGTGTCATGAGGTATCTGTATTCAGGTAATTATTGGTTGGTAAGTTTTCTAGGAAAGCCAGTTAGGTTGACCGACTGCCGAGATATGAACATAAAATTGAGCCGCGTCACGACAAAACCAATATAATTGGTTTGCGACCAGCATGGATCCAGACCAGCCTGCGCATCCGCGCAGTCTGATCAGGATCCATGCTGTTCCCTATCAGTTTCTCTACTTGTTATATGGTTTGTTAGCGACGACATGGATCCTGGATGCGAACAACATGGATCGCGGATGCGCAGGTTGGTCTTGATCCATGCTGGTCGCAAACCCATTATGTTGGTTTTGTCATGGCACGGCTCAAATGTGTTATATAAGACATAGATAACAGATGAATAAATACTGCAGTATATATTCCTATGAATACGCATAAGATATGATGCTTTTTAATGGAATTGTGTTCACCAAAAATGTTTTATCCATCTGCAAGTAAAATTTCAATTTGCAGTTGATATGTAAACTAAATCATGATTTGGATATAATTCTTTTCAATTTTAGGTTATATTTGCTCTCTAAGATAAACAGTTATTTGTTGTTTTTTTTTAATTTTGTTGTGTTTTTTTAAATAAACTTGGTTATGAGCTTTAAATTTTTTGAAAAGAAGTAATAATTATATACAAGCACTGACATTCAAAATTTAATGCATCAAAATCGTCAGTTTAATATGTTTAATAAGTACACCTCGGTAGTTGGAATACAATTATTTCTGCTATAAATGTTTTTGATATTTAATTTCACTTCGACAATAACACTATCATCAATATGTTCCCGGTGTCATAGCAACAAGATGGAATCTTATTTTAATTACAAAAATTCTATATGACTGTTCCGGATACAACCGAGTTTAAAAGCAATTACCTCATTGCGAGAATGATAATTATAGAAAACGTCACCTGATGCATCATTAAATCTCCAACATATTTGATTTAGTTTGAGCAAAGTGAAAAGGAATAGATCTGCGAAATTGAAGCGTCTTGAATGCTCGGAAGCGTATTATCATCCAGTCAACTAACAACAAGCCCTGTTTTTATATATTAACTAAAATGGAAATAACAGTGCTTCTAGTGTAATTAGCATTTTTTTCAAAATCAGTCGTCAAAGTTTACGTCATTAATGATAAACAAAATTCTTGATATCTAATATCCCTTTCTAGGAAAATATCAAACTTCTTAACTTTCAATGTTTACTGTGTTTCGCGAGTTGTTATAAAACTAAATAAGATTTCAGACAAGTATAAATTCTGTCACACTACTTTTGCCGAATTGACATTTAATTGATTATGAGTAAAAACATTTCACTTGACTTATTGCAAAAGTTCTAAAATGCCTGGATGTTTCAAGGTAAGAACATGCTTATTTTATATTCTCTTTTGTCTAATAGACCAAACCTGAATCGAGTGGAGAAGAATGCGACCACTCTTTGGCCTACAAATTGGTTCTAGAGTTTCAAAGGCTGTTTAATTTGTTTTCAAAAATTATAAAAATATTTTAAAAAGTATGCCCTTATCTGTATATATTTAATTTGAAAGTTTTTTATTGTGTTTATGACTAACAAGATGGATTAGAACAATAGTTTGACTTGGGCAGATAATTGGCAAATAATTCTGCGAATTTCCGCCGATTTCTATCCATATATGTAACTCGCCCTGAATAAATCTAATATCATTGTTGATGTTTCATACTTTGCCGCACTAAATATTAAATAATTTAAGTGGTTTGTCTTTAATGATGGCAGCAAGTAGTTTATTGTTGCTATATGGACATAAGATAAGAAATGAATTTCTTGAAATGTGTAAGATATCATTTATTTATCAAACTTGAAATCTTGGCTAATTAAAGCAAAAGTACCTGGTTGTAATTTCACGCAAGAAAATAATTTAACTACAAAATGAATATCATTAGAGAGGTAGATGCTAAGCAACGCAAATAATATCAAAATGTGACGTACTTAAAAGGAAACAGTTATCAGAACTTCAATCAACACAATACATGAAAAGAAATGTGTTTTTTATGAAATTGCTTTTGTCGAAGACGTTATTTAATACTTATTAAAAATATCAATTTAAATTCTGTAATTACCTACTATTGTAACTTTGATAAAAAAATCCTGTTTTTACAGAGTGTTTTTAATCATACTTGTTTATTTGTAATGTGATACTGTTTGAATACATATATCGTTATAATTTTTTTTTGTCATTTATATCTTATAATTAGTATGAGTGTCATATTACAAACGGTGAAATAAGTCATATCACACACTGGCATTGTCAACTATGAATAATCGAAAACTAGAAAAGTAGGCGTTATTTCTTTATATATTTAGATGCTTTGATCAATAAGTATAGCAACTATTTGTGAAAATGAAACACGTATGAACAAAAATAGTATCATTTTCATGACACTTATTTGCCATGTATTTGTTTTAACTTTAACAATGTCTCCTTACTTTTCCCACAAAACTATTGAATTTGTTGCCATTTAAGTAGTAACTCAATAAAAGACAATCAGGTAATTAGAACAGCTACGAGATAACTACGACCAGAAATGCTTAGTTTCAATATTGTTGCGGCTAACTTGAACTGATGCTCATTATATATATTTTTTCTGACTTCTTTGATAAATGTTAAGAATTCTATGTTCATTATATTTTGATTATGCTTAATGTAATGTAACATCCTAATTATATTTGTTTATATTCCTTTATACTAAGCTTCTCGAACATTTCATGTTTACATGTGTTTTTCTATCATTTGTAATTTGCTTTAAGTATGTATTCACGTAATTGCAATAAACGTTTGAATTGAAAATATATAACGGTTATGTCATCTTAGAAATATTATAATTGCCGTTTACACTTGTCAACAAATCTTCTCGGCATCGTTAACAAATATTTTTTATACTTTAAGTACATTTGTTTCTTAAAAGTATTTTTATGCAAACTCTGTTAGATATGTCATAACATTTGTTTATACTCGTCAACAATACTTCTCGGCTAACTGTTACTTATAACACTTTACACCACACAGTAAATGTATGACTATAAATTTTATGTATACAATTGTATGTTGAATAAAATAGCTGTTATATTATGTTATGTTATGTTATGTTATGTTATGTTATGTTATTTAGAACAAAATTAGCAATCTGACAATTGTTTATACTTAGTTAAAATTATTAATTAAAATTACCAAATGCTTTAGAAATAATGATCTCTTGTGTATTTTATGATTTTAAAAACAATTCTAATATTAAATCGGCGTGGGTCTATAAAATTTGAATAAAAAAATGTTATGTAATTATTCGAGATGATGCAATTTAATAACCTTATATCCTTTAAAATGGTTCTTCAAAGAAAAATTGTTTTTCAATTCAAGGAAATTGTTTCTCTTTAATTCAATATGAAATGCGAGTTAATCCATCGAAATGAAACAACAATGAAATGCAGCAAATACTAAATTAGACCAATTGTAACATACATATGTCCAAAACCCCTAAAATCAATTCAGCAGCTTGTTTTGTTATCCCGAATTTCTACATTATAATTGATTTCTGCTGATAATAAGTCCTAATGAATGTATATTTAATCCCTTTATCTGTGCACTCGACAAACGTTTTGTATGAGTAAAATTCGTTGAATGAATCTGAAAGCTTTCTGCTTTTAATATCATATCACATGCCGCGGCTGTCTATTCACGAACCATAAGATATTATCATTTCAATAACTTAAATCAAGATAAAATTGTGTCAACAAACGGACCTCGTCCTGTTTCAAGTGAAGTATAGCTGTGTCATTTCAAAGTAATAAGTAGACATTTTGCAAAAAATTATTTGGACATGATTTAATACAAGAGCCGTTATGTTCTGTGTGTAAACAAATAAGATAAGTTACAATAGGTAAAGTTATATTTGTTGAAATTTTACTTTGCGTATACTGGTTGCTGATCTGCTTCTTTCAAATCTAATCTTTGCATATAATTTCACTCTGATTTAATAGTTTTTTATCATTTTCCATTTTATCTTTGTTTGAACCCTCTTTTAAAGTTGTTCGTAATTTCTGAATGCATTTAGAACCTTGAGTTTGATCAGTAGAAATCACAGGACTGGATACAAAAATACTTTATTTTGTTAATTATTATTTTATCCAAACATGTATCATTGTGATTTTACCAAATTCAAATCGTATCAAACTAAAACATGTTTATACGTATCTTGTTTAATTTAAATATTTTTTTTCCAATCTGTTTCTGTTAATATGATTCAATAATAACTTTTAAAAAATTTGATAATGTTTCTGATTCATGTTCTTTTATATAACAAATGACAGTGTATGTAGACTTTGGATTATCTTTATTGAAAGAAAGAATGCTTAAAAATGTGTGTGCAATTTCCTTTAATCTTCCTTTCTGATGACGTTGACAGTCTTTTAGGAACACTAATCAAAGTTTGTACTTGGTGCATGATGAAATCTTAATTGTTTATTTCATTGTCTCAAACAACACATTAACTTTAAATCTAATGAAAACACGGTATCATGTCATTAGCCATAATAACTGATCTAGAGTTTGAAATGAAACTTATCTTTTGAGACATCTTTAATGATGGTGTATCAACAACATTTAACCTTTTTTATAGTCATATATGTACTGTATACATTTTAGGCATGAATCCAATTGACAATACAATTTGTTGCTGATTATTACCAGCAACCCGGAAATATCTCATATTTCAAATGAAATTAAATAAAAGTCATATTTCTAACTTTTCAAAGAATAAAATACAAGAAACCCGGCTTCCTGTCATGAGAATGATATTAAACATTCCTTGCTTTGATATTTTGTTTTCAATTAATAGAGTAATTCTTTTCCCAACTTGCTGCTCAAAGAACCAGGCATGGTTTTTGTAATTGATTGCACGTCTAAGCTGATTTAAGGACAAAAAAATCATATCGGCATTTGAAAATCTAATTGAAAATATGGAAATCAAGTGAAAATATAAAACAAAACATATAAAAGTACAATAATAGTATTTTTCAAACTAAATGGTATGGCATTTTTGAGCAACGTAAAGTAATGTATGGCTTTTAAATATTAAATCATGTACATACAAAGTGGTCAAAGTTTTTATTTAAACAAACATTGGAAGTGATATTATATATGAATTTATATAACACAATAAATGGTCACATAATGATAATGTTACACATAATATAAACTAAATAATAATTATTTTTGTTTCCATATTTATTAAAAGAGACGAGCCTATCCAAGTGTTAATGATGGTTGTTCAGGCAAAAGTTATAATAACTTAACATTTTGTCACAACTGTTTCTGATGTATTTTTGGTCACTGACCATTCTTTAAAATAAATTGTCAATTCAGCACAACTCGATATGGAAAAAATAAGCATAATGTCAATTTTAGTAATGTAAGCGACCTCTGATACAAACGTAAACACTTATAAATGCCAGTACATATTATTATTGTTTTTAATTTAAACAAAATATTATCATAGATATGTTTTGAATAAGTAATGAACAGGCAAAGAATTAGCATAGATATTGTAAGGACCTACCCCCCCCCCCCCCCCCCCCCCCCCCCCCCCCCCTAGGGGTAATTACCAAATCCTTATTAATCAGGATACCGGCCACTGTATTAACTAGTAAGTGTATGGCAATACTTCTACCCCATATTACATACACTTACAAGTAGCTGTTGTTTTAAACATCAGACATAGCTTCGACACATCTTAGTCATCTTTGTAGTACATCATAAGAGGTAGGCTCAGATCATAACAGAGACATCATAGTTTCATCAAGGGATCCTTTTGTAAGTATCTGGTCATCTTGTCAGGATATTTATATAACCAGGATTTATACAACCTATTACTTAGGATAGAGTGTACAAAATATAGGTAAGTCCTACATTGGTAACACAGGAGACTGGTACAAGACATCAGTAACTCGATTAACATGTAAACGTCATTTAATAATGTGACATCATATATAACAAGTGCATCTCAATAAATAAGTATATGATACTAGGATCTATTCTGTGACGTAGATCTATCGATATAAACGAATAAGTATCGGCATTAACAATTCTTCGATGGGAATATATACCGGCATTGACAATACTCGACAATAGAGGACCTAGGCTTATGCAATGGGATCTCTTCTTCGGTTATGAACATTTAGTTACAAATAAATGTAAAGTATGACAGGATGTTGGAAATTTCTAAGACCAATACATCTTTTAGAGGTCTGCCATAACGTGATAATTCATATTAGGTTCAAGCATCAAATGAATTTGTAATAGACTTCTGTAAGTAAACTGTTGTTTGTTTACGATAGTACTGGATAGCTTAACGACCAGCAAATTAAGGTAAGTTATTATTTAATCTAATATATAGCAGATTACCTTAATAAAGTAAGCAAGTAAGTGGTTGCAGGATATATAATAAATATATAGATATATCAGACGTAATACGACTTAAAGCTCAAAGAATTTAAGCTTTGTAGCTTTGGTACTTTTCAAGTTGTTACGGTTGAGAAGAAGATGCCAAATGACGACAGTCACCCCTATTTATAAACTTTTGGGACGCTACAAAGAGTGCTCCAGCCAATGAAAATCCCGGCTTAAGACTAGGTCCAGTGATCAGTCTTTAACAATATTCAACAATATAGCAATAACAATAAAAGTTCTAACAGACATAAGTAGCACATATATGGCTTAATTGAAAAGCCACATAAACATATCTGAAATAACATTTAAAAATACATATTAACAAAAAGCCGGTCCAAAATACTCGAGCGTAGTAATATATGCAGACGTATTCTATTACGCAGATAAAATACAGTTCTCACTTAATAAAATATGATAAAGACAGAAAATCATCCGGCTCAAATCAGGCTTACAATTATTTTTACATAAATAAGAAATCCTGAAAGTTTAAATGTAAACAAATATAACATTCATAAAAAGCCAGACTGAAATACAAATAAGTAGTTCCAAAGTTCTGTGTCCGCCATTTTTAAACATGGAAAATGACAGAAGAAAGCGCCGTCTGAATCTTCCAATAATGTCTGTAGATATTCACTTTGTGATATATTATATAGTAACTGTAAATGTTCCAAATTATTAGATATTCATCAGGAAATAAATTAGGGTCATCTGACCATTTTGTGGCGAGAGTTATCTATCCTAATGTGATACTCTTCTTAAAAGAGAACTGTCAACAATGCTGATATTCAAGTTTTACGTTGTTTTCGTGGAATAAAGTCCATTTGTTAAAAAGGTAGCACTATTTGATCATTGTTAATACATTTTAAGTAAGAACAGTTCATGATTTATAGAATTATATATGCACATGTTGATTTCTGTTGAAAGTATAACGTAAATTGTCATGTCATTTGAAATGTCCAAAATTTGTAAGGGAGGTATTCCATTACAATATATTTTCTTCAGACCCTTAGATTTACTTTCTTTGCATGTTCACGTTACTTTCAGAAACGTTTGAACTGCTTACCTTTCAAATGGTAAACTAGTACTTTTAATGAATTTTACTGCTAAATCAAACAGTTTATACAAACCACGCTAAATTTAACGATGTACTACTTTTATATAAAGTATACCTTGATTTACACCACATCTGCTTCTTGTTACCCATTAGATTTTGCTTCTTTTTATAAGAAATAACAGGAGTTTCTTCAGCTTCAGATTTCGTTTCTTTATTGGTCTTGTGTTCTCTAGCAGATGACGACAATTCATCAATCATGTTTGCACGAATATATATAAAGTTTTTTTTATATAAAACTATAATAGCATTTCCTTTAATTTATGGATAAAGCTGATAATTAGATGTTGATAAGTATTTTAAGATTATATGGAGCATTGCTGAGATTTGTTTTTCAAAATGTTATAAAGGACTATGAAATAACACATGTTTTAATCTAAATATTTGAAACACAAAAAACTAAATACTAAGATTAACTTACAAATCATATACAGTATGTGTGAATGCGTTTGTAATTTCCATTTTTCATAATCTACATGTAAACTATCACTTATTTCACTCTCCGCATGACCAGTTGTTTACAACCTAAAGTTTTCATAAAAAATGTAACTAAGAAATATGTGACTAAAAAAAAAAAGGTGAATACAAAAGTGCGTTGCTAGCAAAAAATGTATGCACAATCGTTATTTCATAAAAGATGTACGCTTGCGAAATGTTATCATGAAATAACAAGCACGAAAGCTTGAATTATATCTTAACTGTTTAAATCAAAATATTATAGGATGTAAAAGAAAACTAGAATACTGAATATGAAACACCATCATCTTTACTTGTGAAAAAATAGATAATGAAGATCTCATTAAGATTTAATGACAGTTATTTGAGTAATAAAACAAAGAATTCCACATAATAATATCAAAACATTAAAGTTGATCTTACATGAGCCTTTATCTTGCGTTTCACATGTGTCACTAGGCTGAAAAACTGACTTTGGTTTGAAGAAGGAACTATTATAAAGCATAATTCAAATACATTGTTAGACGACCTTGACCGAAATGAAAAAAAGAAGTGAAAATAAATCTGGGATCAATAAAATTACAAGCAATAGCAGGTGTCATATCAATACATCTAGCTTTTTTATCTTTTTATTCGAGATAACCAAAATCAACAAGGAACAAGATCAACAAGGAAAAGAGGTGTTCAATGAACTCAAACCCCCATATATTACCTTGAACATATACATGAACATAACAAATATATATTGCTTATAACCATTCTGTCTTAGTAACTCATTTGGCTTTTTATACACCAGGTTTTTCCGAAAGATACAGATGTTAGTTCTTCGTACATCATGGACAGTGAATAAAAATACTTAGTAATTGTTATGTTAAAAAAACAGCTTGCTGTGAAAATTCTATAACTAAATGGCACTCTAAGAAAATCTATCATATGGATGTATGAAATGTAAGAATGTCTTAACCAAATGAAAGTGCATATATCCTTTGAAACAGTTAATCTAACAGAAATTTTATTTTCCTATTGTTTATTAAAACATTGTTAATATCTATTATCTTGAACATATACATTAACATAACAAAAATAAGTTGCTTATAATCATTCTGTCTTAGTAAAAAAATCAATTTGCTGATGATACTGTCAATAAATTTAAAAAAAATTAATGTACGTGACAGTAAAATGTGATTATTTTTCACCGTTTAAAAAAGATAGAAACATTACAATCAATCACACTGTGAATATTTAGTACTTCCTTTAATTGTACCCGTATCATTACTCATAAGTATGGAAAAAATATTAATGCCCTATACCATGAATTTTAGTCGATTTTTAGTGGAGTTGTTTAATTATTAAGATGCAAGTTACTCCAATTACTACCTAGATCTCGTGTAATGATATTTTTTTTTATTACCCCTCACTTTTTTGGTAATGTTAATTTCCCATAGGCCTCCGGGTGTTTTTTTTACTGTTAATGCAAGTGTACCACGTGACTAAGAATTGTGTACTGTTACATAGGTAACAGTTTTTTTAACAGTATAAAATCTAGTCACGTGGTCTATTTTCTAAATAAAATGAAATAAAATGGCCGCCATTTTTTTCTGGATTCATTCTTATTTTTGACGTTAAACCCCGATAGGACATCAATTTCTTCTCTGGAGTAGCTATGACACTCATAAAATTAAGTTGTTCGCACCCTGGTGTGCTTTTCGCGTATAAAATATCTTTTTGTTGAATAGTCAAAAAATGAACATCCGTTTTCAACGGAAGTAATTGCAATGTAAATAATTATGCGTCAAACTGGAACATGCAGACGATTTAAGCATGCAACAAAGGATTATTTAACAATTTTAATCAGTGAAACGTTACAGATATGGTGGACAGACATCTGTAGGATATCATCGTTATTTTGTCAAAAACCATGCTAAGAATATTCTGGATACAGAATGATCAGATTTCACAGATCATAACCGTGTAAATGGGTTAGTGTTTTCAGAGACAAAGATATCTATGTCCCTGGCGTTTTGTTTTCTAAATAAAACCTAGCTTATTGTATGTTTATGATTTGTATATATCATCACTTGCTAAAAGAAAACTTCTCAAGTAGGCCTAAAGTACACTTCAAACTTAAAAGGTAAGGACAGTTTAATTATTGTTACTCTTGGTTGATTTTTGTTACAGTTAGATTTAGTTGAAAATTTCAGATCATCACAGTATTTTTGTTTGGGGTAATAAAATAAATAACACATGGGTTTGTGAGTAACAGTAAAAATATCATCCCTCGGGTAACAGTATTTTCCTTGGGATGATATTTTTACTGTTACCCACAAACCCATGTGTTATTTATATACTAGTATATTGTAGAGGCAGGCAACATCAATCAAATACAAGTTTTGGAGTTGAGTTCAAAATTAAATTTTGTATATATTAACAGTTTTTTGTCTCAATTGTCAAAAATGAAGAAGATGAAATAAAAACAACATTTTAAACAAACAGCTCATGTTTACTGATGCTTTCTATACTAAAGAGAAATTATAAATATTGGGTAACCTATCTAGAACTTTTATCTCATTTTAAAAAAACATATTTTATAGACCCTTTTAATCAACATCGGTTTCAAGTTTTGCTTTATAATTCTTTTTTATAGATATTAACAATAATTGAGATGTTTACATTATTAATATCCATGACATCTCTGGAAGATTTTTACAACGTGATAATAGCTTCTATTCTTAAATTCTATACTTTCCTTTCTGTAAAACCAAGCATGATGCAAAACAAAATTGAAATATTATTAAGAAAGCTTTGAATGACGATGTGTTTTTGTCACATCTGCTCTTGAACTCAGTGACTCTTCTATTTATTTATTTTATTCCTTTTTTGCTGATTGGATTTTATCCAGAATTACGTCATCAATACATGTACCAATTATTCATTTTTGATTTATTTTTAGTACATAAGCAAAAACAGTCCTTCTATATCCACTGTCTTATATTCAAGGGAGATTATGAAACATTTCTGTCATAATCTGGATCTTCTATACATATTTTTTTATAGATTGGCCGAATTAGTTTTCGTGCTAACAGAATGATCGTACTTTTACTTGTATATTAAACATTTGTTTTGTGTGGTATGCTTACACGTTTTGTGTTGTCCTATCTTGTTAACTGTCGTCTACAGTATTTTTCTCTTTTTGATTTCCCATTTTTTTCATTTTTTTCCTGATGTTTTTATTCGGCTACCAAGCAGCCAAGTCTAACATGATTATAAATAAAACACGCGATTAACTGCGGATTTACACGATCTATTTTGCGAGTCGTCAATTAAGATACAAGTACATTAAAATATTCACATACATCAGCTCTTTTTTAAACAATTTGCTTTGTTGCAAAATATTTTACTTACATTTTCTTCAAATTTAAAGACAATGTTTTTCTTATCTCCATACACAAAATTACAACTCGGGTTTTTATGTAATATGGTTATTTACCAAGACTTAATACCGTGGGACCAGGCTAAAATTAAATCATGCGTAAACGCGCTCTTTTTCTAAAGGGAAACTGTTTTACATTGAACAAAATGCATCGCTGTAAGTCATAAAATATGTTTTTTAATTTACCAATTTGTTTACCTTAAGAAACTAGAAAACGAGTTCATTTTGAAGAAATTCTAATATATTTTCTATTCTTCTGGATAGTGTTGTGCGGACTTGATAAAACGATTGTACTTTGATTTTATGAAATAAATCAAGTAATATTTTTCATATCTTTCGATTCATAACTAACTGATTTAGCCGTATTTATCACTGTATTTTTAGTGATATTTACGCTGTAATGGCTATTTTTGCATATTTTGACATTTGTTTGGTAATTTGAATGGACTGTAAGTATCGTTTGTAATGTGTTAATTACTTTTTGTCCATTTCACAAAATTACTTTTTAATACATTTTTATGAATATGAACATCAGAGCTGCATTACTGGTACTGGTACTGTAGTACGTACTGCAATGGTTTTGCAAGTAATGTTACTGATACTGAATAACTCTTACAAAATGTTGCTACTACTGGTACTAGTACTGCATTACTGTCTTAAAAAGTGTTACTGCTACTGCATTACAAGGCAGAACATTTTGGGTTTTGATAAAAATGTATCAATTTTCTCAAAAAGTAAAGCTGTAAATTCCATGTATTATTTTATTTTTTGTGAAAAAAGTAAGTAATCAAATCTATAGATAATTTGCTGCAATATTCCTTCAAATGTTAACATAGTATTTATCATAATAAAAGACGCGCACCAAAAGACTTGATGTAAAAATTAAATTGAGATTAACAGACTCAATAATTCTTTACCTTAAATATCTGTAAAACTGTTTTCAAACGAACTCGGCTTAGTTGGCGCAAGTTGCACTTTAAAGTTACCTTCCTTGTTTTTTTTGTGAGCGCCATTTGCAGAGAGAATTCGTTTCAGAAACGTTTTAATTTTAACGAGTATGTTCAGAGGCCATTGCGAGGTAATATTACACATATTTTAAGTATTGCTTATGTAATAAGTTGCATTTTCTAATACAAAATCGACTAAATTCCCGGCCTTCTTTGAGTGAATTTTGTGAACTAAAACATTGAATTACTTTATAATGTGTTTTTGCGATTTCTTGATTTGTAAATTTATTGTTTATGTGTTTTCAGTTTGACGTAGAATAAATTGCATCGATAGCAAGGTGTTCTTCAGTATCAGATCTTTTAACCAGCCTTTCATAACGAAACCCCCGGCAGAAACGATATCTGCCGTAACAGTCAAACTTCAGACCTCAAAACGAAGCTGTTGAGTGAAAGGACGTTTGTTAATGTCTTGCGTTGGAATTCCTGATGAGTCTTAGTAAGTTAACTAAGAAAATAAATTCTGAAGATATAATTTCTTCTGATAAACCCTTACTTTGGACACCAGAATTAATTGGTGACAGTAAATGTAAATACTTGCGGAGCTGTGTTAGTTCAAATATTAGTAAAGCCATAGAATTTAGATGCAAGGGCGGTGTAAAGTCTAGTGAAACTTTGAGCCTGGGTACATAAAAATTTTAGATGAACTTTGCAAGAAATTTGGCAAGGTTAGCCTTTACGTGTGGACAGGGACTTGTGACCTCACCGTGAAGAGAGGGAAATACATTTCCTTAATAAATAAATCGAATCAGGCCAAGGATAAACTTATTTCTAATTTCCATCAAATAAAAGAATTGGTTAGCAAACATCCAGATGCAAAGGTGACCTTTCTGGACGTTACGTATTATTCAATTGATCGCTGGAATTACAACAAAGGCAATTTCCAAATCGATTTAACCACTTGTTCGGAGGATGATCGGTGTCTTACAAGGCTTATAGATGAAGTAAATACAGCCATCAGAGATATTAATGAAACATATTCTTTGAATTTCAACCAGGATATGGTACGGAGCCGAAAAGGGAAAAAAAAACAAGAAGCAACCATAAATTATTATCTTCTTGCTGATGGTGTACATCCAAATTCTACATTATCAAAGGTGTGGCTTCATTCGCTGGAAAGGAAAATCGTGAAAATTGTCAGTAGTGCATAACTGAATTGTTTGTGAGTTTAGGCCGGGATTGCCCAGTCATACATGTACTATTTCATTTATTAGTGTAACATTGTAATCATTGTTTTGAAGACTTTCATTTTTGTATTGCATTTATGATATGTATTAATGCAAGATTTATTGTATAAGGCTTTTTCACTATTTTTTGTGCGAGGAAATTCGATTTGCGATTCAATTTTTGGCCTAAGGTCGTGTAGGCAGAGATAACTCAGCCACACATTACATAGATGCTCTATATTTTTTTTGTATATAGATTTAAGTATGATTATTTTTTCTATTTATTAGGATAATAGGACGCATTTCTTAGATCGTTTTAGTCATGTCAGAAAAGGGAGATCACTTGACACAAGATACTTCTCTTAGTGCAGATCAGTCAGAGTCGCGTTCTTGCGATAACACGGTAATTTCTAATGTGAATATTAAGCAGGGCGCTATACCAAAAATAGGGCACGCGCGAAATTATACTGACTGAAAAGGGCCTTGAATGGCGTATAGATCAAGAAAAAAGGCGACTTCGAACAGCTATATTGTCGTGGCGTACAAATTTCAATGAACTTTCTGTTTTAGTTTCAGATAATGATAATGTAAAAGCGTTGAGACAATGTAGAAATAAGCTACAGGATAGTTTTAATGACATTGATACTTGCCGAACTGCTTTAGATTCGCTTACCGATCTCGCAAATAGTGAAGCTCAGCTCTTATTGAAATTGGAGTCAATCGAAAGTGACCATACGCAAATGCTTCAGGCTGTTTCTGGTAAAATTACAGAAATATTGGTTGATGATTCGGTTTCTCAAGTTTCATCCCACAGTAAGGCCAGTCGTATATCAAATAAAAGTAACGTGTCGCAAAAATCAAATTCAATGATTAAGGCAGCGGCTTTAAAGGCAAAATTGAAATATGTTGATTGGGAAGCTAAGGCCAATGCTGATTTAGAAAAGGTTAAGACTTTGCAAAAATTACATGTTGAAGAAGCGAAAATTGAAGCTATACAGTCAATAGAGAATACAGACTTATCAAATGTAAATCCAACTGATATCGGATTACCACAAGTTGACCCCGGTGAATATGTTGCAAACTATATTCAGACACACGAAAATACTGCCATTAAGTCTGAGCGTCAGTTATCAAGTGCCGCCACAGTTAATACTTCAAAATCTTCAACAATAGACTCACAACCGAAATACACTACTTCTACACATTTCTATAAACAAGATACATCGCTTCATAAGGCCAGTGGTATCAATTCATTGCCAAGTGGTCTGAGCCCCGCTGCTTCTGATTTTATTTCACATTTCACACCTTTGGGTAAAACTAAAGATGAATCAGCAATGCACGTCACATTATACACCTGCGAAGTCGGTTGATAACACTGACTCACCTGCAATATTTACCTACACTTCTATGAATCCCATACCTCACACAACATCTGCTACTAGTAATTCAAAGGTTATTCCAAGTGAAATGCAGGTTTCTGATATTGCTAAATCATTTACAGAACAATTTCATCTAAGTAGACTTCCCCCTCCAGAACCTGGTATTTTCTCCGGTGACCCTTTAAGATATCCGGCTCGGCAGTCTGCATTCCAAATTCTTATTGAAGGTAAACAAATTCCAGAAGCCGAAAAGCTGTTTTACCTTAGAAAGTATGTTTCTGGTCCTGTCAAAGAGGTTATTGATGGGTATATACTTTTGTCATCAACAGACGCATATAAAGATTCCAGAAAAGTACTGGATGAACGCTATGGCAATCCTTTCACCATAGCACACGCTTTTCATAACAAACTTGTTCAATGGCCTAAAATAGGTATCAGAGAACCACAAAATCTTGTTAAATTTTCTGTTTTTTTACGACAGTGTGTAAGTGCGATGATTTCTGTTCCAGGTCTAGAAGTTCTGAATGATAGTTTTGAGAATCGTAAGTTACTATCAAAACTACCCGAGTGGCTTGTTACTCGCTAGAATAGAATAGTTGTTGAGAAAAAAGAAAAGTCTGGTGTATTTCCTCCATTTTCTGACTTTGTAGAATTTGTGACTAAAGAAGCCAAGATTGCTAGCGACCCTGTAACTTCTCTTGTTTCACTTAAAGGTACTGGTTCTAATGAACAATTTAGGGAGCCGCGAAAACCAATCAGTAGGGTGCCTCGTCGGTACGATCAAGACACCTTGAGTAGTCGTTCTTTACTTTCAGAAACAAAGGGCAGGCCAGCATTGGATAAGAATGTTGACAATAAACTTGTATGTGAACTCTGTAAAAAATCTCAAAGTATTGAGAATTGTCGTTTGTTTTTAGAAATGGACCTAGAGGGACGTAAATCTTTCGCAAAGGATAAAGGCTTGTGTTTTGGTTGCTTGTCTATTGGTCACATTTCCAAGTACTGTAAACAGAGGAAAAAATGTAATGAATGTCAAAGGTTCCATCCCACATGTTTACATGGTGATTTTAAAAAACTAAAGGATGCCACGGAGGAATCTTCTAATGCTGACCAGTATAAACAGCCAGTCACTTCCCACCCTGTAGTTGATAAGGAATCTTTCTCTAATTCCTCTTTCCTCAGTAAACCTGAATCTGTAAGTATGTGTTCAATGGTAGTGCCAGTTTATTTGTCTCATTGTGATAGTCCTGATAATGAAAGATTGGTTTATGCTTTGTTGGATACGCAATCGGATACAACTTTTATTCTGGATAGGACATGTGACGCCCTCCCTTGGTATGTCAGGCGTTGAGGTTAAATTGGCTCTGTCAACTATGTCTTCTGAAAACAAGGTTGTTAGTAGTTACAAAATAACGGGTCTAATGGTGCGCGGCTTTGATGGTTCAAAGCGTATTTCGCTTTCAGAAACGTATACAAGGAATATCATTCCTGCCAACAGGGCCCACATCCCAACTCCAGAGATAGCAAAGTCCTAGGCTCATCTTGAATGTATTTCAGACGTTTTAATGCCCATACAGGATTGTGAAATTGGTCTCCTTTTTGGATACAATTGTTCAAGGGCTTTGGTTCCACGTGAAGTTCTTTTACCTGCCGAAGATGGACCTTTTGGTCAAAGAACCGATTTAGGATGGGGTATTATGGGAATAGTGAGTCACTGTAGTATAGAAGATGACTTAATTGGTTCGAGTCATAGGGTTCTGTCACGGAATGTTCCTGCACCTTTGTTCAAGGAAAGGGGTTTGAGTCGTGTTTCATTTTCCCTAAGAACAACTGTGAAGGAGATAAAGTCCTTAGATGTGCTACGCTTGATGGAGCATGAATTTTGTGACCAACAATGCAGTCATACCGCCTACTCCCAAGAAGATCGACGTTTTTTGGCCATTTTAGAACAAAGGAATCACTTTCAAGGATGGTCATTATCAAATGCCTCTTCCTTTTAGAAACCCCAAACCTGTCCTTCCAAATAATAAATCAGTTGTTTTGAATCGATTGCATTCTCTGAGAAAACGATTATTGAGGGATCAAAGGTTTTCTAGTCATTATTGCGATTTCATGAGTGACCTAATTAGTAAAGGATTTGCGGAAAAGGTTCCTGATGATGAAGTGTCGGTCAGTAACGGTCAACGTTTGTACTTGCCACACCATGGGGTGTACCATGCGCAGAAGCCAGATCGTATTCGGGTTGTTTTCGATTGTAGTTCTTCTTTCGATGGTGAGAGTCTGAACTCTCATTTACTACAAGGGCCTGACATCTTACCAATAAGCTTGGTAGGTGTCATATGTAGATTTATGGAAAGAACCTGTTGCTTATTTATGTACAATGTGGAACACAATGTTTCTATAAGACCAGTTTAAGGAGTCCACCTGAACATAGGGAATCTCTTCGGTTTTTATGTTGGAATAGTAACTACCTGTAGGGCCAGTCCCTCTGAAATATAGAATACATCACGTCCACATTTTCGGGGGCTTCCTTCGTCACGCTGGATTCGGCAAAACTTTGCCTCAAAAGGGATGCGAAGTAGGATAATAGGGCAGAGTTTTGGCCCTGAGGACACAAACTTCTTACAGCAATGTATTTTTATGTGGATGACGGCCTAAAAGTCTCTTTCGAACTGTGCACCAGACGCCCCTTAAAACTAACTACATAAGTAGCAAATTGGTTTGGCAACCGTGGTGGTTTACATCTTCACAAATTTGTTAGCAAAACAAGAGAGAAGTACTAGAGTATTTAAATCTAGAAGAACGTGGAAAGAATTTGAGCAATATTGATTTAGCTCGTGATAGATTGCCAATTGAACGCGCTTTAGGAGTTTTATGGTGTATAGAATCAGATGAATTTCAGTTTCGGGTAGTTCTTCGTGATCGTCCTTTAACTAGACGCGGAATATTGTCTACCGTTGGTTCTCTTTATGACCCATTAGGTTTCATTGCTCCGGTTGGGAAAGTTGATTTTGCAGCAGATGTGCGCGGATAGGTTGGATTGGGATGAACCTTTGCCGGAAGCTTTGTGTGATAAATGGAAGCTGTGGTTTGAAGGTCTTAAGGATCTAGCGGATATTAAGGTCAAACGGTGTTTGAAGCCAGACAATTTCGGAGAGGCTCGGTCCGTTGAGTTTCACCACTTTTCGGACGCAAGCTCTACTGGCTATGGTCAATCAATGCTTCTATGTGCGTCTTAGTCAAACCAGGCGAAGATCATTGTTCTCTTCTTAATTGGAGAAATCTAGAGTTGGTGCCATAAAGCCTATTAAACCAAATAAAGAGCCTCGATTAGAAAAACTATCTGCTAGCACTCTTTTGTCAAAAACTACGCTTTCTTCTTGATGAGGAAGACCTATGACAGAGTGGATCTTTTTATTGCGACTGAATAGTAAAGGTAGTCCCTTGTTATTTAAATAATGAGTCCAGGACGTTTCATGTCCTTTGTCGCCAACAGAGTCAACAGAATTAATCAGAAAAATACAGAAACAAACCATGGCGAATGTTGCATCTGGAACAAAAATCCATCAGATGTAGCGTCTAGGGGTGTGCTTGCTGGGAATCTGGTTAATTCATCCTGGTTCCATGGCCCAGATTTTTTATGGACGTCTGATGTACCTACAGACCTACCCGAGGATATTACAGTTAAACTTGATGACCCAGAACTGAAACAAAGCCATACTTTTATTGGTTCTTCGTCCATGTTTGCATCTGTTCTAAAACGGTTTGACTACTTTTCGAACTGGAATCGTATCAAAAGGGCAGTTGCCTTGTGTTTGAGGTTTAAATCGATGCTTCGCAATCGTTGTTTGAAAAAACCAAAAGTAACCAATAAGATCACTTCTATCAGTAAAACTGTTTCTGCTGTTACTGTTTAAGAACTCAAATCGGCGGAACTTGCAATCATTAAAGTGGTGCAAAGTGAATTCTTTGCTGATGAAATCACAGTGCTGAAACAAGGTCAAAGATGTAGCAACTCGGCCAGAAAAAACTAAAGGTCGGACAGACATACTTCATTAAAGGGTTTATCTCGTTTGTCTCAGTTAGATCCATTCTTAGATCCAGATAGCATCATAAGGGTAGGGGGCCGCATTCAACATGCATCTCTTTCAGATCAGGTGAAGTATCCAATCATTCTTCCCAGGAAGTGTCACGTCACAGAAATGGTTATACGTTTTTATCATGGTAGAGTCGCACATCAGGAACGTGGACTTACTACTAATGCTATAAGGTCTGCTAGCTTCTGGGTCATTGGTTGTAGTTCGGCAGTGTCTTTTCTCTTATCTAAGTGTGTTATATGCCGGAAGTTGCGATCTTCTGCGCAAGGTCAGAAAATGGCTGATCTGCCAGTTGACCGTTTGGAACCAGCTTCACCCTTTACACACTGCGGAGTCGATCTGTTTGGCCCATTCTACATTAAGGAAGGACGCAAAGAATTGTAAAGATACGGAGTACTGTTTACATGTTTGTTATGCCGTGCAGTACACGTTGAAACTGTTAACTCGCTTGACACTGATTCGTTTATAAACTGTTTGAGACGTTTCATTGCAGTTCGCGGACCGGTGCGTCAGTTACGATCAGATAGGGGTACAAACTTTGTAGGCGCCGACAACGAACTTAAAGAAGCATTTTATGAGTTAAATCATTCCAAAATAAGAGAGGTCCTTATAAAAGAAAACTGTGACTTAGTCGATTTCAAGATGAATGTACCTTCCGCGAGTCACATGGGGGAGTCTGGGAGAGGCAAATACGATCAGTCCGTAACGTAATCGCTTACTTGCTTCAAAAGCATGGCACGCAATTGGACGATGAAAGTTTGCGAACCTTTTTGCTTGAATCAGCGGCAATCGTTAATAGTCGCCCTCTACGGTTGACAATATAAACGACCCTTTTTCTCTCAATCCGCTGACTTCAAATCAATTGCTAACATTGAAATCAAATGTAGTGTTACCTCCGCCTGGATATTTTCAAGGTACCGATGTGTACTCGCGTCGAAGGTGGAGACGCGTGCAGTATCTTGTAGATCAATTCTGGAATCGTTGGAAGGCTGAGTTTTCTGCAAAACTTGCAAGTGCGAAAGAAATGGTCATTTCCTAAGCGAAACGCTTGCGAAGGTGATGTATTCTTAATAGTTGATGACAATCAATCGCGTAATTGTTGCGTATAGGCCGAATCGTAAAAACTGTAACGGAAGATGATGGTCTAGTCCGCAAGGTAAAGATTGTCTTAGCTACTAGCAATCTGGATTCTAAAGGCAAAAGAAAAGCGCCACCAGTCTATTTGGAGCGACCGATTCATAAGTTAGTCTTGTTTCAAGCTACCGAGGATGTCCCCGTCGAGGAGCCTAATTGTTCTTAAACATTGGATATCATGAATAAGTTATTTTCATATTGTTTAAGATAGCAAGTAAAATTAGCTTAAATGTTTGCTAATTTGGGGAGCCATGTAACTGTTTGTCAAACGAACTCGGCTTAGTTTGGCGCAAGTTGCACTTTAAAGTTACCTTCCTTGTTTTTTTGTGAGCGCCATTTGCAGAGAGAAATTCGTTTCAGAAACGTTTTATTTTAACGAGTATGTTCAGAAGGCCATTGGAGGTAATATTACACATATTTAAGTATTCTTATGTAATAAGTTGCATTTTCTAATACAAAATCGACTAAATTCCGCTTCTTTGAGTGAATTTTGTGAACTAAAACATTGAATTACTTTATAATGTGTTTTTGCGATTTCTTGATTTGATTGTAAATTTATTGTTTATGTGTTTTCAGTTTGACGTAGAATAAATTGCATTGATAGCAAGGTGTTCTTCAGTATCAGATCTTTTGGCCAGCCTTTCATAACGAAACCCCGGCAGAAACGATATCTGCCGTAACAATATCCTTATTACAATCTTTTATTACTTTGTATTTACTAGTATAAAGAGCAAAATAAAAAATTATTAATTGCTTCTATACTAAATCATCCTATTTCAAGTGATATTGTTAGTACCATAAAAAGTTGTTATTTACATTGGTATAAATTGAACAGAAGTGTGAAGGTGTGAAAGGCAACAAAAGACTGTTGTGTGTTATCAAGATGATTACATTGTATTACAGTTGACTGGTTTACTAACCAATAAGATATGACATGAATATATGTTGTAAATATTGTTTAAAAAAGTATGTTAAATCATTAAAGTTGTAAAAATGTAATGTTAACTTTTAAGTAACTAATGATTTTATTTCTTTACTGAATAATGTTTGCAATCATATTGTTTGACACTGTGTATATAATCAAACTTGGATGAATATATAAAAGTAATGATACTGATACTTAATTACTTCCCCCCAAAAAGTACTGGTACTGCAGTACCAAGCTAAAATCTAGTACTGGTACTGGTAATGGTCCTGCATAACTTGGTAAGTACTGGTACTGGTACTTAAGTACTACACCCCTAGTACTGATGCAGCTCTGATGAACATTAGCATGAACCGGAATGCATGCTGCTTTAATGATTTCTTTTTTACAAACTTTACTTTAATTAAAAAGTATATTTTTGCATTTATGGGTAAAATCCTTGATTATGCAGACATTTATAGAAGTTTTTTTAAATGCTTACTGGACATGTCTAATTTGAAAAACAGAATACATTAACTATTTTCGGGAAGCTTCATTCTTTATTCAAGTTTATCTAGTACTTATTTTAAAGAAAAACTTCCACTTTTTAACTGTGTTGACCCAAAGTGTAAAGTTTAAAACGTAACATATTATCTCTATGTGTACTCTGAAGATGCCTATTTAGAAATAATCAGTATATTCAAGAAACAAATTTGACCATAATTATATATCTTTCAATATAGTCATATCTTCAGTACTTAACATGCTGAAATTAAATTAAACCAGACATAGGCTTAAAAAAGTATCTCTCTTTTAGATATTTTCTTTTTCTAAAATAAACGATCTAGCACATGCTATTTAGAATAAAATAATGAGGTATGGATTACATTAAATTATCAACATGATATACAAAAGATATATGATATATGCCTCATTAAAATTTAAAATGACATATCTTGAGAATTAAATGGAGAAGGTTTTCATAGTGCATGTCTAGATACAGGAATATAAAAATGCTCCATATCTCGTAAAACTATTTTTGTCAATAATAAAAACAATATCGAATTTCTGTTAATATGATATACTATGCATTAACATTCCAGATGAAGTAACTCAAATTAAAAAATTGCACAGAAATAAACTAGCAACGAAAACAACAGCATTATCAAAAATATTCAAAATCACATCTAAATAATACATTAAAATGATAATATGATATTTGAATTATTTTAAGAATGAAACAGTAAAATCATTTACAAAATGCAATGCAAACGTGCTATATTCCCTACATGAAAATATACTACTCGTCATTTTAGAGATAATGAGTCATGAAACATCTGTACAATGAGCAAGAAGGATCAATCGTCATATTTCTACAATATTTTATATCTTTTCAGTTAAAATCTCTCAGATAAACTAAATTAATATTTCATTAAGGCAATTTACAAGTAATAAAAAGAGCATCGAAACACGAGGCTATCTAATTTGTACGAGGGGGCTTAGCCCCCGAGTATTAATCAGATTGCCGAGTGGTTTGATGTTCTTTCTCTTTTTGATCATAGTCAAACATAAAAACACGTTCCCTGTTGTCACAATATGAAACCCCCGACACAAAAAAACCAATGAACGAGTTTCTAAATATGATATTACTGTCGCTTTCTCCTTTTCTTCCGTAACAATAAGTAAACCCCAGCAAAATAGAGCCAATCAATAGGCATGCTCTGGAGTGCGTGTAACTAAGTTAACGCACTGTGCATGTATATATATATGTATACACATTTTTTAACAGAAAGGAAACTGCATCAATTTACATCAATAAAATAGTTTCATGAAATTTGTTTACATATATTAGTATTTAAAATCTGATTTGGCCATATTCATAATATTCTTCATTTCTAAACAGAAGCATTAATAATATCACATATTATCTCATCATTTCTCATATGTATGAAGGCAAGAAAACGTAACTCAAACTCAAACATGGATTGTTTACGCTTCAGTTAAAGACTGTGAGTTTAAAGTAGATGACGTGGACTTGTAAATAATCCTTGGCTTAGTTATGTTTTCTTGCCTTCTTACATTTGTACATTTATTCTGTTTACATTAATTGCTAAATGCCTCATTAAAAAGCCACACTGATTTTATTTAGATGTTAGATGTTATAACTGCTGGGAATTTCATGCAACCAAGATATCCCTGATGCAACACTGACAAGATATTTATTTAAATTTTGCAACAGTTACATGCCTTCAGAAATTCCTGGCTGGAACGCTTTAAGTGTTCATACTATCTAAAAACTAACACCATTTTAAAAAACCTTTAAAATATGGAACAATTATAAATTATCCATCAGCTACATTTTAGCGACAGTTCACATTTGTAAATAATATCTTTATAACATAAACGTGTACCCTTTTCAATAAAATGTTTTTTAAAAGATTTTAAGGGAACGTGCAGGGAAAAAATATTCTTTTATATTTTCATCATGCATTTTAAATAAACAAATGAAATTCATGAAAATATCATCATATCTTTATGTGACTATAATTTTTATATTTGTAGGATTACAAAACTAAAAGGAAAGAAATCTGACAGTTATTAAGTATCAATTCATAGCCCAAATTTCAAATTAAGAAATAACTTTCTCAAATTTCAAAAACGTGTCCGGTAAAAACAACGACACCTTAAAATATTTTTATGAATCGTAAAAATTTCATCTTCATAATCTCCATTTTTACAGAAGGGGATACAAAGTTCTTCATTATTTATTAACATGTTCAAAAAACATGAACATAAAACATTCATTCGTTTCCTCTAGGACAAACTGTAGGCCTGTATGGTTTTAAAATTCTGTGAAATGGTTTGCGATTGTTTTAACAAATGAGATAACAGTTAAAACACTAAGAAACCATGTAATTATGTGAAAATAACTTGATGCCGTATATCATAACAAAAACAGGTAAGCTAAAGAACCCAATAAAACCAGATATATATTTGATATTAGAGTTAAATACTAAGTTCTTGAATAAGCTTTTAGTTTAAACGGAATTTTTTTAATTTTTAGTTCAATTGTGTAGGAATGTTCCTTGGTGTGATTCTTGTAACAAATACCAAGTATTATGTCAAACTGAGCCAATTTTGCGTTTTGAAAGTACACTACTTTGGTCACATCTTAAGTATTATGATTATGATGTTTTAATTATGAAATATTCACGTTCGTCTGGTTTTAAGGCATTTTGATCATATTTCGACCGTGCGTCACCTACCCGGCTTTACTGGATAACAAACAAGTTTTTTTTAATTCTCCGTAAGTGACCGGCTTTTAAAATAAAGAAAATAAGAATCCCTACAGAAAGTCCAAAACATCAAAATTGAAAATGTTGCAGGCTCGGTTTGATTGAGCCTGTTCATACTACCGTCCACGCCCCCTTTCACCAGCTTAAGCAGAATTCAACATTTAAACATGAAAATAGTGAAAATTTAGAAACATCTTCAGATTTGTTCATACGGTATTTCTGAGTCAGCGGTGGGAGACAAAGACAACAGTTTTAATGTCCGATATCAATTGTCCCGGAGGAAATCCGCAAAAATTGATATGATCAGTGGTAAGTTTATTTTAAAATTCCATGCAACATGACCAATGGAGATGCGCAATAAATACATGTGACAAAACAGTGTACAAACTTAATACACAAACAAAATTGAAACATCGGAAAAGGTCTATTATTAACTGAATGTTGAACCATCTCGGTAATAATGTATTGACAGATCTTATTTCTGTAAAATATACTTTAACTAAATGCCGTCTTTACAAATCTCGGTTCCAATTTAGCAAGATAAATGGTGAGAATGAAAAATGACAACATTGATAAGAATGAATTATTGACGATAAAACTTTAAACGACTCCTTCACAGAATCAATATCTCAGTGAGACAGAAAATGTTTACAGTTTAACGCGCAATACAAGACGAATAACAAACTGAAATTGGTTTGTTTAATTAAGCATGATATTTAATGATAGTGTAAAATTGATCCATATGTCTTGCCTATAAATCATTATTAACAGTTTTGTCCTTTGGATTTCACTAAAAGCAGCACACTTCCAGAATATAACAAAAAACGACCGTCTTACTAATACTTTAAAATAGCTCTTGGCAAACGTTACATAGTTGACAGAAATCGAAATAATACTTGAACGTTTTCATATTTTAATATTTTTGCTCTGAAAACAGACACTTCCCTTATTAAATTTATTTCATTTTCTTTATTTTACCATGTAGAGGCGAGTGAGTTTAATGATGCTGAACAAAATACTCACTTCAATAACGTTATACACTTGCGTACATTTAACTAAAGAAAGGCCTTTGTTTCTTATTTTTATTTATTTATTTTTATTATATTGTTTACGTAGCACCAACACAGTATAAGATTGTAAGTCATATGGCGACTTTCCAACTTTATTGGGGAGGAAGGTCTCAGGTGCCCTTCCATGCATTATTTCAGGCCGGAATGGGCACGCCAGTAAAACCACCGACGTTCCGTAAGCTAGCTGGATAGCTGCTCAACATAAAACAATCCAAGTCCCTGTCGGTATTCGAACCCACAGCGATGAGGGACAAGTAGTTTGAAGTCAACGACTTTTACCAATCGCACCACTGTATCGTGATAAAAAATTTGGGAATTATTTCATCTTTATAAGTTTTTTTTTAAATTATAAATTAATAAATAATTAAACAAGAGGTCCATCACTCTTATATCGCTTGTCTGATTATGAAGACATTTTATGACAGGAAACAATAAATGATGATAATTATGATAAAAGCAGATATAATGTTGAAATCTTTAACTGGTATAACGTTCATATCTGTATCTGAAATAGTGCAAATGTAATCACGATACTTTTTGGCTGTGACACCTTGTTCTTGGCCAAAGATGACTCATATTCAAACTTGACATTGATATCATTTAAATAACCGTTGACAAATTCCAGGACATTTGGGATTTAATATATTATAATATTATATCTATAATACCCTCAAGGTTTTTGAATAGTTGGTCTCTGTGGCCTAGTTTTTGACCCCAAATGATCCATATTCAACTTGAGCTAGAAATCAACATGACACAATTCCAGGATATTTCGGCTGAAAATGATTCCTCAAGAGTGTTATCTAGGTTTTCTGAATTCTGGCATGTGTGATCTAGTTTTGACCCCATATGACCCACACTTGAACCTAGAAATCATAGAAGCAACCTTTCTGACAAATATTTATTATAATTGGAATGAAAGTATTACCTCTATATATAGTGATAACAAGGCTTTTCCATATCCTAGTTTTTCCCCCGAATATACTTATTATAATTGTTTGAGCTTGAAATCATCTGAATAACTTTTCTCACAAATTTCTATGTTATTTGCGCTGATATTGTAACCTGCAGATTCCATATTTGGGACACATAGTTTTGGATCCCAGATCCCATATTCAAATTAAGTTAGAAATCATTGCATCAACCCTGATATATTTCCAAAATATTTGTCCAAAATATTTGGGCTCAACAGTGTTTAGCACGTTTTTTTAAATATACATGTATATTTGTTTTTGACCAATTTTAAGCTAAAGATCATCTAAACAACTATTCTGACCAGCTTTCAGAATATTTGGACTGAAACAGTAGAGTGTTAACAAGTTATTTGCCATATATAAGCTGTGTAACCTAGTCTTTGACCCTAGATCACCCATATTCAAACCTTACCTAGAAATCATCTGAACAACCTTTCTGATAAATTTCCATGATATTTTTACCCAACGAGTATCCATTAGTGTTAACAAGAGTGTTCTATTTTTGACTCCTGTGACCTAGTTTGTCGTGCCAGATGACCCATGTTCGATCTCTTACAAGAAATAACTTGGACAAACATCCTGACCAAAATTGGTGGCAGTTGAGGCAAACATGTAACCAATAGTGTGTCAACGAACTAAATGTGAACGAACGACGGACATTCAACGACCCTAAAAGCTTATCCAGAGTCATCTCGAGTGAGCAAAATTTTATATTCGTATATTGAGAATTATATTCATGACATTTATCGTTTGTTCCTCGTCATATTTAGAGGAATAGTATTTCCTTATAGATATTGTAAAAATCATTCCTAAAGAACAATGTTGACGTACTTTATATCTTATAAATCATGTTTTCATTTTATTTGTCAGGTAATGAGGTCTTTTTAGATTTTAGAAGTTTATGTCCGGCAAAGGTGCGTTTTAATTAAAATATGTATTTATGCTGTATTAAAACATAATGTCTTGTATTTGTTGTTGTTGATCTTTATATGGATTTTCTTTTATATATTTCTTTTTGCCGTTCCTCAAATGTAACTCAGTTACATCCCAAAAAAGGCAATTACTACATTGTTATAAAAGTGAATTTTGTATTCTTCTTCTGGCATGATTGGGATAGTCTTGTACGGACTTGAGAAAAAGATTGTACTTAGATTTTAAGAGAAATAAAAAGATTAAAAATTCAAGCAATATTTTCATATTATTTGCGATTTATGACTGATTTTGCACTATTTGCTCATTTACATACCAAAAAAGGTCATTACTATATTTTGGTACATTTAGTGCAAGTAGAACAAATGTGCATAAATATGTAATAAGAACAGAATTTAGAGATATGAGGTCTGGATATAAGCATCATTTACTAAACCAATAAAGATGAAATTATGTAATTTTAGAGGTCTGGACCATCTTAACTGTTATGTATGGTAATGTCTTTATTTATCACTACAACGTGTCATTGTAGAGACAATAAGCATGTTTTTTCTACTTACTAAATGGATAATATTCGAATAAGAATCGTTGAATTATTTTCATGGGAATTAAAAAAGTACGTTTTTTGTTTTTTAATTTCATTTTCTCCTTCAGAAACATACACTGATCTGCATATGTCTAGACAATTCTAATTCAAAGAATTCCTTCTTTTTTGTCATAGTAATTGCATGACGCGATGGTTTGTCAATGACGTTCCTCAAAAGTTACATGCCAGTTGGTTTGTTTGTTTGGGTTGGTTTTAATGGATAAACCAATATGTCATATAAAGTATCTATCTAAAACAGAAACGTGCTTTTTTCAAATACAGCAGTTATTGAAGTCAAGTTGTTTAGTGTATATTCATGACAGTAGACAACAGATGCATGGGCCACTTGGCGGTTACATTAAAGGTTTTCATGTAATTACAAATAAACGGGCCATTTGGTGTAATGCATATATTGAAATCAATGCGTCGCTGTAGGAAATAGCCATAAGTTTGCCAATATTTTAACATGTTTAACAAATGTTATTCAGTCAATAACATCGGTAATAATTCATTTTTACTTTTTGTTTACTAGCCTTATTTATCTAAATAACGTCTAGTTACAGTTTTGAGCCCTTTTGAAATATACATTGTTCAAACAAATGTCTATCATGATTTAAGTTGCATTGTGTGACCAGATGTCAATAATGTTCATAAATAACGTTTTGTGTTTGATTGCTTCTTTCGTTAAGTATTAATGCCGAGCCATAAAGTCATTAGAGCTACTATTTTGTATAAAATCAATTTGAAAAAAAACACTTTTCAATAAATTATTTCCAAACTTACCACACACTTCGCTTTGTTTTCTATTTATATACACATAAATCTCAATATGCCGCATCAAAATTGTGAATATTTGAGTAAAGTTATATTATACCCCTAAATGACCCGGGCAAGCGTTTTACCTTTAAAATGTGAACAATGCGATATTGTGTCTTACTTGATTAGTAAAACTATAATACTTGCCAATCGCTAAGAATCAAAGGATGGATGACTTACGAGAAAATAATGTCAGTTTTGTGGCTGAATTGGCCTTTAAGCACTTTGAAACGTTTTACAATATTTGTAAACTGCAACTTACCATGGATGAAATTACTTTATCTCAAATTGTTCTGGAACAGATATTTATTATTACAGAATTGCGAAATAAATTGACTTCCACGCATACAATATACAAGCAATGAATATATATAACAGCAATTAATAGTCTGGGTGTCATAGCAACGGTTTTAACGAAATCTCATTGGTAATCTATCAAAGCAGGACGTGGTTAGTTTGTTAGTATAATGTAAGCTTCAACGTATCATTCATCTGTTGCAAAAAATCACATTTGAGCCGCGTCACGACAAAACCAACATAGTGCGTTTGCGACCAGCATGGATCCAGACCAGCCTGCGCATCCGCGCAGTCTGATCAGGATCAATGCTGTTCGCTTACCAACTCTGTTACAAGTAGAGAAACTGATAGCGAACAGCATGGATCCTAATCAGAATGCGCGGATGCGCAGGCTGGTCTGGATCCATGCTGGTCGCAGACGCACTATGTTGGTTTTGTCGTGACGCGGCTCATTTATCGTACTATTCGTCCTTCGTACATATTGAGGTAAATAAATTTACCGTGCATTCATAAGGATGATTAATCCCACATGTTGTCTAATATTTTCAGTCTAAAAGGCAACGAATCCTATGATTGTCCTTGTATCTCTATTTTTATGTTACAATTACATTTTATTAAGAATTCCTTTTAGAAAACATATAAGAAAAGGGTAAAGCTTTAATATAAGGCAGTAATATTAATAGACATTCAATTTCTTGATAATCAAACTTAATTTGATTTTTTAGCTCGACTATTCGCAGAATTATCGAGCTAATGCAGTCGGCGTCGGCGTCCCTGTGGTTAAGTTTTTGCATGTAAGCTGGTATCTCCATAACTACTGAAGGGAATGGATTGAAACTTCACACACTTGTTCCTTGTGATTATCTAAGATGATTGGCACAAGTTCCATAACTCTGATTTGCCTTTTTACATAATTATGCACCTTTTTCGACTTAGAAATTCTTGGTTAACGTTTTGCGTGTAAGCTGGTATCTCCATAACTACTGAGGAGAATGGATTGAAACTTCACACACTTGTTCCCTGTGATTATCTAAGATGATTGGCACAAGTCACATAACTCTGATTTGCTTTTTTAACATAATTATGCCCCTTTTTCGACTTACAAATTCTTGGTTAAGTTTTTGCGTGTAAGCTGGTATCTCCATAACAACTGAAGGGAATGGATTGAAACTTCACACACTTGTTTTCTGTGATTATCTAAGATGATTGGCACAAGTCCCATATCTCTGATTTGCCTTTTTACATAATTATGCCCCTTTTTCGACTTACAAATTCTTGGTTAAGTTTTTGCGTGTAAGCTGGTATCTCCATAACTACTGAAGGGAATGGATTGAAACTTCACACACTTGTTTTCTGTGATTGTCTAAGATGAATGGCACAAGTCCCATAACTCTGATTTGCTTTTTTGCATAATTATGCCCCTTTTTGACAAAGAATTCTAGGTAAATTTTTGCTTTGCTTGTTAGACGGTATCTCCATAACTACTGAAGGGTTTGTACCTTTTCGGACAATTTTATGTATTCATATAGGTAAGCATTATTATACTCAATAAAACACCCTTGTGACAACTTTTCGAATAGTCGAGCGTTACTGTCCTCCGACAGTTCTTGTTCATTATTATTATTATTATTATTATTATTATTATTATTATGATATGTAGTTTTGAAACACTATATCTTAACAATATTGGAATTGACAATGCGCAGCTTAAGAAGTTCGTTGTTGACATGTTCAACATTTTTATTCCAATTTTGTCAATATTGCATCTTAAAATGAGGATAAGTCTTTTACACCTCGAATGCATGAGAATCAATGAGAAACCAAGTATAGTTTCAGACAAAACTCTGCAAATGACTAGCGTTTACGTACATCATAATTAAGCTAATATTTTACAGATATACATGTATAAGCAAGTTGAACATAAATTTCTTTTAAAGTAAACAGGTTATAAACAAAATTTCCGGAAAAATATTGTAATGAGAAAAAAAGTTGTTGAATAAGTAAGCCACTGTCTCGAAATAAATTTAACTCCTCAAAAACTAATGATGCAATTTTATTCAGAAATGATCGGTACCTATTCTAGTTGTGCATAGCATCAGTAATTTCCAGTTTAACCAGTTTAATTATTGTGTCAGATTTAATTTCTTATAATTTTTTACTGGACTGCTCTTAAACTAATAACACAGTTTGATTGACATTTTATAGGATTGTCGGTACCTCAAGTATTCGCGCACATTAAACGGGTCTTCTTGGTGGAAAGAGTTATTGCCCTTGAATAAAGAGGTGTTTTTGCCCGTTAATGAATTGTGTCGCCTGTTATACTGTAGCTGCAACATACTACAAAGTAACCGTGACATAATAATAGAGATCACTTTTCCTGATCATCTGTCCACACGTAGATGGCTAGAGTAACAGTAGGTACCTGCAATATCACTTTAATGATGTCACTTATTTTGTAAACTTTTATATAGCCAAACTTTACAGGAATGATCTATACCTTATCTTATTGTGTACATTTTCAACATTTTTCAGTTCAGTTATTTCAAACATCTATACAGTAAATTTACATTTAAAACAAACTGTCCCATAAATCCTTTTTACAACTGCTTAATTGGCTGACTGTGTTTGTTCTTATATGGCACGACACAATACAAATCGTGCATGATGGTGAAAAACTGATGACACATTTCAAGCGCGTAATATCGTCTTATTGCCATTGAAAATGTTTTTAAACCATAATCATCAAATAAGTCTGTGATTTCATTATATTGATTTTCTTTAAGCTTCATTACACTACTTATTTTCATCAACAGAGATTAATTTGTGTCCACCAAATCAGAAAATGGGATTTGTAAGTACAGATGATTACTAAGGGCAATTTTATTGTCCTCAAGACTGAAAACATAATTTGAACTCTTTTTGCATTTTGTTTTAAACCAGTATTAGGACGATAACAATTAAAAAATAATATAGATAAAACAATTTTGCTGTTATTAAACGTTTGTAGCAAAGTGTGTTTTATCAGAATTCGGCGCACTTTTATACTTTATTTGATGCCCAAAGGCCATGTCAATAAAAAATAAGAATGTCTCACAATGTATAATGTACCCTTTTCTGACATTCAATTTGAATAACAATAGTTTTAACCACAGACATTATTATGTGCTCTTTTGTTTACAAATATGTTGGGATGAAACTCTTACTATATCCCACTAATCTGATTATTAGAATTTGACAGGTTAGAACCGTATCCCGTTAGGGCCACCCGACACACACGTAACTCGAACAACGAAAGTACGATGGTAAACAGTCGATGTAAAAAAACCACTATAAGGTACGATGATGAAAAGCCGAAAGCACGATGGTGAAAAGTCGGAATAACGAAACGGTGAAAGGCCGGAAGTACGATGGTGAAAACACGAAATGATAGTTTTCACCATCGTGGTTTCGTTATTATGACTTTCCACCATCGTACATTCTGCTTTTCGCCATCGTATGTTCGACTTTTGATAACACCTTGATAAAGAATCAGGATTTGAAACGAAGCTGTCAAAGTTTTAAAAGCAATATACTGTATTAGATCAAATATTTTTACATGTATTTATATGATTGTTGTTCTTTGTTTCTAAGGGGAAAACACTCATTACATTATTAGTTATAAAGATTGTTGACAGGTTATATGGCCCTATATAAACGTCTGTTCGTAAATATAACCCGAGCCGCTAGGCGAGGGTTATATTGCAAATAGCCGTTTATATACGGCCATATAACCTATCAACAATCTTTATAACGAATTTATAATACAGCAAACATCATTTTTTAGAGAAAAAAGTAAAATTTCTTCATGAATCGACAACAGCCGTGTATATAAAACTATATAAACGTCACGATTATCCAATGAGAGCGACGTAACAAACGTGCAGTATTATAATGATTCTAATGTAATATTTCAGGAATTCTCTGAAATAATTGCACGTTTTATGTTTTTGATTAAAATATCAACATGCATGCATTATACGACAAAACAAAATAGTATTTCATGCAACCAAAATAATGACAAAACAAATCTCAATCTCAGAGAATTTAACACATGTGCAGTTATTTGCTATTTCTATAATTAATTTAAATTACAGCTCGGCGAACATATCATTGCGTTGTTAGATTGTTCGAGAAATTTTGAAAGAAACATTTAAAAAAAATCAATAATAATGTATTCCATAACTATAAACTACTTATAATAAACGCTATTTGAAAAAGAGAAATTATCTAAGCATAAACTGGTCTGTCAGTGTATGTTTAACTAAAGATGTATATTTTCTAAGTTTACTGTGTTTTGGTTAAGCCAAATATCCCGTGGAATCTAATATTGATTTGACAGTATCGATTCACTTAAAACGGATATTTGAGTGGAGCATGTATTCTTAACATTTTTCGCAGAAACTCTGTTTGAACCCTTTCTTTAAGATCAAGGTTTTCTATTCCCCACACGTCTCAAATATATGTAAGGGTGGGTACTATTGTCTGCTCAAATAACTTAAGCTGTAGATCAATTGGTAGGTCAAGGTTAAATATTCTAGTGTATAAGAGATGCATAACCTTCTTCGCCTGGCTAACTATAGATTTTCGAGCGCTAAGAAAACTTCCAGACGAAAAGAACAAAATTCCTAGGTATTTAAATTCCTTTACGATTTCTAAAGGTTCATCTTTGAAATAATACTTGAATCTTTCTTGTTTATTAGTTCCAAATATTATAATTTTAGTCTTGGTCATATTTATTGTTAATTTCCATTTATTGCAATATTCATAAAAATCGTTTAATTAGTTTTGAAATTTAGTCTCATCATCGCTCATTATTGCAGTGTCGTCCGCATATAGCAGTACAAATAATTTAATAAGTATTTGAATTTCATTATCATTTAATTTTAATATCATTATTCCTTGAAAGAGGTTGTTCCATGTCGGTTAGATAAATAGAGAAAAGAATCTGCGAAAGCTGTTCGCCTTGCCTTACGCCGCGCGTGCTGTCAAAAAACATTGAAAATAGGTCATCCTTTGAAACACAGGATTTTATGTTCTGGTACATGTTAAATATAATCTGGTATAATATTCCCGGTACACATATATTTCCTAATTTACACCATAATCCCGCACTCCAAACTTTATCAAACGCAGAAGAAAAATCAACAAATAATTTCTTTTTCTGGGATATTAATTTGTCAATGGGTAATTTAAGTGAGAAAATATGGTCAGTGGTTGAGTAACCGGTTCGAACCTCTGCCTGGTCCTCATTTAAAAGGCCGTTTGTGTCAAGGTAATTTTTAACTCGCTCATTAAGTATCGCTGTGAAAAATTTACCCATGCACGAGAAGGTTATGATTGGTCGATAGTCGCTGAACCTTTCTTTTTATAAATTGATTTTATTGAACCTTTAAGCCAGCTATCTAGGATAACGCCCGAGTAAAAAAGGAGCAATAAATAGGTATCATAAACTATTTAGTGCTTTTAATGTATTCGTTATAGATATATTCTTGTGGGGAAGCTGATTTGGCATTATAACATTTTGATTATTAACCATATATAGCTGTGTGACCTTGTTTTTCACCCTAGCTCAGCCATATTCACAATCGACCTAGAAATCATCAGAACATCATTTCTGATAAATTTGCATGATATTTTGACCCAACGAGTAGCCATTAGTGTTAACAAGATTGTTCAATTTTTTGACTTAGTTTTTCGTTCTAGATGAACTAAGTTCAAACTGTTACAAGTAATTACTGGCACAAACATCCTGACCAAAAATGGTGACAATTGAGGCAAACATGAAACAAACAGTGTGTCAACGAACTAACTGTGGACGGACGACGGACATTCAACGACCCTCTAAGCTTATACTAAATCATCTCGGGTGAGCATAAAATCGTATATTGAGAAGAATTATATCCATGACATTTATCGTTTGTTTCTGATGACATTTGGCGGAATAGTATTTCCTTATAGATATTGTACAAAATCATTTCTAAAGAACAATGTTGACGTTCTTTATATCTTATAAATCATGTTTTCATTTTATTGGTAAGGTAATGAGATCTTCTTATATTCTAGAAGTTTATGTCCGGCAAAGGTGTGTTTTAATTAAACAAATATGTATTTCTGCTTTTTTAAAACATAACGTCTAGCATTTGTTGTTGTTGATCTTTATATGTTTTTTATATATTTCTTTATGCCGTTCCACAAATGTAACTCAGTTACATCCCAAAAAAAGCGTTTACTATATTGTTATAACAGTGAATTTTGTATTCTTCTTCTGACATGATTGGAATAGTCTTGTGCGGACTTGAGAAAAAGATGTACTTAAATTTTTAGAGAAATAAAAAAGATAATTGTTTGTTGTTTGTGTGTTTGGGTTTTACGTCACACCGACACAGTATAGGTCATTTGGCGACGTTCCAGCTTTACTGAGGTGCCCTTCCCTGCATTATTATAGGCACAAACAGGCACCTTAGTAGAACCACCGACGTTCCGTAAGCTAGCTGGATAGCTTCCTCACATGAAAGAATCCAAAGTCCCTGTCGGGATTCAAACCCACAGCAGTGAGGGGCAAGTGGTTTGAAGTCAACGACCTTAACCACTCGGCCACGGACAACACATATAAAAAGATTAAAAACTCAAACAATATTTTCATGTTATTTGCGATTTATGACTGATTTTGCACCATTTGCCCATTTACATACCAAAAAAAAATGTCATTACTATATATTTTGGTACATTTAGTGCAAGTAGAACAAATGTGCATAAATATGTAATAAGAACAGAATTTAGATAACAGGTCTGGATATAAGCATCATTTACTAAACCAATAAAGACGAAATTATGTAATTATGTAATTTTAGAGGACCATCTTAACTGTTGTGTATGGTAATGTCTTTATTTATGACTACAACGTGTCATTGTAGAGACAATTAACATGTTTTTCCTACTTACTAAATGGATAATATTCGATTTCATGGGAATTAAACAAGTACGTTTTTTGTTTTTTAATTTCATTTTCTCGTTCAGAAACATACACTGATTTGCATATGTCTAGACAATTCTAATTCAAAGAATTCCTTCTTTTTTGTCATAGTAATTGCATGATGCGATGGTTTGTCTATGACGTTCCTCAAAAGTTACATGCCAGTTGGTTTGTTTGTTTGGGTTGGTTTTAATGGATAAACCAATATGTCATATTAAGTATCTTTCCGAAACAGAAACGTGCTTTATTTCAAATACAGCACGTTATTAAAGTCAAGTAGTTTCATGTATATTCATGACAGTAGACAACATATGCATGGGACACTTGGCGGTTACATTTTTCATGTAATAAGAAATAAACGGGGAATTTGGTGGTGTAAAGCATATTAAAAAGGGTTTGGCATTTTACTAGTTTTCAATGGGGATCCCGGGTCACTCTTTTTGTTTACAAAAACAACGTAGTTTTTTTTATTGTGATGGATAATCTCCACCGAGAAAATATCATGATATATTTACAAAAAATTGATTAACTATTAGAGCATCAGATTTGAAATCAAGGCGTCACTGTAGGAAATAGCCATAAGTTTGCCAATATTTTAACATGTTTAACAAATGTTATTCAGTCAATAACATCGGTAATAATTCATTTTTACTTTTTGTTTACTAGCCTTATTTATTTAAATAACGTCTAGTTACAGTTTTGAGCCCTTTTGAAATATACATTGTTCAAGCAAATGTCTATCATGATTTTAAGTTGCATTGTTTGGCCAGATGTCAATAATGTTCATAAATGACTTTTTGTGTTTGATTGCTTCTTTCGTTAAGTATTTTTGCCGAGCCATAAAGTCATTAGAGCTACTATTTTGTATAAAATCAAGTTGAAAAAAAACTTTTCAATAAAATATTTCCAAACTTACCACACAATTTGCTTTGTTTCTATTTATATACACATATAAATGCCGCCTCAAAATTGTGAATATTTGAGTAAAGTTATATTTGTATCATAGTTTGGAGACCTTTCTGTTGAAAATGTGTCAGGGTTAAATCGTATACATATACATGCACAGTGCGTTAACTGGAGTGCGGGTATTAGTTACCCGCACTCCAGAGCATGCCCATTGATTGGCTCATTTTTGCTGGGGTTTACATATTGTGACGGCAGTGAAAGTGAAATTGACAGAAATGTCATATTTAGATGCTCGTTCATTGGTTCATTTTTGCCGGGGTTTCATATTGTAACAACAGGGAACGTTTTTTTATGTTTGACTATGATACAAAAGAGAAAGAACACCAAAACTCTCGGTAATCTGATTAATACTCGGGGGGCTACGCCCCCTCGTACAAATCAGATAACCTCGTGTTTCAGTGCTCTTTCTATTACTTAAACCCCTAAATGACCCGAGCAAGCGTTTTACCTTTAAAATTTGAACAAGGCGACATTGTGTCTTACTTAATTAGTAAAACTACGAGTATAATACTTGCCAAACGCTAAGAATCAAAGGATGGATGACTCACGAGAAAATAATATCAGTTTTGTGACTGAATTGGCCTTTAAGCTGTTTGAAACGTTTTACAATATTTGTAAACTGCAACTTACCATGGATGAAATTACTTTATCTCAAATTGTTCTGGAACAGATATTTATTATTACAGAATTCGAAATAAATTGACTTCCACGCATACAATATACAAACAATAAATATATATAACAGCAATTAAAAGTCTGGGTGTCATAGCAACGGTATTAAAGAAATCTCATTGGTAATCTATGAAAGCAGGACGTGGTTAGTTTGTTAGTATAATGTAAGCATCAATGTATCATTCATCTGTTGCAAACAATTATCACATTTATCGTACTATTCGTCCTTCGTACATATTGAGGTAAATAAATTTACCGTGCATTTATAAGGATGATTAATCCCAAATGTTGTCAAATATTATCAGTCTAAAAGGCAACGAATCCTATGATTTTCTTTGTATCTCTATTTTAATGTTACATTACATTTTATTAAGAATTCTTTTTAGAAAACATATTTAAAAAAAGGGTAAAGCTTTAATATAAGGCAGTAATATTAATAGACATACAATTTCTTGATAATCAAACTTAATTTGTTTTTTCATTATTATTATTGTTATTATTATTATTATTATTATTATTATTATTACGGTAATACGTTATGAGAGGTTATGTAGTTTTGAAACACTATATCTTAACAATATTGGAATTGGCAATGCGCAGCTTAAGAAGTTCGTTGTTGACATGTTCAACAATTTTATTCCAATTTTGTCAATATTGTATCTTAAAATGAGGATAAAACTCGAATGCATTTTGAATTTGTCTTTCAATGAGAAACCAAGTATAGTTTCAGACAAAACGTTGCAAATGACTAGCGTTTACGTACATCATGTTTAAGCTAATATTTTTCAGATCTATACATGTATAAGCAAGTTGAACATAAATTTCTTTTAAAGTAAACAGGTTATAAACAAAATTTCCGGAAAAATATTGTAATGAGAAAAAAAGTTGTTGAATAATTAAGCCACTGTTTCGAAATAAATTTAACTCCTCAAAAACTAATGATGCAATTTTATTCAGAAATGATCGGTACCTATTCTAGTTGTGCATAGCATCAGTATTTTCCAGCTTAACCAGTTTAATTATTGTGTCAGATTTAATTTCTTATAAATTTTTACTGGACTGCTCTTCAACTAATAACACAGAATGATCTATACCAAGACTTATTGTGCACATGTTCGGCATTTTCCAGTTCAACTATTTCAATCATCTATACAGTAAATTTACATTAAATTTTGAAACAAACTGTCCCATCAATCTTTTTTACAACTGCTTAATTGGTCATCATCGGGCGACACATGAGGTCACTGACTGTTTGTGTTCTTATATAGTATGACACGAATCGTGCATTATGGTGAGAAACTGACGACACACTTCAAGCGCGTATTGACGTCTTTATTGCCATTAAAAATGTTTTGAAACCATAATCATCAAATTAGTCTGTAATTAATTTCACTATATTGAATTCCTTTAAGCTTCATTACACTACTTATTTTCATCAACCGAGATTATTTTGTGTCCTCCAAATCAGAAAATGTGATTTGTAAGTACAGATGATTACTTAGGGCAATTTTATTACGACTGAGAAAATAATTTGAACTCTTTTTGCATTTTGTTTAAAACCAGTATTAGAACGATAACCATTAAAATAATATAATGTTGATAAAACAGTTTTCTGTTATTAAACGTTCGTAACAAAGTGTTTCTTATCAGAATTCGGCGCACATTTATATTTTATTTGATGCAAAAAGGCCATATCAAAATGAAAATTATTTTTAAAAAATAAGAATGTCTCACAATGTATAATGTACCCTATTATGACCTAATATTTGAATAACAATATCATGATTTGAAACGAAGCTGTCAAAATCTTTAATGCAAAATATAAGAGGGGAAAACAATCTTTATATTGATTCTAATGTAATCTTTTAGAAATTCTCTGAAATAATTGCACGTTTTATGTTTTTGATTGAAACATCAACAGAAAATTGCATGCATTATACGACATAATGGTGTTTCATGCGGCCGAAATAATGACAAACAAAATAATCGAACACATGTGCAGTAATTGATGTTTCTATTTCTTAGAATTTGTTAATTGCTATGATTTTTTCTGTGCTATTGAAACTCATCTTGATGATAACGATTTGGTAGATATTGAAGACTATGTATTTTTGGCCAAACATCGTACACATAATTACAAAAGAAAGTCCGGTGGAATAGGTCTATATGTTAAACAAAAGTATTCTAAATTTGTAAAAGAATTACCTGGAAATAATGATTATATAATGTGGGTTTCGTTAGATAAACAATTTTTGAATTCGTCTGAAAATGCAGTACTAGGTATTATATATTTTCCGCCAGAAAACTCGCGGTTTCTGAATGAAACCGATATCAATTCTTTTGAAAATGAAATTATTTCTGTATGTAGTACATATAAGAATGTTATGTTAACTGGTGACATGAATGCAAGAGTTGCAGAACTTGCAGATTATCTCCCCTCAGACTCTTTTCTAAACGAAATGTTCGAAATTGACGAGGATTCTATTTCCCATTTAGATAATTATACAATTCTTGAAAATTTGTCAATAAATTTAGACAGGAAATCGATGGACAAGAAAATTAATCCCAATGGTATGATGTTAATTGATTTATGCAGAAACAATAATTTATTTATTGTTAATGGACGATATGATAAAGATTTACAAGGGAATTTTACTTTTCGAGAAAAATCGGTAATTGATTATTTGATTGTTACTGCCAAATGCTTTTCCTTTTTGAACACTTTTGAAATCAAAGGGACAGATGCACTTTTCTCTGATGGGCATAGTGCACTGTGTTGGTCTTTTAATTTGAAACATAAATCAGATACACATAATACGAAACGCACTCTTACAGCAAAACCACGATGGCAAGACGATAAACGTTCCGAATTTTGTCAAAATGTAGACGCAAATCATATTGACCAAATATTACAATTATTTTTAAACCAATCCGAGGGAACCGAACAAATAGCTGAAACCGTTACGAACGAATTACAAAATCTGTTCCAAAATGCGTCTAATAAAACATTTAAATGTGAAAGTACATTTGCCTCCCGGAGGAATAATAAACCTTGGTTCGGCCCTAAATGTCATAGGGCGAGACAAAACTATCATAATGCAAAATCTGAATATCGCTGTCAGCGTACTACTGATAATAAGTTGCGTTTACAAAATGCAAGTAAAGAATATAAACGCGTTATGAATTATTATATTAAGAAGTTTAAACACAAAAACGGTAATAAACTAAGAAACATGCATGACAAAAACCCGAAGCAATACTGGAAATTCCTTAAAAAACTTAAACCGAAATCAAAGGATGATGACACACCACAGAATTTTACAATTTTTTTAAAAATATTAATAAAAACCCCTATATTGATGAGGAAGATGATCGTTTTCTATCCCATGATTTTTTAGAACATTCGAACCAATATTTAGATGCACCTATCTCTGATGCTGAAATTTTAAGATGTTTAAGAAATTTAAATAACGGAAAAGCTTGCAGTCCCACGGATAATATATTAAATGAGCACATTAAAAAGACCTGCTTTTACCTGTCTATAATAAACTCTTCAATTCAGTACTAAATTTCGGCATTATTCCAAAATCATAGCTCGAAGGGTTCATTATCCCAATTTATAAAAACAAAGGAAACTCTCTAGACACTAATTCTTACAGACCAATTACCATTCTATCATGTCTAGGCAAACTATTTACAGCAGTCTTAAACTTAAGACTAACCAATTATATTGAAAATACGCATTTACTTAATGAAAATCAAGCAGGATTCCGAAGTTCGTATTCATGTTCTGATCATATTTTCACGCTCCATGCACTTATTGAGATCTTAAGGAAAAGAAAACAAAAGGTTTATTGTGCCTATGTAGACTTCTCACAATGTTTTGATAGAATTTGGCGATTTGGACTCTGGCAGAAACTTACGCAAAACCTTATCGATGGAAAATTATTTCGAACAATTTTTAACATGTATCAAAATATTAAATCTTGTGTAAAGCATAACGGTCACCATTCTCAATTCTTCTCTTCAGAAATAGGAGTCCGACAAGGCGAGAATTTAAGTCCGATCCTCTTTTCTTTATATTTAAATGATTTACAAACATATCTGGAGGCACACGGTGCCGCTGGTATTGAGCTAGATGAACCTTGGCTTAAACTTTTAATTCTTCTCTACGCTGACGACACCGTGATAGTCTCGGATAACCATGTCGATTTTCAACATAGTTTAAATTATTTTAACTCGTATTGTATTCAATGGAAATTAACTGTTAATCCAAATAAAACAAAAGTAATAATATTCGGAGCTAGAAATAGAAATTCATATCATTTTAATTTAGGCGAACATGAACTTGAAATAACTGACAAATACCATTATCTAGGTTTAACATTTTCTGCGTCCGGTTCATTCCTTAAAGCTAGGCAACATATAAACCAACAGGCCAATAAAGCAATGCACCTTCTATTTACAAAAACAAATAACTCAGACCTACCCCCTGATCTAATAATAAAGTTATTTGATTACACTGTTATGCCGATCCTTACATATGGGTCAGAAATTTTTGGTTTTGAAAATCTAGATTTACTTGAAAAAATCCATAACGTCTTTATGAGACGAATAACGTCGGCTAGGAAAAGCACCCCAAAATATATGCTCAACGGTGAGCTTGGAAGACATCCGATTTATATTAATGTATATGCTAAAATGATCTCTTTTTGGTCACGTTTAGTGCTTGGAAATGAAAATAAACTATCCGTTAAAATTTACAATTACATGTTAAATCGGAATGATACTGAATTTAAATGGACAAGTAAAATTAAAGAGATTCTCGTCAATGTAGGAAGACCTGATATTTGGCAAAACCAGCAAATTTTAGTGCATAAAAATATCCACAAAATTGTAAAACAAACTTTAATTGATCAATTTAAACAAAGTTGGTATAATGATCTACAAGCGTCGAATAAAGGTAGAATTTACAGCTCATTTAAAAACACTTTAGAATACGAGACATATTTCAATATACTCCCAAAAGAAAGCTACATAACCTTATTTAGATTTCGTACATGTAATAATCGTTTACCAATTGAAACAGCGCGTTGGGGACGGGGAACCGCTTTTCTAGATAGCACGTGTAGACTCTGTAACTCCGGAGATATAGGCTCGGAGCAACACTATTTACTTAAATGCTCATTCTTTAATACAGAAAGAAACTCCCTCCTACAGCAAACTTATATTCCAGATACCGTCCATTGTTTTGCAAGAATATTATCAAGTAGAAATGAAAATACTCTTTCTAATTTAAGTAAATTTACCGGCATTATTATGTCTAAATTTAACTAGCATAAGTTATGCCATAGAAGAAATAACTGCGTTCCTTTTTCTTTCTTCTTTTTATTTTTATCTAAATGAACGTGTAATCATCTTACAGCACTTAGACATTGTGTATACATTTATAATAGCTACCGTTTTCCGACAAAAGAACTTTACCTTTGTAATAAATCCATGTAAATATTGCACAAACTTATGAATGACATTCTTTTTTGTTGTAAAATTACATGTATTAAGTCCATGATTTTCACGTGCATAGCCCACAAACTCTCCCTACTTAAAGAAACTACATTATTATTTTTTTTTCTCTAGAAATCTTTTAGTTGATCTAAACAGTTCATAGAAAATATATATTTGCGCAAAGCACTCATTGGTAGCAAATATAATTAATCATAGCATTATTGTTGTTAATTAAACGTGTTTTATTACGAACTATTTAACATTGCGAATTGTATATGTACTTAGGCTAACGATTTAAGATTACAGGGGCGTACATGTAAGATTATTATTTATGCTCCTTGATAAAGGCTGATATTGACTTATATGAATTTAAATTATCTCTATTATTAATCTTACTTAAAAAACACACTTCATTTTATTTTTCTCTCTCTATAATTTTGTAAAGTACAATACATGTAGTATAATTTATGACTTAAAAGTCTCTATATAGCATGCTGATCACATGAAAAATTTTGTCTAATGTATAGGATATTATTTAATATGTGTTTATGTATTACTGTACATTGAAATGTTTTTTGATGTTTTTCCAAAGGATAACTAGCATAAAAAAAATGTTAATAAAAACACTCTAGTGTGCTATTGGTCATTTCTTTTTTCTTTTCTTTTTTTTTCTTGTTTTAACATAGTAATGATTTGAACACATTAACATTAAGGTCTCTTTTCCACGATAAGTCAATTAAAAAGTTTAGTTTTTTTGTTTTTTTGTTTTTTTTTCTTGTTGTTGTTGTTTTTTTAATACTTATATAGATAAGAACTATATCATCAGATGAATAATGTGCATATTAAATCTTTATTGAAGGATTCCCCCAAAATTAACATCTTTATCTATAAATGTTACTTAATCTTCATTCTATTTTGAATTAAAACACTATTCATCAGCTGATAAAGTACTATCGGAAGTTTGTTTATAATATTGTATCTGTTTATATAGTATATCCCCATGTTGTATTACCATATACCCTGGGAAAGAAATAAAATGATATGTTCTGTTCTGTTCTATGTTCTATTACCAGTTTTAATTACTACTCAACGAAAATATATTTGTGTTGCCAGACTATTCGAGGAAACACACATTTTAAAAAAATCAATAACTATGCATTTCATAACTATAAACTTTTATTGTTTGATTTTATTAACCTGTCAATTGCATACTAAATACACGGTAAATGCACACAATATATCTCTATACCTCGGTAAATGTTCGGTAAATTTCGCGAAATGTATGCAGTAAGATTTGATTAATTATTTTGTTTCTACGAAATTGTTATACTGACCGCGATAGCGCAATATGGTAAACTACCTGTTTATTACTTCTAAATATCCAACAAGTTGTAAGATTGAGACCGCATATTCAAATGATTTCTATAATGTATTCATAATTTACAGGTCAATAAAATCAGTCTATACTTATAATAAACGCATTTTTGCAATTATATATTATACAAAATTTGATGATTAGTATAGGTAAAATAAACAATCAAAAATTAAAACAAAGTAATCTAAATTAAAAAAAAAGATTGAAATCTGTTTCGTTATTAATTATATTCAGTGTTATTGTTTATTTTGACGTGCATCCGATATTTTGTATCATAAACGCACTTTTAGGTGGTACCAATATTTTTTTTTGGAAAGATATACCTTTATAATGCCGTAGATATATTTTTCAAAAGTCAATGTACATTTCCCTCATTTTTAAAATTGTTGTTAAACTGGTACGCATTTAGGAAAAGTTATACAGGACGTTTGTATTTTTTTTTCATTTTACAAGGAATTATTAGCTATGTAAAATGTTAAAATAGCATATGCAGAAATTCTATTGGTTCATTCATTAGCTAAAAATTAGTTTTAATACTGATTAAGCCGGTACTAGGGTTCTGTTTGAGTATGTTTCTCTTGAACAACTCATCTTAAAGATTTTGTATTGATTTAATCTAGTTGTTTTAAAGTCATTATTCAGCAAAGATATAAACACATCAAAATAACTATTTAAATATTGCTATTTCTTCCTCTATCAAAACATCTCCGGGGAACTTCATGCAGACAATTCAAGTAACTTTTAGCTGAAAATACACTCCAAATATTCAATTCTGAATGTTTTGAGTGCCATTTTCTTACAATGATAAAATTCTTTAAATTAAACTTACCAATTTGTGGTCTGTGTATATGTAACATTTTAGCCATAAAGTCTATTAAATACGAAGGATTCGGTTTTTAAAGTAGTTTTGTTGTAATTGCACATCAGTTTATGTCATTTTGTTTAGAATATCCTACGCAATGGTGTATAAATGTTATAACGTTTTATAGAGTGCATCTCATATCAAGTGTTTGACTAGAGTGGGACTTCTTTAAAGCTAAACAAATAATGGAGCGAAATAATCGTACATACCTGTATAACTTGTTGAAGACGCAAATTCAATATACATATAAACTATAAAATTAATCGAAGATCAGTTTTACAGCTATCAATACCATTATATTGTATTTAATTCAAACACTTGTTAAAAGCATGTAAGTATTTGAAATGAATTCTAGTCAATTCTGTGACAGCATGGCAATGTCAGTCCAGGTTAGTAAGTGAATGTTCAATCTGTATCGTAATACAATTGGACACATCATTGAGTACTGACGTAAACTAAAACAGTTTTTTTCAGACTTCAAAAACAAATACAAAAGGAAATCACCCTAAAGATCTTTTTTGTTAAATAGACATTATAATAACATTATCACGTCTGCAAATTGCATTCCGAAGAGCTGATTTATATCTCGAGATGTAGAATTTTGTAATCAGCTTCAACATGCTTTATATTGATTATATTTGTGTTTCATTAAAGAAAATTTCATTGCTGTCTAAAATTATTATGTTATTGGTGCTTTGTTGTTGTTGTTTTATAATTTATTGTGTTTTCCTCTACTCAAAACTTTCATCTTATAAATTTGCATTCTTTATATCCAGCGCATATCTTTAGAACGACTGCCACTTTTGTCAGCGTTTTCATAACGACACAACCTTCAAGTGTAGTCTGCTCAGTCCAAATGGGACTTAATGAGTGTATTTCAACATTAGGTTTTAAAGCGGCGAATGACATTACATGATTTTACGTATTAAGTAATGTCTTAATAGGGCATAATGGAAATGAATTGTCCGCCAGCTTAGAAAAAAAACGTAAGTTGTGCGCCAGGATAGGTGTCGCCTTTATGCTTTACTTTATTTCTCATCTGTACCTTAAATATTTAAAAGTTTAAAATATTAAAGTTTTCGGTATTAAATTTTTGCAGGAGAACGAGTTTACGTAACATGGACCTGTTCTAAAACATATTTGTGATAAAACTAAAATTATCAATTTTATCAAATTCGAACGCAACAAATTTGTTAAAAGACATAGCACTGGCCAAAATGCGTCATTGACCTTGATCACGTGATATTTTGTTTTATACCATGTAGTTTTTAATTTATTTTGAATCTACGGAGGCCCAAAGATGTCACCTTATTACGAAAATGTTTATGAGTGCTATAGTCGTTGTCGTTGGAAGAATATGAGCGTTAGTTTTACTCTAGTTAGTTAGATTCTATCATTTACATTCTGTCACTATTTTGTAGTACATATTCAGCACGCCTTTATGTCGAAAGGCACCGTGAAACAAACATTGAAGGTCGTGCGGAAAATAACAACTTGTAGGGAAGGATTGTTATGTAACAGTTGTTTATTGTGAAAACAGGCATTATATATTTTAATAAGCAGATATGCTTTGCTATTGTACAATTTATTGTAAACATTTCCGTTGTTCCAATTGAAGACACTGTCGAATACAAATAGGATACAACAATTTAACGCGTATCCTCTTAAAGATCATGTGACATTTTGGTGTCATCTGTTTAGACAAAGATACGTATGTATTGACCTAGGCTTTTATATCAATGAAGCAAATTGTAAGAGGGGTATCTGTAATGGTCAACGTAGATTTGTACTTCTACGTAAAATATCTGTAAATTTAAATTTGTCTTTTGACGCCTTGTGAGTTTCAAGCTTCATAACCTTTGATCCTTTTTCAAAATTCCCCTTTATATTGTCCACTTATTGTTTTCTCGTTTGAGGCACATACATGTTTTTTTTCTTGGGCACCATACGCCCCTGTTCATGGAATAGTACAACGTGTCAAATTGTAGGTTCCATGATAACCGCATATGAAAACATCAGCTGATGTTACCAAATTCAAAATTTCACAAATTTTCATGTTTGAATGATGAATTCTGCTTAAGTCGGTTCTTATTTTACACATTTTCATTATCAGAAATGTTTCCTTAGAAATCATTGAAAAGTTATACTTGTTCAGGAAAATCTTCAACATGTTTTAAAGAAAGAAAATAATGTAGTCATACAAATGAAAAAGAAATATTCTTGTATAAATCTTACCATATTAAGTTATTCATTAAACGCTGACACCTGGCATCTCCTTTAAAGGAATTTCACGGACAAATATCTTTATTCACTGCATTACAGTTATCAAGTGCTCAAGAAACTTAAACAAATACGATGTATGACCAATACATATGCCAGTAATTATAAGCCTGGGAGTCATAGCAACAATGAAAAGACTTCCTCACCTGTGACTTGAATGATATTTAAAAAGGGAATAGAAAGAAACTCTTGTATCACATAAATATATAGTCATAATTATACAACATACAATAGTGATATATCCGAGCATGTTTCATTAAGTTCCAATCACTGTTTGCAGACAAGCAATGTGTGTAAAAATTGGTGAGACTGGAAAAGTGAAATGAAAATGAAAAGCGGCTTATGTTTGCTCTTAGACTTATAAAAACATTTTACGTTACAAAAGCAGGTATAGCGAGGGTTGGGCAACATGGAATGATGCATCATGGTCAATAAATTAAACAAAAGTGCAAGTATATTACAATTTTCTATAACAACCCATCGAAATTAATTTCTCCTTTAGAAATACAGTTTCAGACTTTGCTTCAACATATCCCTTCTTAGATATACCTATCAATATCTTAAAAATGGCCCACCCAAAAAGTCCATTTCCACTCTTAAAGCAATGACCTGCAACACTTTTTTGCAGACTAGGAAAAGGAAAATTTACGATTACAAGATGCCAAATTTCGGAATACAGTGGATGTTTAAGGGCAGTCACTCGTTTTCTTCGAAATTATCAATCACAGTAGCTCTTTAATGTGCAATTATTGTCATGAAAATGCAGGCATTTCATACGAGTCGAAGGACAAACTTGTTCATCGCTTGACAATGCATGGTCGGTACATTTTTGGCGGTATGAATCTTACTGTTTATCTTGCGAATTGGCATATAATAATAAAATAATCTTTTGTGACCAGTTACAATATATGAGGAAAATGGTTGTCATTGTTAAGAATTATTTACAGTAATTTTCGAAATCATTTTACTCACTCCTTCATTTAGCAAATGGGGTATCCATCCGGATCTTTTTTCACCTTTCAATTAAATACTCAGAATTGTACGAGTTGACCCTTTTGATTTCCCCGCGATAAAGGGCATATGGATAAGTGATAGTCTGACATCAATGATAAGCTTAACTTTATGAAACTGTTTTGTCATTAACTATTGAGTTTTCTAATAGACTTACAGGCATCTTTGATTAAATCATGCCCATTTTTTTAATTCATGCATACATCTCGAAACAGTTACATTAAATACAAATATCGTTATAAACATTTAAAACAGAATTTTCTAGTTTTGCATAAGTTTGTATGGAAGCCTGTATAACAAAGCTTTTTACGAAGCCTTTACCAGTCATATTTTAAATTAAGTTACTCGTGTAAATTTTTTTATGTAAATAAAACATTTTAATCGCTTGACTACACACATGATTTGGTATCATTTGAAGCAGATGCTTTGATGCTTGACATTGTTCTCAAGCACACAAGAATAACGGGGTGAATTGGGAGAAAAAAATATTGCTTTACATCTTGACTTTCGTATTAAGTGAAACAATGGAACAACATAACACACAGAAATTGTAATGTAATACACCATTTCATTAAATAAACTCATAAACTACTGATGAAATGAGAGATGTTTTTGCTATTTTAATTTAGTTCACTTTGGGTCACGTGTTTCAAACAATTTCATTAATTTATGATATTGTTTCATACCAACTCAAGCTTCGATGAAAAACATTAATGCTATATTGAATTGTTTTGTATTTAGAAGCCAAAATCTCACATCTTGTCTTTTAATACCAACTGGATTTTATACCGCATACCACGTAATATCATCATCAATACAAAGTTTTGCTCTGATGTCAATATATCACTTTCCTAGAATATTTTTATTAAACGTAGAATATCGTGACTGTCATTCAAATGTTACAATTTGTTTAATTAAATAAGACATGGAGAAATCTAATGGAAACTAGACATTACTTTCAGGTCGTTGCGTGTCATATCAGAAACTGATGAGAAATGGAAGAGAAATAGAGGATATTTTTACTGTACTTCCTTTAAACCTATTTACGAAATCAATGTAATATATATTTTAATATATAATACAGTATATTAATGGAAAAACAGAAAGCCTGTATTGAATCAAATGTCATTTCTCCACAAAAAATGCAACAAGGGTCGGTATTGTTGTCTTACCTAAAGTATACATGTATATTATTACGAGTTACTGGCGGGATATACGGGACAATATTGCCTGAATAAGATGAAAACATGTATTTATGTCAGCAAGGTCTGTTGTGTCCTGCTTTAAGCAATTATAAATGCTCATAATAAATCATACATACATGTATATTCTCCGGTGCATCCCGTTATCAATTTGTATAAAACAAATTGTTATTGACGACAGGTTCATTAAAAAACCAAGAAACTTTTGACTGCTTTCAAAAAAGCGCTGGAAAAATACGCACTAAAAGAATATGTCGTTTGACGATGAGAAATTAAAAATAATTCAAGTATAAAGTCACATTTTTACTGTTATTTTAGGTAAAACCATTTGAATCGATAAATATGCAATAAACGCAATAATAAATGTTATGTACTTAGTAGTTAACCGTCTACGATGTTGAAAATGTTATTTGTGCACACTTCGGATCTTCACGGTATATACGGCATCGAATATAAAGTGTTATTATTATGCCATCAATATTCGAAACATTCATTTGCATCATTATAATAAGTCATATATATTTAATATTTATTACATTTAGTACATTTGTCATGGTAAAACATTTTGATATTAGATCTATCTGCTATTACAATACTATTTTTGCATTGATTTAAGGGGCAATAACTCTTAACAATGTTCAATATGTTCTTTGGAAGAAGGCTACTTATCTAACTAATTAAAATATACATTATTTGACTATAAGCATTTATATTTCTTACAGCAGCCTACAACAGTGGAATATATGTGTATATTTTGTATAGAAATCTTTAAAAAAAGTTATTTTGAAGTATGAGAAATGTTTCGGAAAAATAATCAACACACTTCACTTCGTTCTTTTTTTTATCGTTCTTAAGTTTATGCGAGTAGAATGACGCCAAACAATAATATACAAAGATAAATAGGATATAAAATATGTTGTTCACTCATGTAAAATATATGGAACTTGAGTACTCAACTGAATCTGTTGAGACCTCTTAAATATCATAATGAATATCATCCCCGCGACCTTATTGCCAAACTAAACTCTTGTAGAATAAGATTATTAAACAAATATACAGTAGAGCAAAATCCTTTTGAGAGACAAAATAATGTAGATGATAACAAGAGGTATTGGTCTTACTGGACTAAATGTATTTTAAAGTCTTTATTTTGGAAAATTGATACAGCTATTGTAAGAGGCAATTGCTGTACACGGGACCGCTATGCAGAGGTTGAACTGAATACAAATTTTAATGAAAATCTCAGCTTCTTTTACAATATCAGGAATTGAAAAAAAAGTTATTTGGCATAAACGATTTAACCAACTTACTCTTGTGAATCGTAAATTGCTCCTTCGATACAAATTTCCAGTCAATGGCATACCTTATTTAATCACGTTTTCCCCGTGATCTAATTCTCCCAACATTATTTATTTGACAGCCAATGTTTACTCTTCACGCTTGCTTTACCCGTGACTCAATTCTCCAAACCTACTTATACGACACAAGCACAGGCACGATATATATCATCGTCAGTAGTATTAATATCAATGACATACTTTACTATACATGTTTTCAGTGTTGTTATTTTTCATCTCTGTTAGATTATTCTTGTTTTTTTTATAAAAAAAAACAAAAACAAATAATATTAACAGTCGATAAAATATATTCATATAGGTGTCAAGAACTTTTTTCACTGGTATCCCGTCAAATTCTCCTGTCATTCTTTTGTCATATTTTGTTATTTATATTTTGCACATGAAGCCAGTACATGTATCTACTTTTGGCGATAATTTTTTATTTCTTATAGTACTAATCATTTTGGTTTAACCCACCTGTGTTAAAATAGTATAGTTCTTTTGTAATGTCTGTTGTCACGTAATTGTGACCATTGACCAAAAAAAGGATTTTGTTGTTAAAAAAAAATAACCTTTTTTCAAATGCAAAAGAAATGATTTGTTTCCTTTGGTCTAACAATAATAAACTTCTTTTATCTTATCAGAAAAAGAAAAAGTTTTTCAACATTCACAGATATGAATATTTATCTAACATAAATACATACTGTTATGAATAACCTTTTCAAATGCAAACGAAATGATTTATTTTCTTTAGCCTATCCATATGTATATGTATGCTAACCAACAGTTTCTTATTTTGACGTGTGTTTGTATTGAAAATGCATGCTTCAACTTAATTACCATTGCAAATTCAATAGAATGATTCGCATTATATTTAACTTTTTATTATGAAACTAATTCCTCAAGATTATTTCGGAAGTTCTTTACATTGAATTCCGAAATTGTTTGATAATTTTTAGAAAACAGATAGAAAAGAATGAATGCAGTTTTAAAGAGAAATTGAAAATAATTCAGTAAGTTTAGACTTCGGGAAATATAAGTAAAAATTCTGAATTATGCATTGTTTTATTATATAAGGTACCTATATTTGAGTTTTGTATGTTAAATTTCACAATTGAATTTGATGAATACCGTATACATTGATATGCTGGAATGTTTTGTGTGAATTATTATTATCATTATTATTATTATTATTATAATAAGGGTCGTAGCTCACAGGTATTACTTAAAGCCAATCAATATACATTAGTTTGATGGTGCTTTTTTTCTTTTTAGGTTTACCAAAGCTTTGCATTCTGGCCTGCACGGAAACAATTCATATAACGGCTTGTTCTGCTGTAAAAAGCTTTAAACAAGTATAAGTCAGTTTATGATAAGCAAAGAAATCTTTTTAGGGCTTAAAATACTTTCCTTGAAAGAGCAAGAAAGAAATAAGTGTAATGTTCTGAAACAAAACTAAAGTAAATAAATGTAAAAAAAAGAAAACGAAATATGGCTACATTGATTTGAACATGTCTAGAAAATTTTGGTTTATAATTATATGTCATGTTAATGTATTGTTTTAAAATTTGAATGAGCAATAGTGAATATAATTTAAATAGAGGATATTTGTTTAGTTCAGTGTAAGATTGGAAAATATCTCACCGAGTGAGCACCAAAAAGTATATTTCACGAGTGGCGCAGCCACGAATGAAATATGAACTTTTAGTGTTCACGAGGTGTAAAATCAGAAATGTGACGTTTTAACAATTTTTGTATTTATTAGAAGAATTGTTTTCCATTTCCACAAGGGTAGGACGTTATTCTATTATTTTTTTTTTTTTGAAACTGAAATTATGGAATTATAACAAGAAATCATGACGTGATAATTCATAAATGTCATTGATTTTCATTTATTCAAAATATACATTAACTTGATGTCGTCTTGAAAAACTCATTTATCCATTACAGCATCCTGGCATAAAATCAGAGAACATAGTCTTGAATTGACAATTCAATTCTTATCAGACACAGCGTGTTCTTTTATCGTGACTGAACAGTCTGCTCACCAGTTTTAATACATGGGGGCTTTTATTTAGTTTAAAAACCAGTGAACCAAGAAATCTTTACAATCCTCAGAGAAGATAAAGTTCTTTCTAAAGTGTAGTAAATTTTATGTCCTAAATTAGAGACAAACACATTCTTGCAATAGCGTTACCCTCCGTATTATTATGACTCAATTAAAGGTTTTTTTATTCTCTTGTAATTCTATCTTCCTTTTTGTTGATTTAATCATCCTTAGTTATTCCCTCCGTCGATTACTTTAAGATGATGCTCATTTTGCACGAGTTTTCAATATTAAAATTCTTGAGGTTTGAATGGCTGATGCTAATGACTCGTTCAGGAATTCAGGATAATTTTCGACTTTAATGTGTATTGATATCAGATGCAGTGCGGTATGCGCGTTTAAAAGCTTTTATTTTGTAATGAAAATATGTGATGATAAAAACGCTGTATTTGTCTCAACTAGTTATTGTTAGGCTAGTACATGTATATCCCTCTTGTCGCGAAGAACGCAAATATGTTAATTTTATTTTGATTAGCCGCCTGTCAATGATTTATTGTAACGGGGTTTGGCACCGGCGGGTTTATGTTAACATGATTTTCCCTTTTTATATGCCCGAAAGAATTTTGGGCATATTATGTTATACCCGCTGGCGTCCGTCCGTCCGTCCGTCTGTCTATCTATCCGTCCGTCCGTCCGTTAGCAATTTGGTTTCCGGAGCATAACTTAAGTTCCATTTGGCCCACAATATTCAAACTTCATATAATGATTGTCCATATTGGGTAGAAAACCCCTATTGATTTTGGGGTCACAAGGTCAAAGGTCAAGGTCACTATTACTTTAAAACTTAAAACAGTTTCCGGAGCATAACTTAAGTTCCAGTTGGCCCACAATATTAAACTTCATATGATGATTGTCCATATAAGGAAGAAGACCGCTATTGATTTTGGGGTCACAAGGTCAAAGGTCAAGGTCACTATAACTTTAAAACTGAAAACAGTTTCCGGAACATAACTTAAGGTCTATTTGGCCTACAATATTAAACTTCATAGGATGTTTGTCCATATTGGGTAGAAGACCCCTATTAATTTTGGGGTCACAAGGTCAAGGTCATATTACTTTAAAACTGAAAACAGTTTCTGGAGCATAACTTAAGGTCTATTTGGCCCACAATATTTAAACTTCATAGGATAAATGTCCATATTGGGTAGAACACCCCTATGGAGTTTAGGGTCACAAGATCAAAGGTCACTATTACTTTTAAACTTAAAACAGTTTCCAGAACATAACTTAATTTCTATTTGGCCCATAGTGTTCAAACTTCATAAGATGATTGTCCATATTGGATAGAACACCCTATTGATTTTGGGGTCATAAGGTCAAAGTTCAAGGTTGCTATTACCTCAAAACTGAAAACGGTTTCCAGAGCATAACTTAAGTTCCATTTGGCCCACAATATTCAAACTTTATAGGAGGATTGCTATTTGAAGGAGGTAATACTTTATTTAATTTATGTAATGTCTTACAAATGCTTCATCCTTACTTAAAAAAAACACTTTCGGGCATATAATGCTCCGCCTAGGGGTGCTCTTGTTTTATGATTGTACGATCATTGCATCGTGTATGAAAAGAATTGTTATCTTGTTTTGTTCAGTTTGCTTTACATTGGTAAAAAAAGTAGAAGTTATTATGTTGAAAATTAAGTAGATAAAAGATTAAAGAAGGATTAAGAGTGCTACATTTATTCCAGCGTCGTAAGGATTGCTTCACCTCTTATTCAATAAAACAATGAAAGATACGAAATATACTGTAAATACCAATGCTCATATTCATTTTTTTGCGACTTCTAAAGTGTTTCTTGGATTTTTTAAGTCAGAGGTATCATCATCACAAATTATTATAATAATTCTGCTTATGATATCTCAAGACAGTTAAAGATAGCGGCGATAAAGCGTGTATTGGACCACGTCACGCATCTATAAATAATCAACATGTTATTGCACGCTATACTGCAAGATGCGATTTCCGTTGCTTTTTATTACTGGTACAACTAAATGAAAAGAATATGTTTGCATTTTCTTTGCATATCGAATATATTTTTAACGAAACATTATAAAATTTAATTAAGAAATAACATCGGCCTGAGAGGTGTATATCGGCTATTTAACACTGGTTTGGAGTTTTGATGCGTAGGAATTGACCACGAAGGCCGTAGGCCTGAGTGGTTAATTTTTTCGCATCAAAACGACAAAACCGGTGTTAAATAGCCGATATACACCTCTCAGGCCGATGTTATTTCGATTCTATCACGATAAAATAAGAATGATAACTAATGTTATTTTTTCAAGCGGAAATAACTCCCGGTGCCGATTTTCGTATAACGCTGTTCGATTTTCGCACCCTACTGTTGCAAAGATATAGAAATTATTAAACAAAATAAATATTGAGAAAAAACGTTATTTTATCAAGTTTTCAACAATAAAAACTAACTGCGTATTGTGTTTACATCAGTGCCTCATTTATCAGTCTTGTATGTATGAAATAACGTCAGCTTGTTTATGAATGAGTTGTTTACTTAATATGACGTCATTACGCTGCTTACGGATTGGCGCCGTTTTGTCAAAATATTTATTAACTGATATGGATCAAATATGTGGCGTTAGTGTATGTGAGATATTATTTCGGTATTGTATGAAAAGAAAACGTTATAAGAACTGAAAATATAAATAAAAATGCTTTTTATTGTTGCTTTAAAAGGCTTTGTAAACTATATAATCGAGGGTAAAAACATAAAAGCCGCATATACAAGTAGTCCCCAACCAGTGTTTATTGGCAGTTTAACACCAGTTTTTTCCTTCTTTGTCTATAGTGACAAAATCACGTGGAGTGATAGAATTATATTTTCACTTGCCTTTAATTCACTCAAAAGAAATATCCTAAAAGATAAATATCCTCTTATTTCTAAACAAAGGACAAAAGAGTAAACATTTTATGTCGGTTATTGCAGATAAAGTATTGTTATGTATTACATGTATATAGTCCATAAATTGCAAACAGTAAACATAAATTATTACATGGTTTCAGGTTTATCATTTTTTGTTTCTTTAAAATAAATATTTTTAGAGAATTTAAATGTCAACTTTTGAAGCAAATAAGTAATTTATGATGGCTGCGTGAAAATCTTCTTTACAAATGTAAAGGTCATATCTTTAATTCCAATCCGATTTTTTCTAATTTATTGCTGGAAAAAAGTGCGTATTGAATGGAACTGAAATCAGAACTGTCTTGTTTTAATATTTTTTGTATACTTTTAAATGTTTTAATGCAAATTTCTGTCATTTCGCTGCCGCAGTCAAACTTATTTATATGATTTATATTTTAGTGAATGCATACAGTATCAATAATTATAAATATATGCCTAGCCCTGTTGTTCCAATTTTTTTTTATCTGACAGTTAATTCTTATTTGATAAGCAAAGATGTTTTAACAAACGAAGGGGTATCACAACCATACCACAACCAGAAAAGTTAAAACAAAAAATGTTTTGCTCATTAGTTCTGTTTCGCTCTAATAAACTCGGCGCTTTTAAATAAAATTATAAAACGTAACTAAATATTTTCATAATTACACATGATGACACATATTTATGATTATGATTAAATCTGTATCAATTTGCTTTGTTTTCTTATAATGGAATTTTTATTTCTTGTCAATCGATCATTTTAACTTAAAACTCTGTTTGCAAGGCAAAAATATGAAATTACAGAATGTGATAATCTTCAAGCAAGTAAGTAGTTTAAGGAAAGATATATTTAAAACTGATGTTATCTTAAGATAAATGCATTTAAAACTGTACACTTTTGTTTTAATTTGTTTTTCTAACTTCAAATCTAAAATATTGACAATATTCCAACCTTTGCTCAGTAGCTTTCTCTACAAATAAGATTAAATTAATGAATACATAATTTTACTACTAAATTACAAAGTCTGAATATCTTTAAATGCAAAGAGCTATGACTTTAAACTGGAATTTGTGTTCATAATAAGTACTTGAGTGGTACTCAAATTTTATGCTCCCGGAGAGAGAGCATACAGTCGACGCTTTGTCACGTCCGTCCGGCTGTTCGCTTTTCTTGTCCGGGTAATAACTATGAACCGCCCAGAGGTATCAACAACAAACTTTGTAGGTAGATAGATCTTATTGAGTAGAAGTGCAATGCAAATAACCGCAACTCTGCTTTGCTTAAGTTTAGAGTTATTGCATTTATCGGCTTTGGCGGTACTCAATTTCAACTTAAAAGTGTTGCAAATGATACTAAAGGACCAGAAAAATATAACAACTTTAAAGTGAAGTACGGGGTAACTTTTAACAGCTGCCAAACAGCACTTGACACTTCATGTGGTGAAGTATAAAAAACTGGACAAATTCTGATCCCTCGAAAGCATTAATCACAACAAAATTACATGAAAATTGCAGACTCGTTTTGATTTAGTCTGTACATGAGCGATTATCAAAGATGCAACTTCCCTCGCGCCCTAAGCAACGGCTTGAACGGTACTTAATCTTCAGAACTTGAAAATGTGTTTTAATCAATGATTCCAAAGGGTCAAAAAAGGTTACAGTAACAATTTTTGTTTGTTTCTTACTTCATTTGTATCATTTATATATTCTATGGGCAACATCCCGGTGTTATAACAATCATATATTTTGTATTTTGTAAATATAGATTAGACTCTTGAAATGGCATAATATAAATTGATAGTATGTAATTTTCCTGAAAAAGGTCGCTTTTTCAACATATATGTTTTAAACCAACAAAATACTGGTAATATTGTTCAAAATAAAATAATAACATTCAGCTTCATAAAATTCGACACACGAGGGGAAAATACATTTTTCATCATCGCTCTGCGACTTTAATATAACATGATGACACAATAATAGTTTCCGTTTTTCTGTTGTTGTTTTATTTTGCTCGATTGACCTTTCCTCTTTGGTGTCCTGCTGGACTCAAGTGGTTCTGTGTTAGGGGGTAGCGTTCATTGGATGCCGCCTTTCCTTATTGAATTGTCATATTTAATAAATTACAGTGATAACATGATTTAATCGTATATTAATATATTCCTAAAGTATTATTACAATATATTAACAAGCAAAACTTTAAAAGAAAACTACAAATTCTTATTACCAGTAGCTATATTTTTTTTCTTATTATTATTATTATTAATTTTTTTTTTTTTTTTTGGTTACTGCTGGAGCTAAGAGATGCATAGGCTCCAGTAATTAAAACCAATCACGCAAGGGTAAACGATGGCTGCAATTCTGATGTCTCAACTTTTAATGGCAACCCATCAGCCACAAGGGGACTAGTATCTGTAATATTTTACCCACTTTCCCATTTGGAACGCGTTATATGGTAATTATTTCGGTATGCGAGTACAATAGAATATCAAATTATGTAATGTTACTTACACGTGATAATTTTGATTATCTGTCAATATGCGCATATAATTTAGGACTATAAATTGTAAATATGTGTTCCTTAATATCAGTACAAAATATTTTCTAGGCAGAGTTGCAGTATGTGATGCACACTTCACCTAAAAAAACATATCTCTTTATTTTATGCTTTTCAGTGGATTACTGATTTATCCGTGAAAATTATATTTGATTATTTCACAGTGATAATTATTAAAATATACTTTCACACTTTTCAACGATGAGACTACTTTTTTAAGATTTTCCCCATGTGGTACCTCAATTTTATTATTGTTGACAATTCTGACATTGTCAGGGTTTTTTTTTTAGAGAAAAGCAGGCTGAAATTGATAAATAACTGAAATTTAAAAAGTAATAAAAAAACGAAAACTTACTTCAATTCATTCAAATTACCAATCACCAAATATCGTCTTTAAATTTTTGTTTCATTTTTACAGTCTGAAAATACAATTCCTTCCACATGCAAAACTGCTCTTGATGACATTTGGGCATATTTAAGTATCCTTCGAGCAAAAACTGCCTAATAACTTGGAAAGCAATGACAGGCATCAGCCCGAAGAATAAGTAAACAACCCTGCAGCCTTTCAAAAATTCCATATTTCCTAGCCGCTTTTTGAATGTTTACACATCTGTCAACACTTATTTATTGTCTGTACCAATCCTCAAATAATTGTTTTTTCTTCTAAAAAGATAAATGACTAACAAATTCAAATGATATCCCTCTGAATCAAACACAATTATTTTCCTCCCGTGAAATACAAAAATGGCGGCCGCTTACATTTCACAGAGCCGGGTCATATATAAATTCGCCGTAAGTAACAGAAATAAGGATGGATGGTTTGACTTTTTATCCTACTAGAATTGTTTGGGTTTTTTTTATTAAAACAAGCGATCATTCATATTATTTGAATAAAGTGAATAATATCATCGCCATTTAACGTTGATTGTTCAGCTTATTTTTCAGTCTTTTATTTTATGAGAAATTCGACTAAATGAACCTACCAGTGAGGAAAACAGATTTTAGTATTAAAGTTAGTATTAAGGAAATTTCATTTAAACTTGTTTTTAAGCATGAAATAAAAAGAAAACTTGTTTGAATGTAATTTTATTTCAACTCGTGAACTTTAAAAACAGTATTCTAACTTGTGGCTACTATTAACACACATTTAATCAAGTTTTGCACACGCACCAAATTACCTATAATCACGTGGTTAACTGAACATGAGGCATATTGTCATTGTCTTTGTTAGTATGATAAATTTTACAATTTGGCGTTCCTGATACGTGTGTCTAGCAATTATGATTAGAATGTTTCAGAATTTAATTGTGTAAATTGTTTATAATTTGGGACGACTGATATCGCGTGAATTTTGTCAAATCTGTGAAAATGTTAGATTTGTAGACCAGAACATATACAAGTGTCGAGAAACATATTAGGTTCAGACAGTTGAGTTATTCTTGAATATGAAACAGTTCAATGCATACAAGTGATTAACGAAAACATATTATGTATTCTTTTTAAGTATTGTCTTGTGTTTCTAGTTTTTGTTAACATTGTAAACAAAAAATAATTTCATAAAACTGTGTATAAAGAGGTTCCTTAGCACAGTCATGCTAAAGAAGAAAATAATTTAAGTCTCAAATGTTCAATAAACATAATGATTTACAGTTGTTGGATTTAATTCATTTAACTCATTTAAGATTGAAAAAAAAAAAGATTACAGGGAAGGACAGCATTCAGTAAATGCAAGTTATAGACAGCCCAAGGTATAGTATCTTACATTCATCATTCTTTTTTCTTATTAAGTACATCAAACGAACCTTTTTCATTTTGAAAGTTTTAACATATTTAATCCAAGTTGTTGAGGGCTTTTTATCGGAAGCATTTGATCATTGAACTTTACAGAATGGAGCATGATCTAATCGTTTGGCATCTTAGAGCATAAAAAACTTACAAATGCGATTGAAAATGTATGCATTATGTGTGCTCATTTAAATGGTTTATTCTTCTAAAATTTATTTGTATACATCATGTCAGCAAGGAAATTAATTGTGTTATGTAATAGGCTTGGTCTGGGTCATTTGCTTTACTGTTGGGAAAAGGCGTAAAATGAAACAAACAAACAAACAAACTTCAATGTAATTATTTAATATGCTTTAGATCCTTCTTGTTTCAAAGCTATGATAACTGTGATAACGAATCATAATCAAGTTTTAGTTTTGGTGTGTTTCTTTAGTTGCGTACGTCTTGTGCAATAATCATTATTATTTATCATATATATATCTGAAAAAACAACACGCTTTGAAATGAATTTATTCTATTCTCCTCTATCTTAACACATAAGCAGCACGTTGTTTATGTTAAATAGGTATAAAAGTCGCTTATTTGACAATAAAGCATAACGATGCCCGTGTTGTGCAATGACCACAAATAACTCGATGGATGGTTTTAAGACTGAATTGTTTGAATTTTGTTTTTTTTTTCTCCTGACTTGCTCCGTCGGGTCCATGTAGTTGCCTTTTATTTCGTCGCTATTCATGGAATGGCACTAACATGTAACATTGAAGGTTCCATCATAACCGCCATATGAACTCATCTGCGGATGTTTCAAAATTATACCAGTTCATGTTAAATACTGCTTAAGCCGGTGCTTGGGGGCGTGGACGGTAACTTGCACTTTCACGTCAATGAACAGACTCAATCAGACCAAGCCTCTAACATATTCAATTTTGTCGTTTTGAGCGTGCTTTTGGGACTCTTTATTTCTCTCTATTTTTTTTCATTGAAGGCATCGAGTACTTTTGTTTTAGACAATGAATTGTACCTTGTATATATATTTACATAATCATTTATGTTTTATTTAGGAGTTGGCCGGGATTCGATTTATTTACACTAGCTCGTCATTTACGGACATACTGGGGCTAAGAGTTAGGATTTTTGCGCGCCTAAAACCGATCGGTTTAAACTCCCCAATAGTATTATTCAGACAGTTCACCTGAATAATAATATTATGTTCCGTAACATTTTATTCTGCTTTCGTAAAATACTCATGTGTGTTAAATAACAGAGACAGACTATGTAACAACTCTTGTGAGAATCGACCATTAGATCATGTAACAAACATAATATTACTGTTGATAAGTTTTAAAAGAAGATGTTTGTCCGACGTTTACTCTTCATTTATCCTTTCTGTCTTTCTTCCGTGTTTTTAGTAATTTACTTGCTTATATTTTGCGCATCTCGATGACGAATGCATATTTTAAACTAGCCAAACATCATTATTTCGTCAATGTCAAACAAAGTGCATGCAATCTAAATGTCATGAAAAGTTAACTTCATCGATTGACCGGAGCGTCAACTAATTGTTTTAAAGCAACTTTTTGTTTCAAAATTGTATTGGCGATAAAACGGTACAAGACAAATGAAGTTTTAATATACGTTCCAGTTCGTTTTTCTTCATTTATAAATGTATTGCCGTCTATAAATTTATTACGTACAATTTAATGGCAGCAGGTACTTAATTATTTTTTTATTTGCTTTTACAATTTAAACAGCTGTGCCAAGCTCTCATTTACAATATTTTTTCCAATTTAGAGACTGATAATATATTCCTGTTTCTGAATCTATTAAGTGTGAATAAACATCAAGTATCAGATAACTCAATATTAGAGCATTATTTTTCTTGAATACTTAGACTGACTGCAAAATGTTTGATTATTTGAAAGAATAAATTTCATTTCTATATTCCGTATAACAGAAACAATCTGTATACTCATAAAATAGATAAATACAGAATCCCTAAAGAAAGCCCAACACGACAAAATTGAAAATGTTTTTTAATTTCTCTTATTTTCAGATACATGTACTTTTAATTATCGAAACATTATATTCTGTGATCCAGTGCTTTGGGACTGAGTGTGCGATTCATGTGTTTAGCACCAAGATGCATTTGGGTACTACCTACTACCTCCAAACGCGAAATGATGTCGTAGTTTCATAATGTGGAAAGCTCGGATGGGAAGATGGTTACAAATGACCGGATGACCTATAACAAAGTCTTTGATCATGATAAATATGACACAATATGTTTACTCTTCCGACGGCAATTTGCATGATGCGATCTTTGCGTAAATTAATGTTTAAAAGCATGGAATAAGAATAATACACCTCCAATTATTCGATTCATCATTGCAAGTTCAACGTTGGCAGGAGGGTATTTGTGCAGAATCATACATTGGGTACTTGCCGTCTGTTATGTAACTATTATAACCTATATGACAAAACATACATACTTCACATAGTATTAAATCATCGAAGGACGATATATTTCGCAATCTAGCGTATGTAAGCTCTATTACACGTCAACAGCAGGAGAATGACCATTAACATGTATTTTAAGTTTTATTGAATGTATATTTGTATTATATGTACATGTAATGCATGAGACTTAAATAAACTAATAAACTAAACTATGTCTAACTTTCAAGTAATCAGCGAAGTATTGTCATTTTAAACATTTTTAAAAAAAGCTTTTTTTCTATGAAGTGTGTCATTTTAAAAATTCATAACATTTAAATATAAAAATTAAAATGACTTTAGTTTAATGCAAATTTTTGTTGAAGACTCGGTTTGATTAAGCATGATAATGGACGATACTGGAAATTGAAAGTTACCGTCCACGCCTTTTAGCACAAGCGAAAGCAAATTTCAACATTTAAACATAAAAATGGTAAAATTCTGAATTTGGACACGTCCATAGATGTGTTTATACGGCTGTTGATATGGAACGTTTAATGTTACACTTTCGTGGCATTCCATGAAAAGCGGCGTATGGCCATTAAGGTAGTACACCCCTAATGCACTATCTCCACTTTGAAGAGTATTCAAATAGGCTAGAATCACTGTAAAGTGTATTGAAACTGAGGGGCGTGGGTTCAAACCCCAGAAGGGGCAACTTTTTTTTTCTTTCTTTTTTTCTTTTTTAACATGTTTTATTAATCTCTCAGATCCCTTAAGGAAGAAAAAAGTGTTTTATTTTAATTATGTAATTTTTGTAGGTATTTATCTACTAAATAATGTCAAATTTAATAGCAAATATGATACCAGATATTTTCAAAGGTTAATTAAATAAAAACTACACGGTAAAAGTATTTTATATTTTGCAAGACTAACCAATATACATTTAAGAAAATTTAGGCAAACTTTGAAAACAGCCCCTCATTGTGGAAAATTTTAGGAATATTTAAAAAGGCTTTTTATGCATGGAAATGGTCAAATAAGCGTTAAAAGTGGGTGGGGTAGGGTTACATTTTTATACATATTAAAAACATTTCGTTTAAAAACAATCATTTTGCTTGTTTAATTTGTTACTGAAATGTCATTTGTTTCTCAACAATGAGCAATAGGAAAACATTTTTCATAATGATGATATTATAGATTATTTAGAGTTTCCTCATTTCTGAAAAAAGCCCTTCTAATGGCAAAGTTTTAGTTCAGAAAAATGTCCATAACTCATAAACCACACGGTAAATTTTGTTTAAATTTTGCACACAGGTGACATTTAAGGCATATAACTGTTCTATGTGGTCAATTTTATAGTTCCTTATAGTGCCCATTAGGGGTGCTCTACCTTAAGTAAAAGAAAGCGTGCGCTCTTAACGAGAAAACAATGGGCGGAACTAATCAAAAAAGAATTTGGAAAGGGGATCAGATGTTATAAAGGTTATTAATTTTGCCTTTTTAATTCTCTTTGGCATTTTTTCTGTATTTTCATTATCTCTCATGAACAGACTCAATCAGATTTTATTCTTATTACCCTCGTGGGGGGACTCCTTTTCCATATTTTTGCTTCTCTAGCATTCTTATGTACATGATTTTATGCAGCATAATAATAATATCGCTATTCAAAAAAAATGTATTTAATATAATAGTCTTTTTCCCATTTCCTCCTAGTTTTTTTTTTTGTGTTTGTTTTTTTCATTTAGCGGGTAACTAAAACCTGCAATCCAACTAACGCAATGTGCATGAATATGCACACAATTCAACTCCGAGACATTTTCAATTTCAACAGAAACGTCCCCAAACTAGTATACATATTAATGTTGAATCAAACATTCAATGTCAGCTGACACTTACTTTTCGTGTCTCACAGAAACACTAGCGCAATTGCAATCGATCTCGATTTATATTACAATTTTTTAAATATAAAAAACAAGATCAACAAACGGTGGCACTTAACGCATCCCCCCAACACAGGAACACCAGCAAAGAACCAAGCAGGACCACAAACAGGCGACGCGCACATATAAGTCAAAGTAAATAAAATGTATATAATATTAGCCATGCTTAGGTAAGGGATTTCTTTCCAAATAAAACTAACATTACAGCTTACAATATTCTTGAATTATGTAAACAAATAGAGAAAATTAGAATCCCTAAAGAAAGCTCAATACGACAAAATTGAAAATGTTCGGTTTGATTGATTCCGCTCATGGACGGTACTGTCAAGTGCAAACTACCATCCACGCCCCCAGCACCAGCTTAAGCAGAATTCAACAGTTAACATTAAATGGTACAATTTTGAATTTTTTAACATCCGCAGATGTGTTTATATGGCGGTTATCAATGCAACCTTCAATGTGACACTAAGTGTCATTCTATAAAAAGCGGTATATGGTCCCCAAGTAAAATAAATGCGTGTGCCCTAAACGAGAAAACAATGGGCGGAACAAAATAAAATGGAATGGAATTTTGAAAAGTCCACGATATACTTAATGCCATACTATTTTTTTTGATATGAATCAATATATGGAAGAAAATATAACATATTTGATAGAAAGATAATACAGATTTCAGATAATCTCTATCATATTATTGTTATTATGTAATTATTGGCAAGCTGAGCAGACAAATATAGATGTCCCCGTTACAAGGGTTGAATTAGTGTCCGGAGAGAAACATCTCGTGCCGATAAAAGATAAATGATAATATATCGGAAATGTTCCTAAATAAATCCATTCAATATACTACCAACAATTTGATAAGGGCCACTTTTGTAATCTGCAATAATGTAATGACACATTAAGTAAAGTGGGCGTTGTTGGTTTCATAACACCGATAAAGTAGTCATTTTAGTTGAATTATTGAATGAAAAATGTGAATAAAATTTTCGAAGCGGGAAAACTTGAAATGTTTTAATTGCCGGAAATTTTGTAAATATCGTAGTTATTGTCTAATGTCTGCATGGAATGATTTTTAATATCTTGTATGGTATTCACGTCTGACAGTGCAAACTTTAGATAAGCCGATTGGTCTATAATTGTTGAATACTGTTCCACTCCTGTTGTAAGGCGGCATGACTTTTTGCAAGGGTAACTGCTGCACTGAAGACAGGACATGGGCCCCGAAGCATGTGTCACACATGTTCAATCAGAATTAAGTCCGGAGATGAATCTGGAAGAAAAGGGCAATGTTCGATTGATGTTTTTGTGCCCTGTCCTGTTTTTGTTTGGGGTCCGTCTGAGCTCCTTGCCACTGGTTCTTGTTGCTAGGTCATATGGGGTTGCGTTCATTGAACACCGCCTTTCCTTGTTGATCTTGTTTATCATATTTTAGGTATTTGGTAGTGAGTAAGACTGAGGAAGTGTACTGGCGCGCATTGTCCTGTATTAGAACAAAAACTGTGGACCTACTGCACTTGCATATGGTGATAGATGGACCAAGTGGGAGACTCTATGTTCGACAGTTCTTAAAGCCCTTTTGGAGAGATTCTCAGGCAAATTCATGACAAAAATATTAAAATGATCTTACGTGCTCAAACCACACTAAAATGACATTTTTAAAGTCCCAGCATGGATTTCTGTATATATTCTAAATATTTTGGGTTTGTAGCGTGAACACATCCATACATGTTGAACGAAATCTACACGCCGAGCAGGTTTAAACAAGTCATATGATTTGAACAAACCCTCGACGTTACAACTACAGAAGTTTAATGATTGACACAAAATATGACAAGTAAAAAATTGCTGGGAAATGCAGCAATGTGATTGTCACGGCGAAAAAAAGAAAAAATGCCAAAAAAAAAACAGTTATAAGTATAATGTTAAGGTATGTTCAAATAGCATCGAGTTTAATTGACAGGTTAACTTGTTAAGAAGGTTTTTGTATTTTCTGATCGTATGATCAGTAAATACATAGCTAACTCCCACGGTCTAACACAAAATTTCCTAACAGTCCTAACAACGCAAAGTAGTTCTCACTCAAAACTGCTTAAAAAAAACCAGCAATTTAAAAGAAAGAATAATTTTTTAATGTAGGCATTTAACGAATTACAGTGCATTAAAAGTTTAGATTAGTCAATAGAAATATGAGGTTACAATCACAAATTTGGCGGATGAATATCTTTTTTACCCAATGAAAATGTTCGGCTAATTCCGTAAAGCTTTTCGGATTATCATGAATATCATTTTAATCAATGAAAATGCTATTTTTTAGCTATGCCAATTACCGAATACTCCAGAGCGTAGTACACAAATAAATCTGACTGTCGAGTAGTGGAATATATACAAAGTCATGTCGGACTGTTTTGGCGAGAAGATTTTCGATAAATTATTTTTTCATCAGTGCTTAAACGTGTAACAATATCAGATACTAGTCTAACCTGCATGATTTTTTTACCTTGACCTTTATACTATCAGTACTATTCCATTTAATGCTTGAATGGGCAGTTCTTATGTATAGACAGGCGATTCCCGCCACTAGCCACTTCTGAGATTAAACTTGAAAAGCTCACATTAGATCTGTGTTCTTACATTCTAAATTCACATTTGTGTAATTACTGAAACTCCGTATCCAAATAAAAATATACGTACATAAATTACACAGAAATATTACAGTTAAACAACACGTTTATCGTGAACAAAATACCTCGAAATTAATAAGGATTACAAACACGAAATGGAAATTCTCAATTTAGAATTACATAATGTATTTCGTTTTTATTCAAGGTTCAATATGTATAACTTCGGGCCCGTTGGGTGCAGAGGTAAGCGGTCTCGTTGAGGTGTGAGAGGCCTATGGTTTAAAATTTTAGGGCGAGGCAAATTTTTTTCATTTCAAAAAATTTCCTATTAAAACTCAAAGTTATAAAAAGAAAATTAAAAGCTTGGGGTGCGGAAAGATAATAATAGTATTAAAATAAATTATACAGGAAAATAATACAGAAAAGTCATTAATTTTTTTGCAAAGATCAAAAAATACCCTGAGCTGGGAGCCATTTTTAAATTTTGGAATTTTTAAGTAACTTGTTACAAAAGCCATGCATATGTGGGAGGGAAAAAATTTTCTTCTTGTTTTAATGCAAAACCTTTTTGAGTGAGATCTTTTCCACATTTCTGGTTATTTAAAGGTTTTTTTTAGTTTTTGCGACAAATTTTTGAAAAATAAAAAAGGGCAAAACTGAAAAAATGAAGGGGAGGTGTTGCCGCACTCGTCCCCAAATTTAGTTTTTTGACTTTTGAAGTTTCATTTAAACCTCTAAACGTTTTAGAAAAAGCCCGGAAAAAAGTTTTAAAAAAGCATTATCATATTGCAAACATCCAAAATCCCCTACCGGTTTTGAACCCCTCAGCATCTGAAGGGGAATTGGCCCTTTATAAAGTTTAAATAAATTTTTTTGGGAAAAGTTTTTAAAAGTGCACAGGAAAAATTTAAAGAACGACAGGGCCCGACGGACTGGAACTCTAAATTAATATTTTTAAACACCCCTTTTTCCAAATTTTAAAATTTTAAAAAGGGAAAATTTTAAAAGGAGTAATTTTGGAAAATTAAAAATGCAAATTTATAAAAATTTTACTCTTTTTTACCCAAACACAAATAAAAATTTTATATTTTCATGTTTTAAGCCTATTTGTTGCCAAGGCAACCAATAATTTTTTTCAAAATAGAAGAACAGATAAGACATGCACAATCTCAAGACCGCATCTACCCACATGTTCAAGTTTCATAAAACTATTTCCAGTACTTTTTTGAGTTATCACTGGATTCAGTTTATGTGTAAATTTGCATATTTTCAGTATATGTGTTGCCATAGCAAACCAGAATTTTCAACACAAGGAAGAAAAGAAAAAGACGTGTATAATCTCCAGACTGCCATCTACACATATTACAAGTTTCATAAAAAATATTTCTATTACTTTTTGCGTTAACACTGGATCCAGTTTATGTGTAAAAATTGCCATATTTTCAGTCTATTTGTTGCCATAGCAACCAGAATTTTCAATATAGGAAGAAAAAAAAAGACGTGCATAATCTCCATACTGCCATCTATCCATATATCAAGTTTTCATAAAAATATTTCCAAAACTTCTTGCGTTATCACTGGATCCAGTTTATGGTGTAAAATTTGCCATATTTTCAGCCTATATGGTGCCATAGCAACCAGAATTTTTCAACATAAGAAGAAAAGAAAAGACGTGCATAATCTCCATACTGCCAATCTATCCATATATCAATTTCATAAAAATATTTTCAGTACTTTTCAAGTTTATCGCGGGATCCAGTTTTGTGGACGGACTGACGGACGGACGGACGGACGGACGGAGGGTAAACCTAAAGTCCCCTCCGGTAAACCCGGTAGGGGACTAATAACAAATGGGCAATAACTCAAAAAATAATAAAGGGTATCATTCTTGCGCACACAACATTCTTCCTCAATAAGATCAATCCACAAATGAAGTTTCATGTTGACATCTCAAAAGACCTTTTGAGTTCATGCTCTACTCAGGTGAAAATTTAAGTATGAAAAAGTACAAAGGGCAATTACTCAAAAACTATGAAGGATAGAGTCATCACTCTTTTGCACTGCACACCTCCTGAGTGAGATCTATGTACCTATGAAGTTTTCATGTTGATATTTCAAAGGCTTTTGTGGTTATGGGGTTTTTTTTCCTTAAAAATTTTAATAAACCCCCAAAAAAATATGAAAATAAAAGGGGGTTTTAACCAAAATTTAATGGGTTTAATTAAACATAAAAAGGGGTATTAAATTTAAAAATTTTAATGGGGAAGGTTTATTTTTGTGCCCCCCTTCCCCTTTAAAAAAGATTTAAACCAAAACCAGAAGTTTTATTTTACATTTAAAAACTTTTTAGAAATATGCTCCAAATCAAGGGGGAAAAATTTATATGAAAAAAACCCCAAAGGGGAAAAAATCAAAAATGAAGGGTTAAAATTATTTACCTCCTGAGTAAGATCTATCCACCTTTTATGGTTTAAAGGGTTTTATTTAAAAGGCCCTTTTTAGTTACTCTCTGGGGAAAAATTAATATGAAAAATGAACAAAGGGCAATAATGAAAAACAATGCACGGATAGGTTATCATCTTTGCGTGCTGCAATCCTCCTCAATGAGATCTATCCACCTATGAAGTTTCAAGTTATTCCTCTTACACTTTTGAGATAAGCTCCGGACAAAAAGTATGAAAAATAACAAATGTCAATAACTCAAAAATTAAAAAGGTAGAGTTAACATTCTTGTGCACAAACATTCCTCCTTAATAAGGATATATCCCACCTATGAAGTTTCATATTGACATTTCAAAAGCTTTTTTAGAGATATGAGCTCCACTCAGATGAAAAATTTAGTATGAAAAATAAAAAAGGGCAATAACTCAAAAATTATGAAGGGTAGAGTATCACCCTTATGCACTGAAAACACCTCCCTGAGTGAGATCTATCTATATATGAAGTTTCATGTTGATATTTCAAGGCTTTTGTAGTTATACTCTGGACAAAAATTTAGTATGGAAAATAACAAAGGGCAATAACTGAAAAATATTGCACGCTCGGTTATCACTCTTGTGTGCAGCACTCCTCCTCAATGAGGTCTATCCACCTATGAAGTTTCAAGGTGTTACCTCTAACGCTTTTTGAGATATGCTCGACTCAGGTGAAAAAATTTAGTATGAAAAATAACAAAAGGGCAATAACTCAAATAATACATGTATGAAGGGTAGAGTTATCACTCCTGAGTAAGATCTACCTCTTAACACTATTTTGAGATATGCTCGGACAAAAAGTATGAAACAAATATCAATAACTAAAAATTATAATCAGTTACAGTTATCATTCTTCGCACAACATTCCTCCTCAATAAGAATCAATCCACCGATGAAGTTCATGTTGACATCTCAAAGATTTTTTTTAGTTATGCTCCACTCAGTGTGGAAAATAAAGTATGCAAAATTACAAAGGGCAATTACTCAAAAACTATGAAGGGGTAGAGTTATCAATTTTTTGCACTGCACACCTCCTGAGTGAGATCTATCTATCTTAAAGGCTTTTTGAGTTATGCTCTGGACAAAAATTGGAGTTTGAAAAAATAACAAAGGGCAATAACTGAAAAATTATGTAGGGTAGAATCATCATTGTTGTGCACTGCACTTCTCCTAAAATAATGATTTATCCACCTATGAAGGTTTCAATTTGATACCTCAAATACTTTTTAAGATATGGTCCGGACTAAAAATGAGAACGGAAGGACAGACTGAAAGGAAGGACAAGGCGGACGGGACGGAGACTAATTTTTATATCCCAACCGCCTTTTCGGCGGGGGATAATTAAACATTTTCCAGCTTATAGCTAAAGGAACTCAGAATTTTGCTCACAATAATGAGACATGAATTCTGAATGAAGTTCAGAAGACTTTGTGTAAAAGACTGATTTACGGACCCAAATTAAGTTATTGTACAACCTGGTATGGGTAAATGCTTACTGGAAACGCAAAGGAAAAAGAAGTCTCATTTTGGAAAAAATTTTTATTTTCGCAGAAAAAGAAATTTTTAAAAAAGCACAAAAAAAGCATTGCAAAGATCAAAGGGCGCCAAAAAAATTTTACCTAATACTTAACAATAGTGGGCTTTTGCTGTACCAAATTTTTTTTTACCAGGACTGGCCCAGTTTAAGTTGAACTTTAAAAAAAAAGATAGACCGTTTTCCCAAAAACCCCAAATTTTTTTCAATTAAACCCCCCTTTTTGATTTTTTAACCAAAAATCAAGGAAAACCTGAGTCTCATTTATAAACACATGCACGAGTATCAACCGGGAAAAAAATCCTTTTATTTTTTCTTCCAGGGCTGGGTACTTGTACCCGTGGCATTAATAAAACTAGTATTTTCTTAGGGTTGCCCGGAAAGTCAAATTTAAAATTTTTTAGAATTTAAAAAAGGGGCCCAAAAAGAACATCAGGGGGAAAATAGGGGACCAGAGCAAAAATGAAAAGGGAACCCGCCCAAACCACTGCTTCAAGATAAAACCCGAACCCTTTAAATGTCTTACATAGTCTTTAATTAAAAAGAAGAAAAAGAAAATTCTTATGGCAGTATGTGTGATCAACTGTTTAAAGCTTTTGTGATTAACGTATATGCAATACTGCCCTTTTTCCATTTCAAAATTAAAAGCACTTTTTTAAAAGAATAAAAAATTTCCCGCGCAAACCCCCTTTTAAAAAACCCGAAAGAAACCCGGTTTACATGACCGAACAAGCCCTGACTTTTTAGAAAACCCCCCTGAAACTATTCCCCGGCCCCACCCCCCCAATTTTTTTTCTTAAATAAGAAACCCGTTTTAAAAACAACATATTTTCAACTTATTTTTGAATTTCTGGTGTTAACAAGCATATGAAAAAAACTCATGGTTTTATTGGCCCGTCACAGGATGATAAAAACTTTCAGCTTCACCATAACTCAAACCTGTGACCCACAGAATAATGTACCGAGGCTATCTGGCCACTTACACATTTCTCCCCTAAATAGTGAACAGTTCTAAACCATGACAAGATATTTAGATTTTCATTGGTACTAATGGATGGAATTCAAAATCTAGTAGAAAGAAAACTATAATATTATTAAAACCTGTTTATAGATACTTATTATTAGCCAGCTAACACTAATGGGTATAAACATCTCTTAACCTGTAGACTGATCATGTATTTTTTCAATTTTTCGTGTTTGGCTTTCTTTAGGGATTCTGTATTATCTATTTATCATTTATAATTTTTAAATGCAAGTCTATCCATCATAACTGTTTAAGTCTTTAAATACAGAAATTACACATTAATATCATAAACTATGATACACTTGTATTGAACATTACATAAATTCTCAGGTTCCATTTTAAAAAAAAAAAAAAAACGCCTATTTAAAATTGGTGTTTGGGGGAATTTATAGTCTTGTGAAAGAAACTATAATTTACAGATTTGTTTAGTTTTAAAAGTAAAAAAATCTAATAAAAATTAATAAAAATTAAGTTTTGGGGAGGGTTTTTAAAATTAAAAGCTATTCTTACGTACAAAAAACTCCCTATTGACTTTTTCTATAAAAATTTAAATGGTATATAAAATTCCCAAATGGTTTAAAAGGCACCCATATTTAGCTTAAAAATTCACCTTTTCATTTTTACCCCAAAATTTTTTTATGGAAAATTTAAAAACAAAACCTAGAATAAATTTTCACATATTGATTAGAAATTCCCCTCCGTACCCTTTCTGGGAGTAAATAATGTGCTAACTGAAAAAACTAAAAATCGGTCTTAAGGGATAAAGGGCCCGGGAAAAAATATTATCAAAATTACTTTTCATGGGCCCCCATGTTTTGATTAAACCTTCAACGGGAAAATTTTTGAAAAAAAAAAAAAAAAAAAAAAAAAAAAAAAAAAAAAAAAGAAAAAAAAAGTAAAACCTAAATTCAAACCCAAATAGCGAAAAACAGATAATTTAGTAAAAATTAGTTACTTTCCCCCTTTAAAAAGAAAAACCCCAAAAACCCCCAAAAACCCCAAAAAAATCAAAAATTTGAAAATTTTTAGGTAGTTTTAAATTTGCCATGGGAACATTTGGGAAGTAAATTTAAAAAAAATAGATGGGCCCGTTAAAGCATTTTTTCAGAAAACGGTGCTTTCAATCCCGGGTACTGGGGACCCTTTTTAAAACCCCCATTTGTGCAAAGAAAAAGTAATAAAAAAATTAATAGGATAAACGGGTTTATAACGGGCCCTTACCTATCCCATACATGTACTAATTGGCAGGTGAAAAATTTCTTTTAGGCATTTTTAAATATTATAAATGAATGAAAGAATGGATACATGTACGGCCCTCAATGTAGACCACAAAGATATTGAAAACGGTTTTTTTATTTTAAAATTCTCAAATGTGTCGAAAAGGGTTTTCGAAATTGTGTTAATTTTATCACTTATATTTCGCGTGTTGATAGAAATAAAGTAAGTAAAGATTTTAAAAGGAAAAAATTTCTATGTAACTTTTTACGGAAAGGGGTTTTACAAAGAATGCTAAAAAAAAATAAAAAGTCGGCTGTAAAATGGGGAAAAGGGAAATTTTTTCCCCGTGAAATTTTTCCCTTTCACCCAAAACTACCATCCAAAATTTCCCGGCTTGAGACGCCCGTGAAAAAAACAATCATCAAGGAAAAGGGGGGTTAAAGAAAGCAACCCCCCCCATGAACGAACAAGAACCCGTGGGAAGGAGCCAAGGGGACCCCAAATTTAAATTTTAAGTTATTCTTCAATTTCCCCTTAAAGTTTTCCCGAGTTTACGTGCACTTTTGTGAAAATTTTTTAAAGGGTCTAACCTGACCCACGTTGGTCAAGTTAGGAAATCACCATTTTATTCTTAGTAAGGAGAAACGTTTTGTTCATATGACAGCCTAGTGAAATCATTTTGAGGACATTTACATAATAATAAATAAAAATTTCAAAACAAAGAAATTTTGCCTGCGTCTCCCTTTACTGTTCATCCTCTGTCTATTTTTAACTTTGGTTCCAGTATTCCTACTTTAATACTGTATAATCACCCTTAGGATATGTTGCCTGCTTTTTAAATTTGTCTTTTGACGTCTTATCTGTGATATGCAGGTTTCATAACCTCAGATCCCCTTTCAAAATTCCATTTTATTTAGTTCCGCCCATTGTTTTCTCGTTTAGGGCAAAAGCATTCTTTTACTTGGAGACCATATGCCGCTTTTCATGGAATGGCACTTCTGTGTCACATTGAAGGTTCCATGATAACCGCCGTATTAAAACATCTGCGGATTTTTCTAAATTCAAAATTTCACCATTTTCGTGTTAAATGTTGAATTCTGCTAATACCGGTGCTAGGGGGCGTGGACGGTAACTTGCACTTTCCAGTACCGTCCATGAACAGGCTCAATCAAACCGAGCCTTCAACATTTTCAATTTTGTTGTGTTGGACTTTCTTTAGGGATTCTGTTTTTTTTATTTTATTGTCACATCCGTGTTATTTGTGCCGTGTGGCGGCTGTAAAAAGTCTCCACGTACATTTAATCAATGCTTTTATATTTTCGATTTCTGGAGATCGTTCAGCACGACATTATTGTTGTGTATACATGTTATGTGGTACTTTAAGTTTCTTCTTTCTTGCCATTTTCAACTTGGGTGGTTCCAGTTTTCCTACTTGAATACTGTATAATCAACCTTAGGATATGTTGCCTGCATTTTAAATGTGTCTTTTGACGTCTTATCTGTGATATGCAGGCTTCATAACCTCTGATCCCCTTTCAAAATTCCTTTTTATTTAGTTCCGTCCATTGTTTCTATTGTTTAGGGCAAACGCATTCTTTTACTTGGGGAACATACTCCGCTTTATATGGAATGGTAATACTGTGTCACATTGAAGGTTCCATGATAACCACCGTATGAACACATCTGCGGATGTTTCTTAATTCAAAATTTCACATTCCAGTAACGTCCTTGAACAGGCTCAATCAAACCGAGCCTGCAACATTTTCAATTTTGTTGTGTTTGACTTTCTTTAGGGATTCTGTTTTTCTCTATTTAAATGTAGCCAAAAATTGTTTTTCAATACTTTGAAATTTCAGTTAATTTATCATTTTAACCAACCTACTTTTAATGATTATTTTTTCTCAAATTAATCATGAAATAAAAAGTTTCAATAGTATAGTTTGTATTTAGGAATGTTATTATCTGAAAAATAAGCCTTAGGAAAACATTTTAAAATGTAATTACAAGAAAAAAAAATAATAAAATAGCAAAGACATTTTTGAAAAATACTTTTTTGGGCGATTTTCGGTCATATTTTTTTTGTTTCTGACTTCCAAAAATATTTTTACACCAACAAATATTAACGTAAACGCATTTTCGAAACGCATTTTCGAAACACATTCAATATATGGATGGCAAAAATGGAATATATGCAGTTGCTTTTACTGCCAAAAATAATGAAATAAATTTTACATGGTAATATTCAAATTTTGGCGGCCATCTTGGACGCCATCTTGGATTTCTAAGTCCCCCAGCACTTTTAGAAGAAGTGAAATCCTATTTCGTATTGAAAAGATCGAGACGAACATTTTGGTATATTAAACCTCCTGTTTATGACCGGGGACCAGTTACTCCCCTAAATAAATAAGTTATTGGAGTCTATTTGCAGAAACGATGGTTAGGAAACTACCCGCCTATATGACTGAAATACTGTTGGAAAAAGGCGTAAAATGAAATAAACAAACAAACAAAAGCACTAATAAATCTTTTTATATCTTATTTGTTTGATATCAAGTAAAATACTTTCTAATATGGTATTACATTATTCAAATCGTGCCATATTATACAAACCTTAAAGAGAAAAAAAGACAATTTTCTGTTGTGAACATTTCAGTAGCGTATTTTCATTTTTTAGCCATTTAAAATGTTTTCAATTATCATTAAATAAGGCTGTAATTTCACTTTATGGATTTTCTTTAAGCTTCATTACACTACTCTTTCCATCATCCGAGATTTTTTGTAACCTTCATGAAATCAGAAAATGTGATTGTTAAGTACAGATTATTAAGGACAACTTTATTAGATTTATGACTTTGAAAATAGCTTTTACTTACTAGAATAATGTCTTCAGAATAAAATTTTGGCTTTTAAAGTAACATGAATGTCTTGATTGAATTCTTCACACGGATATGTTATTTGATAAGTCAAAGGTCATGTCGAAATGAAAATTAATTAAAAATGAGAAAGTCTCACAATGAATCACATACATAATCACGATACAAAACAATTAGAAAAAAAATCGCCATCGTGACATTTTAAACTGTCGTAAATACAAGCTAGTGTCCATATATTGTACACTGTTCATAATTTTGTAATTACCAGACTATTATTTATCGTAAAGCTAAAGATTGTGATTTAGCCATTTTAATTTTGTTATCAAGCGTTTAATATCATTATTTAAACGCAGACAATTTGCAGAATTACTATTCATAGTATTCTTTATCTAATATGAATTTTTTCATTCTAACATTGCCTTTCCCTTTCAAGTTTGTAACACCGAGGTTAGCGATAATCATGTTACCTGTTTCGGCGCTTTTATTGTGTTGCTTGACCGTAAAACCAAACGAAACGAAACAAAAATAAAAAGCTTTTCAGAAATAAAAGTGATATAATTTTCGAGGCAAAAAAGGCGTCCCATTAAAATGATGAATTATAAGATGTTTACAACGATTTTATCTGTTCTTGACACACACACTTGCAAAGTTACCCAATACCAACTATGAAAACCATAATGTTATCTCCTTGAATCAAATAAATGGGTCTGAAAATGCAACATATCCATTTTTCAAGAGACCAATATTGTGATTTATCAGTTTCATGATGTTACATTCATGAGTAATTTGAGTGATCATTAATTCATAATAGACTGCATGAAATTTAAATAAAAAGAACCATTTTAATTTAATTTTTTTGTCAATAATTAATATTACTTTTTTTTACTTTTCAAACATTTCATTCTAAATATGTCAAGGTATTGTTGGCCGGTAACTTTTCTTTCAGTCTAAAAAATTGTAATAATTAAGCATAAATGTTTCATGGACATTCAATGGTGCAATTTACAACATTTTTTTTTTAAATTCCAGTAGTTGCAATACATCCATAAGATTAAACTTAAAAATGATGGTTAGTATTTAAACCTCGACAGTATTTCAATGTGTGTTTCAATGAGAATCTTAGAATGTTTCAGGCATACAAAGAACATACCTTTTACGTTTTTATGTTTGTTACATATATAATTGATATTGCAATTTTTCTAAAAATCATTTATAAAAAATCAAGTCTTAACAATTACAGGAAGGACATTTCCACATTTTTAGTTTTTGCTTGACATTTCTTTTGCCTAAATCTTGTTGCAAGATTTAGAAAACAAACCGAGGGATCACTTTGTTTCCAGAATTTTCAATAATGATATGACTTATATCTTATTAAGACGAGAAATACCAATTGTGGAAATACCAGTTCTTGCAAACACTGTATCTTTAAAACGGTCAACCAGACAATGCCTAATCTTGTTACAAGACATTTCTTTTCATAAAAGATTCTAAATTTTTTAGTCGATTACTAAGTATTGAAAACTTATGTTCCAAATAAGGATGTCATTTTATTTTCTTTAAATGACATTTAAATTGCATTTCGTTCAAATGCTACGTACAGTTAATGAAGCTGACTTTTAAATTTGCACTATTTTCATACATTCGGAGAGAAATATCATAAAAACTTAAATATTTGATAAAAGTCTGTATGACTTGTCAATCATCGCCCAACTTTGATTAATCTTGGAATGGTAATTGAAATGCGTCACTGCAAGGTGTAACCGTTTCGGAAAGTAATAAACTTTACATGCAGATTCAATCCGATTATCTTCAAAGAATTAGTCAAAAATCCTGACGAGGACAAGTTAAAGCAATTGCATTGAGAAGTTATAATTCTTATAACTTCAATTAACAATATGCCCTTAATAGAAAAGCTCGTATTACACAGTTGCACTTCAGATTTTGACTGACGATAATCGTAAGTTACTTTTTCACCACTTCGCAAAAAAGAAAAAAACTTTTAGAATATTTCGTTTCAACAATTGCATTGAGAAGTTATAATTCTTATATCTTAGAGTGAAAATATGCCCTTAATAGATTTATTACACCATTGAACTCGAGATTTTGACTGACGAAAATCGTAAGTTACTTTTCACCATAGAAGAAGAAAGCTTTCATAGTATTTCGTATCAACGCCCTAAAAAAATAAATCCTGAGCAACTTTTTATCCATTTTAATGCACCTGTGCTACACGGAAGTTCGCAGGCAGAAAAAGTATGATTTCGTATATGTGTCAGCCATCCGTTTGAAACATCTGCTTACAAAACCGCATCGGCATGTATGTGTAATGATTTAGACATTATTTTAAATCCCTGATCATCTTTAGTCACATCTATACATAAATGAAAAATGAACAGCGGCAAGAGATATTTTAACCATATAACTCAATAGTTCTCGGAAGACCTTTAAGCATAATTAGGCCTAGCAAAATGTAAATAAACAGGATGCAGTTTTTAAATACATGCCAAAAACGATGCTTATATTATCGCATGTAAAATATAACATAGTCATATGTTTATAACAAACAATCAGTCATTCATATTATTCGTTTTCTTTCTCTTATTTGTTTGATATCAAGTAAAATAATTTCCAATATGGTATGACATTATGCAAATCGTGCTATCTGATACAAGTTTTAAAAGAAAAAAAAGGAGATAATTTTCTATTGTGACACTTTGGGGGCGTATTATCATCTTTTTAGACCTTAAAAATGTTTTCAATTATCATTAAATAAGGCTGTAATTTCACTTTATGGATTTTCTCCAAGCTTTATAACACTACTCTTTTCCATCAACCGTGATGTTTTGTATCCTTCTCAAAATAAGAAAACGGGATTGTCAAGTTCAGAGTATTAAGGATAACTTTATTTGATTTATTTCTAAATAGGATTACGACAATAGTCTTTGAGAATAACAATAAGTATTTAGCTTTTTATGTAACATCGTTACTCTATAAATATCTTCAGACGGTTTTATTTTGTCAAAATGAAAATTAATTAAAGAATGAGAAAGTCTCACAAAGTATTATGTACAAAAAACCATTAAAAATTCGCAATCGTGACATTTTAAACTGTCGTAAATACAAGCTAATTTATAGTTGTTTATCTATCCCAGAAAATTCAATGTATTGTATAAATGATTTTATTCAAGTATTGAGGTTAAGATTGAGCAATTTTTGTGAAACAGTAACATACGAGTATCGTCAGTCGAAATCTAGTGCAATGTTGAAATAAATCTACTACGGGCATTTTTTTTAATTTCAGATATATTCTTTATAACTTCCAAATGCAGTTGCTTCAACCTTTTCAGAAATTTTAACTTGTTCATTCGTAGCCTATCTTGAAGCGCATATTACATAGTAGTTTGTGGCTCATTTATAAGCTTAAAAAGAGTATTAAAAGAAAGCTTCTTTAAATCATTTGTAAGCGTATACGCTTATTTTCAAGGTTCTACAGTATAAATTATTCATTGAAAAACATCTTGATATAAAATCATAATTTGAAACGAAGCAGGCAACAATACAAGAGAAATATTTTTCATGTGCATGTATTTGTACGATTGTTGTTCTAGTTTTCTGATGGGAAAACACTCATTATATTGATTTTAAAGTAATTTATCTTACAGAAATTCTCTTGAGAAATTGCAGGTTTTATGTTTTTGATTAAAACATCAACAGAAACTTGCATGCATGCATTATATGACATAATGATGTTTCATTCAATAAAAAATAATGACTAACAAAACACGGAATAATCGAACACATGTGCTGTAATGATATATTCTTTTACAAGTTTCAACTACTGTTCAACAAAAATATAATTGCCTTGCCAAACTATTTTGAGAAATTTGAAATCATACATTTTGGATAATTTAATAATAATGTATTCCATATCTATAAACTACTTTAAACGCCATTTTGCAATTTGCGGATCAGAAATTATATAAGCAGTTTTACTTTATCTTTACCTCTACCGAGATATATATTTTATATACATAAGCGTTTGAATTGTCATTTTCTTGTACTTTTGCCTAGGTTTAAAAGCAGTTCGTGTACTTTACCAAAACCTTTACGGAAATAATATTTTATCTAAAAACAAGTAATAGTGTATTAAATTACCACAGCTAAATTATATTAATTTATATATGTACTATTATTTTTATAATTATTATTTATATCATTATTATTCCATGTTTTTCTTTTAATAAAGGTTCAAATGTAGCGTTTAAATCAAGTATTTCTTATCATTATTAAGTCACAAAGTGTTTTAAGATTTGAATGAGATATAGAGAAGGTTATATAAAGAGACTAAAACATGTATGTCAGATTTTCTATTGTTTTGTTGTTAACCAATTAAGAATATACAAAGCTTAATCGTTACTTGAGCTCTGTAAGATCTATTACAAGTCACAATCATGATGTGCTTTCTTTTCAATTAGAAATGACTTTTTCTAGGCCAGAATATATAGTGATATCAAAAGTGGCAATGTAAAGAATTTTCGTTGATTTTATCTATTCAAAATAGACATAAACATGATTAGCCCATTTCTGCATCCTAACACAGAACAAGAATACGTCACATTACAATTCTAATTAGACACATCATCATGCCCTATTACTGTGACTGAACGGTCAGCTCACCAGATTAATTTCAAGGGAGCTGTAATCTAGTAAATAAATCAGTGAACATAGAATCCTTACCATTCTGAAAGAAGTTAAAGTTGACAAGTGTAATAAATTTTCATATCCTAAATTGAAGAATACATTCTGCCTTTAGTGATTTATGTATTATGTTTTATGTTATTCTGTGTCTTTTTAATTTAATTTAATCATCCTTAACTTTTCTCGCCGTTGATGTTTACGTTGATGCCCATTTTGCGCGCAATTTCAATATAAAGATTCTTAGGATGTAGTGATACGTTCAGGAATTCAAGATTATTTTCAGTTATAGGAAACGGCTTTAATGTGTCTTGAAATGCAATTCGGTATGTATGATAGAAAGCTTTTACTTGATAATGGAACATATAATAATAACATAAGGTTATCATAAAAATTATCAAGATGTGGAACTTGTATTTGTCTGAACGGGATTTTGTTATGTCAGGATCGCAAGGGGCATGGAAGCACTACATACAATGACAAGATATTCTAAAAAATACATATTTATCATATATCCCTTTAATTGAATTTTACTCATGAAATATCGTGCTTTATCAGTCAATTATATAAGAAAAAAATGTTAAAATCAAATATGAAATTTACTGTAAATATTGGTTTAAAACAACTCAGTAATTTCAGTTATTTATATTGTCATTACAAATTATTACAATAACTCGGGTTACGATCTCTCTAGACATTTTAAAATATCGGCAATAAATCATGTGTTGGATCACGTCAAACATCTATAAATAATTATTACTGCACGCTGAATTACCGTCGTTTTGCAAGCTGGGATTTCATAAACAAGTTTGTTGTCTTTTCTTGCTAGTAAAATAATATTGTTTTTCGTTTTCCTTGAATATGAAATATATTCTAACGAAACTTGTTAAAATTTCAAATTTTTCATTCGCCGTATATCCATTCAAAAGATAAAAAAATATCCTCTAAAAATCATTTCCTCTTCGTACTCAACGCAATGCAAAGACTACGAAATTATATATTTTATATTCTTCTCAATCTCCTGTGTCAATGTACAGCAAGAGTCATATCTTTCCTTCTGATCCACATGTCTACTTTATTGCTGCAAAAAGTGCGTATTTAATGAAACTAAAAGGAATGCCGCATTAAATATGTTATGTATATTTTAGATGTCTTCATTGCAAATTCCTGTCTTTTGTCTTCAGTTGTTTTCTTCTCTTCATATTCTTTTCAGTGCCCCTTTAACATACTATACAGTATATGTTCATTCAATATCTATTTTCATTTCTTGAGTGTTTGAAAATGTGTACAAAATTATATAATTACTTTTCCTTCAAATCGGCTACAACAAGGACTGTCAACACGAAGTCATGGTTTGCCATGGTCATATGTATAAAACTCTGCCCGCAAGTGGCTGGAGTGAATGCGTTTCTTTAGCAAACGAAAGTTAAATAGCAGGCAACATAACCTTAGGGATATTGGAATCACCCAACTAGAAAAACGCCGAATAGTAAGAACTTTCATTTCCACAAACACAACAAGAATGTCGCGCTGAACGATCTATAAGGATCGGAAATATAGCACTTTTCACTTCAGGGGACTTTTGAACAGCAAAATGTATAGTGTTAGTTATGCAACCAATGTTAACAGTGAACGGGTATATTTTCCCTGTTTTTATCATAAATGCGGCATTATCCGACACAATTGGTGGCGTTATCCCTCCTATCCTCCTGCCGCTATGGTGTCAGCTAAAATAAAGATGAAAATTTGAAATTGATAGGAAATATGGAATTAATGATGGAAATTTATTCCTTCAAATTCGCAAATGGCGATATTCATTTACTGAAAATATTTGTGATAAAGCTTATGATAATGGTTTTCATTTTTATATTTTTGCTACATTATTTACTGAAAAATCTGTGATACGTAGATGTTTGTGACTGTGAATTTTAAATATGCATGCACATTTGCAAATAACGTAATTTATTTATTGAAAATATCTGTGATAGTTGCTTGTGAAAGTAATTTTTTACTTTTATAATTGTTACATTATTTAGTGAAAAAATGTGTAAACCCAAGTATTAACTCAATCAAACTGCGTCTGCATTTTAAGTGCTGAAAGTGCCGCTGAAGCCGGTACTAATCTTGCACTTTTTCATTATCCCTCATGTACAGACACAATCAAACAAAGTCTGCAATTTTCATGTAATTTTGCTGTTTAAATGCTTCCGGGAGAAATCCTTTTTCCAGATTTTGTTTCTCCAGCAGTAATTTCCCAATAATATTTATTGTTAACGTTTTACAATAGAATAAAAAGGGATGTTCAATCAAAAATTAAATAGTTGAATTGTTATAAAATATTTATACATACATGTACATTAATCTTCGATATTTTTTTGGTAGATTTCGTGAGATGTACACAGTAAGATATATTTAAATTTTTCAACATTATTGACTGTTCCTTATGTTGTTCTTTTTGTTTTAAATACGTTTTACATTATTTTTCAATAACATGATTTAAAATATATATTTAAAATTTATTCGTTAAATACAATACAAAACGAGATAAATCAGTGTTTCTAAGTTGTGTTATATCCGTATATACAATTTTGCAAGCACTTTGCCATTTTCATTAAAATATACTTCGAAACTAAAGAAAGAATAAATCTAAAAACAATGGCAAAAGTAAGATCGAACCATAGACCTCTGATATATCAGGTAATCACTTGACCAAATGCACTATTGCGGATGTGACATGAACAAATACATTATGCTTGTGTGACTTTTCCAAACATTAGTTATATACCCCCATATTAATTTTTCGTAAGCTATATCGACAGAACCGAAGTGAGATCGAATATCTATATGAGTTCTATAATATATTCATAAATGACAAGTCAATAAAATCAGACCACGAAAGTAAAAACATGAACTTCATATAAATACCGGCTGTTTGTGATATAATGGAACCTATGGATTAACAATAAGGTACATTTTATTCTTTACAAATGTCTAACATATGATTAATAGTGTTTGAATAAAGGATTTATAGCATTTAAAATGTCTAACAAGTGACGAAAGTAGCTCTAAACATGGAGTAATGTGTCGTAAAGGAAAAGTAGTAGTTTTACTTCCATACAGAGTACTAATTTACTATTATTAACAAATTGCTTAAGAAGCAAGATATTTCATATTTATGACAAATGGGTAAGAGACCAAAATTAAACCACCCTTGTGGCTTGTCTTTAAAGGTTGAGGCATAAGAATTGCAACCACATTATGCCTGCTTTGTCGTAAGAGGCGACTGAATGGGTTCGAATTACTGGAGTCGATGCATTTCTTAGCTTCAGCAGGTGAGGTAATTTGTGTTGCTTGTAACATCCTAGGTAAGCAGTAATCTTCTTTCCTGTTTCGGCGTTTTTATTTTGTTTGTGGGACGTAAAATGAAACGAAACGAAACAAAAATAAAAAGTCTTTGAGAAATAAAAACTGATAGCATTTTCGAGAATTAAAAGGCGTCTTATTTCAATGGTAAATTGTGAGATATTAACAACGATTTTATCTGTTCTTCACATAAACACTTGCGAAGTAATTACCCAATACAACTATGCAAATCATAATTTTATCTCCTTGAAGCATATGATTGGGTCTGGAAATTCAAAATAACCATTCTTCATGATTTCAAAATTGTGATTAATCAATTTCATGATGTTTCATTTATGAGGAATTTGAGCGATCATTAATTTATAATAGACTGCATAAAATTAAAATTTTTATTAGATTTATTTGTAAATTATGTTGTATTTTCAAGCATTTCATTTTGAATATGTCAAAAAAACACTGTTTGTTGTAAAATTTGTAATAATATAGGATTAATTTTGTGATCAAATGTTTGATGTTATAATTATACCACGAGTTAAAAGATATACTGCATTTGGCAATACAAAAATCAATGCTATACATCGTTTTGGTTTACAGACTATTTAAACGCCACTTAAGTCATTGTGATGTAAGACTTAACATGTAAGTACAAGATATCATTAAATTGAAGCCATTCAGTTGTATCGCTGTCTTTGGTCATTGTCTTTTAAGTTCATATAAAATATTCCTACAAACGTCAGTAAGAATGTTGCACAATTTATGCAAGAAGCAAAATGTTCATAACCCGTGAACTAATTAGAACAATATATAAACAAAAATACAATTTAAATACAAGAGAATAATATTATTTTATGAAGACTATAATAGTCCTTTAAAATTACTTCATTTAATCAATTTAAATTTGACTTTGAAATGAGTTGCAATAATAATAGTCAACAAATTACATTTAATTTTTGGCTTGAATTAAAGAAGAAATTGAATATATAGAGGATATTTGTTTGTTTGTGTATAAGATGAAATTTTGTTTTATCGAGTGAGCTTTAAAAACAGTATTCTGTTTATACTGTTTTTAAAGTTCACGAGATGAAATAAAATTACATCTTACACAACAAACAAACAAATTTTCTTTTTGTTTTATGCTTAAAAACAAGTTAAAACGAAATTTCCTTGATATCAACTTTAGTATTAAAATCTGTTTTCCTCATTGGTAGCCTCCCTATTAGTCGAATTTCTCATAAAATACAAGAAGTCTTGAAAGAGACTTCATGTTGAGTCTCTCTGAATACAAATACAAATACAAATACAAGACATTTATATAGCGCAAAAATGTATAAAATATTCGATTGCGCTGTACATTATTAAGACTATATACACATATGCTTGATCAAGACACTCCCAAACCCAGTCTCGATGGCACAGCCAATCTACATCTACAACTCTAGTTGAAAAACAGTCCAAACAAGTATGTTTTAAGTTTGGCCTTAAACTGATTTTCATTGGTAATGTCCTTCAGATAGTCTGGCAATGAATTCCACCATTTAGGTCCCACAATAGCCAAGGATCTATCAGCAAGTTTTGAATTTGTTGATGGTATATCAAACCGAATGTGGCTAGATGATGAGGATCTCAGTCTTTTCCTGTACTGACTCTGGCATTTAGTGAACAATTTACGAAGATACAATGGAGCGGTGCCATTTGCAACACGAAACACAGTCACAATAACTTTGTACATGATTCTTGCTCTAATTGGAAGCCAGTGAAGTGATTTAAGAATAAGAAGATAAACAACAAGATGTTATAGTCGCATTTAAAAATACTTCCAGATACCTTGATGATATTTTTAACTTAGATAATCCTTATTTTGATCAAATGGTGTCTGACATTTATCCGCATGAACTACAACTTAATAAAACAAACTCTTGAAATTTGAGTACATCATTTTTGGATCTTCGTGTTGCTATCAACAACAATTCTATTCACACGAAAATCTATGATAAAAGAGATGACTTTGACTTTTGTATAGTTAATTATCCACATTTAGATGGAGACGTACCCCATGCAACATCTTACGGGGTTTATGTTTCTCAGTTAATTAGATTCGCTAGAGCTTGTAGCAACGTAAAGGATTTCAACGAGCGGAATATTTTTATTACCAGCAAGCTTCTAAAACAGGGCTACCGCTATCATAAATTACGGAAATATTTTACTAAATTTTACAATCGTAACTTTGATTTAATTTCTGAATTCAATAGTGATTTAAAAACTCTTCTGCGACAATGGATTAGCCAGCCTGGTTTTTATGGCGATGTGATTTACAAACTTCGTAAGATTTTGGGTCATGGTAATTTTTCTGCTGTTTTTTACTAAAATCATTAAACGTTTTATTAAAAGAGGTTATGACCCTATTATTTTAAGACATACTGCATGTTTAGTGTTCAACCCTTTTACAGTTGGACACTACGCTTTCCTCTTTTGATTGCATCTGACGGACCAAGTGGGAGACTCTATTATGGATAGTTCGTAAAGCCCTTTGGGACTGAATTGTCTTAATGTTCGTCTTCTGCCTTGCTTCGTCGGGCCCTTGTAGGTGATTTTCTTGTTGCTCTGCCTTCCTTTAGGACATTGAGTACTTTTGTTATGGTCATTGGGTTTACTTTTATATGTTTCTACATGATCATTTTGGTGTTTTATTTATTTAACCTTTTGTAACCATGACAACTGTTAGAATTTCACTTGGCGGGGATTCATTTTATTTACACTGTCTCGTTTATAGGAACATGGTGGGGCTAAGGGCGAGGTTTGGTGCACCATTAACCGGTTTAAACTCCCCAGCAGTCATTATTATGCTGCTGACCGTTCCAAGGCGGCGCCCCACTGTGTTCCTCAGATGTATGTCTATGTTGTTTCATACTGTTTTGGTGACACTTTTGCTTGTGTCCCTTGTTGTTTTCTCGTCTACGGTAAGTATCTTCCCCATTGCCTCTAGTTTTTATTCCTTTGATTAACCCCCCCTTCCCCCGGTCTCCTGTCCCCTTTCCCTTTGTGGGCCTATTATTATTTTCTTTGAATTCCTAATCAGTTACAAATTATTTATCATTTAATGTTTAACCTGTCCGTGCTCTGTCTTTGCTCTGTCCTGTTTTTGTTTGGGGTCCGCCTGGGCTCCTTGCCATTGGTTCTTGTTGCTGGGTCATATGGGGGTTGCGTTCATTGAACGCCGCCTTTTCTTGTTGATCTTGTTTATCAAATTTTGGGCTGAAAATCAACATTAAATGGCGATGATATTATTCATTTTATTCAAATAATATGAAAGATCGCTTGTTTTAATAATAAAAACAAACAATTCTATTTGGAGAAAAAGGCAAACCATCCATCCATATTTCTGTTACTTACGGCGAATTTATATTAGACCTGGCTCTGTGAAATGTAAACGGTCGCCATTTTTAAAAGTGGTGTATTCCATGGGAGGAAAATATTAAATAATTGTGTTTGATTCAGAGGGATATCATTTGGAGTTGTTAGTCATACACCTTTTAAGAAGAAAACACCTTTTTTGAGTTTCAGTACAGACATGTTGGCAGATGTGTAAACATTTAAAAAGCGGCTATAAAATTGGAACACATGGACTTTTTGAAAGGCTGCCTTACAAACTTACGAACTTATTCTTCGGGCTGATATCTGCCATTGCTTTTCAAGTTATTAGGCAGTTATTGCTCGTAGGATACTTAAATATGCCGAAATGTAATCAAGAGCAGTTCTGCATGTGGAAGGAATTGTACTTTTCAGACTGTAAACATGTAACAAAAATTTAGAGATGATATTTGGTGATTGGTAATTTGAATGAATTGAAGTAAGTTTTCTTCTTTTTATTACTTTGACATTTCAGTTATTTATCAATTTCAGCTTTGCTCTGACAATGTCAGAATTGTCAACAATAATAAAATTGAGGTACCGCATGGGGAAAATCTTAAAAAAGTAGTATCATCTTTGAAAAGTGTGAAATTATATTTTGATAATTTTCACTGTGAAATTATCAAATTTAATTTTCACGGATAAATCAGTAATCCACATAAAGTATAATATGCACTTCTTTCAACCTTCTGTAAGGGATATACGAGTTTTGCCATTAAAATTCTTCTCAAATACTCAAAGACACATGTATAAAGCTTCAGAAATTAAATATTTCTTTTTGGCGCATATTTCTATGCACCTGGTCGTCCATCCGTCCGTCTGTTTTCCTCTCATTTTTTTCTTGAGTAAATATTTCAACAACAATTATACACGTTATTTGTTAATGTTAATTTTCCGTAACGTTTAGTACTTTATTTTGATAAGTATTTAATCCATAGCAATGTTTAGTATATTAAAACATTTAGAGAATCAAAGAAGTGTAAATGGGATTAAAGTATTTTCATGCATCTAAGATAAATTGATGTTTTTTATAATCACCATTGATTAATTTTCCCCTTCACTTGTGTTAAAACATAAAAGAAAACTGCTGGAGAGGTGCATAAAAAGAGTGGTGAAATGTTTGAGAGGTTAAGTGGGTGCAAAGAAAATGCCTAAGGTTGAAGAGTTTGAGGGGTGAAATGTCTGTAAATGAAATCGAGTAGGTAATTTTCAAGATATCGAGAACAAACATAGCGTTGCCCATATAGCCGGCAAGTAAAAATGCAAATCACTCTTGTCAAATAAACATTGAGTCCATTACTTCCAGTTAATTTGTTTGAAATGATTTCAATCTTTTGTTTTCTAAAAAACATCAACAATTTGTTTTACTTCCACGTACAACGATATTTTGATACGTCGTCTAATGCCTTGCTGTAAGGACGTTTGGTTGCATGGCCAAAAAAAGCTTTTGGAACTCCGATGAAATATATACGGTGTAAAAAATAAGCAGATCTGAACTTAAGTCAGATTGTGATATAATGCAAAAGGCGTAAAGAATGGATAAGTTAAAGTCGCCCTGTACATTCAATCAGAGATGCTACTTAAAGATCATTCAACACGATATTATTGTTGTGTTTGTGGTATTTTAGTTCTAACTATTTAGCCTTTTCTTGAATAATGTTGAATCATCCTTAAGATATGTTGCATGCTTTAATTTTGTCATTTGACGTCTTATCTGTGATATGCAGGTTTCATAACATCTGATCCCCTTTCAAAACTCCATTTTGTTTAGCTCCGCCCATTGTTTTCTCGTTAAAGCAGCACGCCTCCAGATTTATGCTAATTTTCATGAATATTTTTAAAATATGTGTAAAATTATAACAATGTGTAATGACCAAAAGGAAGCAATTGAAACCTAATTAATTACACTAATAACTCACGTAAATTACTAAAATGGGGGAAAAAATATGCAAAAAAAGCCCTTAGTGCGTAAGTAACGCAGGAGCAATGTGGTCATACTATTGAAAAAGTCAGCCATTTACCACAAATAACATGTCAATAATTTCTTGAATCTATAATATATTAACATTTCTAAAGTCAAAGTAATATTTTTTCAAGTTTGATTTTATTGAAATAGTTTGGCTTATCTTGAGGCATGTAGCTTTACGGGCACACATTTTCTATTACTTCGGGACCGTACGCCGCTTTTCATAGACTGACGTTACATTTAAGTGTCCATGAAAACGCCGTATGAATACATTTGTAGATATTTCTAAATTACAAACTTCACCAATTTCATGTTAAAATGTTGAATTCTGCTTAACTCGGTGCTAGTGGGCATGGACGCGCTGGTTTGCACTTTACTGTTCCGTTCATGAACAGGCTCAATCAAACCGAGCCTGCTACATTTTCAATTTTACCGTTTTGAACTTCCTTTACTATTTTATGAGCATTTTTGCAAACTGCTGTAAAAAATGACTTTAAATGCAAATACTAGTCTGGGTGTCATAGCAACGATATTAAAGACATCGCAGTGGTTAACTATACATTTTATTTATAAGAACAAACAAAGCATCTACGTGACAAAAAAACTTTTTTGCTAATGATTTTTGCATTTGTAAGTTTAAAATATCATACCATACACAATAAGAGAAAACATATGTACCATACATTGACATGGACATTCAATGATGCAGTTTACACAAGTAGTTGCAATACATCTATAAAATTAAACCTAAAAATGGTGGCTAGTTTTTAAACCTCGACAGTATTTACAATTTGTGTTTCAATGAAAAACTTAGATTGTATCAGGAAATAACATGTCCTTTTACCTACAAATGTCAGTGCTTATTAACGTTGGTTACAGATATATTCGCAATACCATTTCTTCATTTCTATGTTTTGCTTGACATTTCTTTTGCATGAATGTTATTGCAATATACATTTGTATATAAAACAAACTTTCAATAATTATATGACTTATTAAGACGAGAAATACAATTTGTGAAAATAACAATTTTGCAAACAATATATATTTAAAAACGGTCAACCAGACAATACCTAATCTTGTTACAAGTCATTTTTCCATAAAAGATTCTTCATTATTTTGTCGGTTACTACTTATTGAAAAATATGTTCTGTAAAAGGATATCATTTTATTTTCTTTAAAATGATTTTAAACCTGACATTTAAATTGCATTTTGTTGAAATGCTACGAACAATGAAGCTGACTTATATTTGCAATATTTTCTTACATTCGGACAGATTTAGCATTGAATCCTAAAATATTTAAAAAAAAATCTGAATTACTTGTCAATCATCGCCGAATTTTGATTAACCTTGAAATGGTAATTGAAATGTATGAATCCAACGTTACGAATGAAGGGTGTAACTGCTTTGGGAAGTAATAGAATTTACATGCCGTTTCGATCAGAATAATCTTCAACGAACAAGTCGACATTTCTGACAAAATAAAGCAATTGCATTGAGAAGATATCATTTTTATATCTAGAATTAAAATTATGCCTTTAATAGATTTATTACACCATCGCACTTCAGTTTTTGACTGACGATAATCGTAAGTTACTTTTTCACCACTTTGGATAGAAGAAAAAACTTTCAGAGTACGTCGTTTCAAATCCCTAAGAAAATAAATCCTGAGCAACTTTTTATCTTTTTAAATGCACCTGTGCTACACGTGAGTTCGCAGGAAAAGTATGATTTAATATAAACAGCCATATATTTGTCAGCCATTTGTTTAAAACATCTTACAAAACCGCATCGGCATGTATGTTTAGTAATTTAGACATTAATTTAAATCCCTGACCATTTAAGTTCAAATCTTTTCAGTCACATCTATACATAAATGAAAAATGAACAGCGGCAAGAGGTATTTAACCACATAACTCAATTACACTCGGAGGGCCTTTAAGCATAATTAGGCCTAGCAAAATGTAAATGACATGATGTAGGTTTCTTAAGTAGTCGTTTTTTTCTCTTATTTGTTTGATATCAAGTAAAATACTTCCTTATATGGTATGACATTATGCAAATCGTGCCATATTATACAAACTTTAAAAAAAAGACAATTTTCTGTTGTGAAGCATCTCAGTAGCGTATTATGATCTTTTTAGCCATTTAAAATGTTTTCAATTATCATTAAATAAGGCTGTAATTTCATTTTATGGATTTTCTTTAAGCTTCATTACACTACTCTTTCCATCAACCGAGATTTTTTTGTATCCTTTATCAAATCAGAATAATTGGACTTTTAAGTACAGATTATCAAGTGACCCAAAATCAATAGGGGTCATCTAAAAGTATCACCAATTAATATTAGAAATATGAAGACTTTGTGATAAATAGTTTTCAAGATAATGAGCGAAAACCATACTTACATTCAAGAACCCTGTGACCTTTGACCTCTGACCTAGTAACCCCAAAATCAATAGGATCACTTACTAGTTATGACCAATCAGTATGTGAAATATGAAGACTTTGTGATAAAAAAATCTTCAAGATAATATGCGGAAACCATTCTGACACTTAAGGCCCTGTGACTTTGACCTTTGATCTTATGACCCCAAATACGGATCATTTGTTGGTTATGACCAATCACTATGTGAAATATGAAGACTTTGCGATAATTATCTTTCAAGATAATGAACTGAAATCATTCTACCATTCAAAGACCCTGTGACCTTGACCTTTGACCTGGTGACCCCAAAATCAATAGGGCTCATCTACTAGTGATGACCAATTAATATGTGAAATATGAAGACTTTGTAATAAATTGTGACCAAAATAATGAGCAGAAACCATTCTGACATTTAAAGCCCCTTTGACCTTGACCTTGACCCAAAAATCAATAGGGGTCATCTACTAGTTATGACCAATCAATATGTTAAATATTAGACTTTGTGATGAATACTTTTCATGATGAGCGGAAACCATTCAGACATTAAAGGTCCCTTTGACTTTTAACCTTTTGACCCAAAAATCAATAGGGGTCATTTACTAGCTTTAACCTATCAATATTTGAAATATGAAGGCTTTGCGATGAATTGTAATCAAGATAATGAGCGGACACCATTCTGACATTTGAGGCCCCTGTTACCTTGACTTTTGACCCCAAAATCAATAAGGATCATCTACTAGTTATGACCAATCAATATGTGAAAAATGAAGACTTTGTGATAAATGGTAACCAAGATAATAAGCGGAAATCATATTACCATTCAAGGATCCTGTGAATTTGACCTTAAACCTTATGACCCCAAAATTAATAGGGGTCATCTTCTACTTATGACCAATCAATATGTCAAATATGAAGACTTTGTTATGAATACTTTTCAAGATAATCAGCGAAAACCATTTTGACATTTAAGACCCCTGTGACCTTGACCTTTGACCTAGTGACCCCAAAATCAAAAGGGGTCATTTACTGGTTATGACCAATCAATATGTGCAATATGACGACTTTGTGATGAATACATTTCAAGATAATAAGCGGAAACTGTTTTGACATTTAAAGACTCTTTGACCTTGTCCTTTGACCTAGTGACCCCAAAATCAATAGGGGTTATCTACTAGTTATGACCAATCACTATGTGCAATATGAAGACTTTGTGATGAATACTTTTCAAGATAATCAGCGAAAACCATTTTGACATTTAAGACCCCTGTGACCTTGACCTTTGACCTAGTGACCCAAAAGACACGGACAGACCGACGGACCGACAGACAGACCGACATTAGCAAAACAATATACCCCCTCTTCTTCGAAGGGGGGCATAAAAATTCGCCATCGTGACATTTTAAACTGTCGTAAATACAAGCTAATGCACCTATATTATGGTCTGTAATTAGGATATATTTATACATAACAATGAGAATACAGAGAATACAGTAATTAACCAAACTAAGGTATCAACAATGTCTTTATAAACTATAGGTTGTGAATGATACACGGCAATTAAATACTCACCGAATAATTTAAGAGAATAAATACTAAGGACAGTTTGAGGCATACAAAATATAACTATAAAGTGGAAAACAAACATGCCATATTGGAAGTCATTACTCACTGTCCTCTGATTTGTATTATATGACAATGATTGACAATGACCAAGAGTTTATTGTATTATTTAACGTATTATTAAAGGTATTATTCCATTCTAAGGTGTTTCTTTTATAGACTGGAGTGTGTACATCGGCATTGACACTTTTCATTATGTCATGATGTAACAACCTTAGGCTTGTTAATTATTCAAAATGCATGCTTATACCCCAAGATTTCATTTATAGTTGTTTATTTAAACAGTGCTTGGTCCAAGAAAATGCAATGTATTGTATAAATGATTTCATTCAAGTGTTGAGGTTAAAGATAAAATAAAGCAATTTTTGTGAAATAGTAACTTACGATTGTCGTCAGTCGAAATATAGTGTAATGGTGAAATAAATCTATTAAGGGCATTTTTTAAATTTTAGATATATTCTTTATAACTTCCAAATGCAGTTGCTTCAACTTTTTCAGATATTTTAACCTGTTCATTCGTGCCCTATCTTGAAGCGCATATTATCAGTTGTTGTCGCTCATTTATAAGCTTAAATTGAGAATAAACAAAAAGCTTTTTTAATCATTTGTAAGCGTACACGCTTATTTTCAAGGTTCTACAGTATTAATCATTCATTAAAAAACATCATAATTTGAAACGAAGCAGGCAACGATACAAGAGAAATATTTTTCATGTGCATGTATTTGTACGATTGTTGTTCTCAGTTTATGATGGGAAAACACTCATTATATTGATTTTAAGGTAATTTATCTTTCAGAAATTCTCTAAAGAAATTGCATTTTTTATAATTTTGATTAAAACATCAACAGAAACTTGCATGCATTATATGACATAATGGTTTTTCATGCAATTAAAATAATGACTAACAAAACACGGAAGCATCGAAAACATGTGCTGTAATGATATTTTCTTTAACAAGTTTCAACAATAATAACAAAAATATATATATTTGAAAGCACTTATTTTGGATAATTTAATAATAATGTACTCCATATTTTTAAACTACTAAAAACGCCATTTTGCAAGTTGCGGATGAAAGAAAAAAGAACAGAAATTATATAAGCAGTTTTACTTTATCTAAACCTCTAACAAGATATATAATTTTATATACACTGTATAAGCGTTTGAATTGTTATTTACCTGTTATATTACCATAGCTAAATTATATTATGTTTATTTATGTTTATTATTATTATTATGTATTATTATTATTATTATTATTATTATTATTATTATTCCATGTTTTCTTTTAATAAAGGTTCAAATTAAGTGTTTAAATCAAGTATTTCTTATCAATATTAAGTGTTTTAAGATTTGAATGAGAAATAGTGAAGGTTACATATAGAGACTAAAACATGTATGTCAAATATTATTTTCTATTGTTTTGTTGTTAATCACTTAAGAATATAAACAGTTACATCATTACTTGAGCTCTGTAAGATGTATTACAAATCACAATCATGGTGTGCTTACTTTTCAAAGTATTTTCTTTTAACAGAAATGACTTTTTCTATTCCAGAATATTTAGTGATATTGACAAATAGCAATGTGCAGAATTGTCATTGATTTTATTTATTCAAAATAGACATAAACATGATGTATTGATAAAGCCATTAGCCCATTTCTGCATCCTAACGCATAACAAGAATACGTTAATCTTTATTGACATTACAATTCTAATTAGACTCACCACCATGTTCTATTAATGTGACTGAACGGTCAGCTCACCAGATTAATTATAGTAATTGATTTCAAGGGAGCTATAATTTAGTAAATATATCAGTGAACATAGAAATCTTTACCTTCCTTAAAGAAGGTAAAGTTCTCAAGTGTAATAAATTTTCATATCCTAAATTTAAGAACACATTCTGCTTTTAGTGTTTTATGTATTATGTTTTATGTTATTCTATGTCTTAATCATCCTTAACTTTTCTCGCCGTCGGTGTTTTCGATGCGCGAAATTTCAATATAAAGATTCTTAGGATGCTAATGATACGTTCAGGAATTCAAGATTATTTTCAGTTACAGGAAACGGCTTTAACGTGCATTTAAATGCAATGCGGTATGCATGATAGAAAGCTTTGACTTGATAATGGAACCAATAATAATAACATAATCATAAAAATGATCTTGATGTGGAACTTGTTTTTGTCTGGACGAGATTTCGTTAGGTCAGGATCGTTCGGGGCATGAAAGCACTCAATACAAATGACAACATATTCTTAAAAAGATCCATTTATCATATATCCCTTTTATTGAATTTTACTCATGTAATATCGTTCTTTTTCAGTCAATTATATCAGATATAAAAATATGTTTAAGTCAAATATGAAATTTACTGTAAATATTGGTTTAAAACAACTCAGTTATGTCAGTTATATTGTCATTACAAATTATTATAATAATCTCTCAAGACAGTTTAAGATATCGGCAATAAAACATGTGTTGGACCACGTCAAACATCTAAAAATAATATATTACTGTACGCTGAATTACCGTTGTTTTGCAAGCTGGGATTTCATAAACAGTTTTTGTTGTCTTTTCTTGCTAGTAAAATTAAATGAAACGAATTCTTTTCGTTTTCCTTGAATATGAAATATATTCTAACGAAACATGTTAAAATTTCATATTTTTAATTTGCCGTATTTCCACTCAAACGATAAAAATATCCTCTTAAATTATTTACCTCTTCGTACTTAACGCAACGCAAAGACTACGAAATTAAATATTTTACATCGGTTATTTCAGTAAAATGTTTTTTTTCAGTATCGTAATTTATTATAGAGTCCATTTATTGTTAGAATTGAATGCTGAATATGTGCTTTGACATGGTTTCATGTTGTTCATTTTTTGAATAAATAATTTAAGACAAGTTTATTCTTCTCAATCTCCTGTATCAATGTACAGCGAGAGTCACATCTTTCCGTCTGATCCAAATGTCTACTCTATTGCTGCAAAAAAGTGCTTATTTAATGAAACTAAAAGGAATGCCGCATTTAAATATGGTATGTATAATTTTAGATATCTGCAATGCAAATTCTGTCTTTTGTCTTCAGTTGTTTTCTTCCCTCCATATTCTTTTCAGTGCCCCTTCAACATACTATATAGTACATATATATATGTTCATTCAATATCTATTTTCATTTCTTGAATGTTTGTTTATGCGTTCACAAAATGTGTACAAAGTGTTATAATTACTTTCCCTTCAAACCGCCTACAACAAGAACAAAACAAAGTCATGGTTTGCCATGGTCATAATATGAATAAAACTCTACCCGCAAGTGGCTTGAAATTTTGGCAAACAAAAATTAAAATCAGTAAACATAACCTTAGGGTGACTCAACCTTATTCAAGTAGGAATTTTGGAATGACCCAACTAGAAAAGGCCAGATAGAAAGAACTAAAATTTCCACAAAAACAACAATAATGTCGCGCTAAACGATCTATAATGATCGGAAATATAACACTTCACTTCAGAGCAAGATTTATATTGTAACCTATGCAACCAATGTGAACCGTGCATTGGTGTATTTTCCCTGCTTTCAGCATTAATGCGGAATTATAAGACACAATTGGTGGCGTTGTCCCTTAAATAACTGCCGCTAAGTTGTCAGCTAAAAAACAGATAAAAATTTTAAATTGTTAGGAATTATGGTATTAATGATGGAGATTTATTCTTTCAAAATCGCAAATAGCGTTATTCATTTACTAAATAATCTGTGAAACGTAAATGTATGTGAATTTACTTATTGAACATATCTGTGATAATCGCTTGTGAATTATAATTGTTACATTATTGACTGAAAAAATATGTATATACTCAAACAGGGTACCGCGTCTGCATTTCAATTGTTGAAAACTGAGAATCGATGAAGCCGGTACTAGGGGGCGTGATATATGTTGCCCTTTTTCATTATCCCTCATGTACAGACTCAATCAAACCGAGTCTGCAATTTTCATGTAAATTTTGCTATTTTAATGCTTCCGAGGGAATACATTTTTCCAGATTTGTTTCTCCAGCAGTAATTTCCCTATAATATTTATTGTTAACGTTTTACAATAGGATAAAAGGGATGTTCAATCAAAGTTTAAATAGTTGAATCGTTCAGAACTATTTGTACCTACATCACATCTTAAAAATCTGTGTGCAGTTAATCTTCCTGTTATTGTTTGGTTTTATTAACCTGTCAATTGCATACTAATTATACGGTCAATGCACACAATACATGTACATTAATCTTCAATATTTTTTTAGTAAATTTCGTGAGATGTACACAGTAAGATGTTTTTAAATTTAAAACTATTTTTCAACATTATTGAACCTATGGGAGTTTCTTATGTTGTTCGTTTTGTTTTAAATATGTTCTACATTGTTTTTCAATAACAGGATTTAAGAATTAATATTTAAAATTCATTCGTTACATACAATACACAACTAGATAAATCAGTGTTTCTAAGTTGTTTTATATTCGTATAGACAATTTTGCAAGCACTGCCATTTTCATTAAAATATACTTCGAAAATAAAGAAAGAATAAATCTAAAAACAATGGCAAAAGTAGGATCGAACCATAGACCTCTGATATACGAGTACCAGGTAATCACTTGACCAAATGCATTATTGCGGATGTGACGAGAACCAATACATTATGCTAGTGTGACTTTTCCAAACATTAGTTATATACCCCAGATTAATTCTCTTAAACCATATCGACAGAACCGAAGTGGGATCGAAAATCTAAATGAGTTCTATAATATACACATTTATTCATAAATGACAAGTCAATAAAATCAGACCATGAAAGTAAAAGCATGAACTTCATATAATCACCGGCAGTTTGTGATATAATGGAACCTTTGGCTTAACTACTAGGTACATTTTATTCTTAACAAATGTCTAACATATGATTAATTGTATTTGAATTAAGGATTTATAGCATTTAAAATGTCTAACAAGCGAAGAAAGTAGCTCTAAACATGGAGAAATGTGTCGTAAAGGAACAAAGTAGTATTTTTACTTCCATACAGAGTACTAATTTACTATTATTACACCAATTGCCTAAAGAAGCAAAGATAGTTCATATCTATGACAAATGGGTAAGAGACCAAAAATAACCCACCCTTGTGGCTTGTCTTTAAAGGTTGAGGCATAAGAATTGCAACCACATTATGCCTGCTTTGTCGTAAGAGGCGACTGAATGGGTTCGAATTACTGGAGTCGATGCATTTCTTAGCTTCAGCAGGTGAGGTAATTTGTGTTGCTTGTAACATCCTAGGTAAGCAGTAATCTTCTTTCCTGTTTCGGCGCTTTTATTTTGTTGGTGGGACGTAAAATCAAACGAAACGAAACAAAATTAAAAAGTCTTTGAGAAATAAAAATGATAGCATTTCCGAGGCATAAAAGGCGTATAATTTCAATGGTAAATTGTGAGATATTAACAAAGATTTTATCTGTTCTTCACACAAACACTTGCAAAGTAATTACCAAACACACAACTACTATGCATATCATAATTTTATCTCCTTGAAGCATATGAATGGCTCTGGAAATTCAAAATAACCATTCTTCAAAATTTCAATATTGTGATTTATCAGTTTCATGATGTTTCATTTATGAGGAATTTGAATGATCATTAATTCATAATGGACTGCATAAAATTTAGATAAAAAGTGCATTTTCATAAATTTATTTGTAAATTATGCTGTATTTTAAGCATTTTATTTTGAATATGTCAAAATAATAAAATGTTTCTGGTTGTAAAATTTGTTATAATTAAGGATTCATTAAGTGATCAAATGTTTGATGTTATAATTATACCATGAGTTAATTGAAATAATGCATATTGCAATACCAAAACCAATGCTATACATCGTTTAGGTTTACAACAACAAATAAATGTTGTTGTTGTTGGTGGTGGTGTTGTTGTTGTTGTTTAGGTTTACAGACCAATTTTAGCCACTTGAGTCATTGTTATGTAAGATCATTAACATGTAAGTACAAGAGATCATTTATTTTGAAGCCATTCAATTGTTTTATTGACATTACAATTCTAATTAGACACATCATCATATTCTATTTCTGTGACTGAACGGTCAGCTCACCAGATTAATTACAGTAATTGATTTCAAGGGATCTGTAATCTAGTAAATATATCAGTGAACATAGATTTCTAAACCTTCCTTAAAGAAGTTAAAGTTCTTTCCAAAGTGTAATAAATTTTCATATCCTTAATTGAAGTACACACTCTGCTGTCGGTGTTTTATGCATTTTGTCTAAATTATGATGCGAATTTTTGTGCTCCTGCTATTCTATGTCTTCTCAGTTTAATTTAATCATCTTTTATTTTCCTATCCGTCGGTTATTTACGATGATGCTCATTTTGCGCAAAATTTCAGTATTAAAATTCTTAGGATGCTAATGACACATTCATTAATTCAAGATTATTTTCAGATACAGGAAACGGCTTTAATGTGTATTGAAATCAGATGCAATGTGGTATGCATGATAGAAAACTTTTACTTTGTAATAGTTATGATAATAAAATAAGGTTATCCTAAAATTGATCTTGATATGGGACTTGTATTTGTCTCAAAGGGATTTTGTTAGGTCAGGATCGCACGGGGCATGGAAGCACCAAATACAAATGTCAAGATATTCTAAAAAAAAGACCTATTTATAATATATAACCTTTAATGAATTTTACTCATAAAATATCAGTCAAATATATTTGATAATAAAAATGTTAAAATCAAATATAAATATTTTTGAATGTCAGTAGCTTCAGTTATTTATGATATCATTACAAATTATTATCATAAATCTGGCAATGATTTCTCAATACAGTTCAAGATTGCGGCGATATACTGAGTATTTGACCACGTCATCTATAGATAAAAGTTTACTGCAGCTGTAATAATCGTTATTCAAGTTGGGATTTTCGTTAACAATTTTTGTAGTCTTTTATTGTTGGTACAATTGAAGGCAACGAGTATTTTTCGTGTTTGTTTTTCTTGAATGTTAAATATATTCTAACGAATCATGTTAAAATTTCATATTTTTTCACTCTCCGTATTTTCACTCAAACAAACAAAATGTCATTTTCTTACTCAACGCAACGCAAAGACTTAGAAATTTATAATTTATGTTGGTTATTTCAGTAAAAGGGTTTTCAGTTAAATTTTCTATTATATATCCCATTAAATGTTAGCAGTTACCATTAATCATTGCAGGAACTCCTCTGAACGTGTGTTTTGAAAACAGGTTTCATGTTCCTGAGTGTTTTGTTTCTTTAAAGACAAGTTCATTTAAACTATACAGAGCAAAAGTTATTTAAAATGGATTTGTAATGTATTTTCGTCCAATCCAACTTTATAATGGACCTAAAAACAAAAAAAAGTCGCATTTAAATATGATATGTAAAATTTTAAATATATTCAATGCAAATTTGTGTCATGAAGTTGTTGCAGTCTCACTTATTTATATGATTTTTATTCTAATGAATGCATACAGTATTTATTGATGACCCGAGTTTTATTCACAAAAATATCAAACAGCCGAATTTTAAAGAGAAAAGTTTTAAATAATTAAATGTCTTATTCTGTTGATCTGTTTTGTATGGTGGCGTATTTCTGCCACCAGATAACCATATAACTAACTAGTTAATTAAGAGGTTAACTAGTAACGTAACTAATGAACTTCTTAATTAACTAGTTAGTTATGTTAGTTATGTGGTTAACTAGTTATGTAACTAGTTAATCACTTGACTAACTAGTTAATTAAGAGGTTAAGTAGTTACTAACTTTATAACGTACCTACTTAATTTACTAGTTAGTTATATGGTTATCTGGTAACAGAAATATGCCACCATAGTTTTGATATATCCTGCGCTTTTAATTTTTAATATATCATAGAAAAGTTTGACATAGCTGAGCACATTCTGTTGTAGACATGCCAACACATATTACTGTTGGTTTGTTTTGTTTTTTCTCTTTTTCTTCCTTTTTATCATTACAAGTGTACTTTACATTAATACAGATTTACAGATGGTACAAGCATTTACCTATTTTTATTTTATTATATTAAGAATGTAAGGAAGTGTTCTACAAAAAATATCGTTTCAAAACAGAAAATGTCTGCAATTTAGTCGCTGCAAGTTATACTTAAAAATTCAAAAGGATCACGTAATACATGGCGGACAGACATGTTTAAACAACCCTGAACAACTTAGTTTTAAAGAGTTTTCTTGTATCTTCTCGGTATTATTTTTTACACTCATGAATTTATTTCAAACAAACCATTGATATTAACCACACCTGGAGCGTCTTTTTGTGAGCGATTTTCATTGTGAATTGTAACAGTTATTGGTCAATGTTAAATTTAATGCGCGAAATAATCTGATAAATGCCTCCAAGGAAAACTTAAAATAACAAAGGTGGTGACAAAAAGAGAACTCTTTCTGCCCCAGATAGTTCAGTTATATTACCGGGGAAATGACGTTCCGACAGCAAGCCTGTTACTCAGTCGTTGGAACGCAATTACATTAACTGCAATGAATTCTCAGTGATATGTTCAACCTCAAAAAATATGACAAATATGAACTCAAATCAAACCCCATCTACTTGCCTCCCCCGCTCCCTCAGTCGCAACAACAACAATAATTATGTTATTCCCCTCAAATGATTCAGCAACTCCGGCCTCAGTTACAGTTTCAACAGTTTGAGGTTGACAGTCTTACCTTCCTTGACAATAGGCCTATAAGTTTGTTAGACTCTTTTGAAAATCAGCTAACATATTTGTCGGGTAAGCTATCATCTCTTGATACACATGTGACGTCACTACAGTCATATGTAGTTGAATGAATGAGGTGGAGGCTGGAAGAGCTTTTGACTCCCAGCTCAGCGAAGAAATTTAAGTGGAGCAATAAGACATTGTTACATTGTTAGAAAAAGAACGATTAAATACAAGTTCTGGTGATACATTCAATCCCGATTCAAAAATTCGGGTGAGCGAGCATTTTCCAAAGGTCATCCAGAATTGCCGGAAGTTACTAATACTAGCTATGATCAAGCGGAAGCAAGATGGAAAAACAGTCTATATGTCCGTTGCTAAATTGTATATCAAGAACAAAATGTTTAAAGTAGATACCGTACCTACCAGTGGTTATTCAACTACTCTTGTAGAGTTAAGTTTCTTACTCTGGAATATCCATATAATGCTCCGCCTAGCGGTGCTCTTGTTTCGATTTTATTGGCTGTGGATAACAAAGCCACTATGAAAATGGTTGTTATTCTAATTAATAGCGTATGTAGTTGTTGTTAATATTACACTGTTTTCAATTTCTAAAGTACATTTCTGTCTGCTCGACATATCAAGGAAGTGAAATTTAATCAAGTTTTGCACAAAAACAAAATAATTTGTAATCATGTGGTTTACTGCAGATGAGCCATATTTTCGATTACATTACAACTTATATTTTTCTTATTATAAATACTACGGTTTTAAATGTTAAAATCGATGGATATGAAACTTTTCCAAGACAATTTAACCATACATAAAAAAACGAAATAATTTTAGCCATATACAATAAATTCATTGTATATAACAGCGACATATGTATTCACAGCATATGCCTGAGTGTGGAAACTTTTCCCATGACTCATCGGGTCCCTTTCATCTGCAATATATATTTCAAATTGGAGCTTTCTTGAATTTTCCCCCATTATTCTGCATTCTGGATCACGGCCTTATCACAACAGACAGCCATGTCGGCTTGGTGCTTGGATGTGCCCCAAAACTCCTTTACAGGAGCCTTATATATGTCCCGCATCGAAATATAATCATGCTGCTTGAAAGCCTGGTACAATCTTGCCACTATTGAAAATATCTTGAAATTCCAACCGTGACGTCGTTGAGTCGGCCATGTCATGTATCATATGGCAGTACGGCACCTCATTGGGACACCTCTTCATTATAGTGATTACAGTAGTTGCAGTGTGAGTTTCTTTGGAAGCAATCACCTTAGATTTGTTCTTTACCTCATCTGTCTCTTTATCTCTAAAGTACACAAATACAGGGTGTAGGGTTTAAGTACTTTTATCAAAGTATGCTGTCTGGATTTCGGAGGCAAATGAACAAGAATAATTTCCGTCAAAATCTGCCATGGTCACCGGGGATATCTTCTTTAAGTTAACTTGACTGTTCATACTTGGCCTTTACCCTTAGGGTATGCTTTCTGAAATCTGCCAGATTTTTCTGCATTCTCTTGGTAAAGTCGCCATCCGATTCCACAACATTTATTATCTTAATTCTCTTGAATACTCATTGATGTCTCTAAGAACTTTACATTTAAGAGACATATACTGGTGTCGCTGACAGACACATGTTTTTCTGATACAAAATTGCACGAATTGCATGTGTATTGGGCATAAACCACTAAATATAGTCAAACTTGCCTTAGATAAACCATTCCGGGTGCGAATATACAGGTAATTGTTTAATACCCACTTTTGTTTCTGTATTTTCTCTTCTTCTTTGCAATCCTTTCTTCCTGGTTATCACGTGTTAACATCATCTTGTTCCACAAACTCATTCAATTGTTCTTCTTAATTCTCTTTTCTTTTCAGACAATTGTTCTTCGCGTTCTTTCATGCCATTTTTACCCCCTCTATATCGCCTTCATACACGACAAGGTTTCAACTCATTTTATACTTCTGGATAATTTTCCCACCAAGCACACGAATTCATGCCGTATCTGCTTGTCATTTTCATCTCTGATTCTAAACATTTTTGAAAATGCAGACGCTTGAAAATGATGTTCTTTGAATTTGTCCGTACATTAAGGTTTTTTATTTCTTTTTAAGTTTTGGTGTGACATTATTCATATCGATTTCTTGATTTGTATATGGACTCTTGTTCTCTTTCTTCGTAAGCCTCAAATAATGTTGAGCCTTTTCCTAAGACTAAAACTTCTACCTCGAAGATCGACATGTTTTTCATTCATGATTTTCAATTTCTTGTAAGCGTTTAGTAATTTTGAATTTGCCCTTCGCTTTTTGTTATGGATCGGAACTTGAGAGTTCATCTTAACTGTCGTCATTCTTGATTACCAGGGCCATGCTCAATCTCTGTATCTAGAAAAGTTGTGTCTACGATTAAAAGGGAAGAAATTTGATATTTGAACATTTTACTGCAGTTTAAAAATAGTTCATGGCATCTCTGTTTTTCTTCATAAATATTCTTATGTTCCCCGGTATTTTGCATGTTCCTTGTATTAAGTTTGCCTGTGTGATTGTCAGCCTCCATCTGTCTGTCCGTTTGTCTGTCCGTCCGTAACACTTTCGTGTCTGCTCCATAACTTTTAAACCGCTAAATTTTTTTAGATAACTTGGCAAAAGTGATCACCATAATGAGACGATGCACAGAGCGCAATAATTGGGTTGCTTCCCCCAAGGTCAATGTTACACTTTATGGTCAAATGTTAAAAAGTCTACATTTCGTGTCTGCTCCGAAACTTTAACTGCTGAACTTTTTAAAAAATAACTTTGCACAATTGATCACCATTGTAAGAACATGTGCAGAGTTACCCCAAGGTCTCAAGGTCACACTCATTGATCAAGTGTTTAAAGTCTATATTTCATGTCCGCTCCTTAACTTTTAAACCACTGAAAAGTTTTTTAAATAACTTGGCACAAGTAATCACCATTATGAGCTAATATGCAGAGTGCAAAAATTGAATTGCTACCCCCAAGGTCAAGGTCACACTTGCAGGTCAAATGTTAGAAAGTCTCCATTTTGTGAAAGTCTTTAAAATTTAAACCGCTGCAATGTTTTTAATATAACTTTGCAGAAATGATCACCATTATGACACCATTGGCAGAGCACAATAATCAAGTCACAACCCTGAAGGTCAGCGTCACACACAAAGGTCCAATGTCCATATCCACTCTATAACTTGACAATTCAAAGGTTTTAAAATTACTTGACACAAATGATCCCAACCATGACATATCTGCAGAGCTCAACATCCAGGTTACTATCCCAAAAGTCAAGGTTATGTGTTCTCGATTAATTTTTATAGGCTCGTTTGGAAAACGGGTCGTATTATAGTTTCCCCCTGGCGGGCGGGCGGCGTCCGATTTTTGTCCGGAGCATATCTCCTTCACCCATGAAAGAATTTTAATGAAACTTCATAGAAATGTTAACCAATATAAGAAGCCGTGTCGCGCGCATGAACCAGGCCTCTAAGTTAAAGGTCAAGCTCACACTTAGAGGTCATTGAAAAACGCTTGTCCGGAGCAAAACTTCTACATCCATAGAGGGATTTCAATATAACTTGGCACAAATGTTCACTATTGTGAGGCGGAGTGTTGCGTGCAACAAAGGTCAATGTCACACTTAGAGGTCATTGAAAAACGTTTGTCCGGAGCAAAACTTCTACATGCATAGAGGGATTTCAATATAACTTGGCACAAATGTTCACTATTGTGAGGCGGAGTGTCGCGTGCAACAAAGGTCAAGGTCACACTTAGAGGTCATTGAAAAACACTTGTCCGGAGCAAAACTTCTACATGAATAGAGGGATTTCAATATAACTTGACATAAATGTTCACTATTGTGAGGCAGAGTGTCGCGTGCAAAATTTAGGTCCCTTTGGCCAAGGTCAATGTCACACATAGGGGTCAAAGTTCAGATAAAAATATAAAAATGTGTATTAGGACCATTAAGTCATCATTTATCAAGGGATTGAAACACAAATATTCATTATCATGACTACTTGTGTAAAACATGTAATTTAGGTTAATGTATGCAAAATAAAGGTCACTAAAGACAATTGTCAAGGTCACTAAAGATAATAAAATATAAAGGTTTTGTCCTGAGCATATCTCCTACACATATGGAGGGTTCTTATGAAACTTCATGCAAATGTTCACTACTATAAGAAGCCATGTCTAACGCATGAAGCATGCCTCTAGGTCAAAGGTCAATGTTACACTTAGAGGTCATGGAAAAAGGCTTGTTCGGAGCAAAACTTCAACATGCATATAGAGATTCAATATAACTTGGCACGAATGTTCACTATTGTGAGGCAAAGTGTCGCGTGCAAAAAAAAAATTTCTCATTTATTATGTTCTTTCATATATGAATTACAAACATTCCAGTTAACATACTGTTGTAACATGTATTCAACATAATATATTCCATTATAATAATTATTCAATTCTAAAACAGTAATGTAAAACATACACACAAAACACTCTCACACAGATACATACACAAATACACATACGCACACACGCACGCACGCATATACACATACATACAGAACAGAACAGAACAAATATTTTATTTGACTTAAGCATTACAAGCCCATCGTCGTTAACAATGAAAAAGAGAACATATATATATTGGTATGACATGGAAGATTTTACATATAATACATGAATTATTATTTCCTTAAACACATATATCGTGAGAATGTAACAAGGAAAAAATATATTTATATATACTCAAAAGTTACATGGAAAAAAAAATAACAAAAAAAAATGAATGATTTCAGATTGAGAACGAAATTTATATTATTACAATAGTGAATCCCTTAATTTGAGAGCTTTAAAACAATATAGAGCCAATTTTTTTATGATCTTCTTATTACTACTTTGCATTAATGATATATACTTAATTATATTTGTGTGGGTATAATAATACCTGGGTATATAGAGCCTTCTTAAATCGACATAAGCTGTACATTTTAAAACAAAGTGAAATTCATCCTCTAGGTCGTTTAAATTACATAGTGTACATTTTCGTTCATCGCGCGGAATATTGTAGTGTCGGCCGACTTCAATGTTAAGTTTATGAGAAGAGAGACGTAATTTAGCCAGTGCGTTTCTAAATTTTGTATTTTCTAATAGTCTGATATAATTTGACTGCTCAAACGTATCTTTTATCTCCCGGAAAATATCTAAGGAACTTGACATCTGCAACCCCGTTCTCCAATTACTTATGTATATATCTTTAAGCCTACAACGTAAGACTGGCACAAATACATTTATTTGAACGGATTCAGGATATAACCAGACTTCACTTAGACCAGAAGACTGAAGGATATCGCGTATATATGAGACCCAATTTTTTATTGATTCGTTTAGCTCTAGACTTTTGATTTGATCTTGTAAAACCGACTTAAGTATGCAATTTTCAGACTTGACGGTATTAATCATCAGAAAATATTTAATCATTTTAACATGTCTTTCTATATAGAGTGGAAATCTACCTAACTCACTATAGAGAGCTAGAGTATGTGTAGATTGCTTAACATTTAGTATCCATTTACAAAATTTCTTATGTACTCTTTCTACAACCTCTGGATTTATATAACCCCATACCTCTGCGCCATAATTTAAAACAGAAAGTACATACGAGTCAAAAAGATTAAACAATATATTTATTGGAACTTTCATACTACGAACAATAGCCCACAAAGAATGTAGAGATCGCAACCCTTTCCCGGCTAATGTGTTTGCTGCTTGCATAAAAGACCCTCCACTGGAGAATACAACCCCTAGGTAATTAAAAGACTTGACTATTTCAATTTCATGATTATTATAATACCATTTATCGTTTCTTCTTAACTTCCCCCCTTTCCTAAACACTACAACTTTAGTTTTTTCTATGTTAACTGTAAGGTTCCATTTACAACAATAAGAATATAAACTATCTAGTGATTTCTGTAACCCAGTACTTGTTTCAGAGACAATTACCGCGGCACTCACGCACGCTCTCTCATGCACAAAAAAATTGTCCCTTTTTATATAGTGATTTATACAAATCTTATTAGTTTTCTTTATAGATATGGTTTTTGCATTGTTTTACTCTTGATTCAATCGACAATTCTTATATTACAGAGGATATTCCATTTTGTCTTATGCGCTTCCAATTTATCTTTAGATAAAGCAATTTGTTCTTCTATTTGTATTCTACTGTATAACATTTTCTAAATATTTCAAAACTTGGTGTATATTTTTATATATTTTGTCTCAAAAATGTAATATTTCATTAGAATGAGAATGAAATTAATTATGTTACTATGCAGATTAATTCTAAGTTCTCAAAAGAATAATATTTCTTTCGAAAGATTAAACATAATTCCAATTGAGTTTAGCCACGTGTGTAGCTTTGACAAAATAATTTGTATTTTCGTACATTCCCAGAAGAGATGGTCAATATTTTCAATGCTATTATGACAAAAATCGCACAAATTTGTGTCAGACAGTTTGCATTTGAAGAGAAAAGTATTAGTCGGTATAATTCTATGAAGGAATTTAAACTGGAAATTTCTTAATGTGACATCTAGTGTGCTCTTAAAAGGCAGGTGATATATCTTTTTCCAGTCAATATGCTTTTGTATATTTTCTTCCCATTTAGTTTCATTACTTTTTTTCCCTTGACATTTTCCGTTTTTCATTTGCATATCATATAAAAGTTTATTCACAGATTTGGATTGTATAACATTTTGTATAAAAGGTTGCAAGGAAACAGTGTTTATTTCAGCATTTTTCAACTTGTTGATAAGAGTGTCAGGTATATTTCCAAAAAGCATATAATAGTTTAAAAAATCTATATTATTGATGCAATACAAATATTTAAATTCTTCGAAATTATAAAACTTTCCTGTTCTGTAATCATATAAGTGTTGTACGAATTTTATTCCTTTAATAAACCAATTTTCATAAAATACAAGTTTACCATCTATTTTTATATCCGAGTTATTCCAAATAATGTCTTTATAAGAGAAATGGTTTGTTAAGCATGTACTTTTTATTTCAATCCATGCATTAAGCATATTATTTATAAAAATTTTGTGTGGAAATAGATTATCAGCATCTTGTTTTGAAATGTTACATTCAAAAATAAGTTCATTTCCATACTTTAATAATTAATTTTTAACAAATAATTTCCATAAGCTATGATTTTCTTTATCTAAATATCTTTTGATCCAACTTGCTTTTAAAGATTTTAAAAAATATGAAATGTCTGTAAGTTTAAGTCCCCCATTCTCAAAACTTTGCTTTATAATATTTCGTTTAATTTTGTCTGGGTTTCCTTCCCAAATAAAATGAAATATTGCATTTTCAATTTCCTTTATTTTTTATTCTGGCGGATTTTCTAACACCGCAAAAGGATATATTATTTTTGGTAGTGCAAATGTCTTGATAACAGTTACCTTACCCATCAAAGTTAATTTTCTATGTTGCCATTGTTTCAAGCAGTTGTAGAAATCCTCAAGTTATGGTTCAAGATTATTTTTTAATGTATTTGTGTTATCTGTTGAAAAAGTAACTCCTTATGTTTTTGCTGATTCTGGTGACCATTTAAAGTTGTATTTTTTACAAAAAATTGTATTTGTATTACGAAGTGATCCAATTCTTTATATTGTTGATTTTCTAGTATTAAGATTAAGACCTGATATAAGACTAAATTTCTTTAAAACATAGACAAGCCGTTGAAAAGACATTTGTGTACCATCATTTATAAATGATGCATCATCAGCAAAAAAAGTTTGTTTAATTTGTTTTCCTTCAATATATAGTCCCTTGATATCGCGACCATTTTCTTTGTAATTTGACAATATTTCAAGACATATAATTAACAAGGACGATGATAATGGACATCCTTGTCTCACACCTCTCTCTTTATTAAAAGTTTCTGAAAAATGGCCGTTATTGATTATTATACTGGTAATATTCGTGTAAAAGAGTTTCACCAACTGAATTAAATCATTTCCAAAGTTAAATTTTCTCAATGCAGATATAATAAAATTGTGGCTAAGACTATCAAATGCCTTTTCAAAATCAGCAAAAAATAAATAACAAACCTGGTTCATTTCTTTCTTTTAATAGTTCAATAACTTCAAAAATAAGTCTAATGTTCTCCCCAATGTATCTGTTTTTCATAAATCCAGATTGATTAAAACTTATGATCGAAGGTAAAAAAAAATTTAATCGGTTAGAAATAGTTTTTGTGGCAATTTTATAGTCAACATTTAATAAACTTATTGGTCTCCATTTGGATAAATTTGTGAGATTCTTGTCTGGTTTTGGTATAAGTGATATAATTCCTTGTCTTTGAAGTGTAGTTAAGTTACCTTTTACAAAAGAATGATTAATTGATTTTATGAAATATTCTTTTAAGTCGTCCCAAAACATTTTATAAAACTCTACTGTCAAGCCATCAGAGCCTGGGCTTTTATCGTTTTGCATTTCTTTTAAAGCTATATTTATTTCATGTGCATTTAAAACTCCTTCACAACTGTCTTTTTCTTCTTCAGTTAAAGTTTTAATATATATATTTGAAAAATCTATTTCTGGAGCTTCAGAATATTTTATTTTGTACAAATCTTTATAGAATAGTCTTTCTTCTCTAAGAATTTCATCTCTGTCAGTTATTTCTTTTGTTTCTTTAATAAGTTTATGAAAAATTTTCTTTTCAGCATGTTTTTTCTCGAGATTTGTATTTACTATTTTTATGTTACTATTTTTTTTTATAAGAATCGCCTTCCTTATTTGTTTTATTTCCACTAAAATATGATTCACCTTTCCATTCTTTTTTCCAGATTTCGGAATAATAATTATTAGAATGTGTTTCTTGCAACATATATATAGAACATGGTTGAGAGTCTAACCATTCAAAAAGTTGTTGTCTTTTTTGTTTATTTCCTAATCCTCTAACATTTAATGAAGAAATTACTGTTTCCATTGAGATTGTAGATATGAATATCTTCCAAAATGCGTTTTTAAACCATACCATAAAATATTGATACTCATTTCACTTCTCATTAAGTGGACAAAAATAAAAAAAAAGTCGAAATTAAAAGGTACAAAAAAAGTAAAGGATTTTTCAAAAAAGATGAGCGTGATCAATATTTATGAAAAGTTGATAGGTATCAATGCTTTCACATTCATTCACGCTACTTACACATCTCACTTCTCTGCATAATGAATAAAATTTACATGTTTAAATTTGACGATTATACATAACAAAAGCTCAGACACTCTCTGATGACCAATCTTAACGCCATAAAATATGTATTTATAAAGTCAATCTTATACGGTTAAAATTCCCAATTTATACTATTTGATAAGTAAAACATATACATTTAAATACTTTTACATATACATACTTATCAATCATCATGTATAGTAACAATAGTAACATCGGTTTCAATTATCAATCAGTTTATACAAAAACACAAAAAAAAACACAACACTGTACTGTATACATGGTCTACATGTTGCCTGTATATACAATCATGTCGATCAAACTTTTATTACCATTCTTAATACATTTCTGTAAAACATGTATTTATAAGATCAATGTTATACGATTAAGCCTCCCAATTTATACTATGTGACAGGTAAAAACATAAACATTCAAATACTTATACCCATACATGTTTATCAATCACAATGTATATTAATTATAGGAATATCAGTTTCAATTTATCAATCAGTTAATACAAAAACAAAAAACAAACACTACACTGTATACTATGTGGGTAGCATGTTGCTTGTGTATACAAATATGTCGATCATAATCGTTATCTATTTTATTTGTTAATCGCTTTGCGATACACAAACTACTTTACCTATACATGTTTACTTTAATATGTACATTGTACAGTGTAGCAATACCACGTGACTATGACGTCATTTTCGGCATCATTTCCAAGACAAATATTGCTCGATTCGGAAAAGAAAATAGCCGTAAATATTTTATTTCTGTACCAATTTCTTTGGGATATGCACCAGTCTACGGGGAAAAATATAAGCTTTCCACAGAATATTGGGTCTTCGTCAATTATCAAACACTTTGCATAACCTTGGAAGTTGCTTGTATTAGATCGGGCTTCAGTTGCAAGCTATTTCGTTTTCTGGCGTTATCTGGTCTACCCCATGATTAATAGGTCAGGTTTACATCAACCGAGAGTACGGAAGGCAAATCTCTGCCTAAATATGTTCATATTTTTATTATGAATGACATAAATCTTACATTTTTCTTCAATTGTCAATTCTGGCACCAGTTCCAAGTCGAAAAAAGGACTACAGTTTAAAGCAGATTTTAGAATCCGTTGCAAATGCAAAGCAACATGCCTACCGTTTCCTTTCTACAACTTAGTTTTTCATTGTTGATCATTCACAGAGAGATTGTGAAAAAAAACTGATTGTTCCTTAAAGCAAAAACACTTACTTGTATCGCAATAGTGCACGTCAAATCACGTAGATTTAGTCCTGTCGAAAAATAATATTTTGGTTTCGTTTTGAAGATGTTTAAAGTATTGCTCATCTTATCCTCTGTAGTAAAATAAGTTTTATTCTATTTCACAATGGTGAAATTGATAAAAATATATGTGCTCTCAGTTAGAGAAAGAGTTAAAATAAAAAAAAAAACTTTTGTATGCTATGGAAAGGGTGAGTGTTGTAAAGCTTAAGTCTATTTTTTGTAAAGAGTTACTGACAAACACTGACACTCGTGAATGTGACGAATAGGTTCTTCTGTCCTCAAAAGAGAGACTTTTAAAAGGTATATATTTTTTCTGGAATTGCCGTATAATAAATTTCTATAGAGTTTGATAAACGAATCACAATTTGAAGAACTTTGCACATGTATCGGTATTAAAATCATGAATCTAATTGTCACGTACATTAACATGACGTTGACATTTCATGCTTATTAAACTATAAGCACTTTCATCATCAGTCAGATTTTGTTCTTTAGTTAAACAATTTTAAATATCATTACATATAACTTGGAACTTTGCCGTGTAAACCTGATAGTATTGTTACTTAGTTGCATTACTTATGAAATCTCTATTTATAAAAAAGGCCCAAAATAGCCATGAGTCGCCAATACAGAAGGAGAATGGACGCCATGTGGAGTAAACAAAGTAGAAAATAGTAAACAGATAAATGATTTTACAAACCAACAGCCATCGATCACAGTCAAATTTTTTGAAACAAAACATTCAAAAAGACGTAAATAACAATAATTATCAATGATTATATAAATATTTACATTAACATCTGTAATAGCAACGCCGGCAAGATCTTTGACTGGGATCCATATGACACTGATACGTCCACTGAATATTTGATAGCTAACATAAGCTAAGTAAAATTACGATTACGTTTGAAGAGTGTATTCAATTTTTTATCCTTCAACTGTCAAATGACTTACTTCTTTATTTACATATCAGATAATTCACTTATTTGGCAAATGCATTATGTTTATCATGTTTTAGATTTTAATATGTGGTCCTTTTTTAAATCTTAAAATGCTACAAAAATCCTGTTGAGGACATCTGCAGGTCATGCCGCGTGCAATAATCCATGCATTTACAGCAAATGACCACATCGATAAGAAATAGTCTCAAATAGCCCTATCGTTTTTATTCAGTTGAAAGAGACATTATTGTTAAAAAGTTCTACTCGAGTTAGATGTTTATAAACCATAAATATTCCGTTCCCTTTCTCTTTTTACAATGTGAATTGGTGAGCTCTCTTATAAAGCTGGATTGACTGATATAATTAAATTTTGTCAGATATGCAGTTTATCAACAGAAATAAATGCAATAATAAAATAAATAGTGTTTAGTGTTCTTAAGTGAACGAAGTTAAATCCAGTTCACGAAAAACGGTTACCGTGGGTATGAAAACAGGATGTAAAAATATTTTTTATCAACGAGTGCCACTGTGTTAAAAAGCTGAATCTATCATACTAAAACATTGCTACAGGTTCTTTACCAAGTATATTATTAGTTATAAAGATTGTTGACAGGTTATATGGCCCTATATAAACGGTTGTTTGTAAATATAACCCGAGCCTCTATAAGTGATGTAATTATTTTCATAATTATTACCGTGAAAGAGCAATGATTAAAGAGATAATCATTTTATTTTACAAAAACAGACAACAATTTTACGACTTTTAAAATAACTTATAGCGCAGCGAATAAAAAGCATTTAAATATTAATTTGTGTTTATGTAAATCGTATAGTAAATGAAACGTTTTTCATGGTTAACATAATTATAGAGGCATGATGCTTTGCATTTGCAACGGATTCTAAAATCTGCTTTAAACTGTAGTCCTTTTTTCGACTTGGAACTGGTGCCAGAATTGACAATTGAAGAAAAAGGCAAGATTTACGCCATAAATAATAAACATATAAACATATTAAGGTAGGATTTTGCTGTATGTACCCCCGGTTGATGTAAACCTGGCCTATAATCATGGCGTGGACCAGATAACGCCAGAAAACGAAATAGCTTGCAACTGAAGCCCGCTCTAATACAAGCAACTTCCAAGGTTATGCAAAGTGTTTGATAAAACGGCTTATAAACTGACGAAGATCCAATATTCCGTGGATAGCTTATATTTTCCCCCGTAGACTGGTGCATATCCCAAAGAAATTGGTACAGAAATAAAATATTTACGGCTATTTTCTTTTCCGAATCGAGCAACATTTGTCTTGGAAATGATGCCAAAAATGACGTCAATGTCACGTGGTATTGCTACACTGTTGTAGAAGTATACTCTACCTATCTCATGCGGTATATGCTTATTATTATCATGTTTATATCGTGTAAGAATTTTAAAAAAAAATATAATATCATTAAATGTGAAAAACAAATTTTACTTAGTAGAATAAGATTAAAATGTAAAATAAATATGTATGAGAGATCTCAGTTAAGTCAAATCTCATTCATGATTATTGTAGAAGCGTCATGTAAAATATGAGTAGTTTCAGTTAAGTATTATAAAAAAAAACGTCATGTAGGCATATACTTTTATTATTATTCAAAAATATACTGTAAAAAGGTTTCATATAACTGCACGATATTCACGCAAAATATGACCATGCGCAATATTAAATCGCATTTCGATACAGTTCACTTCAAAAGTTGTTTCGAACCAAAAACTTTTTTTTTTTTTGGTCTCAATAATCTTTGTTTGGTTTTGGCCATGGCATGTCTAGCCACATGTCGAAGTCACTATTATGAACTCTATGCACGTTTCCTACTTATTTTTTGTAAAATATATCTCCGTTTGCCGTCCAACATTTATCTATTTCGTCCGGCTGCTTCGATTTAACACTCAGAAAAACTTGGTGAGTTAATTTAGTCAAATCTTCTGTTAAGAATAACGGTTTGGGAAGATTTTTTTTTCAATCGGAACACCTTGTTTCGTACAAGTCTGGAAGTAAACTTAATGATAACTTGTCTTGGTTTTCCTCCGTTATTTGGTTTTCCTAAGCGATGATACATATCTATGTCACTTTTTGTTAGGTTTATACCTGGTATACATTTGTTTAACTTGTCGATTACATAGTCCGTGGTTTGATCAGCATTTTCGCCTAACGTTTTCCTTGTTTTGTCTTCATTCTCATCACCGTCACCCAGTATTACACTATCTTGTGTATCATTGCCCGTCTTTGGCTCTGTCTCACTACTGTCGTTCTGTTTTATCGGTCTAATCTTTCCATCTTTGTTACGTACTACCTGTTTCCCATCTTTATCAAATAGCAGTTCTGTTAATCCGTTAATTCTTAAATTGTTGAGTCTGCTGTATTGTTCTGTTTTGTGTAAGAAATGTTCGTTTTTACTTTCGGTTCTGTTAAGTTTTACCCACAGAGCCTTGTTTTCATTATTCTGCATTTCTATCTTCTTATCTAATCTGTTTATTTCTTCTTTTAACTTATCATTCTCTACCTCCTTATCAAAAAGTCTTGATTCCAAAATGTCAATTCTTTTATCTACGGCTTTTAGAAGTTCTTCTTTCATTTCAGCAATTGTTTCTTTAATCATTGCACGTATTGAGCCGTCGTCTTTTTGCATTACGTTTGCAAGTTTCTTATTGATTTGAGATAGTTCTTGTTTGATTGTCTGCAGCGCCATTTCGCTTTCTTTGTGTTCATGTTTTTCTGACATTTTTACTAGGATGTCTTGCTCTGTATTATTTGTAGGTTTTTTCTTATTAGGTTTCTTCTTAGGGTTTATTACTGGGGATTCATTGATGCTAGGATCGACTTCACTAGTACTACTAACTGGACTGCGGTTTCTTTTTTTATTGTAATTCATAACTTTTCGCACACCCTGTACTTCTTGGTATTTCGAGCGTGACTCGTGTACAATGTTCTATTTTATGAACTTTTAGGAAAAAAACTCAAAAAGTCATTTCAACCTATCAACTTGTTTTTTTTTTTTGTTAATGCAAACACATTTTAGTGCAAAATTTAGGTACCTGCGGCCAAGGTCTAGGTCACACATAGGGGTCAAAGTTCACATCAAAAGTCACTAGAGATGATAATATATCCAGATATTTTCCGGATGCAAATTACTTGTTTGGGACCATTTAATTTGACGTGTGGATTAACAGAGAGACTTTTTGACCATTTGATTTTAGATACAGCGTTGTTTAAAATAAATAATAATAAAATATGCAATAAGTATCTGAACATAAAAAAGCATCAATTTGTAAAAGATATATATATTAATTGTTTAATTTCATGAAAATGTATAATTATTCTTCTGTTATAAATCACTATCAAAATATAAAAATGAATTCATTGGAAGACCATTAAATTCTTTTCAACATCAAGAGGTTCTGTTCACTATGATAACAACATTTCCCATTAAAATATCTTTTATTTTGCCCTCTATTTCTTTAAGAATTCTTATGAGAAACAAATTGAGCTCTGTCCAACATTATACTGAATACTATTTTTAAAATCGGACTCTCAATGTTTTGTTTTGATCTTTTCAAAACTGTTATTTTAACTAGTTGTCATAAAACTGTAGTATGTCAAAAGCATTTTCATTCCAGATGAAGGAGTCATTACAAGTTATATACAGGTTATTTAGTTTTCAAGCGGATAGCGGGGCTAGTGACATGTACCAAACACATGAAATGGCATTAAAACAGGAAAAATGTTGTGAGGACAGTGTACCCAGCACAGCTCGTCATGAAAGGTGTACATCTCTTTCTTAATAATGAAAATCGTGTTTCACAGCTCTATTGGACATATTGGACATTATTCAACATGTGTCTTGCCATGTCTAGGTAATGTAAATCTCCAGATAAACTTTTGAAATAAACTATAAATTTTCGTGTAGATATGAGCAGAAAATATGAAATACCGAATGCAGTTTTCATATAAAACTTATTGATCGAATTATAAGATATTTGTTAGAGTCAGACAAATACGACGTCCAATTTAAGATATTTTTCTTCTTGATCGAAAGCGTAAATGCAATCATTAATCCGAATATTGCAGATGCATGCAAATATTTGTTCAAGCCATTTCCAATTGTCAATGATAATACCGGAGGTTTTAGATTTCTACTGTCATTGATGGTTTCTTTCCTTTTTTAGTAACTCACTTGTAGTTATTTGGTATTTGTTTCGCATTATAATGTGGAATGTACACTATTAACTAGCCAAAAATCCTTAATTCGTCAATATCAAACAAAATACTAGTATATGCAATCTTAATGTATTGAAAACTTAATTTAAGTGGTTACTCGGAGTTCCATGTATTTGTGTTCAAAACAGCTCTTTTGCGCAATAATGTGTTGACATAAAATAGGTATTTGCAATGCAAAACCTATTTCTTTCTTAAAATGTACTTTTAACATGTTTGCAGTTTATAAACGTTTATTGTCGTCTGCTATTAATCCATCGAATTTTTTACAATTTGATGGCAGCATGACCAGATATTTTATTGTTATTTTGTATTTGCCTTAACAATTTCAACAGCTGTGCCAAGTTCGTATATCTATCAGGAATACTTTGACTCTTTATCAAAAGCTATAAATTTCATTCGATAATTTCATATAACAGAAGCAATCTGTTTCCTCAAAATTTCATTTTCTACAAAATTTCAGGAATTTCTTTATATATCAAAATATTGGGTTCTGTAATCAGCGGGGGTCGAGAGTCGATGCTCTTAAATAATAGTATACCCAAAACATATAATATCATTTTTATAAATCGCATTATGCATATTGCCTTTAAGTGTATGGTAACATTTTAATACAAAGAGTAAGACCAGGATACGTATATAGATTTTAGTATTTTCAATGACTGTACATATTTGACTACATGTCAACCGGCTTCTAGTAACCATTAATCGATCAGAGCTTTCCATGGGGCACTACGGCATCATTTCGCATACATTAATTATATGTCTATGTATTTAAAAAATCATAAGATTTAAAAATAAAAATTTGAATCGAAGTTTGTTTATTATGTTGAAGGTCTAGTATTGTTTTAAGTATCATGAAAAACTCGACACTCCTTCTGTTCTACTAAAAATGATATTGCATCACTGAAATTTTCTTATAAACACAAATTTAACGACGATTTGAATGACTCCCTCCCGGTTTTTGCACGATCAGAATCGTTTTGTAACTTCTATCATTATGAAAACGGTAAATTGTTATTTGTAATCTGTTAAATAATCAATAGGTCAATATTCATGTACTTGACAAGTAAATCCAAAGTGAAATTGCTATGTTGTACAATTCTAAACAATATAACATATTTATGTAGGAATATAAGATTTTTCATAATCTATCAAGTTATTGTAATTATTCATATTGAAGTGAATAATTACAATAGAACGGTCCAAAGTGACGAATCACCCCTCGAAATGAATATATAATAAACCGGAAATTTCCTAGATAAACGCAAATATCATACGCACAAATTTTTTTAAACAATAACTATGAGAATATTGTTCAGTATTGACACATAACAATTCATAGACTATATTTTTCAACCAAAAATTCTTGTCAAGAGAAATATATTATCTCGAGGGTATATTTACGAAACTGATTCAAATTAAGCAATAAGAATTGTGGTAGTAAGTTAGCTGTAATAAAAATTGCAAGTTATATAAGGCATTTAATGCGATAGATCCCGTAAAATAAAACGATTTTATTTGAAAGCCGATAGTGATAAGTTGTTTCGAAGCTAAGCTTCTTTTGAATTCATACAATGGTTGATTCATTGACAGTCTGCGACACAGCTAAACAGTCCACCAGATTCAGGTGACATTATAAAACGTCTCAACTAAAGAACTTGAAATACGTGAGAACAATATGAAATTTATAAGTTCTTAAATTATCAATCTTGATTTCAAAATAAAAACTTCAAGATTTGCATCGGTTTAAAAAACATTTTTAGTTCACTGTACTTTTCAAATAGTTAGTGATTAATAACTCATAATGTCAAATAATTTCAAACACTTAAGTAATATTAATATTAATTGCATATGAAAACCTATCTTAGAACATGTCAATTCATTTATTGTTCTTTTTTATAATGTTATATAACTACCAATACATTTTGTATTTCGCAAAGAAGAGATTGGGTGTGGACAAAAACGTGAATTTTGGCCATAATGATCTTCTTTTCTTGCTGAATTGCAAAGAACTGACCAGTGTGTGTGTGTGTGTGTGTGTGTGTGCGTGTGTGCGTGTGTGCGTGCGTGCGTGCGTGCGTGAATGTTTTACGAGTCAACAGTATTTGAATGGATAGCGTTTTGAGCTGAATTTCGGTCATTATACACCCTAAACCAACGACAACAAAAAATCATCATAAAAAGGACTGCATCAAACGACAACATTATGAATTCGTTACCATGAGAGTCGAATGGCATTTCAATTTTTTCGATGATAGTTAATATTTACAAAAAAAATCAAAATTGTAAAAATTACGGCTCAATTTCCTAAAATGGCGTCATCATGTGGGAGTTTAACCATCATATATTTTACGGTAAACCTACATATCTTTTTTAACCGATGCTTATTTCGTTGAACCATATGAAGTTGGTCCTCGGTGAAAATATATAAAAAAATTTACATAAGGATGTAAAGAAAATTTGCCGAATGAAGAGGCAAGTAAATTATCACATTTTCTTGTTTTGTTGCGATAAAGTAATGAAGGTCAATAAGCAAGAGCGTTGCTTTTCGTAAAGCTTTGGAGCAGATTTCTTCACTGCATCTTCAATCTGTGAGTTTGGTGTTGCCATTTCTTTACAAATAAGTGCTGCAATACCTGGTGTCAAGCTAAATTGCGTATTTATTTTCCTCGCGTCTCATTTTTAATGGTTACGTCAAAATGTTGAATAGTTTCGTCACATGTCTTAATATAGCACGTCAACATTGAATTTGTTGCATAAAAGCACACACTAACGGTACTTGTTTGTTCAATAGGAAAAAATGCGGGTCGTGTTAGATTAATCATTATTAGGTCATCTGCGATATTTATATGCTTTAAATCATTACCTTCGTCAAAAAAACAGTGTACCTTCAGCAAAAAGTCAAAACCACCTTGCTTTTCATTTCCAAGTTGTCTGAATATGCCTAAAATGTGAAATTAATTTCTTCACTGAGAGCAAATATTCTGGATACCAAAGTACAAAAGAAATCCGAAATAATGCCTTTTGTTGAGGCCCTTGCACATAAACGTTCAGTATCATGCCTCTGTTAAGCCGTCACATGTGACACAAAAGTCACAACAGTTTATTTTTGTGATGGGATCTGTACTTAATATTGTGTGCAGTTAATTCTGTTAGCATTGCTAAAGTTGTATCATTAAAGTATTGGCGTGTTAATAACATGTCAGGTTAAGCATTACTAAGCTGCTGCCTACAATTTGACTCATTTATGTGCTATTTGCAGAAAGTATTTTAGATGCTTTGATGTGGCTCTCACTGCTCTCATGAAATTTAATACCATTTAAACGATAGCTGTCCGTACCCTATTTAAAACAGTATCATGGCTCGGGACCTCAGTTGTTCTACGTGAGGGACAATGCATTAATGGTACCGACTATTTGTCGAGGGACGAGAACGACTAAAACGGTTACAAAACTGCACTGTAAATAATAAAATTGTATGACTTGTACATTTTGTAAAACGATTCCGTCAAGTATGAAATGCATTTTACTTCTAGTATTTTAAAACGGCATAATCAGACTTTAAATTTACTTTGAATTACTTTCAATGAATGACATTTTTTACTGTACTTTGTTAATACACTGCTTTTATGATTAATACTTTCATCGGATTAAAAGCATCTATATATGCTCTAAAACCATTATCAAAACGTTATAAAGCTAATTTTGCCCTTCCTTAAGAACGAAAAATACATATATGATTGTGAGGTATAATGTTACATTACATACAGCATATGAACTTATATAATAATTCTCGACAGTAAGCGGAGACATAAAGGGACCTTTTAAATATTTTATTTCACTAATAAATTTTGAGATGTTTACAGTGGTTTTATTTGTTCTATACTCGCACACTTGAGAAGTTATTACTCAAGGAAACAACTGCTTTCATAATTTTATTTCTCTGATGCATACAAATGGGTCTGGAATTTCAAAATTAATATTTTTTCAAGACTTCAATATTGCAATTAATCAGTTTCGTGATGTGTCATTTATGAGCAATTTGAGTGGTCATAAAATCCAAATAAATTTCCTATAATTTAAATAAAACATGCATTTTTTATTCATTATATTAGGAAATTATGCATATTACTTGAATTCAATGTGTAATAAGTCAAAATAACAAAATGTTTCTGGTCGGTGATTTTTGTATAGTTTTTCTTGCGAAAATAGAAACATTTTAGCGTCGATTTAGTGATATTAAACTTGTACCCTATCAAATGCTTCATGTTATATTTATACAAAATATAGATATAATACATAATCAAACAATTAAGAATTCTCATCATTACTGTTTTTACAAACTGTTTTAGTCAAATTGTGACATGAAGCTACAAGATATTAATTATCTTTAAGTCATTCCATTGTTCATTTGTCCTTTAAGATCAAATAAAATACTATCGTAAATTAGAAAGCTTAAGTATGTTACGCAAGCAACACCATCAAAAACTATTTACATAAAAAAAAAACTTAGAACAGGTTAAAAGCAAAAACTACAAATTAGATACGAGGGAATAATGTTATTTTATGAAGTCTATAATAGTCTTTTAACTTAAACTTCATGCAAGGTTAATTAAATTAGATTTGAGTTAGAAATGAATAACAATAATAGCAATTTATCACCCGGAAACAAATTGCATTTAATCTCTAGCTTGATTTAACGAAGCAATATCTGATGCATTTCTTCAACTTTCTGTAACATTATTGTTCGACAAAATCTATTCTCACACTTCATGAATATAGTAACTTTAGTGGAACAAATATGTATTATTTCAGAATTTTTTCAAGGCGACAATTTATATAGACATTTAGCATTTCTGTTATGAAATAAGTTTTTAAAAATCTACCAAAGAAAACTTTTTTGTTAAGTTATGACATTATAAGTAGATATGTAGCTTTAAATCTCCGTTTCTTTACAATAATGGAATTGACAAATACAGAGCTTAATAAGTTCTTTGTTGACAAGTTTAATACAGTTGTTTTAAGATAACATTTTGCAATCAAAATTATGATGAAACGTTATAACGGTATGTCTTCAAACCTCAATGTAATTCAATGAGAAATCAAAAGTGGATTCAGACAAGAACCCCCGATCCACTTTCAAAATTCCATTTAATTTAGTTCCGCCAATTGATTACTTGTTTAGGGCACATGCGTTTGTTTGCTTCGGGACCGTGTGCCGCTTTTCATGGTATGGCACTAATGTGTCACATTGAAGGTCCCATGATAACCGCCATATAAACACATCTGCGGATGTTTCATAATTCCAAATTTTACCAGTTCATGTAAAATGTTGAATACTGATGAAGCCGGAGCAAGGGGGCGTAGACGATAATTTCCATTACCGTCGATGAACAGGCTCAATCAACCCGAGCCTGCACATTTTCAAATTTGTCGTTTTGTGCGTTCTTTAGGGATTCTTTATATTTCTCCATTTCAACAAATGACATCCTTCATATATAAATCATATGAAAACTAATAAACAATTCTACAGTTATACATATTCCAAGGAAAAAGTTTTTAAAGGTAATAACGAGTCTAACCAATTTAATCAGGATATTTTTGAGACATTTCCACATTTCCAAGTTTTTGCTTGACATTTCCTTTAAATAAATAGTATTGCAAAATGCATAAAACAAACTGAATGTAGACAATACGATTTTTGTCTTATTAAAATGAGAAATAAGAAAGTTTTAAAACACTGCATCTAAATACCATTCTACCAGACAATATTCTATTTTTCCAGACATGTTTTACCAGATATAATTCTTAATAATTCAGTCGGTTATTTGAAAAAATATGTTCTAAGCAAAGAAATATCATATATATTTTTTAAATAATATAAAGCATGACGTAAAGATTTCATTTTGTTATAATACTACGTACATTGATTTTTGAGTTTTGAATTTGCAGTATTACAATAAAAGAGAAATATCATTGAATTTGAAATATTAAAGAAAAATCTGAATGACTTGGCATGTATTGATTAAAATTTATTAATGACACTTTTTGAATAAAAATGTATCGTTTTTTCAATCTGTCAGAGAAATAAAACATTTCACATGCCGTTTCAATAAGTATTTTGTTGTACGAACAAGTCAAACTTTCTGACAAGTAAAAGCAACTGCGAAGAGAGATTATTATTCCTATAAAGATTTAGAATAAGATTTTTAAATTTAAAAAAAGTATAACCATGGTAGATTATTTATCACTTTATCACACCATTACACATTACCCATTAGGCTTTGACTGAAGATATCCGTTACTTTTCACAAAACCGCGTAGAAGTAAAAAGTTTTTACAATATCTGGTGAAAATAAACCTTTGCAAGTTTTTGTTTTTGTTACGTACCAGTTCCTCACGGAAGTTTGACAAGCACATAATTTTAGGATTTTTTTTTGGTTACAACTACTTTTAAAGCAGCACGCCTCCAGATTCATGCTAATTTTGAAAATGTGTGTTTAAAAGTATTATTTAGTGTCAATGGCACTTACAATTAACGTAAATGATTTAAAAGAGGACAAAAATATGCAAAAATTGCCCTTACTGCGTTAGTAACGCAGTAAAATTAAGTTAAAAATACTGAAAAATCGGTCATTAATTGCACAAAATATGAAAATTTTAATAACTTGAATCTGGAATATTTTTACTTTTCCTAAAATCTTAGTACATTTTAAATCTCTGGCTTGATTTAACGAAGAAATATCTTGATTTTATTGCAATATTTTCGCTCATCTGGAGGCATGCAGCTTTAATAAAACCAATCAGCAACCTTCTCTAATTCCCTGACCGTCCAAGGTAAGATGTTTATTATGCATTAATAGGTTAAACATATCATAGATATGAATCAACAGCGGCAATAAACTGTTCGTAAATAGGCAGTTCTTTTCCTAAATACAGGCAATCAATGAAATGATGCTAAATTTATCACATATAAAATGTATGATACATCATAAACATATGCTTGTGCACTATTATTCTATAATATTATATTTTTCTTTCATTTGATTCATATAAAGTAAAATTCATTTTTTCTAATACGGTATAACATAGTACAAATCGGGCATTATGGAGTAGAAAAGACATCTTTCTATTTATGACGCCTTTAGGAGCGAATTATCATCTTTATAGTCATTTAAAATGTTTACAAACCATTAGTCTGTAATTCCACTATATCGATTTTCTTTAAGCTTCATTACACTGCTCATTTTCAACAACCAAGATTATTTTGTATCCTCCAAATTAGAAAGTTTGTAAGTACAAGTTACAAAGAACAACTTTATTGGATTCACTAGTGTGAACTCTTAAATCATGTTTTGAAAAAAGTATTAAAACAGTTATCTTTAAATCGTTATTTCTTATTTAAGGTAATAGATGTATAATTAACACTCATTCAAAAGGGGTTTAAAACTTTATTATTAAACTTATTATTAACTTTACTATATTCTGGACATAAATTCACCATCTTGTTAGAAAAATATTGACAATTAAAGTTCAACTTTTGTATCGGTTTTATACAACAACAACATTGTCATTATCTGTAGAAAAGTTTCACTTATTTCAAAAATCCCTTACCTGAAAAGTGATAATAAAGAACTATGATTTTTAAATAACTTCAAATAAATCAATGTACAATGTATATGAAAGTATATTTTTGTTTATTGAGGCAGGTACCTGTCATTTTACATCAATTTAGAAGAGGGTGGGGTAAGAAAAAGTATCACTGACCGAGATTATATATCTTGGAACCAGGCTAGAATTAGATGATGTGTAAACACGTCCACCTAAACGGGAACTGTTTTGCATTTAGACAAAAAGCATCGGTTGAGATGATTTGGATCGTGCTGTGCTTACATAGTTTTGGCTTCAAAAACTATAGTAACCGCCGTTTATGCTTTTTTATTTTGCTAAGATGCGGTAATGGGTATGATGCTTTTTATGTCCTATATACTATGTTTATACTCAAATTTGATGTTTTATTTATGGTCATTTGCTTATTAAAAGTTTATCTATCGTTAAATCGGGATATTAGTAATAACTGTCCAAGGCATTCTGATAAACGATTACGAGCGTGTCAGTACTGAGACACATGGGATCGGATTCCTGCTGGCACAATCCGGCATTGACTTAAGCGTATCGTCCTGCCACAGTATAAAACGAGTACATGTACTACTAATACGGACGTAATGGAATTTTCGTTTCGTAACGCTTTTAGCAGCTGTGCAGATCAATCTAGGTAGCATTGTATTCGGTTCTTCTAAAAGCAACTGTACAGTGCACTGCTGACCATTTCTTCGCAGCCATTTTACGCTTGCGTAAAAGCTCGTTAGTATCTCATTTGATATCCCGACATGCATGTCAACATGTATGATGTACATGATCCTAACCCATTGTATGAAATCGCCAGTAATGCACTTTAAACCGTCAAAAAAAATGTTAATGTTTCCAATGCAGAACATATTTACATCGCAATCGTGATGTCAGTATGTCTACAGCACGGTCACTCACTTGATTTAGTTCTTAACAATGTCTTTATATAATAACACTGAAAAATTTAAGAGGATACTTACTCGATGAGGGATAGTTTTAGGCATACATTTTCATTCATAAGTATAAAGTGGAAAGCAAACATGTCATATTAGAAGAATTTTGTGGTCGTGCTTACTGTCCTTTTATTTATATTACAATATTTAGTATATTCATAATAATTACAACCGTGAATATTGAAACATCATATCGTTTTTTATTTTTAAGTGAATCGTTTGTCAAATGAAAAATAAACAGAAATAATTCAAGCGGTTAAACTTAATAAGTGCCTTTTTCGAGAGATATAAGCGGTTGATATATAAACTTTGCTTCTACATTACCGAGGTATATAGGCGGCCGAATTAGAATTAGAATTGTTATTTACCTGGACCCTTACCGAGATAAAGCTGTTAATGTGAAGTTAACCTGTACCTATGCCGTGATATTGCTTTATCTCAAAACAAGTACAATTGTCTTAACACACGTTCTTTTTATGATAATTGTATTACGTTACCATAACTATATTTGTTTCTTTGCTATATTCATGGTTTTCATTGATGCGTTATTTTCCTTTAAGTCAACTTTGACCTGTCTTAAATTAATTAACTACGAATTTGTATATAGTATAAATTTATAGACTTGGTTTGTTATTTACTTAAACTTAAACTATTTTTGTATTGACATTTTATCTAGTTGTTTTAAAGTCCTTATTCCGTAAAGATCTAAACACATCAAAATAACTGTTAAAATGCTGCTATTTCTTCTTTTTCTATCAAAACATCTCCGGGGAATTTCATTTCACTTTTAGCTGATACTACGCTCCAAATATGCAATTCTGACTGTTAATTCCTGAACATGATTAATTTGTTTGAATAAAACTTGCCAATTTTGTACACTTATAGCTACATGAAACAAACATTTCAGCCATTAATTGAAAATTGTCTTTATAAGTTAGACAGATTCAGTTGGTATTAAGTTTTATTGTAACTGCACATCAGATAATTCCATTTTGTTCAGAATGGTCGACTCAATCATGTATTAATGTTATAAAAATACTAAGGAGTGGTACTCATTCAAAGGTTTTTTTTCTGTAAAATAAAGGAAATAATGGAGCCGATTAATCATAAGTATAAAATGCAATTAGCACTTGTTAAAAACAGATATTCAATATATATATGCAGTGCATTGTTCCGTTATGGCATTGATGGCAAAGTAGATTTACAGCTATCAAAACAAGAACATTATATTGTATATTTGTCAAGAACTTGATAAAAGCCATGAATACTAGGAAATTGTAAGAAACCATGACGTTGCCATTAGTTAAAAACAATATTAAATATATGCTGCTAGTGGTGTTTTTTGTTTTGGTTTTTTACTTTGAAAACAAATGCAAATGATAAAGGAGATCTACGAAAGACATTATTATAACATAATCACAAAAATTCATTCCGAAGAGCTGATTTATATCTAGGGATGAAGAATTTTAATCAGCTTCAACATGCTTTATATTGATTATATCTGTGCTTCATTAAACATAATTTAATTTCTAAGAAGATTATGTTGTGTTTTTATTTCAATTATATATCTGTTTTCCTCTTCCCTTACTTCCATCGGAAAAATGGACTGTTTTATTTCAGGCATTTTATAAATAGCGAATATTATCATAATTACTACCACTTTAGCAAATCTTTCGAAGAATCTCTACCATCATGTGAAGAATATCAGTCCGAATGAGCACTTAATTGAGATTTCCTAACTCATTAAATATGATTAAATGGTGTTTGTGACATACATGGGAGCGTCACAGCACCTGATTAAAGGAAGTTACGTCATGCGTAATTAATGTTCATCCAGCTTAAAAAAGAAGTGGAGGACACAAATATGTAAGACGTTCTGTTGGAAAGAATATGTATTGTGAATACATGCATAAGTTAACGTTAATATAAAGCATTTGAATATGTAGCAATGAATTGGTATTACCACCATGTTTGAAAATATATAGTAAAAACAACTGATTTCAAAAATCGAAACAATTTTTCTTTGATAAATAAATTGTTGCAATAATTGTATTCCAGAGGACTATATAATAGAGAGAGGAACAATTTATATACTTAAAACTACAAATTATCATAACTGCCAATTGATTTTGTTTGTTAAAGACATGTTTTTATGTGGAATTTTGACGAAATGGAGGTGTTATGATCAATAAATTGATACAGTAATTACAACAAAATAGAATTATGTACAATTAAATACGTTCACAACTTGTTTTGTTGAAAAGTTCTATAAGTTTGCCTGATATTATTAAAGAAGCGAAATTGAGAATGTTAATAACTAATATTATTTTCTACATTATGTTATTCATCATATATATTTTGACAGGTTATATGGTACTTTATAAACGGTTGTTTGCATATACGAGTAAAACCTCGCACGACTGATTAAGGCCGACTGAATTTTAAAAATCTGATTAAAATTGAATAAAAGATGTGTTGGCATATTCATCGGATATTTTTAGACCTAAACGTGGAAATTGATTTTTTTCTGGATTCTAGAACTATCAGCATATATATAGGGGTTAACTTGTTGGGGATAAATTATCAACATATTTTTACAAAAAAGAACGTAGTCATATAAATGCTTACACGTTATATGAATTCCATAATCTTACCATAAGTCATATTTTTTGTTTAGGAATACACCTGACACCTGGCAATTCTTTAATGGGTATTTTATAGACAAATATCTTTAGTAATTGCTTTACAATTGTTTGGTACCTAAGAAATCTAAATAAAATAAATCCGGAGGCATACGATATACGACCAAAAACTTATACTGTTAATTATAACCTGGTTTTCATGGTTACTATGATATAACTGTTTCAGCTGTGGCTAGAATAATTTGTAAAAAGTATCACATAAATATATGATGCACAATGAAGCATATCACATAACACAGTGATATATATCCTAGCATGTTTAATAAAGTTTCATCCACGGATTGCAGACAAATAATGTTTGTAAAATCTTTGTGAGACTGGGAAGTGAAATGAAAATGACGAACAGTTTATGTTCCGTTTTAGTGCGTTAAAAATTAAGCTGTTACGTAAAACAATAAAAAGATATAACACAGACAAAATGTAATGTAATACACAAGCCGTGTGTTACTGCCAATATATCATATAAAAGGTAATTGATGCCTTTGTTATTTTATTTTAGTTCACTATGAGTAGCATTAATTTGTATTCGAAAATCACCTGGTTTAAACGTTGGAAGATCATTTATTTTATAAGCTGTGAAATAATTTTTTACCAATTCCGACACCCATGATTTCACGAGTATAACGATTTTGCCTTAATCAATTATTTCATCTTTAACAAGTATGTATAAGTTTCAATCCAGAAACTCATTTCCAGTCCTTTTAATATCAACCGGATGAATAAGTTTACATTTATATTATGTGATAATTAGTAAACTAGCAATATAAAGATTCGTTGTTATATCAATGTACCACTTTCCTTGAAAAATTTAATTAAATGTAGAATATCGTGAATGTAATTCAAATGTAACAAACTGTTTAATTTAAAAAGACATGGAGAAAACTAATGGAAACTAGACATTGCTTTCAGGTCATTGCGTGTCATTTCAGAAACTTACGAGAAGAAGAAAGAGATATGGAGAAACGTTCGCACTGCACTTCATTTAATGTTTATCCTCTAAATATATCAATGTTTTGATAAATTTTGAAATATGATATAACAATAGAAAATCAGAAAAGCGTAGTAATCGAATGTCGCTCCTACATATCGAAATCTATAAATTTAACTACAATCTTTGAAATAAATCTGCCATTTTAAGTAATTTAGTTATCTATTAAATATATGTCTAAGTTTGTATGGCAAAATAAGCGGGTTCAATGAAGAAATATCTTATACATTCATAGGCTTAAATGTGTTGTTTGAATTAATAACCTTGCAGAAAAACAAATGTGTACGCAAATATTACATGAAAATGAATCACGATGTTTCATTATAACGTTATTTTAAACGGTTTTCCTTCAGAGAAATATTTTGTAAATGATTTACTTTTGTCTTGCCGGAAACTTATTTATGGTTTGTTCTGTTGTAAGAGCTTAAAGAGGTACAACTAAATTAATTATTAGTTGGAGAACTATATCTATGCTAGGTAAGGTAGAAAGAACTTGATTTTTTTCGTGGAAAGAACAAGAATGGAATAAGTGTAATGACCTAAAATAAAATGCTGTTCTTATCTGATACAAAAGTTTCTTTGAGTTTGTTTCATTTATTTCTACTAATCTAAAGTGAAAAAGTATGTCCTACATTAAAAGTGTCCTAGATTACAAATGACGTTCATCGTGAAGCCTTGCTAAATAGAAAACTCTTTGTATGGAAATGTCATTATTTATTATTAAAATGTGCATTTATGTTCATACAAAAAGTTTCTGTTTTTCATTATCTCATACTGACTTTAGTATATTCACAATATTCACAACAAATATTGTTTCCAGGGAGAAAAATGAAGAATAAATGAAAAATGAGACAGTTACGAAATGTAATGTAAATTACATAGAAACAGAAGAACACTGATTTGCATATGTCTAGACAATACTGGTTCAAATGTTATGTTTAAATTAAATATATTTATTCTGCTTTTAGTGTTTTAAAATTGGATGAGCAACATTTAAGGTAATATAAAGAGACATTCAGACTTTTATGTCTAAAATCCTTTTTCAAGTGTCTGTTAATTGTTTACGACAATACAAATCCTGTAACTTGCCATTGAGCTTTAATTGCAATGTGTATACGAAACAAATCATAATGTGTTTACTTCAACCGTTCATATTTTACTAGTCTTAAATTGGACAGACACTGAAAAATTGCATCACCCAAAGCACTGCTTAAGTCATATCGGCATTTAGAAGTACTAGGGGACAATAATGGGAAGAAGACATACATCACATGATTAATGAATGAGACAGATGGAAAAGTTATACCGCACTTTCCTTTCCTACGAAGTTATGAACCAGCTGGTAAATGTGAGCAACTGCATTGTCGTGATTAAAGCACAGACTTTGCTCGCAACAATTGGAATTCATCAGAGAAAATAGGATTAAAACACTTTTGTTTTTTTCCTATTGATTGTTTTAACCATTGTTAGTCTATCCAACGGGAATTTCCTCGGATATTATATATAATAACCTCGGAGTTAATACGGATTGAAAGTAGTTCTACCACGTGTACACAGAGAGTGTAATCTTCGATAACGTAAAACGAATGTATATATTTGACGCCCAAAAGAAAATTAAGTCTGTTTCAGTACAATTTTGATTGAAAATACATGTATGTGTGACAACCATTTTTAATTTAAATATGCCAACTGATGTAATAACATTAAACAAATGCGACTCAATGTCAACAGGTTGGCATTTGCACATTTGGTTTCTACAACCATAATAATAAATATATAAATAATGTATTGTTTGCTTTTGTATTTATGAAGTGGGCATTTACTTGATATATTGGAAATAAACTTGTCAACAACTCCCAGCATTAAATTACTGTTTGTTTACATAACTAGTTTATAAGCGTATGTTAGACCAAAATACCGTATCCGTTCTGTGTATTCATACTATTACGTTTGAAGTCTTTATCCGAGGCTGACGGAAAGGGCCAAAAAGTTGTGACTGTAAGTCTATCTTTGGCGGCGTTTCTAGGACTAAAAATCTTAATTCCAAGTTTCATCACCTGAAAGTAAATCAGAAATATGAGGGTTTCTTTCACAATTTTTGTAGAAAACATTTAGCCATTTTACAAGGGTAATCAGTCAGGAGGGGACTTAACCTATCGAGCTCATTCAGACGCTTTGTTTAATAACGTTTTCAGCAATAGTAATATCACCCAATTTTGGTATAAATAGTTTGTGCTGACGAAGATGGGGGTCATCTTAATTTACGTCAGTTTTACCGTCTTTTAATGTCCTTTGCCATCTGCAAAAGACCGTTTAGACATATTAGAAGCCCTATTTCAAAATTGATTCTGTTTAACTTACACAGTTACATAACATGTATGCATGAAAACACATACTTTGCATTTTTCAATATATTCAATATATTTAGAAAAAACAGAAAGTGAATATTAACAGTACGTGTGAACTTCCTCTTAAACGTCCACAATTTCCAAATTGTTCTAAAATTTTATAGAAGGTAGTCGGCGATTCAATTGAATGTATGACCCTCGTTAATACTTTCTTCTGTTGATTGCAAGAAATTCTTTACTGACTTTCATTAAATATCCATCATATAGTTCACTCGCGCTCTCATTATTTAATGTCCTATGTCGATCTTATTTTGCACTGAATATAGTTGATATTTATATTTCAATGTTTCTATGACGAAATATTCAATAAACAGTTATATATCTTGATAATGAAATTAATGGAAAGGTAACAAAACTTATTTATTTGACACATGTATTAGAGTTTCGCTTATTCAAATTAGACATAAATATGGTGTGTCAAAAAGGTTCTTCGGCATCTTAGCATAGAATAAGAGGACGTAGGTCTTTATTTACATATCAATTCTTAAGAGACACATCAGCGTGTTCTATGACTGTGAATGAACGGTCAGCTAACCAATTAAAATACAGTAATTGATATCAAGGGAGCTGTTATCTAGTAAAAAGACCAGTAGACCTAGATATATTAACCATCCTGGAATCAGTTTATGTTGTTTTTCTCTAGTTTAATGTAATTTCATATCCTAAATTGAAGAAACGCATTCTGGCATCAGTGTTTCCCTCCGTATAATTATGTCTAAATAACAACGTGGTATCTTTTTATTCTCTTGTTATTCTGCTTATTTTTTCTGATAGTTGAATCATCCTCAGTTATTCTCTCCGTCGTTTACTTTAAGAAAATGTTTATTTTGCACGAATTTTCAATATTAGAAATCATAAGATGCTACAATTTTGTTCAGCAATTCAAGATTATTTCCAATTACAGGCTTAATCAGATGCGATGCGGTACGCACGATAAAAAATTCTTTGTAATGATATCAAAATTGGTTTGTTAAAAGACGATCTTGATATAGAACTTGTATTATCTCTAGTGGATATTTCTAGGCCAGAATCTCACGAGGCATGAGAGCACCCATTGTGATCTGATCTTTCGACCTTAAAGAGACCAAATAAAAATATCCATGACAAGATAGTCTTACAAATAATAGAGCATCTTGTTTATCATATTTGATGTTCTTTCTCTTTTGTATCACAGGCAAAAATAAAAATATGTTCCTTGTCGTCACAATATGAAACCCCAGAAAAAAAAATTAAAAAAGTACGAGCACCTTTTCTATCGTTATCCCTTCCCCTGTCGTCTCAATAAGTAACCCCCACCCCTAAAAAATCGCCAATCAGCCAGCATACTATATTTTTATCCCCTACAGACAGTGCGGTATCTATAGTGAGGGTAATACCTACCCCAGTAAACGTACTTAACTGTTTTCAGAAGAAAGGTCTGTAATCTATGATACGATGACTATTTTATACATTGTCAGCCGTGACGTCAGCAACATAAGGGGCGATCCTTCGGCAGCAATAAAAACAAGAAAATTGCATACTCAGTTTTTACGGATTCGGATTATGTCTTTGTCAGAATGCATATGCATGGCATAATGCGGTAAATATAGCACACTTTGTGCAGGTATATACTGGTTTATTTTATATATCACCTCAGACACCGAAGGGACAAGCGAGGACTATTTGTATCTTAAACGATAGAAGTTTATAGCATGACGCTACGATTATTTGTAAAACATATGCACGTGTCAGTGTTTTTTTATTTCTTTTCTTTTCATTTATCCAAATAAAATAAATGAAATACAATAAAACGTTGAAACGTTCTTCCTGATCCATCGATTAAAACATAAACTATTTTGTTCCTGAAATAAGTATTAATGATAATTTTGATAACCGCCTGACACCAAAACTGTGGCAAAGACTGAAAGACAGAACAGGTATAAAAGACATGTACATAACTCGGAGTCATGTTTCACCTTAACATCCCTGTGAGTTGTAAAACGTTGCAAATTTTGAGTTCATGTTAAACCAATAATTATTTTTGGTCGACTCTATTATTGAAATCTTTTAACAAATAAAATATCTCATATGAAAATGTACACATAATTTATTCTCGAAACACCATACTGTCTATTTAGGTTTCGACATTCTATTCTTTTGTGAATACCAAATCATACAAACAGTCCATGCATTTCGCTATTCTTAAACCAATTAGTTATGTTTTAGAAAAAGTTTAACTTCTGTTTTAGTCAATGTTTATTCTATGTGTAATAAGAAACTCAAATAACAAAAAGAAATGTTGCTAAGACTTTAGATGATATCCATTTCCTATTTAGTTTTTCCTCATTATATCTTTGACAAATAGCATTATCTTTTATCTAAAAAGGATGTTTATACATAATGAAGACGTTATACCGAGTAGTAGTTTGTTTTTATTTGTTTTTTGTTAACTACCTCATTTAATGAAATCACTTTTATGAGACTATATGATGTTTTTCACGAACGAATGAATCTTGAAAGAATGTTTTTAAACTTGCAATTCATCTTTAATTTGCGTATTGAACCATTTAAACATTTGAAATCCTAATCTACGTGTAATTTTATAGTCCAGACATGTTAAACATACATCTTGAAAAAGAACATATTAAAATTTTTCTGTCGTTTATTTCAGTAAAATGTCTTTCAGTTTGGTTATTTATTTAATGGTCCAATAATTTTCGACAATAAATATGTCTGAATATGTTCTGTCTTACTCAGTTGCTCAGTTTTTTGTTTGTTGTGTCTTAAAAGTAAAATATCTAAAGACAAGTTTATCTAAAATATTCTGCAGCATAAAATTCATATGAAGGTTGTGTAAAACAATCTTCTATACAAATATGAACAGCAAGAGTCATATCTTTCATTCAAATCATTTTTCACATAAGTACGTGTATAATGAAACTAAAATCAGAACTGTCGCATTTAAATATATTATATATAATTTTAAATATCTTCAATGCAAATTTCTGTCATGTCGTTGTCGTAGCCTTTCTTATTTATATGTTATTTATTCAAGTGTATGCATACAATATTTATGGATGAGCTGTGTTTTCTTCAAGGTAAATATAAATCGTGCCCTATGGTTTCATGCTTTAATATACATTTTTTTCTTTTAAATTTGTTACAACGTCAAACTGACTGATAGTTTAAACTTTATACTGTTTTGATAAATACTGCACATTAAATACTTAGATGTCAAAGAAAAGATAAAAAGTCAAAACTAAATATTTCATATTATATCATTGTTATTTCTATTAACACAAAGGTAGACTTAATTTAGATTAATTCAATTGGTCAAGATTTTGAAGGAAAGGAATATAAGCATTATCATTTTAATTTTCTAAAAATGAAACAAGATAAAGAAAGTGCATCTAAAATGATGTAAAGACTTTTACTGTCAATTTCGAATTACCACCTATGAACTGCTCATATGAAAGTTTTGTGTCATTTTTTTCGCGTAGGAAGTAATGGGACTTTTATTTCGTCTCAATCGATGATGTTGGACAAACCTACTATATCACATAGTAATGCTATTTATTTATAAAATAATACTGCAGAAGTAAAGCTCACATATCTATATGTTTGCATACAAAAAATCATCAAGATCTGAGATGTTGTCAAATTTCGGTCGGAAAGTAGCGAGCTACCTTAATTTTAAACCTACATTTGTAAAAAGCAGCGTTGACCTCTAAAATTATCCCCCAAATTTTAAGAAGTGTGTTATTGATATGCAAGCTTATAAAAAATTAAACAGTAAAAGTCCATTTACTGTAGTATATCCACGCAAATGAATAATTTACGTGTTTCATTTTTTTAACAAATTTTCCTTATCCTTTAGACTGCATTGTTGATATACAATGTGCGTTTATTCATAATTGCAGTTTTGATAAATAATGATGTTCTTTCAAATACATATAAATTTTATTGTTATATGAATGAAGAGATCACGAAGAGTTGAGAAATAGTACCATTTATTTGCTTTTCTATAAACCTAATCCAAAAAAAAGCTTTGACTTATCTAATGAACTCTAAAAAACATATTCACCTACCGTTGCAATTTAATAAAATCAGTTGGTAAAAAGGAATGTTTCTTGATACACTGTGCAATTTTCATTACTTTTAAAGTGACATTGTGCCCATCCAAAGGCACATAGTGAGTGAATGGGTGAAAGTCAAATTAAGTTTTCATTTGTCCATGATTCCCTTCAATTTCATAATTAAGTTCGCAAAAACAATGAATAACTCACAGATCCACACAAAATTTCTGTAAATATCCATAAGAATTTACCTATAATGCTTAGTTTATAAAAAGAGTGGGACAGTCTTTTCAAATTTCAGACAGATTTATAATTTAACCCTAAATATTTTCCAATATTAACTATTGGTCAATCACCATTTTGACAGTCAATCTTTTGAAATATAAAGTTAATTCAGCTCAACTTGACCTTGAAAATATGAGCATAATGTCACTTTTTAAAGTGACATTGTGCCCATCCAAAGGCATATAGTGAGTGAATGGGTGAAAGTCAAATTAAGTTTTCATTTGTCCATGATTCCCTTCAATTTCATAATTAAGTTCGCAAAAACAATGAATAACTCACAGATCCACACAAAATTTCTGTAAATATCCATAAGAATTTACCTATAATGCTTAGTTTATAAAAAGAGTGGGACAGTCTTTTCAAATTTCAGACAGATTTATAATTTTACCCTAAATATTTTCCAATATTAACTATTGGTCAATCACCATTTTGACAGTCAATCTTTTGAAATATAAAGTTAATTCAGCTCAACTTGACCTTGAAAATATGAGCATAATGTCACTTTAAATTAATTCATAAGTGTCAAAGTGAAACGATGTCGGCGCATGTCTGCAGTGTCGTTGGCATCACGATGTTTCTTCTTTTAAGTCAGCTGTTGGACGAAGTTAAGTTTTTTTTCAAAATAAAGTTCGTTTTAGAAATTACAGTTTTCATGCCGGGTCCACCACTTAATTATTATTACCCTATGCCAGTAAATGTCGTATACGATGACTATTTCAGAAATGCAATTGTCTAGGAGGGTGTCGACAATACAGTAGATCGTTTTGTCAACAATGCAGCAGATCGTTTTATGAATTGACTGTCTTCAACTGTATTCCTTCCTTACTTAAAGTTCTAAATAACCCTTTAACATAAGCGTTTGTTATACAGTTTAAGTTTCTTCACTATTTTAATTACTTTAGTGTTTTGTAGACGTTTACCCAAGTTTATAACTGATGTTTTTATTTGCAAGATAGTAATTTTAAACAAGAGGGCCCAGATGGTTCTTGATCGCTCACCTGAGAAATAGGTCAAAATGTCAAAGTTGAACCCTTCTCACCCCCAGAAACAAGTGACAGCTAAATCTGAACAATTTTGTGTACTCAGTCACCAAGGAAATTTTTGTGTAAAATAATTTCAAAATTGAACCAGGGGTTTAAATGTTGTTTAGATGTTGTTTTTTCTAGATTTTTTTTACTATAAACATACGAGTAGAAGGAAAATCAATGGCTCATGGGATAGGGTCAATGTTGACCCTAGTGCTTTTATTTAAACCAACTTGGTAGACGCCTACTAGAAGTTGTTTCATGCCAAATATCTAAGCTCTACCTCTTTCGCTTTTGTACAAAAAGATTTTTAAGAATTTTTGTAATTAAATCTTTCGGTTGCCATGGCAACCATAGTGTTTGGTATGGAATTTATTTTTTTCACCGAATTTGGTAGAGTTTCAGGCAAGGAATATCTCTGCAAAATTTCAAGACTTGTTCCTTAGGATATGTTGCCTGCTTTTTAAATTTGTCTTTTGACGTCTTATCTGTGATACGCAGGCTTCATAACCTCTGATCCCCTTTCAAAATTCCATTTTATTTAGTTCCGTCCATTGTTTTCTCGTTTAGGGCACACGCTTTTTATTACTTGGGGGACCATACGCCGCTTTTCATGGAATGGCACGGAAGTGTCACATTGAAGGTTCCATGATAACCGCCGTATGAACACATCTGCGGATGTTTCTAAATTCAAAATTTTACTGTTTCATGTTTAAATGTTGAATTCTGCTTAAGCCGGTGCTAGGGGGCGTGGACGGTAACTTGCACTTTCCAGTACCGTCCATGAACAGGCTCAATCAAACCGAGCCTGCAACATTTTCAATTTTGCCGTGTTGGGCTTTCTTAAGGGATTCTGTATTTATCTATTTTATGATCACATCCGTGTTATTTGTGCCGTGTGGCGGCTGTAAAAAGTCTCCCCGTACATTTAATCAATGATGTTATATTTTCGATCCTTGAAGATCGTTCAGCACGACATTATTGTTGTGATTGTGGTATTTTTAGTTTCAACTTTTCGGCATTTTCTAGTTGGGTGGTTCCAATATTCCTACTTGAATAATGTTGAATCACCCTTAGGATATGTTGCCTGCTTTTTAAATTTGTCTTTTGACGTCTTATCTGTGATACGCAGGCTTCATAACCTCTGATCCCCTTTCAAAATTCCATTTTATTTAGTTCTGCCCATTGTTTTCTCGTTTAGGGCACACGCTTTTTATTACTTGGGGGACCATACGCCGCTTTTCATGGAATGGCACGGAAGTGTCACATTGAAGGTTCCATGATAACCGCCGTATGAACACATCTGCGGATGTTTCTAAATTCAAAATTTTACTGTTTCATGTTTAAATGTTGAATTCTGCTTAAGCCGATGCTAGGGGGCGTGGACGGTAACTAGCACTTTCCAGTACCGTCCATGAACAGGCTCAATCAAACCGAGCCTGCAACATTTTCAATTTTGCCGTGATGGGCTTTCTTTAGGGATTCTGTATTTATCTATTTTATTTGTTGACGCACGGACCCACACACACACACACACACACGGACGATGGACGACGGACAATGGGCCATCACAAAAGCTCACCTTAAGGACATTGTAAAATGTAAATGTAATAAAAGTCAAAATAAAATATTGTAAATATTTATCTGTATGATGATTTTATAGCTTTTAAAAGCTTTTTAATGTCTGCTTCCTGTGGGAAAGGCTTAAAGTCCTTCACAAACTGTCACATATTACATTTAAGTGGTTAAACTTTGATATATAACCATTACATGGAAGACACACACGTTGGCGTAAGTAATATACCAAAAGCCTTTTTACTATGCTCTTGAGTAGACTTATATCAAAAACCATATTTGATTATATTTGTATTCGATATCATTTTTAAGGAAGAAAGATGGTAATGTATAAAAAGCAAACGTTACATCTTGGTATCTTAAATTGTCAATTAGATTCTAAGAAACATTTTAACATGCATATATTTCATGACTAAGTATAGTGATAAATTTTCACATTTTTCACATTTAGTAAACTATGATCTTGTTTGTTTAAGTGTTGATTCATTTATGTTATTGTTAAGAAATATCAAAATCAAATAAACATGTTATTTGCGAGTCATTTTAGTTTGTTTAGCATTTTAGGCCTAATCGTTATCCTTTCAAACTAAGTTACACGATTTGTTTGCTAGGAGTTGTAAATAGGCCTCATCAAAGCAAGCCTGCAACAGTCTCAGTTTAAACATATTTGGTGTTATTTAGAGATGCCATTTCTCGGTATCTTATTGTCACACCAGCGTTGAAAGTACCGTGTGGAGGCCCTAAAACAAGTACATTAAATTAGAGACGTTTTATTTCGATCCTAAATATGTAAGTGGCATTTGATTGTTTTTCTGTTGGATCCTTTCTACTTATTAAATTATTTTGAATATTCTATAATCATCTTAAGGATATATTACCTGCCTGTGATGTGCATGCATCATAACCTCTGATCCCCTTTCAAAATTCTATTCTTATTTAGTTTCGCCAATAGTGTTGTCGAAAAGACCACACGAAGAACACATCTGCTGATGTTACTAAATTCATAATTTAGCCATTTTATATTTACATGTAAGGTTCTGCTTAAGCGGTGCTAGGGAGCATTGGTGGTGGCTTGCATTTACTAAAACCGTCCATAAACAGACCCAATTGAATTGAGGCTATAACATTTTTTCCATTATGCCGTTTTGGACGTTATTAAGCGATTCCATTTCTCTCTAATACGTCAATTTGTTGTTTTTTAGGAATTGATTCCCTGAAAACCCACTGGGATATATATCCTTAATATAAGTAATTAAGTCATTTCACTGTTTGATTATAGTATTCTAATCCTTTCATTAACTAAGAAAAAGAGGAATCTGTAAAGAAAAAATGTTCAAATATCTATCTTCATTATTTATATTTGTATAAATATTTATTACTTTCATTTGCAATTTTCCTGTGTCACGAAACTACCAAAGCTCGAAATAAGATTTGATATTTTCTGATGACCGAGGTTACAATGCAAAGTATTTGGATTCCAGATGAAGTTGCGTAATGACAGGTTAAAATACGGGTCATTCAGTGACAATTTGTTAATTTCAAGCAGACATCAATCTCAAGAAACGTCGTTAAGACAGGAAAGTATTAAGTGACCATAGCACAGGGTGTGTCCGCATGGAAGCCCAACACAGAGGTATCAAAAAATGTATAAATGTGTTTCTTAATTATGAAACATGCGTTTCATAGCTGTATTGAACATGTTCCTCGTGAGACTTTCCCTTTCTTGAAATGTAGATCTCTAGATTATTTTTTAATTAACTATCAAGTTTGGCGAAGATATGAGCAGACTTTTGTGTTATAACCATTAACTTCTAGAGAAAATATGAAAAACGAATGCAGTTTTACATTGAAAACTTATTGATGGAATTATAAGATATTTGAGTCAGACAAATATGACGTCCAATTTAAGATATTTTATCTATATGATCGATTTTGTAAATGCAATCATAAATCCAAATATTGCAGATGCATGCAAATATTTTTTCAAAGCCATTTCCAATCGATTATATGGAAAGTTTTAGATTTCAACAAAGTAGAGACATACCACGAGAACATTACTGCACAGTGTTCTTATAATTTAGTTTCATAATTTAAGATATCAATTAGATATAAAATACTTATTTTAATAACATTTTGGTGGTCTGTTGTAAAATCATTTTGAATCAGATTATTGTCATTTGCGTCTTTCATTGATCATTTCTTTTCATTTTATTTTAGTAATTCACTTACAGTTATTTGGTTTTTTCTCACATGTTAAAGCTGCATGCCCATTTGCAATGTGTAAATTACTTTCTTTGTTCACTTGACAATAGTTCACTTTCAAATATATTTTATATTAAATATAATAATTATTTCCGTTTCAAAGTCGGCAGAATGTCGTCTGCTTATGTTTTGCATATTCATATAGCGTATGAATATTGGCGGGAAAATGCTCGTTTTCTCGTGCTGAGTATAAAAACACAACTCGGCGTGTTTTAGGTCATTCGAGGATTTATATTGGTAGCGAAACATATCTTTCTAGTATTTCCCTGCCACCCACCCAATTTTATCTTAATTAGGACAGCTTATAACTGACAAGTTTTGTTATATATAGATTGGATCTGTTCAAGTTTAATAATAAGTTTTTCGTTTCAGTTTTCCTTCATCCGATGCTTCCGAGAAATAGTGTGGCTTTCGTCATTTTCTGGTTCTTTGAAGTCTTCATTTTAGTGCATATAGAACTGAAATTCGACGAATGCTTTATTCCATGAAAGCGACGACGTATTACAGACGTCAGGCGATATATTAGCACAGACATCTTGATTTTGAAATGAATTGTCAATATATGATACCAATAATAAAATAGTGAAAAACAGAATCCCTAAAGAAAGTCCAACACGCCAAAATTGAAAATGGTGCAGGCTCGGTTTGATTAAGCCTGTTCAGGGACGGTACTGGAAAGACATTTTTACAAGGATGTATTTATAACTTATTTTGTTTAATCATTCAATACTTCAAAATATACATCTTTATATGTACATGTGTATTTAATCACAAGTTCAGGTTGTATTGTGAATTATTAAGTGTCTTCCGGTAAAACCATAATGCAATATATTTTTATTGTTTAAAGACTAAATGCATATACCATATCCTCTTTCAAAATTCCATTTTATGTAGTTCCGCCCATTGTTGCACACGCATTTTTTACTTGGGGACCATATGCCGCTTTTCATGGAATGGACTTACGTGTCACATTGAAGGTTCCATGATAACTGTCATATGAACACATCTCCGGATGCGGATGTGCTAGGGGGCGTGGACGGTAAATTGCACTTTCCAGTACCGTCCATGAACAGGCTCAATCAAACCGAGCCTGCAATTTTTTCAATTTTGCCGTGTCGGGCTTTCTTTAGGGATTCTGTTTTTCTCTATTTTATGGTCACATCAGTGTTATTTCACGGCGTCTCAACGCCGTGATATTGTGATGGCGGGCGTAAAAAGTTTCCCCGTACATTTAATCGAAGATGTTATATTTTCGATCCTTGAAGATCGTTCAGCACAACATAATTGTTGTGGATACATGTTATGTGGTATTTTTAGTTTCTTATATTTGGCCTTTTTGAACTTGGGTGGTTCCAGTATTCCTACTTGAATACTGTATAATCACCCTTAGGATATGTTGCCTGCTTTTTAAATTGTCTTTTGACGTCTTATCTGTGATATGCAGGCTTCATAACCTCAGATTCCCCTTTCAAAATTTCATTTTATTTAGTTCCGCCCATTGTTGCACACGCATTTTTTTACTTGGGGACCATATGCCGCTTTTCATGGAATGGCACTTACGTGTCACATTGAAGGTTCCATGATAACTGTCATTTTTAACTTGGGGACCATATGCCGCTTTTCATGGAATGGCACTTATGCGTCACATTGAAGGTTCCATGATAACTGTCATATGAACACATCTGCGGATGTTTCAAAATTCCAAATTGTACCAGTTCGTGTTAAATGTTGAATTCTGCTTAAGCCGGTGCTACGGGGCGTGGACGGTAACTTGCACTTTCCAGTACCGTCCATGAACAGGCTCAATCAAACCGAGCCTGCAACATTTTCAATTTCGCCGTGTTGGGCTTTCTTTAGGGATTCTGTTTTTCTCTATTTTGTAATCTTTAGTGAATAAAAATATTATTATTATATTATATTCTAAAAAAAAACTATGACAATTCGCATGAATCTGGTGGCATGGTGCTTTAATGTTTAATGCATATTAAAAGCTTGCCAAACACTGAAATTTAAATGTCATGAAAACTTAACTTCAGTGGTTCAAAGTTCATTTTATAAAAGTGTTTTGTCGTTTGCTATAAATCCAAAAGATACAATTTGATGGCAGGCATGACTAGGTACTTGTTTGTTATTTTTCATTTGCTTTTACCATTTCAACAGCTGTGCCAAGGTCTCATTTACAATATCTGTCAAATTTAGACACTGATATTATATTCCTGTTTTATATATGGATCAATTTATCGTTTAGCATTTCGTAAATAAACTCGGGTATCGAATAACTAAATATTAAAGCATTTTTATTTAGAAATACTTTGACCGACCAAAACATATTAAAGTACAATGTTGGTTTATCGAATAGAAGTATTTCATTTGATAATTCCATATAACAGAAGCAATTTGTTACAAAAACAAGGAATTGTGTTATCCACTGGTGTATATGCGCATTGGGATATATTTGCATACACATAAACAGTAAACAAAAAACACATCAATGAAATGCATAAGTATGAAGTTCATTTAAATGTAAAATGTCAGATTTTTTTTTAAGTCGTGCTTAGGTCCATATTAAACAATGGTATATTTTGATTATAACAACTGTTAACATTGTGGTTAACTTATTAGATGAGATATTGCACCACTCTTACATATGGTGGCTGACTTGGTACACTTTGCGCGTTGCGTTGTCAAAAGCGACAACACAACCTATATCGTTTTGGTAATTTCGTCTTGTAGTCTTGTTCCTGGCGAAACGCGCCAAACGGCACGTTGTCGCACTGGCGTGTTGTCGTCCTGTCTCTAGCGATTATTCAATCCTTCGATTTGAGCCGAGCGATAATGTGACATCGCGACAACACGCCGCACGACAACGCGCCGTTTGGCGTTCATTCTTAGCAACAGGACGACAAGACGAAAGTCCGACAACGCACTAACGAGTTCCAAAAATCAGCCACCATACTTACATATGTGGTTTAATAAGTTAATATAATATCCCAGTTGTATTCTTTCTGAGAATGTTTTGCAATTCTTTAAATATCAAACCACATCTTGTATTATAATTTTGTTATATGTATCACAGCTTACGATATTCTTGAATTCTGTGAACTAAATAAAGTCCATGATATGCTTAATGTCATACTACAATTTGTTATGATATGAATCAATATATGGAAGAAAAAATAACATATTTGATAGAAATGTAAGATGACGATTTCAGAGAATAAATATCAAATTATTGTAATTATGACATTATTGGCAAGCTGAGCAGACAAATTATCATTCTACGAATAGATAAGATGTTCTCGTTACAAGGGTTGAATTAGTGTCCGGAGAGAAACATCTCGTGCGCATAAAGGATATATGTTTCTATATATCGGAAATGTTCCTAGATATTATACATATCACAAGATTTGTTTTCTTTTTCAAAGCACATTTTTGCGTGATATCTAGTATTCTCCATTATAATTACATAGAAATGAGAGAAATAATCTATCATTATGAAAACCTGTTAGGAGAAGAATTTCATAAGACATGGTGTCTTTAATTCTATTCCTGTTTTTTAAGAATATTTGAATTGCTCTCTGTATATTGTAAATTGTAACATGTATATATATTCTGAGAAATAAAGTATGTTTAAACTAAACTAAAACTAAGTAAACAGGGCATTAATAGAATGTCCCGCTTGGTTGATCTGCCACCATTGCATTCCAGCAAAAAATTCATTTCACACTACAATTCGATATGCCCTCCTATGTTGTTGAATATTGCATCAGGGCATTGCTTACGAATTTAGGCAGCACACCATTTTTTATAATCACTAACGGAGTATATCAAAAATGTATTTACTTTAGACATACTCTTCTACAATCCGAATCATATTGACAGAGCATATGACCTTGTGGTTAAACAGTCTGCATCTCTACCCAGGGATTGTGAGTTCTAGCCCTACTGGAGTCCAGGCCTAATTTCCTCATGTGACACCAAAACTTCTTTGAGATTGAGGAGTGCTATAAATATGTTTTAAGCTTCCTTCACAGTCAAGCTAAACTATAATGATGCTTAAACTAAATCCAGACTATCAGATCCGTCTTGCCTTTATTGAACGCCACCCTTCCTTTGTGTGATCTTGTGTTTTCATATTTTATTGCGTGCACAATGTTAGAAAATAATGGATTTTAATTCTTACTGAACCAGCGTTGAAGTTTGATGTTCACAGAGAAACAACACATTTAAATGTATTATTTGAAATGTCCATACATGAAAATCAGACAATATAATATATTTCAATATAAAGTACACTTTTTATTCGTTGCGCTAGTTTTCATGAATTTCCAGATAGGCGTTAGATATTCCGTCATGTTGCGCTTTTATTTCAGTTAAGAATATTTTGAACACATATTAGTTTGCAAAAGTTAATTATAAAATCGCAATTATATATTCTCTATTTAGGAAGGAAACACGAAGAAGACCTAATGCAATATTTAAATCATTTTAAGATAGTTGAGAAACAAATTCAAAACATAGCATCAGCATAACAGTAATTTTGACGGCAATTTTGACATGCCTATTCACATGCCAATGATGCATTGTCACTCTTGATGTGAATGTTTATGGAAAATTTCCAGTTTGTTTCTTCTTGAATTTGCCTTTAACACAATGAATAAATGTTCAAAGTGAACAAGAAATTTGTATTAACGTAAAATATTAGATAAGGGAATTAATATGTATCATAATCATGAAATGTCAGCCAATTTAGTTTGAAAACTGCCAATTTATCAAGTAATGATAATACGGTATCCGGGAACTTGGCAGACGAATGGCGTTCAATCTTATTGATCAATGAAACAAATTCTAACATTATTACCAAAATATTAATGTCGCGTCTTTAAGATATTGATGAAGCTTGTGAAATTATACAAAAACACGAAATAAAATGAAAGAAAAGTTCAAATATGATACTTCATATAACCATGCAGGAATTATTTCTCAATGCTATCACGACAATATTATTTGATGCAAAATATCAATTGGCCACACCGGCATGCAAATGTTCGTGATTAGATCTGAATTGTTCAACTTACCTAAATAACGGTTTATATATTCTGTAAATTACCAATATGCCATGTATTATCAGCCTTTAGATAGATAAAGGTAGACCTAGGGAGCACATTATTTCGGCCAAATCATCCCAATTTTACATATGAATCAAAATTAGTACGTTTTTTTTCTATCATTGGCAAAACATTAAAGGTTTCTCACCACAAATTTTTACATTTTGAAAGACCTTCAATTATTATAAGGATTTTACACCGATTTATTTTTACTTTTAAAAAGAAATCTAGACTAAAATGTGTATGATATGGATTTAATAGGAACCTTTTAGACTCTGGTAATGATAACCTGATAGGTGTGAGATTTGTATTTGATAAGGAGTTTTAGACTCGGGCTTAATTGCTAAGATTGGATCCAATATTGATTTTTGTTGGAACATCACATGATACAAATGCTGAAAGTGTGTGAAATGTTTATTTAAAGTCGACATCGGAAATTCATTCGAAAAGACATATATTTATTTTACTTTTGGAATACATGTATACAAAAGTTACTCACTTCCAGAAGAAACAAAGGATTCTTCAACATGCAATGTTGAGAGCAAGATAACACCGTGATTTCATGGAACCTCAGTTTAGTAACTTAATGTTGTTTTATTTTGAGATCGAATTTACGATCCACAGCTTTAGTAATTTTAAAGTGTAAACATTCTTATCGCATGTGAACTTTTATATAATAGCGATTTTATCAAATAAATCGTTAACAGATTCTTTAAAAGATTGTTTTAACGAAAGTTACAATTTTCAGTGATTACTTTCTGACATACAGTTTGCACATCGCTATATTCGTTTTCTTTATATTACTATTATAATAATTACCATTTATTTGCTATCAAAACTTAAAAATAGTGCATGCAAGTTCTATTCCTTGGAGATATGTAATGGGAATGTCGGTTTTGCACAGCTCTAGACAATTGATGATCTCGTGTAAAACAAACAGATTTACTTCAAATGATGCATGGGAAAACTGAGGAAAGGATTTAATTTTCTTAAGAAATATTTTGAATTCACGAGATGTACGCTGCTTCAAAATAAAGCATTTGATTCATCGTTATTTCTCTTGAGGAATCCGTTCTAGAAAAACAATCAGTCAAAACTACATTTATCATTTCTCCTTTCCTGTAAAATGCCAAAACTTTATGCCTGCTCAGTCTCCCAAAAGTGGAAATATATATTTCAAGATTTACGAATGACGCCGCTATTCATCAAAGCAATTTCTTTTTCAGATGCCTTCATCATTCAATGTAACCATCTAACCAACAATTTCGAAACTTCATGATGTGTCACCAAGGGGGAGGACTTATATCATTTTCCTTTCCGACCGTAACTTAATTTAAATTTCCAGTAAAGAATATCCCCGTTATAAAAAAAATTGAGATCGCGTCTATTGAGAAAAGTCAAAGATTACATACTTAAAGACTGCAACATTTGTCTGTTGCTTATATTCTGTGAAATAAACAGTTGGAATTTAATAAAATCAGTTGGAAAACAGGAATATTTCTTGATAAACAGTGCAATGTTCATCACTTTATTTTAAAATTAATTTATAAGTGTCAAGTAAAACGATTCCGGTGTCTGCAGTATCTTTGGCACCACAACGCTTCTTCTTTCAACTCAACTCAGCTGCTGTAGGAAGTTGTTTCTTTCGAAATAATGCTCGTTTTAGAATTTACAGTTTTCATGCCGGGTTACGTACTTGTTTATTATTACCCTATACCAGTTAATGTCGCATACGACGACCATTTCAGAAATGCAATTGTCTAGGAGGGTGTCAGCAATACAGCAAATCTTTTTATGAAGTGCTTTGTCTTCAATTGTATTCCTTCCTTACTTAAAATATGATAAACAAGATCAACAAGGAAAGGCGGCGTTCAATGAACGTAACCCCCACATGACCAAGCAACAAGACCCAGTGGCAAGGAGGCCAGACGGCCCAAAACAAAAACAGGACACGGCACAAGGCAGAGCATGGACAGGCTAATCACTAAAATGATAAATAAATTGTAACTAATAAGGAATTCAAAGAAAACAAATAAATGATTGAATAATAGGAAATAAATAGTAACTGACAAGGAATTCTAAGAAAACAAATAGAATATTGAACAATAGGTTAAAGTTCTAAATAACCCTTAAAATAAGCGTTTTGTACAGTTTATGTTTCTACACTATTTTGATTGCTTAAGCCATTTGTGGACATTTTACCCAAGTTTATGACTGATGTATTTTTTTTTGCAAGTTAATAATTTATACAAAATATAAAAAGAATTGTAAAAGATGAAATGTAATAAAAATCAAAAGAAAATCTTCTAAATATTTATCTGTATGGTGATTTTATAGCGTAAATAGTTAAAAGCTTTGTAATTTCTGTTTCTTGTGAGAAAGGCTTTAAATCCTTCACAAACTGTCACATATTACATTTAAGTGGTTAAACTTTAATATATAACCATTACATGGAAGACACACACGTGGGCGTAGGTAATATATCAAGTCATTTTACTATGTTCTTAAGTAAACTGTTATCAAAAACCATTTTTGATTATATTTGTATTCGATATCATTTGTTATGGAAGAAAGATGTTAATGTATAAAAAGCAAACGTTACACCTTGGTATCTTAAATTGTCAATTAGATTCTAAGAAACATTTTAACATGCATATCTTACATGTCTAAGTAAAGTGGTAAATTTTCACATTTTTCACGTTTAAAAGAATATGATCTTGTTTGTTTAAGTGTTCATACATTTATGTTTTTGTTAAGAATATCAAAGAAGCATAGCATTTCGAAATATAGTTTTAACATTATGCTCTAAAATAAACATGTTATTTACGAGTCATTTTAGGTTGTTTAGCATTTTTGTCATAATCATTATCCTTTAAATATAAGTTTCACGATTAGTTTGCTAGGTTGTAGATAGGCCTTATCAAAGCAAGCCTGTAACAGTCTCGATTTTTACATTTTTTTGGCGTTCTTTAGAGATGCCGGTTTTTCTGTATTCTATTGTCACATCAGGTTGTAAGTGCTGTGTGAGGCCCTTAACACAGGTACATTAAATAAGAGACGTTATATTTCGATGCCTAGATATTTTGATGGTTTCTTCTGCTGATTCCTTTCGACTTTAAGGATTCCAGATTACCTACTTGAATATTATATAATCCGTATATCCTAAGTCATAATTTCACCTAGGTTTAATTTTCATGTTTAAATTTGTATGGTTTCGGCTTAAGCCGGTGACCGGGGTGGGGGGGCGCATTGGACAGGAGATACGGGGTTTATGCAGGTTTATCACTCTACCATGTCCAAAATAACATGAACAGAAACATCTGAAATATTATAATAGTATCCCTGTAGATAGCAATTTATTCCATTATAGATACCGTGTTCAAGTATGGTTGTGCGATCTGGACTTATATTAATCGGATTCCACATTCCGTCTAATAGTAAGATGATTCAAGACATGATAGTACTCGCTCATTTCTATACTTATTACGCGAATATATTGATACTTAGCTAATTTTCATTAATCTGTGCCTCATTATTTTATCTGTGATGTCTTCTGGTGATGTCACGAAGGTTAACAATCCTCATCCACAAGAGTATTTGAGACTCTTGACTGTGCAAAATTGAGAAGAATGTAAGCGTCATGCTACTTATATGAAAATTTCAAAAACAGAGCATTAATCATACAGGAACGTCGTTAATTATAAAAATATTAAGTGACCCTAGCACAGGGTGTGTCAGCATGGAAGCCCAACACAAACTTTCCATATCTAGGAAAATTAGATCTCTAGATTATGTTTTGAAAATAACTATCAAGTTTGGCGATGATATGAGCAGACCTTCGTGTTATACCCAATAACTTCTAGAGAAAATATGAAATAGTGAATGCAGTAAAATTGCATTAAAAACTCATTGATTGATTATGAGATTTATTTGTTATAATATTTTATCTATATGATCGATTTCGTAAATGCAATCATAAATCCAAATATTGCAGATGCATGCAATTTTTTTTCAAAGCCATTTCCAATTGATTATATGGAAAGTAAGTAGAGACAGATCATGAGATCATTAATGTTCCTATAATCTAGTTTCATAATTTAAGATATCATTTAGATATAAAATACTTCATTTGCTGAGTTATTTTAATAAGATTTTGAGTGTAAGTATCGCCCCTATCATTGATCATTTCTTTCCATTTAATTCACTTACATTCATTTGTTTTTTTCTCATATGTTTAAGCTGCATACCCGTTCGCAATGTGTAAATTACTTTCTTTGTTTACTTGGCAATAGTTTACTTTCAAATATATTCTAAAATAATCATGACAATTTATGAATCTGGAGACATGTTGCTTTAATATTTGATGCATATTGAAAGCTTGCTGTCAAACAAAATGTCTTTAATCTAAATGTCATGAAAACTTAACTTCAGTGGTTGCTGGGAGCGTCATATATTTGTGTTTAAAACGGGCCGTTGGCGTTAAAACTGCATTGACAAAAACCGGAAAAATGTGTTTGCATTTGTATTTTTGTTTCTTGAAATGTGCTTTTTAAATCTGTTTTCATTTTATGAAAGTTTATTGTCGTTTGCTATAAATTCATAAGATACAATTTGATGGCAGCATGACTAGGAACTTGATTGTTATTTTTCATTTGATTTTACCATTTCAGCAGCTGTGCCAAGTTCTCTTTTCTCATATCTTTCAAATTTAGACACTGATATTATATTCCTGTTTTATATATGGACCAATTTATCGTTTAGCATTTCGTAAATAAACTCAGGTATTGAATAACTAATATTAAAGCATTATTATTCAGGAATCCTTTGACTGACCGCACAATATTAAAGTACAATATTGGTTTATCAAATTCATTTGAAAATTCCATATAACAGAAGCAATATGTTTCAAAACCGAGCGCATTTGGGATATATTTGCATGCACTTAATCAACAGTATACCCAAAACATACACATGTTAATCATTTTAATAAGTCGCATCATACAGAATGCCTTTCTTCGGTGATAATAGAGTTTGACCAGTACACGTTTTGTAAAGATGCTCAAAGATTTACCATTTGATTAACTACATGTCGACGGACTTCTAGTAACAATATATCGAGTAAGACTTTTAGGGCTTTCCATGTGGCACTATAGCATCATTTTGCATGAAATAAGTTAATTAGATAAATTAGTTTATCTGAAAACTTATATAATAATTCTACAATTTACTGAACGTATATGTCAATGACATGTATAATTATGAAGTTCATTTGAATATAATATGTCATAAATTTCTTTTTTTTAAGTCGTGCTAAGGTCCAAATAAATAATGGTGTATTTTGATCATAACAGCTGTAACATTGTGGTTAACTTATAAGATGAGATGTTGCACCACTCTTACATATGGTGGCTGACTTGGTACACTTTTGCGTTGCGTTGACGATAGCGACAACATGGTAACCTCATACTAGGTGTAAAATTATTTTCAAACACAACCGCACCTACTTTGCAACCTTCTTTTGAACCATCCGTATAAATATGTATAAAATCTTCATGTTCTTCCTTAATTGCTAGAAACTTCTCTTTGAAGTATTCAGGTGAATTTGATGACTTTTTTATATTTGAAAGGTTAATATTTATTTTCGGGGAATTATAAGTCCAAGGTGGAACATCCTCATCGTCATTTTGAAGGATACTGTCTGGATTAATTTTAAGTTTATCTAAATCATCTTTTAAACGAATGCCTAATGGTTTTAATTTCCTTTGGTTTGTTAACAAATTTTTCAGTATAACTTGGTTTTGAAAATAATATTTTTAGCTGGATTTTTGCTATTAGATGAAATTCTAGTTGCGTATTGAAGTGATAGCTTTTTTCGGCGAAGATGAAGCGATGGTTCCCCAGCTTCCGCATATAGACTTTCTACAGGTGAAGTGCGAAAAGCACCTAAAGCTAAACGTAAACCCTGGTGATGTATGGTATCTAGCATTTGAAGATATGATTTTCTTGCAGACCCATATACTACAGAACCATAATCTAATTTTGATCGGATAAGACTTCTGTATAATTTCAGTAATGTTGAAGAAATTGATCCCCAATTTGTACTTGATAAAACCTTAAGTAAATTTAAAGCTTTTAGGCATTTAGTTTTCAAATGTTTAATATGTGGTATAGAAGAAAGTTTTTTATCAAATATAATTCCTAAAAACTTAGCTTCATCAACTACTGGAATTTAGAACCAGATATGTAAAGTTCAGGGTCATAATGTTGTTTCCGCAATCGACAGAAATAGAATGCTATGCTATGTGCTCTCCCGGTGAGCATTACAGTAAAGCATTTTTTCTGAATGCCCCTATTACCTAAGCATTGCAGTAGGGTGTTAATTTTACACTATACATGTTTTTCAGTATGTTTATCTGTAAGAATGGAATGTCATGCTATGCTGCTCTGATAGCTTAGTAAGCAAAAAAAATCATTTCACACTATAATTCGATATGCCCTCCTATGTTGTTGAATATTGCAGCAGGGCATTGATTACGAATTTAGGCAGGACATCATTTTTTTTCATTATCACTAACAGAGTATGTCAAAATATATTTACTTTACACATACTCTTCTACAATCCAAGTAATATTGGCAAAGCATATGACCTTGTGTTTAAATAATATGCATATCATCTCAGGGTTTGTGAGTTCCAGCCCTACTGGAGTCCTTATTACGTCATGTGACACAAAAACTTTTTGCAATATTGAGGAGTGCTATAAATACATGTACTCGTATGTTTCAAGCTTCCTTCACAGTCAAACTAAACTTATATAGTAATGCTTAAACTAAATAAAATAAAAAAATCAGTTTCATCTTGCCTTCATTGAACACCGCCCTTCCTTTATGATCTTGTTTGTTTCTCCATATGTTACTGCGTGCACATGTTAGAAAATAATGGATTATATTTCTTATTGAACCAGCGTTGACTTTTGATGTTCACAGAGAAACAATACATTTAGAAAAAAATGCCCATACATGAAAATAAGAAAATATCATATATTTAAATATAAAGTACACTTTTTATTCGTTGCGCTAGATTTCCCGCTCCTCTCAAGATAGGCGTTAGGTATACCGTCATGTTGCGCTTTTATTTCATTGAACACAAATAAGGTTGCAAAAGTTAATAATAAAATCGCAATTATGGATGGTCTCTATTTAGGAAGTAAACATGAAGAAGACCTAATGCAATATTTAAAACATTTAAAGATAGTTGAGAAACAAATTCAAAACATAACATCAGCGTAACAATTATTTTGACTGCAATTTCTACATGTCTATTCACATGCCAATGATGCATTGTCACTCTTGATGTGAATGTTTATGGAAAATTTCCAGTTTGTTTCTTCTTGACTTGTCTTTATTCTTGTTATTTTTTTACCTTTAACACAATGAATAAATGTTAAAAGTGAACAAGAAATTTCTATTAACGTAAAATATTAGCTAAGGGAATTAATATGTATCATAATCATTTGAAATATCAGCCATAAGTGCGCCAATTTAGTTTGAAAACCAAATTATCAAGAAATAATAATACGATATCCGGGAACTTGGCAGACGAATGGCGTTCAATCTTATTGATCAATACTTCAAGTTTTAATATTATTACCAAAATATTACTGCAGCATTTTTTAGATATTGATGAATCTTGTGAAACTATACAAAAACACGAAATAAAATGAAAGAAAAGTTCAAATATGGTACTTCATATTACCATGCAGGAACTATTTCTCAAAGCTATCACGACAATATTATTTGATACAAAATGTCAAATGGCCACACCGACATGCAAATGTTCGTGATTAGATCTGAATTGTCCAACTTACCTAAATAACGGTTTTATTCTGTAAATCACTATTAGGCCATGTATTATCAGACTTTAGATAGATAAAGGTAGGACCTAGGGAGCACATTATTACAGTCAAACCATCCTAATTTTACAAATGAATCAAAATTAGTAATTAATAAAATGTCCCTGTTTGTTATTATTTTGTTTTTGTTTAGTTTTTAATTTATGACTTAAAATCTGACGGAAAGTCTGTCTTTATGAGGAAATATTATTAATAGAATTAGGTACATGTACCTAAAATGTTTCCGGATATAACGCCAACTTAAAAGTAAACTAAATGCATCTAATTTATTCAATATTTGAAATAAAGTTGTAAATATTAATTTAATACCCCGTCACACAGACCAGGCATCTTAACGGCATCCCTAGGGCGACCTTAAAAAGAGTGGAAACGACATAGACGTCGTAGGGTCGATTTGAATCGCCATGAAGACACAATACAAAAACACAATGCCACGGCCACTATTTTGAACATGCACGAACAAACAGAGAAATTCGGCGTTTACATTACGTCCTGCATAAGAATAACGCCGTGAACACTACAGATGTCGCATCTTTACATTCGCCGTATAAACGCACAGACATGGCTTGGTATGTTATTAGCCAGCCCGCATAGCTCAATCGGTTAGAGCGCGAGACTTGTAATCTCGACATTGTTGGTTCGATTCCCAGGCTGACCAACTAAAATTACTAATCAGTCTTTCGGATGAGACTTTAAATCGAGGTCCCGTGTATGAGTGCTTAAACACTTGGCACGTTAAAGAGCCAGGAGAAGCTTCTAGAATTGGGGCATCTTTCTGTATCTTACACTATCCTCCAAAAATATAAAGTGGCTAATACTCTTCTTGAGGACTCGCCCATATGGGCAACCAGTGGCGAGTATAATCAAACTCAAATACACACACAGGTATGTTATTAGCAACTCTACGGCGAGGGCGTTTGTGGAAAGTCTATGTAGCTTTCTTAATACGACTATGGCGTTTCTAGGATGTCTATACAGCGTCCTTTATTGACACTACATCTAAATAACAAAAACTTTTAGGTATCTTATTAAAAGTTCTTTTTATTAAGTAATTAGTATAAATATAAAATAGATAAAAATATCTAAACAAATTCCAAAGTTTTCAATATTCATGTCAAGTTGAGCCATAGGGTTTTCACGGAAGTTGCTATCGTCGTTGTTGCTGTCGTTGGTGATTTGTGGTGGTGATGCTGATGCTGCTGCTGCTGCTGCTGGTGATGATGATGATGGTGATTATGTCTAAAAATATCATACTTATTGTTAATTAACACATAAGTCTGAGCCTCGTTCAATACAGGTTTAACAGCAGTATACTCTGCAGCGTTTCAACGTTATGTATAGGTTAAAGTTGATTAAGAGTTTGCCGATTTACCAAAGTAAATATGTTTTTTTTTCTCTTTTTTTACTGCTTGCTCTTACATATGTTACATTGTTAAATACTTAACTACTATGTGGATGTCTTTGAATACTTCTACTAACCGTTGTGTATTGTAATGCCATGAATGTGTTATTGAAAATTATTATAATTGGGAGAGGACACTCATAAGCTTTATAGCTTTCTGCCCAATCCCAAAATGTACTTTGTAAATATTGTTCACTTGTTAAATGTTTTGTTGAATAAATATGTTTAAACCAAAGTAAATATGTTACGATTCATTTAAAATACTGCACTTCTATTGGATAAAAACTATTTTCACTTAAGATGTATAATGGCGTCTTTATAACAGATGGCCAATTTTTAAAATTTTGACAGAACTTTATACTCGTATATGAGGAATGTATAGATTTGATATGATTGTTTTCGGAAAATAAAAATAGGCTTGACGGAGTACAATGCGGATTTGATATGAATTTTTTTGTCGCACAGATATATATTTCATATGGATTTTTTACTCGGAAAATGAAAACGAGGCTAAACTGGCTCAAATACTGACTTCTACTTGAACTTCACTTGTTGCAAACGCTGGACCTTTAATAGTTACATTTTAAACGTTGAAGTTGTGAAATAATATGTGGTTATTATAAAATGTTGAGTACAAAACTTAATTGACGAGTACACAGGTGTCAAAACTATATGGGACAAGGCGCTAGCCAAATCTGATATACGCTTTGCAGCTATGTACAAGTCCAACAGAACCATCATATTTGATGACTTCTTTATTTCACACCACAATTTCTTACATTTTTAAAGAACTTCAATTATAATAAGGATTTTACACGATTTTTTTACTTTCAATAATGACAACTGGGCTAAATGGTGTATGATATGGATTTAATATGAATCTATCAGACTCTGAAAATGATAACGATACTCTATTGGGTGAGATTTACATATGATATGGACGTTTAGACTCTGGAAATGAAAACAAGGCTAACTTGCAAAGATTGGATCCAATATTGATTTCTGTTGGAACATCATATGGTATAAATGCTGAAAGTGAATTGGTTATATTTTATCGGGTATGAAATAAGTTTATTTAAAGTCGACACAGGAAAACTCACTCGAAAAGACTGTTAGTAATTTTACTTTTGGACATCGTCGGATACCCACGATTGATAAACATGTCACATAACATGCAATCAACCGTGGGTAAAATGAATCGATTTGCGTCGATATACAGCAACAGGTGCGTAAAATATCTACCAATGACATCGCGTTTAACAAATCTATATTCTTCAGCAGCGGAGGTAAAAAACAATAAGAAACAAAATGGCAGCGCCCACGGTTAAATACTGTTGCACGTGTTTTGCTAAAATCAATGTCAAAAACTATCGCCATATCAGTTCTTCTGCAAGCAGATATCAATCAGAAAGGAAAACATCACGCTGTAAAAGAAAATTATCTATACTTTCTTGCTGAAATCGTTTAATTTTTCGATGTTGAACTTTTCACGTCGTCTATGGTTGTCGCTATATTGTTTGTAATACCGAAAGTCGTACAGAACGAGCGTTTTGATTGGTTTTAATCGCCTCATGAAATCGTGAGGCATCCAATGAAATAGCTGCCTTTGACACACCCCTAATCGACTGAATATCGGCAAAAAATCCCACGGTAGATAAATGTTAATGGTTCGGCCGTGGGTATCCGACGATGACTTTTGGAATACATGTATACAAAAGTTACTGAGTTCTAGAAGAAATAAAGGATTCTTCAACATGTATGCATTTTTCAGAGCAAGATAACACCGTGGTGACATGGAACCTCAGTTTAGTAACTTAAAGTTGTTTTATTTTGAGATCGAATTCACGATCCCTAACTTTAGTAATTTTAAAGTGTAAACATTCTTATCGCATGTGAACTTTTATATAATAGCGATTTTATGAAATAAATCGTTAATAGATTCTTTAAAAGACTATTTTACCGAAAGTTACAATTTTCAGTGATTACTTTCTGACATACAGTATTCATATAGGTATATTCGTTTTCTTCATATTACTATTATAATAATTACAATTTATTTGCTATCAAAACTTAAAAATGGTGCTTGCAAGTTCTATTCCTTGGTGATATGTAATGGGAATGTCGGTTTTGCACAGCTCTAGACAATTGATGATCTCGTGTAAAATAAACAGATTTACTTCAAATGATGCATGGGAAAACTGAGGAAAGGATTTAATTTTCTTAAGAAATATTTTGAATTCACGAGATGTAGGCTGCTTCAAAATTAAGCATTTGATTCATCGTTATTTCTCTTGAGGAATCCATTCAAGAAAAACAATCAGTGAAAACTACATTTATCATTTCTCCTTTCCTGTAAAATGCCAAAACTTTATGCCTGCTCAGTCTCCCAAAAGTAAAAATACATATTTCAAGATTTACGAATGACGCCGCTATTTATCAAAAAAATTTCTTTTTCGCACAATCTCAGATGCCTTCATCATTCAATGTAATCAACAATTTCGAAACTTCATGATTTGTTTTCGAATTGAAAATGTCACAAAGGGGAGGACTTATATCATTTTCCTTTCCGACCGTAACTTAATTTAAATTTCCATTAAAGATGATCCCCGTTATAAAAAGCTGAGATCGGTCTATTGAGAAAAAGTCAAAGCTTTCTTACTTGAAGACTGAAACATTTGCCTATTGCTTATATTATGAAATAAACAGTTAAAATTTAATAAAATCAGTTGGAAAAAAGGAATATTTCTTGATAAACAGTGCAATGTTCATCACTTTATTTTAAAATTAATTTATAAGTGTCAAGTAAAACGATTCCGGTGTCTGCAGTGTCTTTGGCATCACAACGTTTCTTCTTTCAACGAAGTTTAGTTTCTTTCGAAATAAAGCTCGTTTTAGAAGTTACAGTTTTCATGCCGGGTCACCCACTTGTTTATTATTACCCTATACCAGTTATAGAGAATAACAGGTTACTGTCTTTTGAGAAAGGGTTTCTCAGACGAGGTTAGATATGGTCCTGGAAGGGGCGAGGCTTGCCGAGCCCCTTCCGGACCATATCTAGCCGAGTCTGAGAAATCCCTTCCTCAAAAGACAGTAACCTGTTATTCTTTTTATCATGCCTCTATTATGACTTTGCATCTTATTTTTTTAATTCGGGGCGCTAAATTTCTGAAAGTACGGTAACCACAAGAGGGTTTTACGCCAAAAAAGTAGTCCGAGGGTTTTTACCAATAATTTTATAACACAACACAATTTTTGGTACAATCTGCTTTAACAATTTATTTACTGTGTATTATCATAAATATTCAGCAAAGTCAATTAAACAATACCAACAATAAACATCATCAGTGCTGATCTGGCGTAGGAACATAGTGTTCTCAAGTCACTGACTGAGAAAGGTTGATGTTCTCAGACAGGCTTTATCAGGCAGTTGTCATAGTAATGGCATGATAAAATGTCACATACGACGACTTTTTCAGAAATGCAATTGTCTAAGAGGGTGTCAACAATACAGCAGATGCTTTTAAAATGCTTTGTCTTCAATTGTATTACTTCCTTACTTAAAGTTCTAAATAACCCTTAAAAATAAGCGTTTTTGTACAGTTTATTTTTACACTATTTTGATTGCTTAAGCCATTTGTGGACATTTTACCCAAGTTTATGACTGATGTATTTCATTTGCAAGTTAATAATTTATACAAAAAATAAAAAGAATTGTAAAAGATGAAATGTAATAAAAATCAAAAGAAAAATCTTCTAAATATTTATCTGTATGGTGATTTTATAGCGTAAATAGTAAAAAGCTTTGTACTTTCTGTTTCTTGTGAGAAAGGCTTTAAATCCTTCACAAACTGTCACATATTACATTTAAGTGGTTAAACTTTAATATATAACCATTACAGGGAAGACACACACGTGGGCGTAGGTAAGATATCAAGTCATTTTACTATGTTCTTAAGTAAACTGTTTTTGATTATATTTGCATTCGATATCATTTGTTATGGAAGAAAGATGTTAATGTATAAAAAGCAAACGTTACACCTTGGTATCTTAAATTGTCAATTAGATTCTAAGAAACATTTTAACATGCACATCTTACATGACTAAGTAAAGTGGTAAATTTTCACATTTTTCACGTTTAAAAGAATATGATCTTGTTTGCTTAAGTGTTCATACATTTATGTTTTTGTTAAGAATATCAAAGAAGCATAGCATTTCGAAATATAGTTTTAACATTATGCTCTAAAATAAACATGTTATTTACGAGTCATTTTAGGTTGTTTAGCATTTTTGTCCTAATCATTATCCTTTAAAAATAAGTTTTGCGATTAGTTTGCTAGGGTTGTAGATAGGCCTTATCAAAGCAAGCCTGTAACAGTCTCGATTTTTACATTTTTGGCGTTCTTTAGAGATGCCGTTTCTCTGTATCTTATTGTCACATCAGGTTGTAAGTGCTGTGTGAGGCCCTTAACACAGGTACATTAAATAAGAGACGTTATATTTCGATCCTAGATATTTTGATGGTTTCTGCTGATTCCTTTCGACTATAAGGATTCCAGATTACCTACTTGAATATTATATAATCATCCTAAGTCATAATTTCACCATTTCATGTTTAAATGTATGGTTCTGCTTAAGCCGGTGCTAGGGGGGGGGGCATTGACGGTAGCTTGCATTTATCAAAACCGTCCATAAACAGACCCAATTAAATCCTGTAACATTTTCCATTATGCCGTTTTGGACGTTATTAAGCGATTCCATTTCTCTCTATTATGTCAATTTGTTGTTTTATATTTAGGAATATTTATTACTTTCATTTGCAATTTTCCTGTGTTTCTGATGGCCGAGGTAACAATTCAAAAGTATTTGGATTCCAAATGAAGTTGCGTCATGACTGGTTAAAATTTCAAGCAGACATTAATCACACGAAACGTCGTTAAATATAAAAATATTAAGTGACCCTAGCACAGGGTGTGTCAGCATGGAAGCCCAACACAAACTTTCCATATCTAGGAAAATTAGATCTCTAGATTATGTTTTGAAATTAACTATCAAGTTAGGCGATGATATGAGCAGACCTTCATGTTATACCCAATAACTTCTAGAGAAAATATGAAATAGTGAATGCAGTTTTGCATTAAAAACTCATTGATCGATTATGAGATGTATTTGTTATAATATTTTATCTATATGATCGATTTCGTAAATGCAATCATAAATCCAAATATTGCAGATGCATGCAATTTTTTTTCAAAGCCATTTCCAATTGATTATATGGAAAGTAAGTAGAGACAGATCATGAGATCATTAATGTTCCTATAATCTAGTTTCATAATTTAAGATATCATTTAGATATAAAATACTTCATTTGCTGAGTTATTTTAATAAGATTTTGAGTGTAAGTATCGCCCCTATCATTGATCATTTCTTTCCATTTAATTCACTTACATTTATTTGGTTTTTTCTCATATGTTTAAGCTGCATGCCCATTCGCAATGTGTAAATTACTTTCTTTGTTTACTTGACAATAGTTTACTTTCAAATATATTCTAAAATAATCATGACAATTTATGAATCTGGAGACATGTTGCTTTAATATTTGATGCATATTGAAAGCTTGCCCAACACTGTCAAACAAAATGTCTTCAATCTAAATGTCATGAAAACTTTACTTCAGTGTTGTTATATTTTCTGGTCCTTCGGGATCATTGATGCCAGCACTATTAAGTGTTGAGAATTGAGTACCGCTCAAGCCGGTGCTAGGGGGCGTGAGAGATGTTGCACTTATTCATTATCTCTCATGTACAGACTCAATCAAACCGATTTTGCAATTCTTATGTAATTTTGTTGTGATTAATGCTTCCGAGGGATCACTTTGTTTCCAGAATTCAGTGGTTGCTGGGAGCGTCATATTTTTGTGTTTAAAACGGGCCGTTGGCGTTAAAACTGCATTGACAAAAACCGGAAAAAATGTGTTTGCATTTGTATTTTTGTTTCTGGAAATGTGCTTTTTAAATCTGTTTTCATTTTATGAAAGTTTATTGTCGTCTGTTATAAATTTATAAGATACAATTTGATGGCAGCATGACTAGGTACTTTGTTGTTATTTTTCATTTGCTTTTACCATTTCAACAGCTGTGCCAAGTTCCCATTTACAATATCTGTCAAATTTAGACACTGATATTATATTCCTGTTTTATATATGAATCAATTTATCGTTTAGCATTTCGTAAATAAACTTCAGGTATCAAATAACTAAATGTTAAAGCATTTTTTTTTTCAGGAATAATTTGGCTGACCGCAAAATATTGAAGTACAATATTGATTTATCAAATAGAAGTATTTCATTGATAATTCCATGTAACAGAAGCAATCTGTTACAAAAACAAGGAATTATGTTATCCACTGGTGTATGGGCGCATTGGGATATATTTGCATGCTCTCAAACAACAGTGTACCCAAAACATATATAACATGTATATCATTTTAATAAGTCGCATCATGCAGATTAAATGGCTCACAGCTTGCAATATTCTTGAATTCTGGGAACTAAATAAAATCCATGATATGCTTAATGTCATACTATATTTTGTTTTGATATGAATCAATATATGGAAGATAAAGAAAAATAACATATTTGATAGAAATGTAAGATGACGATTTCAGGGAATAACTATCAAGTTATTGTAATTATGTCATTATTGGCAAGCTGAGCAGACAAATTATCATTCTACGAATAGATGTTCTCGTTACAAGGGTTGAATTATGCCCGGAGAGAAACATCTCGTGCGCATAAAAGATATATGATAATATGTCGGAAGTGTTCCTAGATAAATCCATTAAATATATACATATCATAAGATTTGTTTTCTTTTTCAAAACACATTTTGCGCGATATCTAGTATTATAATTACATAAAAATAAGAGAAATAATCTATCATTATGTAAACCTGCTTATCAATATTTCTCTATTTTCGAAACGTAAACGGTTATTTAATAAATGCGTTAAATCAAAAGCAAATAGAATATATATGTGAAAAGTTAGCTAAGTACTAAGATTTACAATTTATATATAATTAAACCAAGCTAACTAACTACTTTATTTCGGTATGCCCTGCCATGTAACCCTGCCACCTAAGCAGTCGGTAGGTATTTCAAACTAGACATTGGTAATACACTAAACTTAATGTATCGGTAAAAAAGAATTATATAAAACCTATGAAAAGCTTTTCGATTTTTTCTATGATTTCCATTTTAAAAATTATTTTTTAAGTTATTATCAAAAGTGAAATCTCTCGAGATTTTGATCGGAAACAGATACCTAGATGCCTAGATTTTGATTCTATTCTTACCTAGATTTAGGTTAAAATCTAAGAACCTTATCAACAACTCCTGCATTGATTTTGTTCTTTTTCTCAAAATGTCTTGCAAGGTTGTTAAATTGTTCAGCGAGCCATGCATTGATTTTTATACTATATTTCGAAATTACTGCGAGCTGAGCATATAAACAGATATAAATATCATGCAATATTCCGGAATACATTGCTTGGTTGCATAGAGTAATGTTAAAACTGTTATTTGGAATGCTATGCTAGGTGCTCTCCCGGTGAGCATTACAGTAAAGCATTGACTTTTTTTCTGAATGCCCCCATTAGATTGCTTTGTTATCTAAGCATTGCAGCAGGGTGTTAATTTTACACTATACATGTTTTTCAGTATGTTTATCTGTAAGAATGGAATGTCATGCTATGCTGCTCTGATAGCTTAGTAAGCAAAAAAAATCATTTCACACTATAATTCGATATGCCCTCCTATGTTGTTGAATATTGCAGCAGGGCATTGGTTACGAATTTAGGCAGCACACCATTTTTTATAATATCAAAAATGTATTTACTTTAGACATACTCTTCTACAATCCAAATAATATTGGCAAAGCATATGACCTTGTGTTTAAATAGTCTGCATATCATCCCAGGATTTGTGAGTTCCAGCCCTACTGGAGTCCTTATTTCGTCATGTAACACAAAAACTTCTTTGCAAATTGAGGAGTGCTATAAATACATGTACTCGTATGTTTCAAGCTTCCTTCACAGTCAAACTAAACTTATATAGTAATGCTTAAACTAAATAAAATAAAATAAATCAGTTTCATCTTGCCTTCATTGAACAACGCGCTTCCTTTATGATCTTGTTTTTTCTCCATATCTTATTGCGTGCACATGTTAGAAAATAATGGATTATATTTCTTATTGAACCAGCGTTGACTTTTGATGTTCACAGAGAAACAACACATTTAGAAAAAAAATGTCCATACATGAAAATAAGAAAATATCATATATTTAAATATAAAGTACACTTTTTATTCGTTGCGCTAGATTTCCCGCTCCTCTCAAGATAGGCGTTAGGTATTCCGTCATGTTGCGCTTTTATTTCAGTTAAAATATTTTGAACACTCATAAGTTTGCAAAAGTTAATTATAAAATCCCAATTATGGATATTCTCTATTTAGGAAGGAAACACGAAGAAGACCTAATGCAATATTTAAATCATTTCAAGATAGTTGAGAAACAAATTCAAAACATAGCATCAACATAACAGTTACTTTTGACGGCAATTTTGACATGCCTATTTACACCCCAGTGATGAATTGTCACTCTTGATGTGAATGTTTATTGAAAATTTTCAATTTGTTTCTTCTTGACTTGGCCTTTAACACAATGAATAAATGTTAAAAGTGAACAAGAAATTTCTATTAACGTAAAATATTAGCTAAGGGAATTAATATGTATCATAGCCATTAGAAATGTCAGCCATAAGTGCGCCAATTTAGTTTGAAAACTGCCAATTTATCAAGAAATGATAATACGATATCCGGGAACTAGGCAGACGAATGGCGTTCAATCTTATTGATCAATACTACAAGTTCTAACATTATTACCAAAATATTACTGCAGCATCATTTAAATATTGATGAAACTTGTGAAACTATACAAAAACACGAAATAAATGATCGAAAATCCAAAAAATAGTACTTCATATTACCATGCAGGAACTATTTCTCAAAGCTATCACGACCATATTATTTGATACAAAATGTCAAATGGCCACACCGACATGCAAATGTTCGTAATTAGATCGTAATTGTCCATTACGAACATACCAAGTTACCTAAATAACGGTTTATATTCTGTAAATCACCATTAGGCCATGTATTATCAGACTTTAGATAGATAAAGGTAGGACCTAGGGAGCACATTATGTCGGCCAAATCATCCCAATTTTACATATGAATCAAAATTAGTGTGTTGGTTTTCCTATCAATGGCAAATCATTAAAGGTAATAAAATGTCGCTGTTTGTTGTTATTTTGTTTTTTTTAGTTTAGTTTTTAATTTATGACTTAAAATCTGACGGAAAGTCTGCCTAATTGAGGAAATATTATTTATAGAATTAAGTACCTAAATAAATGTTTCCGGATATAACGCCAACTGAATGGTAAACTAAATGCATCTATTTTATTCAATATTTGAAATAAAGTTGTAAATATTAATTTAATACCCCGTCACACAGAACAGGCATCCTAACGGCATCCATAGGGCGACCTTAAAGGGAGTGGAAACGTCATAGACGTCGTAGGGTCGATTTGAATCGCCATGAAGATAAAATACAAAAACGCAATGCCACGGCCACTATTTTGAACATGCACGAACAAACAGAGAAATTCGGCGTTTACATTGCGAGCTGCATAAGAACAACGCCATGAACACTTCAGATGTCGCATCTTTACATTTGCCGTATAAACGCAAAGACATGGCCCGGTATGTTATTAGCAACTCTACGGCGAAGGCGTTTAAAGTAGAACATCTATGTAGCTTTCTTAATACGACTTTTCGTCGTTTCCAGGATGTCTATACAGCGTCCGTTATTGACACTACATCTGAATAACAAAAACTTTTAGGTATCTTATTAAAAGTTCTTTTTATTTAGTAATTAGTATAAATACAAAATCGATAAAAATATCTTAACTGATTCCAATGTTTTCAATATACATGCAAAGTTAAACCATAGGGATATCACGGAAGTTGCTGTCGTCGTCGTTGTTGTTGTCGTGTCTGGTTGTTGTTGTTGTTGGTGGTGGTGGTGATGATGCTGCTGCTGGTGATGATGATGGTGATGATTATGATGATTATGATGATGATGATGATGGTTAAAATATTAAACTTATAGTTAATTAACACATAAGTTTGAGCCTCGTTCAATACAGGTTTGACAGCAGTGTATTCAGCATCGTATTGAAAATTATCTATAAGTTAAAGTTTATTAGTACTACTCACAAAATTAGATTGGTGAGGCGTGGCGCAGCTTAGTGTTTTAATTTCTTTTACAAACAGTCGATTTACTAGACTGATTAACAGTTTGCTAATTCACCAAAGTAAATATGTTATGATTCATTTGAAATACTGCAATTCTGTTGGACAAAAAATATTTTCAAACACTAAACATGTATAATGACTTCTTTATAACAGATCACCAATTTTTTAATTTTTTTAAAGAACTTAATATATGATTTGATATGATTTCTTCGGAAAATGAAAATAGGTTTGACGGAGTAAAGTGCGGATTTGATATGGATTGTTTTTTCCGAACAATGTAAACGAGGCTAGAATAAGTACAGATATAGATTTCATATGGACTTTTTTTTACTCGGAAAATGAAAACAAGGTTAAATTGATAAGACTGGGTCAAATAATAACTTTAACTTGAATTTCACGTGGTGCAAACGCTGGATGTTTAATAGTTACATTTTAAACGTTGAAGTTGTGAAATAATATGGGGTTATCATAAATTGTTGAGTACAAAACTTAATTGTATTGGACGAGTACACAGGTGTCAAAACTAGATTGGAAAAGGCGCCAGCCAAGTCTGATAAACGCTTTGCAGCTATGTACAAGTCCAACAGAACCATCATATTTAATGACTTCTTTATTTCACACCACCCTTTTTTACATTTTCAAAGAACTTCAGTTATAATAAGGATTTTACATGGATTTCTTTTCTTTCAATAATGAAAACTGGGCTAAATGGTGTATGATATGGATTTTATATTAACCAATGACTCTGGAAATGATAACGATACTCTATGGGGTGAGATTTACATTTGATATGGACTTTTAGACTCTAGAAATGAAAACAAGGCTAACTTGCCAAGATTGGCTCCAATATTGATTTCTGTTTGAACATCATATGGTATAAATGCTGAAATTTCATCGGGTTTGAAATAAGTTTATTTAAAGTCGACACAGGAAACTTATTCGAAAAGACTGTTAGTAATATTCCAGAAAAAAACAAAGGATTCTTCAACATGCAATGTTAAGAGCAAGATAACACCATGATGACATGGGACCTCAGTTTAGTAACTTAAAGTTGTTTTATTTTGAGATCGAACTCACGATCCCCAGCATTAATAATTTTAAAGTGTAAACATTCTTATCGCATGTGAACTTTTATAAAATGGCGATTAATTCTTAATAAATACATCTTTAATAGATTCTTTAACAGATTATTTTACCGAAGTAACGATTTTACGTTATAACTTTCTGACATACAATATTCACATCAGTATATTCGTTTTCTTCATTATTACTTTTATAATAATTACTATTTATTTGCTATCAAAACTTAAAAATAGTGCACGCAAGTTCTATTCCTTGGAGATATGTAATGGGAATGTCGGTTTTGCACAGCTCTAGACAATTGATGATCTCGTGTAAAACAAACAGATTTACTTCAAATGATGCATGGGAAAACTTAGGAAAGGATTTAATTTTCTTAAGAAATATTTTGAATTCACGAGATGTACGCTGCTTCAAAATTAAGCATTTGATTCATCGTTATTTCTCTTGAGGAATCCGTTCAAGAAAAACAATCAGTCAAAACTACATTTATCATTTCTTCTTTCCTGTAAAATGCCAAAACTTTATGCCTGCTCAGTCTCCCAAAAGTAAAAATACATATTTCAAGATTTACGAATGACGCCGCTATTCATCAAAACAATTTCTGTTTCACACAATCTCAGATGCCTTCATCATTCAATGTAACCATCTAACCAACAATTTCGAAACTTCATGATGTGTTTTCGAATTGAAAATGTCAGCAGGGGGAGGACTTATATCATTTTCCTTTCCGACCGTAACTTAATTTAAATTTCCATTAAAGAAGATCCCGGTTAGATATCGGGTCTATTGAGAAAAGTCAAAGATTACTTATTTTAAGACTGAAACATTTACATGTTGCTAATCTTCTGTTTGAATATACATGTACATGATTATATAGTACATATTATAACATATACATGATCGGCTAGCAAGGAAGATCTGTTTTGTATGATGTGTATAACTTATTTTGACGAAGCTGAAACTTAAGACCTTGACAGAAGCTTTTATTACTTATGTTTTGTTCTAAACTATAAAGATGTCCTATTTTTTCAAATACATGTAACTTACTTAATTCCGCCGTCCATTTTTACTAAAAAATGAAAATAAAGTTATTTATTCCAAAATATAACCGTCTACTGATTAGAATGGGAAAAATACAATCACATGCAAACTAACGCTTACTCTTGTAGTCAAGGGGAAATAAGCAGTACAGTACTGTTTTACAATAGTTGAATCTTCAATAATAAAGGTAAAATTCACGATTATAGAAATTGCGCCATAAATCTGAATGTTTGTTTACAATTTGACGATTAAAATAATCCGATAATTTTGGCTGTGTATAGAGGATTATTTGCGTACCTATAACTTTCAGGTAATATTTTTTATGACTACAATTCACTCTAAAATGAATAGATCTACACGTGGTTTAAAATGAATAGATCTACACGTGGTTTATACAGTTACATACATGTACTGTACATAGCATGCGCAGTCACAATGTACATACTATAGGGACAGGGAATGTTTGAATTAAAAGCCTATTCCTGAGTTAAATAGATGTTAAATAATTGATGTGTGAAAAGCCAGCGACCAGGGTACACATTTATCACGTGGAAAAAAAATCAAAGTAAACTGCCAATATACATATCTCTTTCCTCATCATAGGAATGTAAATAGTGTAAACATTTTAGAATTATACTCAACATCACTAATTCCGCGTCATCACTTATTTCACGGAATTGGCATATTTTTATGTGACCAGTGTTAAAATTGGTCAGAATTGACATATTTTATTCAAACACCTAAACAACAAAGTTTTTGTGCAAAATATTTTAAATCTATAGATTTTTACGTGAAACAGAACAACATTTTACAAACTTCTGCAAAAAGCAACAATAGTCCGATACGTCTGAAACAATTGCTCTTGTTTTTTGAAAAAATAAATTTTGAGTCACAATGTAAAGATACTTTTAATATTTAAAATTATCTGTAGATCTATTATATATATAAATACACGTGTCTTCTCCTTTACATTAGAATCGATGGTTGCCAATAAAGTTCTCACACTCGTCTTAATACGAGAGCATGCAAGAGTGCTGCTTGGAATGAAAAAGAGAGGGTTCGGTCAAGGACGCTGGAATGGTTTTGGCGGAAAAGTTGAGCCAGGAGAGACTATCCTTCAAGGAGCACTCAGGTTTGGCCCCACAGTACATGTTACGTAGTAAGATTTAGATCTAATTGGTGTATCGTTCATTGTTGAAATATAACAGAATTAAGAAAACTCTCATTAAACAAATGTCCTAACTGGTGGAACGATCCTGTAGATCTAGTAGATCTATTGCTGGTACGCAGAGGAAAAGCTAGCTCTATTATAGTTTTCATAAAAAGTGCCAAAATTAAAAGCAAAACAATCGACATAGTTCTCAACGATTAGTGGGCTTACTCCTACAATACTGTAGATTAAAATCTATTTAATGTTTTAATGTTATGTATATAGATTTTCGACATATTTTCAATAATGTCAAACTATGTTTCCAAAGTATGTTTCTAAATCCTTATCTATTTGCTTAAATATTAATATATTTTATTGTTAGGGAACTAAAGGAAGAAAGTGAATTAGAGGCAAAATGTCTGGATGAGGTTGGTCGGCTTATGTTTGAGTTTGTGGGAGAACCTCAGTTGCTAGAAGTACATGTATTTACTGGCTCAAAATATGAGGGTGTACCCAAGGAAACACATGGTAATGTAATTTCTATAGTAATTATGTATTCTTTTCATGCTTGTATTTAATATCAGAGAGCAGGCATGCTTTTACAATTATTCGGATTACCTTTTCACACAAAGTAGATTTTGTGATTTTTTTTTATGCTTTGGCAATTAAGTTGTCAGTCCCTCAACTAAAAGATTGTCAGATTTATTTATTAGTCAACAACAGTATCATAACTTGCTTCACAACTAAATGTAAAAGTTTATCCCTTCACCTGTTTGAACCGGGAGTAATTAGCCTTTGCCACCAGTATCAAGAGAAGCCAGCTTGTGCATATGTTTTGGACAAGTCAATTCGAAACATGCACTGCAGCAGTCAGTGAAAGGTTAAAGTTAAGTTAAATCATACATGATTACTTGCGACATGTCAACATTGATTGCTGACTTGAGAAGGCAGATTATAGGCGACATTCAAAGAAACATTATTTTCACAAAACATTTAAGATACACAATGTGTGAAGAGGATTAATAATTTATGAAGTTTCAATAATGTTGTTATCAATATCCCATGTTTTCAATAACTAGTGTGAACTTGTGTGAACTTATTGACAGAACAGTGCAAAGATCTTGTTAATATTTCATGCAAGCTTCCTTTTTCTTGCAGAAATGAGACCCAGCTGGTTTTCTACGGATAATATTCCATTTAGAGAAATGTGGCCAGACGATATATTATGGTTCCCTCTATTTTTAAAAGGAGTAAAGTTTTCTGGATATTTCCTTTTTGAAGGACATGATAAGATCATTGATTACAAGCTAAATGAAGTTGATGAGTTACCTGTGTGACATTAGTGATCTAAAATGTGACAAGTTTATACTGTGAACTAAATGAGATTCAGGTCTCCGGCAAGTGTCATGTTCAGTTCTAGTGTATGATTTTAACCAAAATGATATCAGCTAATAGATGACATTTATTCTAGGGTATATGTTTGACCAGGAATAGTCATTACAGTTACAGTGAAGGGTATTGCATTATGCACTATGAAATTACTAGGATATTTTGTAAGATGCCAGTATGTAACTTCAACACAAATGCACCAAATTTTATACATTTGTTTATAACTGAATATTTATCTTGTTTTGTTGTCGTTTAACATGATATTTAGCTTTCCATGTCGAATATGTCCAGGCTAAAATGACCCGATGTTCATCTTCTTCTGTGTTTTTGTTGGAAAAGTTGACATGTACAAAATAAACTGTTTGCTATACATGGTACATTTTGTCACTAAGGTAGCCTGGCATGTATACAGTAAATCACCTCTCTTAATGGTCACATATTAAAATGCACTGATTTATCTCACCAGAGTCACCCAGTGTAACCAACATATAAAAAACAAATTTTAAACACATTCAGCGTTCTTGAATCATGTATGATGATAAATGCAATGACATGTGTAATGAATATTTTACAAGAAATATATAGATATATATATGGCAAGAATATCAATAAGTTGAGGAGCCATTGAAATATTGGCAGTTAGAATGTCTTTCGCCCATTGCATTGCATTACTGAAATTAACATGTAAGACAGACCTAATTACTTGTTGAGTGATGACTTGGGAGACCCGCATCAACATTCAAGATTCAGACTTTAGATTCGAAATATTCACTGTCAAAAGATCTTCATCGTTTATTGACTTAATGTGAGGTGATGTCAAGATGCAAAAGCTGTCTTAAGAGGATAAACATATACAAACGTAGAACTTTCAGTTTATGACAGCTTTTTGAATTTTAATTAGCGTGTTGTATTGTAATTGAAAGACGAATTTAACGTATTTGTAATATAGTTAGGAAATCTTCATACGCTACAGAGTTATTAGACTTAATTGTATTATAGTTTGGGGACCTTTCTGTTGAAAATGTGTCAGAGTTAAATCATGCACAGTGCGTTAACTGGAGTGCAGGTATTAGTTACCCGCACTCCAGAGCTTGTCCATTGATTGGTTCATTTTTGCTGGGGTTTACTTATTGTGACGGAAGAGAAAGGGAAAGCGACACTTCTCCAAATCCCTCCAGAGGCGTGCACGTCGCGGAGAAGGCACACGGCAGGTCAAGGTCAAGTCATCTTAAGTACCAGAGGTGATTGGTTGACCTGTCGTGACTAACTCTGGAGGGTTGGCGCTAATGAGAGCCGTTTTTGTTATCGTCAGTATGGAACATGATGCCTGGCCAATATTGTCGTACTCCTCTACCACCAACGAACGAAGAACGGGCTACAGGAAGATTCAGCTTGACAAAGACGTCCCCGATGAGACTACCTTAGTGGACCGGCAAGGGTGCTAAATTCTCGGACATATGGAATTTCCGGCGCCGAGTATAAATAAACCGAAATAGAAAGAAAGAAAGGGAAAGCGACAGAAATACCATAATATTCAGAAGATCGTTCATTGGTTCCTTTTTCCCTGGGTTTCATATTGTGACAACAGGGAACGTGTTTTTTATGTTTGACTATGATACAAAAGAGAAAGAACATCAAAACACTCGGCAATCTGATTAATACTCGGGGGCTACGCCCCCTCGTACAAATCAGATAGCTTCGTGTTTCGATGCTCTTTCTATTACATGATTACTATATTTTCTTAATTAATTTACTTTATTTGAGAAATTTGACGCCGCGTCACGACAAAACCGACATAGTGCGTTTGCGACCAGCATGGATCCAGACCAGCCTGCGCATCCGCGCAGTCTGATCAGGATCCATGCTTTTCGCTTACCAACCCTATTACAAGTAGAGAAACTGATAGCGAAAAACATGGATCCTGATAAGACTGCGCGGATGCGCAGGCTGGTCTGGATCCATGCTGGTCGCAAGCGCACTATGTTGGTTTTGTCGTGACGCGGCTCAATTATATAAATATGACTGTTACAAACTAAATTCAGAATATCAATATTTTATGTAAACCTGAGATTTGCCATGCAAAATAGAATACGGTATACTGGGACGATCTTAATTATAAATACATGTACGTGATACTGGCACTGTGAAGTTACCGTAGAACAGAATTTTAAGATAAAAGTAACATGCATCCGACAGCAATCAAGCAAAAAAAGGAATGATAGCAGAAATGTCATAAGTAAAAGCCAGGTGCACTACATTTCTTCTTAGTTTAAACTGTCATATCCTATCTGTCTAATGAATGTATGATATACCGCGGTAACTAAATAATTAATGTATGTAGTTTTTTAAACCGAATTCACAAGATACATGTATGTCCGCCTTTTATGTCGCTTTTAACAGAAACAACTTAATTACTATATATATTCAGCATTAAAATGCAAAAACTTACCTACATGTATGTGCCAAAAATGTACAGCTGTTCTTCCTAAAACCAACCCAGTGTTCTACTTGCAACCGGTGTTAAAGTTACCGAAATAAAGCTTGAATAACTCACTTGAATTAATTGTAAATTCAAATTAAAGATTGATAAAGCATTAAAACGGTCAGCGATTCGTCGCCATGATCATTTACGTTATAGCTTGAAACCGTTAACTGCTCGAAATTTTGTTAGGAAATATCAGATTTTCGCATTATATGGACATACAATGTATTGCCTATGTTGTCGTTGGCTGCAACTGTTGTCTCGTTTTTTCGGTTGCACGGTGTTCACTCTGAATGTTTCCCGCAAGTCTTATTCTCGTGTGTAACTTTAACTTGGGGTCTTCATGGTCGAGTTGTTATAAGCGTTGATCTCGCCTTCTTGAACTCGAATCCCATCAGGGACATTGAATTCTTTGATATGAAGAAGTTATCCAACTAGCAAAATTCCTCGATATATGATATATGCCGGTCCCGTTCTGTGGTCAATGTCACCGTTCTTTGAATAATCGTGCGATGAGACCCCCCCCCCCCACACACACACATCAATTGATTCGACTGGTGCGGCATTTGAATGTAAATCTGTCTGCTAAAGTTATATTTGAAAGGAATAAAGTTACTTTAATTGCACACATTAGTGAAAATGAAAAAAAGTTTCAGCTTTATCTAAAGCCAATTTTGTTCCAGAAATGCTTTTATATTTTATTTTTCATAAGTATTTTACTTTTGATGTGCCCTGTTGTACATGTAGCTTCCAAAAAGTTACTCATTAGGTATATAAAAATATTTTTTTACTGCAATATAAGTACAGTTACAGTGTTGTAGTGTTTTGTGTGATAGTAAAAAAAAATACTTTGTTTACATTTTGCCAATTTAATGAAAATAATTACTCAGATAGCACTACTTTCCTCAGATGGTAAGCATATAAGACGCTCTAAAGCCATTATTTAAGAAAAAACATATTCATTTCTAAGACATACAGTAATGTGGCTTTAAACCAATGCAAGCAATATAACAGAAATAGCAGTCGTAAGCATAATTACAAATGAGGTCACACATTAAATAAAAAAACTATAAATGACTAGATCTAAATATTAAATATGCTCAAATCTACCATATAATTATAATATAAGCAAATAGGAAGACAACTGACAACTGTTATTATTGGTTTATCAGAACTATTTATTCATCTGTAAAGCTGGACATGTTCGGGTGATTAGATAAAAATATAGGCCAACATGAGTCTTACGCGTTCAGGTCTGTCGATCTATAGGGCCTATTTATTTATTGTTGTTTTTTTGTTTGTCTTTCAATTTGATCAGCTAAGTCGGTAATTATTAGTATTAGTTAGTTAGTTAGTTAGTTAGTTAGTTAGTTAGTTAGTTAGTTAGTTAGTTAGTTAGTTAGTTAGTTAGTTAGTTAGTTAGTTAGTTAGTTAGTTAGTTAGTTAGTTAGTTAGTTAGTTATTAGTTAGTTAGTTAGTTAGTTAGTTAGTTAGTTAGTTAGTTAGTTAGTTAGTTAGTTAGTTAGTTAGTTAGTTAGTTAGTTAGTTAGTTAGTTAGTTAGTTAGTTAGTTAGTTAGTTAGTTAGTTAGTTAGTTAGTTAGTTAGTTAGTTAGTTAGTTAGTTAGTTAGTTAGTTTTAGTTAGTTAGTTAGTTAGTTAGTTAGTTAGTTAGTTAGTTAGTTAGTTAGTTAGTTAGTTAGTTAGTTAGTTAGTTAGTTAGTTAGTCTATGTCTACTAGTTCAATATTATTCATATTTCAATAAATTTCATATAGAGACTTACAGAACGGAAACCAGTCACTTACAGAACGGGAACCAGTCTGTAGGAAATCACAGGACAACAACAAAAACAATGCGACTAAGTTCTTTTCTTAATACTATCAGTTGGTGCTAAACTCAAATTTGATAGCGGTATCAGAAATACCTACGCAGTAAGTTAAATTTTGACATATCAAAATGATCTAGACTTGAAAACGTAATTTGTATTTGGCGTATATTTCGGATACGTAAAACAATTCGGATAACTGTTCTATTTTGTCAAATTAGTCACTCTTTTTAAATAGATTTTATGCATGGATTGTTTAACCAAATTTATTGTATGTTTTTTGTATGTTTTTATAAACCAGTTTCATTAAGAAGAGACTGTGTTATTTGTTATCACTAGCTTGGTAAATGGCTTATATTATTGATAATTATTGTAAGAGCATTCTTGTTTCTGTTTCTAAAGACATCCGTCAGTACCACAGAAACTGTGTTTGGATAGTGTAAAAAGTAATTCTAGAAAAAAAAATACCACAGGGACTATCCCAACACTGTGCAGAGACCCTGTGGTCAGTACATGTATAAAGATAGATCTGGGATATAAACATCAACTGCTATTTAGGAAGCTCTATGTCTCTGAATGTTCCAGATAATTGTTTTAACTAAGTTCTTTTATCTAGAAAATATCCCAAGTTCTGGAGCTGGATGTTAAGTCAACAAGTCTGTAGCACTTGATGTCATCAAACTTGATTTTCATCCTAGGTACATGTACCCTCAGAAAATTATCAAAGTCACAAAGGCTATCAAAGTCACATGCCAAGTGACACAGAACAGAGATTTTTACTTGATGCACTTGATATCGGACATCAGCAGCCAAGTTTTAATACAGTTGAAAACCGACATGAAATTTACAGTCAATGATCTTTATTTTAGTTTATTTTATTGATGGTCAGTGATTTTTGTCAGGTGATGGAAGGCCAATTATTAATGATCTTTGTCAGTTTATTGACAGGCATTGATCTTTGTCAGGTTATTGACAGTCAGTAATCTTTGTCAGCTTATTGACAGTCAGTGATCTTTGTCAGGTTATTGACAGTTAGGGCTGCAACGATACACCAAATGTTCGATTCGATTCGATTTCGATTTTAGACACTCCGATTCGATTTTTTTCGATTCGATACATTTCTGATTACTAATTTATCTTTGGTATATAGTTCTGCTTGTCTGCTCCAAAAGTGAGTGGCCCTTCACCTGGTGCTTTGCTTTTCTGTTGTTATATAACTAATTATATTAAATTTTTTTTGACTTAATAATTGTGTTTATGAGAATAAAAAGCTCTTGTCTATTTGGAAAATAATTCTAATCAGACATATAATCATTATTCTCAGTAACATGACTATCACAGATACCTTCTGCTGACTAGGAATTTAACAAAGTATGTAAATTGTAAAGTAAATAATAATGAAGCAAAGTTTCACAAGGTTTTCAGAAACTGATATTCAGATATTCTGTTTAATAATTCCATAATATGTAAAATGAATAATCAATCCTATGTCAGTGTTATCACAACAATACTCTTAGTCTAGTAACTAAGTTACAAACAGACCTTTTTGCTGAACTTGAACTAGGCATGTCATGATTACCAAAAAGTCCACATCGGTTTTCGTTTCATATGTTGCATTAAATTATAGTACTGCCGGACTTTGGATATGGACAATGTCCGTAAAATATTTTGCAAGTAGCTTTATCGTTGTCCTGGCCTTCCCCGAGAAACCAAGTGTTCCCAATTCTTTGATTTTTAATTTTTTAGGAGTTTTTTAATTTTTTTCTATCAACATTGATGTTTGGTAGCCCATTTTGACTTGTTTGCCCGAAAAAAAACTTACGCGCCCCCATGATTGGATTGACCCGAGTTTAACTGCCAAATCGTATGTAACGTGATAAAGCGCGAAGGGAAAGACTAAAACTTTCACTTTTTTCCATGTTTATTTTTGGGTGGGGAATCGAATCGAAAATGTTACAGTTGGTATCGGGAATCGAATCGGCGCTCATAAAACCGGTTTTCGATGCATCGAAAGGTATCGTTGCACCTCTATTGACAGTCAATGATCTTTGTCAACTTATTGACAGTCAGTGATCTTTGTCAGGTTATTGACAGGCATTGATCTTTGTCAGCATATTGACAATCAGTGATCTTTGTCAGCTTATTGACAGTCAGTAATCTTTGTCAGTTTATTGACAGTCAGTGATCTTTGTCAGTTTATTGACAGTCATTGATTTTTGTCAGTTTATTGACAGTCATTGTGATTTTTGTCAGCTTATTGACAGTCAGTGATCTTTGTCAACTTATTGACAGTCTTTAATCTTTGTCAGTGTTTTGACAGTCATTGATCTTTGATAGTTTTTGACAATCAGTGATCTTTGTCAGCTCATTGACAGTCATTGATCTTTGTCAGCCTATTGACAGTCATTGGTCTTTGTCAGCCTATTGACAATCAGTGATCTTTGTCAGTTTTTTGATAGTCAATGCACTTTGTCAGTTTATTTACAGTCAGTGATCTTTGTCAGCTTATTGACAATCAGTGATCTTTGTCAGTTTATTAACAGTCAGTAATCTTTGTCAGCTTATTTAATTGAAGGTCAATGATGTTTGTCAGCTGATGGAAGGTCAATGATGATTGTATGTTTATGGAAGATCAATAAAATAATTGTCAGCTTGTTTTTTTTTATAAATAATGCACTGTGAAACACTGAAAGTTTTCCCCCAACCCATGAAGCTTCATAGCCCTTTTTTGTCATTTCCCAGATTTCTTAACCCTTCGGGAATAAAAGTGTTAGTTTTGCTCCCAGCATAGAGCCGGGTAGTCTGCTTTTTGGTCACCTGGTAGGCTCTTCATGGTTGGTAACTTAATTTTATTTATGTATGTTGATTTGCCCGCCCGTGTCGGGGTTAGAGTCCATGTTTTTAGCCATTTACTTTTGGGTGGGTTGTGGGGAAAATGTTTTGGGAGTTTGGGGCGGGGAAGGGAGTTAGTATGGTGTAAATCTCCAGGAAAGTGGTTTGGAACACCCCCCTATATGCTGAAAAACGTTGGGAAAAGGCGTAAAATGATACAAACAAAAGTATGTTGATATTGAAATTCTGTATCAAAATTCAAAGCCAAGCAACTTTATTACAGAGATTCAGCAGGGCAAGGGCTGAAATTGAACTGTAACAGGGGAAAAATATTGAATTATGTTTTGAAATATAACAATGTTTAATTTATTTTATGTGTTCTAACTGAAAAATATTAATGGCTTACAAGTTTCACTGTAAAATTATAAATCTTTCAGTAATTGTAACAAAGTTTAGCATTTGTGACATCCAAAGTGTTGTTTGATATTTACTGATAAGATTATAAACATGTTTAAATAGATTGAATAAATTATGATAATATTTGTTCATTTTCCAAAGCAAACATTAATGTTATTATGATATCTTCTTTAATACATACAATTTTAAATGTCTTAAATGGACTTGTCCATCTTTCAATTTGGACAAGTTCATTTCTCATTTCTGGAGAAAATATGTACAGACTGAATAGCAAACAATTTGTGTTAACATTATCATTGCCCTCTGGTCTATTTAAACAGTTACATTACATGTTTATTTGTTGCTATTACATTATGTGTTTGATGCATGTTTAATCCGGTGATAGTTAATCAGTGACCTTGTATCACTTAAATTTTCCTATAATTATTATGCACATGCAAAAGGTCACATGGTGTTAAGAATGTGCAGTCTTATACTGGGATTTAAACCAGGATGCCTTGGTTCTACACTACTGACTGAGCTTACCAGAATGTTTATTCATTTTCTACCCTTCTACTAAACAGTTCTAAACCCTTACAGTAACTTAATCAAAACAAATTCTAGTATTACTCATTTACTTTTGTACCATCTCTGCTCTTTGAAAACCACTCATTTAATGTGTTTATTAATGTATTTTTAAGCAGGTTTTCTGAAGGTAATTAGATTGAGGTATGTCGGCGGGCGGATGGGCGGGCGTAAACAATTTCTTCTGTGCACAACTCCTCCTACATTTCCCAAGGGATTTTGACGAAACTTTCACAGAAGCTTTGTCATCAATTGGCCTAGTGCATATTGTCAGGGTTTTGAGAATTAATAATGTTTGACCTAATTATGGCCGTTTATTTTTTTTCCTTATATGGAATATATAGTGAACAAATTCTTCTATGCGCAATTCCTCCTACATTTCTAAAAGGATTTTGACAAAACTTTCACAGAAGCTTTGTTATCAAGTACCCTGGTGCATATTGTAAGGGATTTTAGATTTGATAATGTTTGACTTAATTATGGCCTTTTGTTTTTGTTCCTTATATGGAATATATATTGAACAATTTCTTCTGTGCACAACTCCTCCTACATTTCTCAAGGGATTTTGACGAAACTTTCACATAAGCTATGTCATCAATTGGCCTGGCACATATTGTCACGGTTTTGAGATTCCATAATGTTTGACGTAATTATGACCCTTTGCTTTTGTTCCTTATATAGAATATAAAGTGGACAAATTCTTATTTGCACTACTCCTTCCACATTTCTCAAACTATTTGGACAAAACTTTCACAGAAGCTTTGTCATCAAGTGCCCTTGCGCATATCTTGGGGGTTTTGTGATTTGATCATTTTTGACCTTATTATGGCCCTTTGTTGTTTTTTTCTTATATGGAATATAAAGTGAACATTTGACCTTATTATGGCCCTTTGCTTTTTTTGTTATATGGAATATATAGTAAACAATGTTTTCTATGCAAAAAGCTTCAGTGAAATGTTTTTGCTGAAAACCTGGTTTCATTGCATTGCAATGTTTCTTGTTTTAATTCAATTGATAAGAAAATAAGACTGTCTGAGTTTTAGTGTATCAGCTATCATGGGTGATATCATTTAGTAAAACATTTAGTAAAACATTAGCTTAAAGTCAAACATATATTTATTATTAGTTACTTAATTTGGTCATTAGCACATATTGAATGTTATTGTTTAAAAATCACTGTGACCACATATCTTTCAAATTAATCATAACATTAGGGGTCAAAGTATTTTCTTTAGCATATGTCTGTTTTTATATTTTAATTTAAACTTGCTATATAGATTTAGTTTCTAATCTAATGACTCCCGACTTTCAGTTAGATAATATCATGGTCTGGAATAAAGTGACAACATTGTAGTTATTGGGTAACATACATGTACATGAATGTAATTCAAATATAAATGGCTGATAACATTAACAGTGTTGTAAACGTCTTGCATAATTTGAAACAGTAATAATTGTACATGTATAACTATTTTGTGTTTATAATGATGTACCTATTTAACATTTAGTATTGTGTATTCACAGACATTGACAGTTTTAACTAAGTAACAGACAACAAGATGTCACTATTTAAGACTTTGGTTGATGGTATGAGCTCTGGGATAAGTTCTGTTGGTAATATTGTCACAGCAAGTATAAACCCTTACAAGGTGCAGGTAGTGAAACAAGAGTCTTATAACAGGTATGTAACATAAAATTTGAGCCGTGTCATGACAAAACCAACATAATGTGTTTGCGACCAGCATGGATCCAGACCAGCCTGCGCATCCGTGCAGTCTGATCAGGATCCATGCTGTTCGCTTACAGACCCTATAACAAGTAAAGAAACTGATAGCAAACAGCATGGATCCTGATCAGACTGCACGGAAGCGCAGGCTGGTCTGTATCCATGCTGGTCGCAAACCCATTATATTGGTTTTGTCATGACGCAGCTCAAATGTTCTCTGATCTTTGTGTTTCTGAGTTAATGATTCCAAGTACATGTTTGACAGCAGTCACCCAGATAGTTAAATATGATAATGTTGAAGTCACCATGACATGTGACCTTTGATGTAGAAAATATGATACTATTAGTTAAAGTTCTACAGAATCTTTTTGTATCAATTTTATGATGATATTCAAGAGATATTTAATTTTATACATGTAAAAAACAAACTATTTAATGAGTTTTGTTCTTGATTATTTAAATAGGTTAAAAAAGCTTTTTATACTCATGAAAATGTGTAATATTTGAACCATTGATGGTATCAGTTTAAACTTTAAAGCTATGTTTCCAAATAATTTGATAGAATTAGAATTTAGAAATTTCAGCTTATAAAAAAATTGGTGCTGATTAATAATCCTTTGTCTTGTTTCTAAAATTATATCTTGTGCCAATGCGATATCAATTGATAACCAGCTAACTTTCAATGAAGGACTTGCTCTGCTTTGACCTTGCAACTGTAGTGCCTGGGATTTCAATACGAAACAATAAAACTAGATCAGTCATTAGAATAGAGCTTGGTAAAACTGCATGAATGTGCAAGCTGGCATGTAGTATAGAGACTGGTGAAACTGCACAGATGTGCAAGCTGGCATGTAGTATAGAGACTGGTGAAACTGCACAGATGTGCAAGCTGGCATGTAGTATAGTCTGGAAAAACTGCACAGATGTGCAAGCTAGCAGGCATGTAGTATAAAGACTGGTGAAACTGCACAGATGTGCAAGCTGGCATGTAGTATAGAGACTGGTGAAACTGCACATGTGTGCAAGCTGGTGTGTAGTATAGAGACTGTTGAAAATGCACAGGTGTGCAAGCTGGTGTGAAGTATAGAGACTGGTGAAACTGCACAGATGTGCAAGCTGGCATGTAGTATAGAGACTGGTGAAACTGCACAGATGTGCAATCTGGCGTGTAGTATAGAGACTGTTGAAACTGCACAGATGTGCAAGCCAGCTAGCATTTAGTATAGAGACTGGTGAAACTTCACAGAAGTGCAAGCTGGCATGTAGTATAGAGCCTGGAAAAACTGCACAGATGTGCAAGCTAGTGGGCTGCACAGATGTGCAAGCTGGCATGTAGTATAGAGACTGGTGAAACTGCACATATGTGCAAGCTGGCATGTAGTATAGATACTGGTTTAACTTGCTGAACAGATGTAATGGCAAACTAGTGGTCAATAAGTACATCAAACTTTTATTACTTTAAAATTATTACTTTAGAAGTAAATTTACAGACTTATTATTTGTGTTTAATTTTGAATTGTATATTAATGTAATTTTAAAGACAAAATGCCTGGTTTTGATTTATTTCAGTTTACAAACAGAATTGAAGAGTGAGTATGTCAAGTTATACAAGAAACCAGGTTGTTTTGAATGTGTGTTTTCTCATCCTGGGGCTACACAGAAGTTTTACAGGTCTTTATTGAAATATTTGTTTATAAACTTACTTGATACCTTGTCCATACAAAATTTTAACAAAAACTTCTAAAAAAGTAATTATATTTTTAAACAATTCTTAAGTTTATGTGAATCTTAAAGATTTTTTTTTCGTTTATCATCACTATATTAGTGACTTGCCTCCACAAAATGACCAAGCTATTCCATATAGAATGATAAACATGTTCAGATTTTATAAAGATATGCCCTCTAAATGACTTCTCTTTCTATTGGTTATATCTAATTTTAATTGAAAACATGAATGTTAATACTTTGTTGATGAGAGTTATTATGTGATTATGGCCCAGAGATGTTCATAATGGCTGGAGGAAAAAAAAGCAAATATTTCTGAAGACTCTTCATTATAAAATGTTTTAATTGTTTTATCTACAGTTTGTTCCGTCTTACAAAGGATGTAGAAGCTAAAACATTCTACAAGCAGTTGAACATTATTTTATCTCTGCTGGTTCAGAGTTCAAGCTCCCTCAGTCAGGATGATAAGATCCAGGGTGTGTGTGACACTATCAGAGACCATCCTACCTGGAACTGTGCTCATGTTGCTGCTTATAATGGCTTCTTCGAGGCATTCAAAAATCCAGAAATAGAAAAGTAATTATGATATATTTTAAAGATATATTATGCTCAAGTTTGATGATCTGTATTATATTGCTAATAATCTTGATTTCTGAGGGATAATAATAATTCAGCCCCTTTTGATCAACATAACCTATGTTGTTTTGGTTAATCTTTACCAGCATCTAATAGGCCTATGGTCCTCACTCAAATTGCAAAAAGAAAACATGTTTTGATATATCCTACAGTGTGATTAATGCTGCAGACTATGTATCAAGTGTCACAACAGTATTGATTTGATATATTATCATTAGTGCTGCAGACTGTATATCAGGCCTCACACCACTATTGATTTTATTATTTTACAGTGTGATAAATGCTGCTGACAGTGTATCAGGTGTTACACCACTATTGATTTGATATAGCTTACAGTGGGATAAATGCTGCTGACAGTGTATCAGGTGTGACACCACTATTGATTTTATGTATGATAAATGCTGCTGACAGTGTATCAGGTGTTACACCACTATTGATTTGATATATTTTACAGTATGATAAATGCTGCAGACAGTGTATAAGGTGTTACACCACTATTTATTTGATATATTTTACAGTATGATAGGGTAATGTCGTCATATTTCGGACACTTTTTGCATTCTGCGACCAATTTCATTCGTCTAGCTGCGAATATGTATTTAACCGTCTGTAGCCTATTTAGCCGGGAACTATGCTATGTAAGGACTATATACTGGCTCCCAGCTGCAAATTACATGTTTGATTTATTTAGAAAATTCACAAATTGTTAATCGAGTAAAATCGGGGAAATACGGACAGAAGCGGGGAATTTCGGACACATTTTCATTTTTTAAAAAAGTAATATTATCGTCGCCAGAAGAGACTTAAACATATTTTATTTCTTTTTTGACATATGTATCAGTTCATTTCACTTAAGGCACAACATTAAAGTGATTCTTTTTTAACAGTTTCTGTTAAATTTAACAAGTAACAATCATTAACTTCTAGGGCATATGAGTGTGCCACCCAAACAATGCTTTGGTCCTCTTCACAAATGTCACGTAAAATCTTGTAACGTTCATATAACATTCTTAATTTACAAATATTGGAGCAGACGAAGTCTCTAAGATAAACAAATATATCGTCAATCAGCGGATGGTCGTAAAGGTATTCACAATTGACCATAGTGTTAAGTATTGCTGTCATTTTCATATACAATGACAAACTTCCAAAAAGTTCTCTATCTCTCAGGTGAGCAGCGGTTGACGTGTTCATATTTACTGTAAATAGACAAAAAACATAATATAATTTCAATGCGTAAGTGAGAACTTTAAATATAATCATTTTGAATAGATTATTTTACAGTTTGTCTCCTGATCGTTGCTTTGTTTGTAATGTATATTGATATGTATTTTCTAATCTTAAAATGTTTGAAAATGTCGATCGAAGAATATCAGGTAAGCAGCAGTTGGCGTGTTCATATTTTCTTTAAATAAACACTCACAAAAATTCAGAATATAATTTAAAATGTATAAGTAAGAGCTTTTAAAAAAAGAATAATATAACTGAATATTAAACAGAATTATTTGGAATAGATTAGTTTACGTTTTTTTCCTGATCGTAGCGTTGTTTTTATTGTATATTGTTATGTAATTTTCAATCTTAGAATGTTAGAAAATGTCGAAGAATAATGTGCAAAAACTGTTTCTGTAATAAAATAAACCCACCTTTAAATTAACATTGATCTTTTTTAAATCCTGAATAAATTTCACGGCCTTTTTTACCTCTCTCGCATGGCGACGTTGCTCTTTTAATTGCAAGATGTTTTCTTTATCAAGCTGCTTCTGCCTCTTTTCAGCCAATACTTCATTGGACGTGAGTAGCCTGTGCGAAGTACTAACGGTACTTTTCCTCTTTCTTTCATTTACATTAACATTTTGTGGGACATTAAATATGGAATCAATGTCAACATTCCAATTGCACTGTGGCAAAGGAGCAAGTGCATTCAACTCATCATTCTGGGATTGATTTTCATTGGGCAAATAATTTTCACTACAAAAATCCCCACCAGAGAGTTTTATATCTTCAATTATTATCTCGGGAAATAGAGGAAGAATGTACGAAATTTCTTGATCAGTGGCTTCATGAAGTTCTACTGCTTCATTAGGGTCGTCCGAGTAAAATTTTGGAGTAAGGATAGATATATTGCTCGTAGATGATATGGATGGTACAATCTGTGTTGCACAGGAGGTAGGCATTTCAATCTGTTGGTCAGGCAAGGGTTCATAAGGGATAGACGTACTTGATGAAGCTAGGTTCAGTGTAGTATTAACTTCTGATACGCCAACATAATTCTCTTCAAGCGCAGTCGAAGTCATTGTAGAGGTGGGTGTAACTGATGAGGTGATGGCATGCAATGGCTTGTCAAACATAGTCGATGGTAACAAATCCTCTGTACGTAAAGCACGTGGATTGAAGGGGTATATACCACATGATGAAAATCCGCTAGTTATATTTTTTTCAGTCATGGCACGTTCCCAAGCCCGTGCAATGATCTCAGGGAATGACCATTTATTTATAGTGTGATGAGGACTAGCTGAGAGAAATTCAGTACAACCTTCGTTGTAATATGCACTAAAAGGGCCAAACACACTCTTGTCAAGTGGCTGAAGTTTGTGAGTAGTATGGGGAGGGAGAGCTAGAATTTCAATATTGTTATCTTTGGCAATTTCCAGGAGTGCATGTGCTTCATGTGAACGATGACCATCACAAATCAATAATTGGGGTCTAGCACTGCCGCAGAAGGGAAGAAATATTTCTTCAAACCAGTCCTTACATATAGTTTCTGTCATCCAAGCATTCTCTTGGAAGGCCCATTTAGTCCCTTGGGGCGCTGCAGCCGTGTTCCACGAATATAGTGACCTTTGGGTCTTACCTTTCACGATCATAAGAGGAGGCATAGCTTGACCACTTGCACTTACGCATGCCAGGATGGTGGTGTTGGTCCTTTGATTACTAGTACGACCCGGCAAATTTTTCACCCCCTTTCTTGCAACTACACGGACTGGGTTGTGCTCAAATTGTTTGCCTGTCTCGTCCATGTTCCATATTTGAGATGGCTTATTCTCAATTCCAAGACTGATAAGGAGTTTACCAAGATCATCTATATATCGGTTAACAATAGTTGGATTAAGGCACCTGGCTCGAGATGTACCCAACTTCTCTGGCTTACGGATTACAATAGATGGATGTCTTCTCTTAAGACCTTGGAAATAACCTTTGCCTGGTATTCCATTTTTGAATGGAGTTTTGAGACCCATTTTTTGGCATAATCGGCCTGTTTTTATCAAGAAATCTCGCCTTGTTATGCCAAAACCACACCCAGCTGCCGTTGTCACACGTCCAACTATGTCTGCTTCCACATCTAATGGCACTGTAGGAGGACGACCAGATTTAGCATCAGAGGCAACCTTCCCTGTTAATCTGTCACTTAATGTTGATTTTGGTATCCCATAATGTTTTGACGCTTTACGCAATGACATTTGACCAGATTTTATGACATCTATTGCTGCTTTAATCAAATTGTCGTCGTATTTTTTATAGATGTTTTTAGATTTTCTAGCCATCTCAAAGATCTGAAACCGAAAGTTATGCTTAATAAATGTGGTTTAATAGCAACCAACCTTATTATACGAGGACATATTTCAAATGTTCAGAACATGTCCGAAATTAAAAATGTTCTGGTTCGAAATTAAATGCTGCCCATAAGTAGTGATCGGGGAAATTCGGACACTTTATTTTTCTTATTTTTAGGGATTTTAAAGTATATTTGCACATATCTTCGACAATTTCTACATCTAAAGACAAAGTATGTCATATGTCAAGCACAAATAAGACAGTGAATAATTGTTTTATGGATAATCGTTGAGAAATATACTCACCGTGATTCTTGTTTGAATTTTCGCGGTTTTAAACTTTCCGACTCGGTAACGAAAAGGGAAAGAACCCAGCGGGCCTGCTTGATTAGGATTTAAGAATACATAATAATTCACATTGTAGATAAGGATATTCGTATTCAAAGTAAAAGTAGGTTATTTAATTTAATCATATGGCTTATTAGTTATAAGATATTAGATTTATACAGTTTGGTGTCCGAAATTGTCATCTGTCCGTATTTGCGATCCTTTACCCTAAATGCTGCAGACAGTGTATCAGGTGTGACACCACTATTGATTTTATGTATGATAAATGCTGCTGACAGTGTATCAGGTGTTACACCGCTATTGATTTGATGTATTTTACAGTATGATAAATGCTGCAGACAGTGTATCAGGTGTTACACCACTATTTATTTGATATATTTTACAGTATGATAAATGCTGCAGACAGTGTATCAGGTGTGACACCACTATTGATTTTATGTATGATAAATGCTGCTGACAGTGTATCAGGTGTTACACCACTAGTATTGATTTGATATATTTTACAGTATGATAAATGCTGCTGACAGTGTATCAGGTGTTACACCACTATTGATTTGATATATTTTACAGTATGATAAATGCTGCTGACAGTGTATCAGGTGTTACACCACTATTGATTTGATATATTTTACAGTATGATAAATGCTGCTGACAGTGTATCAGGTGTTACACCACTAGTATTGATTTGATATATTTTACAGTATGAAAAATGCTGCTGACAGTGTATCAGGTGTTACATCACTATTTATTTGATATATTTTACAGTATGATAAATGCTGCTGACAGTGAATCAGGTGTTACACCACTATTGATTTGATATATTTAACAGTATGATAAATGCTGCTGACAGTGTATCAGGTGTTACATCACTATTGATTTGATATATTTAACAGTATGATAAATGCTGCTGACAGTGTATCAGGTGTTACACCACTATTGATTTGATATATTTTACAGTATGATAAATGCTGCTGACAGTGTATCAGGTGTTACATCACTATTGATTTGATATATTTTACAGTATGATAAATGCTGCAGACAGTGTTTCAGGTGTGACACCACTATTGATTTGATATATTTTACAGTATGATAAATGCAGCTGACAGTGTATCAGGTGTTACACCACTATTGATTTGATATATTTTACAGTATTATAAATGCTGCTGACAGTGTATCAGGTGTGACACCACTATTGATTTGATATATTTTACAGTATGATAAATGCTGCTGACAGTGTATCAGGTGTTACATCACTATTGATTTGATATATTTTACAGTATGATAAATGCTGCTGACAGTGTATCAGGTGTGACACCACTATTGATTTGATATATTTTACAGTATGAAAAATGCTGCTGACAGTGTATCAGGTGTTACATCACTATTGATTTGATATATTTTACAGTATGATAAATGCTGCTGACAGTGAATCAGGTGTTACACCACTATTGATTTTATATATTTTACAGTATGATAAATGCTGCTGACAGTGTATCAGGTGTTACACCACTTTTGATTTTATATATTTTACAGTATGATAAATGCTGCAGACAGTGTATCAGGTGTTACACCACTGATGGCAGGTGTGATAGGTAGAGAAAAACATTGTGTTCATGAGATGTTGATACATAATGCACAGATTGATATGGCAGACTTCAAGGGCATGACAGTATATCATTATGCTGTAAAACATCTACCTGAGGTGTTAGAGGTAATGTTATAATATTAAAAAAAAAGGTCTTCATGTCATAATTGAATTGTCATACCATTTAAAATAATTCATGGATTACTTTGTTTTTTTTAATAAATGTATATCTGTCATCGATAGAATCAATATCGATGTATCATTGATATTTTTCTGTTGATCAGTAATAGATACAGATTTGAAAAAAAAATCAATTATTTTGACTTTCCCAGTCAAAACTACATGTCTAAAACTATGTTATCATTTTGTAATGGAAATATTTCATAGCAGTGATTGCAAAAAAAGGTCAGGACAAAGATCATGCAATAGGCATTTATAAATGTACACATCATAGTTGTATGAACAGAACAATATGTCTTGTACTGAAATTTTTTAAAATGTTATGAAAGTGAATTAAAGACAAGTGCAAAAGAGTAAATGCATAACTTATTATTGATATATGTTGGTGTATCATAGATATTTGTCATTGGATATCAATATATTAATCTGAATCAGTGACAGCTTTAGATAGTGATATTAACTTTGAAACTTGAAATTTTGAATCAAACAATGTTATTAATAGATCTAAATTCTGTATGTTACGTTTTTGAAAGATAATACAAATAACTGTATTCTGTTACATTTTGAAGCAAGTAGAGATAATCTTGTATAATCTTTATTTAGGTACAACCTTATTGAGGAATTGAATTGAAATACAAATGTTCATTTATCAATTTGAAAATGGTAACTACATGTATCAGTGGATATTTATTTGCTTAGATAACTTGAAATAGCAGACAAGTGTCCTACAGTAAATACTATAGATAAAGTAACTTTATTCTTAGAATTAGTTTTTACGAGTGAAATGATTTGATTTCAGTTTTTGTTTGATCAAGACAAGAATCAAGTATATGACTGGATGGATGAGAAAGGTCAAACACCACTATATAAAGCGTGTCTTAACCCCCCTGATGTTGTTACAGGCGAACCCCCTGTGGAGAAACATGTGATTGTAGAGACGTTATTAGAGGGAGGGGTTGATCCTGCTATATCCAAGTCTAACAGATTACCTATACATGTAGCAGTAACCCTGGGGGAGACAAAGTATAAACTTCTGAAAAATATATGACAAAATAAAACAATTAATGCTATTAAAAATAAAATGAGTTATCTATTGTCATTTCATTATTAACTAGCAAACCTTTCTTATTTAAACAATATTTGTAATTGTCAGTAATTGAAGAATTTTGGAACATTCTTTAATCAAAAGGATTTGAATGATTTTATAACCTTTTTCTTTTTTGAATGAAGTTTTAACTTACCTGAGAACAATGTATTCAGAGATGAGCTTTGTGATTGCATGTTGTCTGTCCATTGTTGTCCATCGTCTTTTGTTATCAACAGTTTCTTTGAACAACATCTCTGAAACCACACGGTGAATTTTGACCAAACTGCACAACAAGATACAAGAAACTTTATTTTAAGTCGGTTTACATATTACAAGAAACATTAGCTAATAAGCTATTTACCGACAATAACAAAGGCATAAAACATATTTACTAACATATAACAGATCTGAAAATAAAAACATATAAAACTAGTAGCAGCTTTAAGCATGAAATAAAAGTATCAAGGTTAAGAAGAACTTTACAATAAGATGGTAAATTAAGGCATAGTTTGATGACATGTACAGTACATATTATATTAAAAGTAATAACAGTTTATAAAAGTAATAGATGACTGTAGTCTAGAAATTTAAGTATGATACATGTAGCAATGTGAAATAAATGAAAACAATAATAATAAAAATTTAAAAATTAATAAAATAGTAATAGTTTAAAGTTAACATCTAGAATTTATACATAATTGAAGATTTCCTAAAAAATAAATAAATAAATAGATTAATAAATTCACTAACTTATAATAAAAAGTGCATAAACATTTATGATAGAACTAAAACAGCATAGTAAGGATAGGTTACCCCATAAAGTAGTTATATAGATGGTTCTAGTCTGATGCATGAGTACATGTACATGTAGGTCACAGGAGCTGAAAAAAAACTTCTAAAATAAAAAAGATTCCGTTCCAGGGTTGAGATATTTAGTATGTGGCATCAGCTTTTTTTTCCTTAACAAAAGTAATAAAAATCAGGTCCCAGGGCCAAAATTGGTCAGTCAGTTTACAAGGATTTAAATAGGAAAGCATATATCATTTATGCTTAAACTTTATGGCCTTAAGTTACACATTTGGTATACATGTAGTAGCATTGCTTAGTGGAATTTACAGAAGTCATGAGTCATTCCCCTGAGGTAAATAAAGGACCCTGCCTTATGTACTCTAATAGCTTATTTCCACATGTTATTACTAATTGCCACCATGACCATCTTGTTTATTTTAACAAGAATTAATATAATTATCAGAGATTCTTGAAAATGATGTCTTTTCCATTGTCTTTATTAAATGTTGATTTTGACTTTGTTACAAAATTAATGTATTTATTCTTGACTTATTTAACTAACCAAGAAATATACATGTGATATATTCCTTAATTTTTTTTAACATTTATAGTTTACTAGTAAAAATTTTAAACAAACGTTTTGTCATTTATTAATTAGTTAATGTTAAGAGTTTTTGTTTCAGGATTATAGAGCTGATCATAAAGAAACATCCAAGTCAGAAAGAGGCAGGAGACAAGAAATATAATGGGAGACCACTCCACTGGGCTAAAACTAGAGAGGTATATTTTGTAGATTGTAATATATAAATGTTTTTCTATGTTCATTTCATGACTTAGGACTTTGTGAAGCTTTAGGATTCAAGCTTATTTTGAAAAAAATTCTAACATCGGCCAATATCGTAGCAAATCGGTTATTTTCAAAACATTATTTTTCAATAACTTTGGCATTAGATTATTTACAATCACTCTTCCTTTATAGCTATGTTATAAATGATTAAAATTTATTGAATACCGAAGATTTTGAAATAAAAAACTGATATATTATCATATATTAAATAACACCACATACTTTTATGCTCCCCGTAAAATTTCGGGGGAGCATATAGTCGCCAGGTTGTCCGTCCGTCAGTCAGTCAGTCAGTCCATACGTACGTACGTCCCGAATTCGTGTCCAGCCCATAACTTTGTTATTTGAAGGCGGATTTTGCAACTATTTCACATAAATGATCACCATATTGAAATGATGTGTCGCGTGCAACATTTGGGTTGCTACCTTGACGTGTTGCGTGCAAGTCAGTAGATAGATCTAATTGAGTAGAAAGGCAGTGCAAAGAACAGTAACTCTGCATTGCCTAAGTTTGGAATTTTCACACTTTGAACTTTGTCTGGGACATAACTCTGAAACTACAAAGATATACTTTTCTGTGTCCAAAACCTAGTCGGGGAGCATCACCCAGTTCAACCTGCTCTTGTTGTGTATATTTTTGTCATTTATGATACATGTATAATACCAGGGAATTATTTTTCTATATGTTGCCTAGGTAACAGAGTTACTATGTAAGCTAGGCTGTGATGTTGATGGATTAAGTGGTACAAATCATGCTCCTATAATGATAATGTTGATGAAGAATCGTACAGACTGTCTAATGGAGCTGTTGTGTTATGGAGCATTGTGTAATATAGGTGACAGTAATGGTGACACACCTCTACATATAGCTGTACAGGTAATACATCATGTCATACATCATATCATCTCTGTATGTGTCCATGTTGTGTTATAGTGTGTGCCTACATTTATGCTGTAATGTAGCTAGTAGTGATGCTTGTTTTTCTGTGTTGTATAAATGCATGTCATGTAATAGTTGATACAACCTAAATATACCTTTGATCAATGTAATACATGTATAACTAGTTACATATTTTTGCTTGAATTTTCGAAATTTCGGCCATAGAATCTTCACTAAATTTTGTCATTTTTTGTGTCTATTTCTAAACACAGCTGATCTACTGTATTTGAAGTAGACTTCAGGTAGTTTTGTTAATGTGTTAAGCTATTCAAATTAAGCAAGTTTATAAAATTTTGCTTTTGCATTGACTACTGATATAAATTTCCTATCAAGATTTCAAACACTGAACTGACACAATCATGCAAACAAGAGTGCCTTTCTAACCTTAGTTTGAGGCTGGATTACCAGGTACAAGGTCACAATCAACTGAGTTAAACTAGATTTGTACACTTTTGCTCATACAGCTTTTATTTATTTGCAGATATTTTAGATACATGTTTATAGTAGGAATATTCGATAAAGTTTGGGGGTCACAAAGTCAATTAAGTGGTGCTTAAAATATATTAACACTTGCTTATACAGCTTATTATTGATTGACGAATGTCTTCATACCTTGGGTAGTTTTCTAACTGTGGCTGGACTTTAGAGACCACAAGGTCAAAGTTTTGTGTTTATGTAGTTAATGAATTATTTGCTAACTTACATTTCTTCTTACAAGAACAAAACTTTATTTTACTGTGTCAACAAATTTACTTGACTGAGTGAATGGGTAAACCTTTGCCAAATTAGCTACTAATAAGATTTGAGGGCTAGGGTTATATGAGCTGTGTCACGACAAAACCAACATAATACGTTTGCAACCAGCATGGATCCAGACCAGCCTGCGCATGCGCACTTACTAACCCTATTACAAGTAGAGAAAGTGAAAGCGAACAGCATGGATCCTGATCAGACTGCGTGGATGCGCAGGCTGGTCTGGATCCATGCTGGTAGCAAACACAGTACGTTGGTTTTGTCGTGACGTGGCTCATATGTGTTAACCAAACACAGGAAATTATTCTGGAACTTAATACATGTCTTTGGGATAATCATGGGAGATCTATTAACTTTTAAGGACCTGTTCTTATTATATTATCAAGTACATTGTAAAAATAAAAGTTGAGGGCGCTCTCTTAGGATATCTTAATGGAAATAAGGAATTTGGCTATAGTTAGCCAACAGTATAGAACCTGGTCAGAAAGTGCAGCAGTTCTGACCTGCCTGGATCTCTGCAAGGATCTCTGCTAGTGGCAAAGGCTTTGTAGCTTTAGTTGCAACATTATAATGGTAAGCTAGATTTGTGAACTAACTGTGATTACATGTTTTAGTGGCAGCAACACACCAAGATGAAGACTAGTGTAAGTGGACATTATTGAGTTTGGGTGACCAATAAGCTTGATTTAATATTTATGATATATCCAGAATGTCTCAGTGATGATATTTTAATACTATCTCTTGATTATTATCTATCATTCAAACATTAAAAGCCTGCAGCATTTCATATTGTAATGAAATATAAAAAGGAATTTTAATATTTAACTCTTGAAGTACTTTATAGTTAATGTCATAAATTTTTCTTCAAGCTCATAATAAACATTCCCTCTATAACAAATATTTGCCTGAGTTAACCACCTCTTTCTCCAACAGTTTTTGGTTATATCTAACATATTTTCTATTTTATGTTGATGTTTTAAATGTTTCTTAATTTGCATGGACCTTGAACATATTAGATATTTAGGTTGTTGTTTTTTAGCTCACCAGAACTGAAGGTTCAGACTGAGCTATTAGTATCAAAGGGGGATGCTCCGGCATCCATCGTTATGCGTCAACAATCATCTTCTCTGAAACTGCTGGACAGATTTACTTCAAATTTGGTCTGTAGCATCCTTGTGACAGTCACACTTGAATTTGCTCATTATATTCCAATTGGCCCCTTTTAGAGGTAGAGCTAAAAATAGAAAAACCTTTAAACATCTTCTACTACAAAACTAATTGATGGATGATCACCAAACTTTGTCTGTAGCATTCTTGGGTAGTCTTTTATCAAGTTTGCTCATATTAATTTGATTGGCCCTTTTTAGGGGCTGCAAAAGCTCAAAAAAGAAATACCTTTTAACGTCTATTTCTATAGAACTAGTTGATGGATGATGACCAAACATGTCTGTAGCATTCTTAGGTACTCTTTTATCAAGTTTGCTCATATTTATTTGATTAACCCCTTTTAGGGGCCGCTAAAGCTAAAAATAGAAAAACCTTTGAACATCATTTCCTACTGAAATAATTGATAAATGATCACCAAACTTTGTAGCATTCTTAGGTAGTCTTTTATCAAGTTTGCTCATATTAATATAATGGCCCTATTTAAGCTAAAGCTTAAATGCCCCAGGTCATGGCATTTCTTCAAATTATTGTTGAAACATATTCTATGCTCAAATTTGATATTAGAAAATATTGACAATGGACAATATTGACAATGGACAAACACTGAAAAGCTGTTGTTTCTGGTGAGCAATTCAGGGCCATCATGGCCCTCTTGTTTTGTTTTTTTTGGGGGGTTTTTTTTGGTTTTTTGTACAGTTGTTCATTTGGTCATTCATTAAAATGTTTTAAATACATGTAAAAATAAGTACTATGCCCATATGATCACAAGATTTGAAGATCAATATTAGTTGTCTATGTCACATTTGAGCACATCTTAGATTAATGTTCATTAATTGTTATATTAACTAAAACTGTCAGGTTAATATGGTAAATAAAAAAGTCCTTGTTATCCTATGAACCATAGTAACTAGTTAGCACAATGTCCCATAAACTATAGCAACTACATGTAGTTAAACCATTATTTACACTTCATATAGAATATACTTACATATTTGTTATATAATAGTTTTGTACAACTTTTTAGCTCACCTGAGCACAACATGCTTATGGTGAGCTATTGTGATCCCCCACTGTCCATCGCCCTGCATATCGTCAACAATTAATTCAAATAACATCTTCTCTGAAACCAATGATTGCACAGTAAACAAACTTTACAGGAATAATCCTTGGGAGGTCCCTTTTTAAAGTTTTTCAAGTCTGTTGCATAAGTAGGTCATTTGGCCAAAAAAGGAGTTTCAAAAATGCAAATTTAAAACATTCTTGTCTGAAAGTACAAAGCTCAGAACTTTGATATTTAATATGTAATATCATCTATAGGTCCTCTACAAAAGTTGTTTGATATTTGCCCCTAGTTCCAAAATTGGCCCTTTCCTGGGGTCATAGGTTTTCCTTATATGTCTATAGTAGAAACTGTATTGACCAAGGTTAGATATTTGGCATGAAACATTGTGTAGTGAACCTATACCAAGATTGTTCAAATTATAACCCTGCGGTCAAAATTGGCCCCACCCAGAGGTCATTGATTTTCATCATGTACCGGTACATATAGTAAAGACTTATAATGATAACCATATTTCCCATATTGCCTTAAGGATTGTAATATAGCATGCTGAAGTTTAGTTAAACTGTTACTGACAGGTATTCCATATTAGCACAACTCCTCTCAACCCCTTACAACGGGCATTTTATCGTCATAGCAAAATGAAACTATTATCATGGATGACTTTACTTTGTCCCTAACATTGAAAACCTTAATATGTTGAACATTGTCTAGGTCCCATGATGTTGATGGACTGGCTATTTTAAAGACATCATTAATTAGATAAATTTTAGGATCAAGTTCACGTAACGAATGATTTACCTGCCATCAGAAAATGCGCATATTGTTTGCAATTGCTTTGCGCTGCAGATCGTCCATATCATTTTCAAGAGTGGAAACAACTTTATTTTGATTCCTTTTTGTGAAGGTGGTCAATGTCCAGGCAAAGGTTTTCTGTAATATCGTCAATGTCAGACATTTTTTTTTATAATGGATGTCACACTTTGTTAATTTTTGTCACATTAGTAACTATAGTTTCTCCAATAAAGTAAATATCTTTGTAGTGAAGAGGTAGGTTTGATTTTGATGTGCTAATTCCTTCACTCACTCTAAATAACCCTTGGTAAGATAGTTAATGTGCTGTCTATAAAGACTTTCTTCATACCTATCTGTACATTACATGAAAGTTAAATTTTTAAATATTTTCATAAGAAGTGGTGCACAAATTGGCTTCCTGTAGTCCACTTGTCTGGTACACCGTTTACAACCCTCAAGTAATTTTTTTACCAAGAAATCTTCAATCAGTAGTGTATTTTATGCCTTTTATTTCATGATAAAAGCTAATATCAGAGCAATATGTGGATAAAGTTGAAGGGGAATAACTTGCTTAATAAAGTTATGTGGGTTCAATTGGTGCTTATGTTGTACTGTTTTTGAAATTATTGAAATGTGTTTATTACGTTTCTATAATTATGACAGTCCTGTGTTGTTTTCTTTTCACACATGTACTGAATTTATTCCAATAGTTTGGTAATTGGATTGAATGAGGTAATACCGCCAGATATGTTGAAGGGGAATAACTTTTGCCGTATATTTATTTCACTAAGACATCATTTGTCTTTGGGTAATAGTCCAGTATTTTATGATATAAGGTGCAAAAGTTAGTTTATTTATGTAAATATTATAAATTTTTTTAATGAATCACATTCATTAATAGAAGAGGGGCATCTGTTTAGTACACGTCCTAACATTATATGTTGATATGGTTGTTGAACATCATAACATAGTTAATGTATTAACATTTTTATTTACAGCAAGATGATATAGACCTTGTGAGAATATTTGTGGTATTTGGAGCTGATGTTAACCAGAAAAATTCTACCAGTCATTCTCCGAGACACGTTGCTGCTGTGTCAAAAGGCAAAAATAAGTAAGCACAGTTTAATACCTATTCTGTTACAAAACTTAAATGAGGAGTCCAATTTACTTATGATTATCCAAGAGTGGAACAATTTCTGAAAGATTGGTTTGTGTTCCAAAAGTACTGTTTTACTTTGTATTGTCAGCAGTCCTGTTTGTACACATAATCATTTTTATGCCCCCGCCATATAATGGCAGGGGCATATAGTGTTACCCTGTTCCGTCATTCCGTCATTCCGTCATTCCGTCCTTCCGTCATCATCAGTTTCCGTTCATTATCTTAATAACCCTTGCACATATTGAACTCAAATTTGACATATGGATATGTCATGAGAAAATACAGGTCAAGTTCGAAATTGGTCATGGTTCGATGATTTTTGGCAGAGTTATGCCCCTTTTACATTGAAAATAATATGAAATTTTCAGTTTCCGTTCATTATCTCCCAAACGGTTCAAAACATTCAATTCAAAATTGACATATGGATATGTCATGAGAAAATACAGGTCAAGTTCGAAATTGGTCATGGTTCGATGATTTTTGGCAGAGTTATGCCCCTTTTACTTTGAAAATAACAGAAATTTTCAGTTTCCGTTCATTATCTCCCCAACGGTACAACACATTCAACTCAAACTTGACATATTGATATGTCATGAGAAAATACAGGTCAATTTCAAATTTGGTCATGGTTCGATGATTTTTGGCAGAGTTATGCCCCTTTTACTTTTAAAATAATATGAAATTTTCAGTTTCCGTTCATTAACTCCCCAATGGTACAACACATTTAGCTCAAACTTGACATATCTATATGCAACGGAATGCGCAGGTCAAGTTCAAATTTGGTCATGGTTCGATGATTTTTGGCAGAGTTATGCCCCTTTTACTTTGAAAATAATATGAAATTTTCAGTTTCCGTTTATTATCTCCCCAACAGTATTAAACATTCAACTCAAATTTGACATATTGATACGTCAAAGGAATGCGCAGGTCAATTTCAAATTTGGTCATGGTTGGATGATTTTTGGCTGAGTTATGCCCCTTTCACTTTAAAAATAATATGAAATTTTCAGTTTCCGTTTATTATCTCCCCAACAATATTACACATTCAACTCAAATTTGACATATGGATATGTTTTTGGAATGCGCAGACCAAGTTCGAATCTGGTCATGGTTCAATGATTTTTGGCAGAGTAATGCCCCTTTCACTTTGAAAATGATATGAAATTTACAGTTTCTGTTCATTATCAACCCAACAGTGTTACATATTCAACTCAAAATTGACATATGGATATGTCAAAGGAATGCGCAGGTCAAGTTGGAATTTGGTCATGGTTCGATGATTTTTGGCAGAGTTTATGTCCCTTTCACTTTGAAAATAATATAGATACATCTTAGGAATAAGCAGTTTAAGTTTTGAATTTGGTCGTGGTTCAATGATTTTAGACAAACTTATCTTTCCTGAATGTTGGAAAAAATTTGAACTTTCAGTTTCAGCACTCATACTTTTGTGGAAATGTATATAGCCATTATGTTGGCTACAAATATGCAATATGCTATTTTTAAAGGTTAAGACTGAATAATTTCAGTGCCTTGAAACATTGTATAAAAAATGGTTAAGACTGAATAATTTCAGTGCCTTGAACATTGTATAAAAATGGTTTGTGTTAACATTGAAAAGTTTTAAGGGCTATGAACTTAGAATGAAAAAAATAATTTGTGCAAACAAATTTGGAACTAAATATTATAACATTTGAAATTTTGGCTGCATGCGGGGGCATCCGTGGCATGATGACACATTTCTAGTCTAATAGTACAGTTATACTTCGTTCGCTCGAACTTGATCACTGGAATACCTTTCCTTCGCTCGAACTCATTGCCCAGTTCTGGAAAACTTTTTACATAATAATATATTGTTCCACAAAAACACAAACACAAAAAGACAACAAAATTTACGGGTCGACATGTCCTGAATTAGTGACAGCCGGCAACACATGTTTTTAACACCTCGTGATCGTGATAAAGGCAATTATAATTGAGGTGTTTAAATGGTTTGTTTGTTATGATAATATTGTTTATTTGACGTTTTTAGTAACGATAAAAAGAAACTAACTGTGCAAAGGTCAATAAATGACTACCCGGAAGGCTTTAATTACAGCCACGGTATATGTAACATGTACTGTAACCGTATAATAAATCTATGAATGATACTTGTAGGTTTTTTATTTTAGTAACTGACTGCTGTAAAATGATTTTTTTTTAAATATTTTATTTATTAATTGTTAAAAATAGAATTTATCCCATAATAAACATATAAATATATTTTGAACATTGTTTAACAAGATTGGAAAATGTTTGTCTAATCAAACTCAACCAATAACAATATGCATGAATATAGATAAACACAGTTTCCTGTTAATACTCATTTGTTAATTTTTACAAGAAATGATGTATTTGACGAACTAATGTACTAAAAAACAATTATGTTGATGTATTTATCATTTGACCAATGTAAGCTGGAAAACCTTTAGACCAATGTCCTACATAATAATAGTTTAACCTTGGTTGGCTGGAATTACCAATCTCTCGAACAAATTTGCACAGGCCGAGTTCGAGCGAATGAAGTTTGATTGTATTGTACATGTGTGTGATTACAATATTGTTTATGATTACAGGGATGTACTATTACTACAATATTGTTTATGATTACAGGGATGTAATATTACTACATTGTTTATGATTACAGGGATGTAATATTATATTACAATATTGTTTATGATTACAGGGATGTAATATTATATTACAATATTGTTTATGATAAAAAGGATGTGATATTATATTACAATATTGTTTATGATAAAAAGGATGTAATATTATATTACAATATTGTTTATGATTACAGGGATGTAATATTATATTACAATATTGTTTATGATTACAGGGATGTGATATTATATTACAATATTGTTTATGATAAAAAGGATGTGATATTACTACAATATTGTTTATGATTACAGGGATGTGATATTATATTACAATATTGTTTATGATTACAGGGATGTGATATTATATTACAATATTGTTTATGATTACAGGGATGTGATATTGACAATATTGTTTATGATTACAGGGATGTGATATTACAACATTGTTTATGATTACATGGATGTGATATTACTACATTGTTTATGATTACAGGGATGTGATATTACTACATTGTTTATGATTACAGGGATGTGATATTACTACATTGTTTATGATTACAGGGATGTGATATTACTACATTGTTTTATGATTACAGGGATGTGATATTACTACATTGTTTATGATTACATGGATGTGATATTACTACATTGTTTATGATTACATGGATGTGATATTACTACATTGTTTATGATTACAGGGATGTGATATTACTACATTGTTTATGATTACATGGATGTGATTACTACATTGTTTATGATTACATGGATGTGATATTACTACATTGTTTATGATTACAGGGATGTGATATTACTACATTGTTTATGATTACAGGGATGTGATATTACACATGTTGCATGTTTCTGGTGCTAAGAGATGTGACTCATCAGTAAAAGGCTGTATGGCAGGTTGCTCATCTGAAGGAAGATTTAATGGAAAGCCTGATGAACGATGCAAATCTTTGTTCAACCTTGACAAAATGGGTGCGTCTTAATGCAAACATATCAATACCTTGTTCTCCAAAGTTTTTTTGTCAGTCAAGGTGTTAAATCTATGTACATGTGCTATGAAGTCTATGATAAAATTTGATATAAAGAATGGAATAACATATCTGTAAGTTGGTACAGTAACTTCAGACATGTAGGAAAGTTGTGGTCCAGTTATAGGTCACTTGCTTATAGATAAAGAATTATTGGTTAAGAACCTATCAAGGGAACTGCTAATTTCCTTGATCAAGACATTCCCCCAGCAGGTCTCTGAGAGACTGGCTTAACTCTGCTGTGTTATAAAAATGGCTGTTTTAAACTGAGTAAAAGATTCTTCATCAAGATTGATAAAAGGATATCTTGTTAACCTGATGTAGAAACAGAAAAATCCATGAACATGTCATCTGCATAAAATCTACACTAAAAGTTTTTGCCTTTGATACATTATTTACTTTATTTGCAATTTATTAGTGCCCTACCGGTTTACCCTCCGTCTGTCTGTCCGTCTGTCTGTCAGTCCGTCCGTCCACAAAACTGGATCCCGCGATAACTTGAAAAGTACTGAAAATATTTTTATGAAATTTGATATATGGATAGATGGCACTATGGAGATTATGCACGTCTTTTTCTTTTGTTCCTATGTTGAAAATTCTGGTTGCTATGGCAACAAATAGGCTGAAAATATGGTAAATTTTACACATAAACTGGATCCAGTGATAACTCAAAAAGTGCTGGAAATATTTTTATCAAACTTGAAATATGGGTAGATGGCAGTCTGGAGGTTATGCACGTCTTTTTCTTTTATTCCTATGTTGAAAATTCTGGTTGCTATGTCAACAAATAGACTGAAAATATGGCAATTTTTACACATAAACTGGATCCAGTGTTAACGCAAAAAGTAATAGAAATATTTTTATGAAACTTGTAATATGTGTAGATGGCAGTCTGGAGATTATGCATGTCTTATCTGTTCTTCCTATTTTGATAAAAATATTGGTTGCCTTGGCAACAAATAGGCTTAAAACATGGCAAATATAACAATATTTGTGATTAGTCAAAAAGAGCTGAAATTTTTATGAAATTGCATCTTTAATTCCAGAGTTATCTCCTCTTTAAGAATTTTGCTTTTCAAAATGTTATATTTTGGTAACAGGGATGTTTCAAATATTAACTTTAGAGTGTCCTTCAGTCCGTCTGTCTGTCTGTTCATAAAAACTGTTTCCTGTGATCATTTTTAAAGAGCTTTTCCAACAAATTTACTTAAAATAGAGAAAAATTGAAACATAAGTGAATGGCCAATGGCCCTTCAGAATGTTGATGGGGTTCTAACCGGTAGGGGACTTATGGATTGCTTGCAATACTATGATAATTGCTTGTTATTTTTAAATGTACATTGTACAATGTATTTACTTCGAGATCTGTTGAATTTGATTTGGGCGATAAGTAAGATTAATTCATTAAAAATCTGTAACAGTTTATGCGTGTAATATAATCAATATTTGTTGTTGTTTACAGCTTTATTTGATGACATGTTATGTACTGCTGTTAGTTGTACTGCTAAATATGATAACGGTAAAGGGGAGGCATTACTGGACCTTGCTGATGGACCTACAGATATAGGAGATAGAGTGAGTTAAACATTTTATAAAATATGATCATGTTTATAGTATGTTACATCAACAACAAAATTAGGAGAACAAAATCATTGATATACGTAAATCGTAATTATTTTTCTTCTAAGGGTGTGTTTATATGCAAAAAGAATAATAATTTAATTAGAAACCGTTCTTTCGTATCTTGTTTTCTTATCCTGTTTTCATATCCTAACAGTCACTTCTTAAAAGTTACAACATGGAAAGGGATTTAGCAATAATTCCATGTGTACGCCGCTTATTCTCTTAAGAATTTTTACAAAAATCATTCTTTCTATTTAGGTTCTTTGGTATGATCCTTATTTTTTTTGTACAAACAATAATTCTGCAGATTATTTACAACCTAATGTAGCTTCACTTAAATAAAATTCAGTTGAAACAAGTTTATAAATACTAAAATATTACAGATGTTGATCCACATGTGTGTTAATAAATCAAGAGAAATAAATAAATATTATGTTGTTGAATAGATAGAGGATATTCAAGTTTTTTCTATAAATACATGATTTATTTTCATCGAGTGGTATGAAAATAAATATTTCATGAGTGGCGGTAGCCACAAGTGAAATATGGTAATTTTCATGCCACAAGATGAAAATAAATCATCTTTCCCTTAAATTTTGTTTACTGGCAGAATTTGACAGAAAGTAGTCCGGCAAGACACCAGTGAAAATACGGAAAATATGTTTCACTGCAGTGAAAAATAAATTTTTACAGTGAAAATACGGAAAATGAAATTATGCATTTTATTTCATCAATATTCCTCAATATTTCATTTATAAGTATATAATAAACAATGATATGTGTATAAATCTACAGATATTATGTCTTGATGGTGGAGGTATAAGAGGGCTGGTTCTTGTTCAATTGTTAGCTGCATTACAAGAAGCAGCTGGGGTACCACTCAAGGATATGTTTGACTGGATAGGTGGAACAAGTACCGGGGGTCTTCTAGCCTTGGCAATAGGTGTAGGTAAGTAAATAAGAGAGTCCAGTAATAGAGCTGCACTCTCTTATTGCAATATGTATAGGTGAATTAAAGGGAATATTTAAGTTGTAAGCTTTTATTATTAATATTTTATATTGATTTAGGAAAACAGGAGGTAAAACTATTGTCTAACAATGTATCAGTTCTAATTTTACATGTTGCCTCTTCTTCTTTGTTACTTACATTGTAATAACATACAATAATTCCAGCAGTGATTAAATGTTATAGGTCTTATACTTTGATGTATTTCTGCAATGCTGTGAAACATGCTGATGTTGTTGATCTCAGGGAAAAAGGGAGCTATCATACTATCATATTGAACTTTTGTAGTACTGTTAAGGTATTTACTCACCTATGAAATAATGAATGGAGAGCTGGAAGTACTTCTTAATTTTTTGCTCCCAGAATTCTGAATAATTGAATAATGACTTAAATTTTCTTACTTGAATTTCTTAGCAGTGTTGATGTGACAGATAATTATACAATACCTGTATAATATTACTATATTACTTGAAATAACCTATTGTAATATGCTAAATATTCTGGGTTTTTTTAAGGTAAAAACATTTCATATATTAGAGGAATGTATTTCCGATTGAAAGATGAAGTTTTCAAGGGATCAAGACCGTATGACTCGGAACCTTTTGAAATGTTGTTGAAGAGAGAGTTTGGAGAAACCAAAGTTATGACAGACATTAAAACACCAAAGTAAGATAATTGTTGTGTCCTGTAGTATAATAAGTTATTTTGTTTATATGAACTGATCAAAACTCCATTAATGCTAGTAACAATTATGATTTGATTGTGGCACCAGTATAGAATAGAGAAAAACAGAATCCCCAAAGAAAGCCCAACATAGCAAAATTGAAAATGTTGCAGGCTTGGTTTGATTGAACCTGTTCATGGATGTTAGTGGTAATTGAAAGCTTCCGTCCACACCCCCTAGCACCAACCCAAACAGAAGCTAACATAAACACAAACCAGTATATAGGCCAGCATTTAGCAGTTTGACCAGTCGATATAGGATAAGCTTCTCAGTTTTTATATTTTAATCTTCAATGGATATTTCAAATGTCAAATATAGACAAACCTGTAACACACATCCAAGCTTCTAATTTCATTTCCTGTTTCAGCATGTTGTTTATGAATATATACATGATTGATATGAAATCATAATTGTTGTTGTTGTTATTGTTGATGATATCAAATGAATAATGATATTGTATCTAAGCTTATATCAATGATTTTATATATAAAATAGTTATTATGTAGACAATATTACTCTGTTATTTCAGATTTAAGATTTGTAAAGTTTAAATGTCTATTTATATTAGGCAAGATAAACTTTTTTTATTGAAATGGTTCTTCTTGTTGTAGATTAATGGTGACAGCTATTTTGGCAGACAGGTTTCCGGCTGAGTTACATATGTTCCGTAACTATCAACCAACATTAGATAAACCTGTAGAAACTAAAGGAAATAATGACCAGTTTGAAAAAATTCCACAGCCACATGGTTAGACATATATTATTGTATACAGCTACAAGATCTAATATTCTTACATTTATAAAATCTTACAAGTATTTATATATTCCTGCTTGTAAAGTGTCTTAAAACAGTAATCAATTTACATGAATTTAGCTCAGTTATATATTCAAATGATCTTGTATATTTCAAAATATCACATATATAAATAACAGCATATGCTGGTAAATTGTTAGTCACATTAGCCACTATATTAGCTCACTTGAGTCATAGTAGACTTTAGAGGCTTTTGCTCTTGTGTTCAATAGATTTTAAAGTTTTGTGTGTGTGTTTTTTTTGTTTTGTTTTTTTTCTCAAAAACTTCCCCTAGCAGACTTTTCTTTATTTTCACCCAGTATCATATACATTTGGACATTCAAATTGTTATCGTACTATTATTGTCGTATGAATTATATTTTATTTGTATATACAATTGTAATAAATATGAGTATTTATGATAGATATGAGCCGTGTCACGACAAAACCAACATAATGGGTTTGCGACCAGCATGGATCCAGACCAGCCTGCGCATCCGCGCAGTCTGATCAGGATCCATGCTGTTCGCTTACCAAGTCTATTACAAGTACAGAAACTGATAGCGAACAGCATGGATCCTGATCAGACTGCGCGGATGCGCAGGCTGGTCTGGATCCATGCTGGTCGCAAACCCATTATGTTGGTTTTGTCGTGACACGGCTCATACAAGTATGTAACATTGCTTTAAACAGAGCAGTTGATATGGAGGACAGCAAGAAGTACGGGGGCAGCACCGACATATTTCCGTGCATTCAGACAATATATGGACGGAGGGTTAATCTCAAATAATCCTACACTTGATGTTCTAACAGAATTACACGAGTATAACACAGGATTAAAGTTCAGGGTAAATGTTTTAATATATTTCATGAAGTTTATAGACTGTTTCCTTGTATGGTGTCTTATTTTCAGTATAATCAAATGTAGTAAATATGTCTGTTTAAGAGGTGCATAATGTTCACATAATTATTTTTTTGCAGTCAGTATGTTTCTCAAAATACAATATATTTGTTATTTGTACAATAATCCATTCTGGTAATGTAATACATGCAGGCATAGTGTTCCACCTGCCAGTATTCTATAATAACAGAAGCTTCAATAACTAAATGTTAGCACCCGATTATATAACATATTTCTGTTAAGAGAAACAGTTTTATATTTATCTTCTGAAAAATGATATCATTCTTTGTTAACAAGTGTTATTCTTGTTCTTGAAAAATATGTAAAATGCCAGTCCCGATATTCTTTTCTGAAAATGAAATTGAATATTTGATTTAATAAGAATTATTTTTATATGTTATAAAAGTTTGGTAAAACACTGACATATTAGATGCTGATGGAATCATATTGCTGACCTGTGACCTTTGTGTTATAAGTTACTTGGCATGATTTCAAAAGCTTGACATTTGGCATCAGCAGTAAACCATCAAGTATAAAGATATTTATGATGTGTGTATGTTTCTGTTGATTATGTAGAGATGGTGTGCCATTCAGAAACAAGAAAAACTTGGTGGAACTTTACAGGTTGTTACCTATGCAATGATATGTATATATAATTATCCAATGTCAGCATACATATATATTTATGTTGAATATGTTCATTCTATATTTATGTTGAATATGTTGATTTGTTTCACCACTGTAGTAGCTACACTAATACATTTCAGCTTTATTGTGAATGCAGTTAGATAAATGTGAGAATTATTCTTTCATTTCTGTCTCTTAAACTATAACCTGCTGGAAATAAAAAGGGACTAACCTTTGCAACAAGTGTAGAACCATTCCAGTCATTACATCTGTACAGTCTGACCTAGGCTGTGTATTGTATTTATATATCAAAATACCTTAAAAATTAAATTGACTGTAGGGATAAAACACTATATATATACATACAGCAGGTTATGGGTTAAGTTATATTTCAGGTGTTTGTTACAGGATCCATCCCCAAAATCTATTTTATTTGTTTCATCCTCTTCAACACTCCCCCCCAACAACAATGTCTACTTTCTTTTTATGTCAGGCAAATCTTAGTTATGTAAACCATATGAGAATTCTTATGTTTGGCTTGCTTCATATTTTGTGAATATCAAATTTTATCTTATAAAGGTTCTGTTTGGTAAACTTAAGAAAATCTTCATTATTTAAATTTATTGATACATTATTATTAACATATATATGTTGATATGTGTAGATAATTAGATACTAAATCTGGAAAATATATTGACATATTTCTACCAGCAATTAATTATTGTAACAGTTTTACATGTCTTCTTTTATACATATATATCTTAATTGAGACCGCCTCCGTGGTCGAGGGGTTAGAGTCGATGACTTCTAATTCAGTTACCTCTCTGGTGTGGGTTCAATCCCCGAGAGATGTTTTGGTAGTTTAGCACGGAGGAAGGTAGTCTAGTACTGGTGTAACTCTCCAGGAACGATGGTTAGGAAACTACCCGCCTATATGACTGAAATACTGTTGAGAAAAGGCGTAAAATGAAACAAACAAACAAACATATCTTAATTGAAGTATTATATATGATAAAAGTTATGAAATATGATGTGTGTACATTATTGATGCTTGACACTCATTTCCATTAATCATAAGTCATTGATATAACACTATGATAAAGGATTGATATAGACACCAACATTTGTTCAGCAATTATGATATCAGTCCTTGTTCTATTGAACAGTTAAACAGTTTATATTTCATATAGGTATATATGAGCCGTGTCACGACAAAACCAACATAGTGTGTTTGCGACCAGCATGGATCCAGACCAGCCTGCGCATCCGCGCAGTCTGATCAGGATCCATGCTGTTCGCTATCAGTTTCGATACTTGTTATAGGGTTTGTAAGCGAACAGCATGGATCCTGATCAGACTGCGCGGATGCGCAGGCTGGTCTGGATCCATGCTGGTCGCAAACCCATTATGTTGGTTTTGTCATGACACGGCTCATATTGTTTTATTCTGCAATATGTATGTTAATAGAGAATGACTAATTGTGGGTGTATAGATTTATAAATGAAGGTTGTCAACAACCTTTGAAATTCATTGATATGAAAACTGCATCACTGAAAATGTCATATTGTGAAATGTATTAGATTTGTAAACTACAGTTTGGACAGTTTTAACTTAGAAGTTCCTTTAAAGACATTACATTTCATTTATTTGTAAATATGTTTCTTCATGAAATTGTAGCAAAGCTTGTTTTCATTGGGGTGTTATTTGTTATATTTATGAAATATGGATCAAGCTATGTACATGTATAGTATAAGTTGTGTAGATATTAGGAGAGACATGATTTTGTCACCAATTATTTTGTATATGTTCCCAAAGCATGCCAGCTTTGATTTAGCTATTTTTATTTGTGCTTTTCCTGCACTCACAGGGCAGATGAATGATGCATGTTAAAAATTGATGTTTCTATTTAACAAAAAAGGGTTTAATCCAAGCATAATGTATGTTTGCAAAATTGTCAAATGTTTGAGAAGTAATTTATATGATTAATATGCAAGACATTTTTTATATAAAGATTTCTATTCATCAGCCCATTATATCTTACATATTATTAGTATTGATGTAAAGTTATGATATAATTTCTAAAAAATGATGTTTTAAATTTATATGTTTTGTATATGGCAACTTGTCTTAATTTTGATTTTCTTAATTTTACAAAGATTACAGTTTATTATTTATTATTACATATTTACAGAATGAGCCCGATTTAGTGCGACCCCTGGGCTGTGTTGTATCACTAGGATGTGGGCGCGTTCCTGTTATACCGCGAGATTATATAGATGTATATAAACCTAGTGGTATATTTGATGCTCACAAGGTGTATAAAGGAACAACAGCATTAGTATCTTTACTTATTGACCAGGTATCTAAACAACTTGTACAATATATATGGATATTACATGTATAGTATACTATTATATTGTATAATTTAAAAATTATAGAAACGCTAATAAGATTGACACTAAAATGCTAATAAGATATAAACTGTATAACCCACTTGTATAATTTAAAATTAAGAGAGATATTTAGTTATTTCATATTGGAATTTGAGATATTTTTCAGTGACTATAGTATTGTTATATGAGCCGTGCCATGACAAACCCAACATAATGGGTTTGCTACCAGCATGGATCCAGACCAGGCTGCGCATCCACGCAGTCTGATCAGGATCCATACTGTTCGCTTACAAACCCTATAACAAGTAGAGAAACTGATAGCGAACAGCATGGATCCTGATCAGACTGCATGGATGCGCAGACTGGTCTTGATCCATGCTGGTCGCAAACCCATTATGTTGGTTTTGTCATGGCGTGGCTCAATTATGTTTTATTATTTAACTCTGTAATAGCAATGCAATACCAATGTATTCCAGATATTTTGTAAGGTGCAGTCATACATATGTTGAAGTTAAAATTCTTTGATCTAATTCAACAATGTATGAAATGTTTACGTTTCCCACAAAATATCAGTTATTAAGTTCATCAATGAAATTCATTGCAGACATAGACTAAACATTACGTATGTTGATAATACAGGGTCAAATGCTAATTGTGATATAAAAAGAAATAAAATACAAAATATTTGCAAGTTATAAAACATCAATAACTGATATAAGAATGTTATTTGATATGAAAGCTGTTTTATTACTTCATTATGACATAATTTAGCAACCATTATCATATATATAAATATTGTAGGCATCAGTGTCAGAAGGTCGGCCTGTAGATAGAGCACGAGCTTGGTGCAGTATGATCAATGTACCATTCTACCGGTTCAGCCCTCAACTCTCCGAGGATATTTCCCTCGACTGTACAGACAATAAAACTCTCATCACAATGTTATGGGAGACACAGTGTTATATTATAGCTAATAAATCTAGAATTGAACAAGTTGCCCAACTACTTACATCAAGTCTTCATTGTCAAAAAAGTCAGGTTCAAGGACAAAATTTGAAGGGATCTGATTTGCAGGATACAAAGTTACATGCTGCAACTTCCTGGTAAATTATATTTGATGAATGAATGATGTCAGATTGACTAATTATATTTAGTAATTTGATCATGTGATGATATGAAACATGGATGATTTCTGTATCATTTAATCTAGTGTCAAAATATACATTCCATTTTAATAATATTAGTAATATTGTAACAGCAATAATGCCCTTGATTTACTAGCTCACCAGAGCACCATTATGGCCCCTAACTCATCCATCTAACGTTCAAGATCAGAGGGAAGAGTCATAAAACTGTAAAAAAACAACAACAGATTTATTCTGTTATGATACAAGAAGAGGTCATGCCCTTTTGTTCAACAAAAGTAAAATGATATAGAGGATATTTGTTTAGTTCAGTGTAAGATCGGAATATATTTCACCGAGTGAGCACCAAAAGGTATATTTCACGAGTGGCGCAGCCACGAGTGAAATATGAACTTTTGGTGTTTACAAGTATTTCACTGAAACAACGTAATGGGCTTAAATTTAAAACAGTGAAATTATCAAAGTGGTAATTTCTATGTTTCAAACAGTGAAATTACCAGTTTTATATCACTGATATATTTCTATAAACCACGAAAAAGCATGTAATAAATAAGGCCATCCTTAAAAAAATGTTTGTTTGCAGTAACGCGACCGACTCATAAAATTTGCCCCTACTCAAAATTTTTTTTCATGGTCTGGATAAAAAATATTTTTTTTTGAATCAGAAAATTATGCCTTGTGCTTTGTTTTTGTTCTTTTAAAGGTTAATAGAAGAAATAAAATGTAGGTCTTATTAAATTAGAATTCAGTTATCAATTTATTAATTCTTACCAGATTATCAAAGCATATATTGTCCAGCATTTTGAAATTCCATGTTTATTTTGGAGTACAGTTCAATAAAAAAAAAAAAAAAATCGACCTACCTACCCACCTTGAAAATTCTGGGTCGGGTTACTGCAAACAAACATTTTTTTAAGGATGGCCTAACACTAAATTAATGAATGTGCCAAATTTGATCAAATATCTTCCCGTCCACACTTTTCTTTAAAGAACATCTCTAAAAAAAAAGGAAAAATTTGATACACTGTTTGTTTCATAATGATTTTATTATACATTATAGATCCTTGCTAGCCTGTCTAGACTATTGAGATAGTTTTGATTTGTTAAAATGTATGGTCTGTATTCCCTGTATGTATGTAGGAAAAACTTTTTATTTATTTTTTTTTTTTTAATTATGTAACAGAGTTATCCTTAGGTGACCATGTATCAAGAGTGTTTATTTAATTTTGTGTAGTCATAATCTGTAACTGTGGCAAGTTTTTTTATAATTTGTGCATGTGATGTGAAGAAATCATTGAAAATCATTTAGATCAGATTATCATCTGATTTAGTAGAAATGATTGTTAGGTTACTATCTGTCAAGTTTGTTGAAATTATTAATAAAAAACATATATACATGTACATGTATAGAGAAAAATTGGAAAAATCTCTTGTAAACACTGTTGAACAAAACATGGCCATCAGGCTTTCTTGTTATTTTTTGGATTTTGTTTTTTGATAGTGAAGACTTAATTGTTATTGTTTTTTATACAAGTGGTGTGGGAAAATATTGTAAATTAATTATTTATTAGGTTTATTAACTAAATTAACAGTATTAAAGTTTCAAAAAAAACTTCGCTTTTACCAAAGGAAAAAAGTTTTTAAGGATTTGAACAATTAAATGTTGTTTTACGAACTCCAAACAACTTTATGTTCCTGGTCATTCTACTAGCTAACACAGCCATTGTTAATTTATAATAACACATGTGCTTGATTTCATGTATATACATGTAAATTCATAATAATAAAAACACTGCTTAATGTATTTATATGGCTGATTTTGACAGCATATTTTTATGTTAATCGATCAAGTGTTGGAATAAGATTATGTTTATATAACTTTTTATTTGGGTAAATTGTAGTGCCATATTATAACACCCCCGCACAACAAAGTTGTAAGGGGGGAATACTGGAATCAGCTTGTCCGTCCTGCCGTCTGTCGGTTTTTTTCTTGTCCGTCCAATAACTTAAGAATCCTTTGACCAACAGTCTTCATATTTGGCATGGAGGTTAGTCATGATTAGTAGATGACCCCTATTGATTTTGAGGTCACCAGGTCAAAGGTCAAGGTCACAGGGGCCTTGACTTCAAAAAGCTTGTCAGCTCAATAACTTAAGAATCCTATGACCCACAGTCTTCATATATGGCATGGAGGTTAGTTATGATTAGTAGATGACCCCTATTGATTTTGAGGTCAAAGGTCAAGGTCACAGGGGCCTTGACTAAAAAGATTTTCCGCCCAATAACTTAAGAATCCTTTGACCCACAGTCTACATATTTGGCATGGAGGTTTATCATGACTATTGATTTTGAAGTCACTGGGTCAAAGGTCAAGGTCACAGGGGCCTCGACTATAAAAAGCTTGTCCGCTCAATTGCTTAAGAAGGCTTTGGTCAACAGTCTTCATATTTGGCATTGAGGTTGTTTATGACTAGTAGATGACCCCTTTTGATTTTTAAGTAACTGTGTCAAAGGTCAAGGTCACAGGGATTTTACTATAATAAGCTTGTCCGCTCAAATGCTTAAGAATGCCTGTCCGCAGCGTATTGATTTTGACATTTATGTAGAATACATAACTTAGCAATGCACTGGCTTAGTTACCTCAGATTTTGCAGGGAGGTTGTCTTTGAGCTCTCAATTGTCACTGTTGATTCTGACAAAGTGGTATGCGGGGGTATTCACACCATGACAGTGGCAGTTCTAGTTTATATTTAGTTCACATTATTTACATTGTTTCTGAAGTATTTAGTTAAATAATTTTATGTTTGTTAAATGTTTAACTGTGATCTTACTTGTAGCACAGTTTAATATATTTTATAAGTTAACTATCCTCATGCATTCTGTATACTGTTGAAATTGTTCTGATATATGTAATCATGTACTATTGAAATCTAGTAATGAAGTTTTAAAATAACCTTCTTATTGTTATATATGTTAGTTTTTTTTCATACAATGTATATTAGTGATTTACTTGTATAAAAAGTTAGATTTTGAACTAGTAAAATATTATATATTACTAACATGTAGCTTTTGAAGCAAAACGATGCTTTCTGGAGTGTTTAATGTTCTATTTTCTCTCACTTTAACCTGTGATTGTGAAACAAATGTGTATGTCATACTAGTTGTCCTACCAGAAAAAAGAAAGAGTATCAAACATTGTTTCAAATGACATATTAATATTCACACAGAGAGAGACAGATAATTCAATAAAAATTGCTTAGAATGATTAAGAAATAACTTTGATATTGTGTAACAGTAACAAACTTAACATGAACACTAATTTTTTCATTGCAGTAAAACATATCTTATATATAATTAAACATAATATTTTAATTTATTTCTTAATTGATTTAAGATATTTTTTATCGATTTATTGACACTTTTTTTAAGTCAAATGAAAGTAAATGACTCTGGGGAACAAAAACAAGTAAAATACATTTTTGGAAGGTGACAATAAACAGAGAATAGTTAAAACCCATTTAACATGTTCTTGTTTTAATGTAAAGTTGTTGGTTTTTTTGTTGGTGACAGAATGTAATGTTATTCGTTTAAATTGTATATATATATAAGCATTTGAATTACACAAGCTGTGATATACATTAGGTTTTTTTTTAGTCCCCTACCGGTTTACCGGAGGGGACTTTAGGTTTACCCTCCGTCCGTCTGTCCGTCTGTCTGTCCGTCCGTCAGTCCGTCCGTCCACAAAACTGGATCCCGCGATAACGCAAAAAGTACTGAAAATATTTTAATGAAACTTGATATATGGATAGATGGCAGTATGGAGATTATGCACGTCTTTTTCTTTTCTTCCTATATTGAAAATTCTGGTTGCTATGGCAACAAATAGACTGAAAATATGACAAATTTTACACATAAACTGGATCCCGCGATAACGCAAAAAGTACTGGAAATATTTTTATGAAACTTGATATATGCATAGATGGCAGTATGGAGATTATGCACGTCTTTTTCTTTTCTTCCTATGTTGAAAATTGTGGTTGCTATGGCAACAAATAGACTGAAAATATGGCAAATTTTACACATAACCTGGATCCAGTGATAACACAAAAAGTACTGAAAATATGTTTATGAAACTTGACATATGGGTAGATGGCAGTATGGAAATTATTCACATCCTTTTCTTATCTTCCTTTGTTGAAAATTCTGGTTGCTATGGCAACAAATAGACTGAATTTCAAGATTTCTGATTCTAGTTTTTAAGTTTTTTCACTATAAGTTCTTTATTTCTTAAGGTATTTTCTTCAAACTTTAAATATAAGTTGCTTGTCATCAACCACATCATATGTGACAAGGTTTACAACTCTAGCACAAAATTTATCAGAATTACCTCCCTTGAACTTGAAATTTTCATGAAAAAAACATTGTTTTTTTTAATAACTTCTTTTTCTGAATGTATCTATACTTATAACTTCATATAAATGTTTCTTATTGTCACTCAACATTTGTGAGTGTTCAATACTCTAACAAGACTATTTCCAGAATTATGCCCCTTTTGAACTTAGACTTTTTTTGAGAAATTGGTATTTTTTTTCTCCAACTTCTTCAATTATGATAGGATTTTAAAAAATGTTATATTTTGATAACAGGGATGTTTAAAAAATAACTTTAGAGTGTCTTTCTGTCTGTACATAAAAACTATTTCCTGTGATCACTTTTAAAGAACTTTTTCAACAAATTTACTTAAAATAGGAACATAAGTGAATGGCCAATGGCCCTTCAGAATGTTGCTTAGGCTCTTACCGGTAGGGGACTTATGGATTGCTTGCAATACTATGATAATTGCTTGTTAATACTATAATAATTAATTTTCTTAGTATTTTGTTTCTTACTTTGTTTTTTATATACATGTATATGTTGTTATTTGATTGTAAATTTAGATTTGTATATCAGAATCATTTTTTTTTTCACTCAAATAAATAAGGTTAATATGAGTTTTAAATATCACATGTATATGTCTTTAAAGTATTTGTTTCTGCTAAGTGAACTAAAATATTTCAACCAACTTCCTGAGAAGCTATTTCAATACAAGAGTATAAGTCATAATTTGAACTTTTGAGTTTTCTCCCTTTAATCATTTAGTACAAATTAAACAATTAAAGAAGCAGGTTGATTGAACAAATTCTATTTCATTTTCCAAATACATGTGTTGTAGAATCTTTATCTGTTGATATATAATGCGTACAGTGTAATGTTGTGTTCACTGAAATCACAGAATATTTCCTGGGTTTTTGTTACCTGTAACCCTAGAAACACTGCCTGTACAAACATATTTGTTTTACAGAAGAATATTTTACACTGTTTATAGATTTGATAGTTATATCTTAATATTTAAGACTATTTCACCCAGAATGTATGGAGTATTAATAAATATGCAAGTGTTCATGATACTTTTTATATATTTTAATATGTATACATATTTATAGATGACCAAAGGTACATATGTGTGTATGTAATGTGTATAAATATTTATAGATGACCAAAGTACTTACAGGTGTGTATGTAATGTGTATACATATTTATAGATAACAAAGCTATATACAGGTGTGTAGTTGATATATTCACCAACATTTATTTGTTAGATAAACAAAAATTCAAATCCATGATAATTACCTGGATATTTATATAGTTACTATGATAGTTATAATAGTTTATTCCTTTATTTTATTTTAGCTATTTTTAAAATGACATTATCCTCATTATTTTTGCTTGTCAATTTGAGTTGAATAAGTTAAATATTTCAAGAGATAAACTATTATTATGGTGATTGATCAATAATTTGATAATGAAAAATGTTCAGGATAAAATATTAAACATAGATAATAAAAAGACTGCCCCACTTTTATTAAAATGGACTGTTACAGATACATTCCTAACCAAGTTTATAGATATATACATGGGTCATTTTGATTGCAGTCAGATATAAAATTCAAAACTAATCAGGTATTTTGATTTTTACATGTGCACTCAGCAATGACACTTGCATGGGCATTAAGTCACTTAATAGACACATAAAGTGACATCCATTACTTAAACATCCATTTTAGCTACTTTGACATCCATTTTTAGCTACTTTGACATCCATTTTTAGGTACTTTGACAACCATCTTAGCTACTTAAACATATAGGTCACTTGAACGTTTATTTTAGCTTCTAAAACATCCATTTTAGCTACATAAACATCATTTTTAAGCTACTTAAACATCATTTTTAAGCTACTTAAACTTCCATTTTTGCTTCATAAATATTTAGTTTAGCTGCTAAACATCCATTTAAATATCAATTTTAGCTGCTGTAACATTCATTTAAGCTACTTATATCTAGTTCAGTCACTTACTAATACATTTTAAATGTATGTTTGGAAATAAATTTGATTATTATCCCTTCATTTATTTATACTCTTACAATTTATACAACTTCCTACTTTAAAAATTGTTTAATTTTATATTTCTTAATAACTTTGTTATTTACTTTATAAAAAAAGACACACCATGTAGCAAATTTAGTTTTGAATACACATGTATATTGTTGGTCATAGAATACATATTTTAAAATTTTTTTTAATACTGTATAACAGCTTTTTATTGTTTTGCTTGTGTTTACTGCTGTTGAAAAATGAACATATTCATTCACTTATAATAGTAGATTGTTCATATATTCTTGCAAAATGGTATTTTTTAAAGGGAGACACAGGCAAAATTTTCGTGTCTTTGTTTTGAATTTTTCATTTATTATTCTGTAAATGACCTTAAAATGAACATGCAAGACAGTCAAAGGAACAAACCTTTTTACCACTTAAAAAATAAAATGGTGGTCAAGTGGGTCAGGTCAGGTGTCAGAGGGTTAGGATTTCACAATTGTTGTCACAGTGAACTCTAGAAACGTTAAAGAAGATGTCAAATAAATCACTCAGACAAAATCTGTTATTGTAACTTCCAGATGTTTTTTCAAGTCACATGACTTGTTTTAAAATTACTCAGTGATTCTTTTGGTGTCTAAATTTCGTTCAATATGTATAGATATAGATTATGCTTTAAACCCAAAATATATAGAATTTAAACAGAAATTCATGCCAGGACATTAAAAAATGTCATTTTAGCATGATTGAGTACATAAGATCATTTTAATATTTTTGTCATTAATTTGCCTGAGTATCCCTTTAAAGTCAAACTTCCAGTTTCTATAATATATCAATAATATACATTTATACGTTATTTTTCTCTAAGATATGTTAATGAAATGCTCTATTAAATCAAATTCTCATATAGAACATGTTTTTGTCTTCCTTAATGTCCTATTGGGTGTATGCCTGTCACAGGCCTACATATATCATATATAGTGTTAATCCAGAGTGTAATTTTAATCTCATAAATAAAAGATGCAGTTATCATTAAGGGTGGTTGAATCTTTGCTGAAGACCCTGTCTGGAAAGGTTGTCAATAACTTGACCTATACGGGGGGTATCTAGCACCAAAGGTTACATTTGCAGAGTTAATATCTCTTCCCACTCAACACTTCTATTATTTTAATCTCAAAACTATTCAGCTCCTAAAGTTCATTGGTTCTACTTGATGGTCAGCATTATTAGTAACATAAGAGACAGAGAGGGGCGGGGCTGGACCTTGATGTCTTTCTCCATCAGTAGATCTTGGGAATCGCAATATCACCTCGACAATATCACTAACAATATTAGTACTTCATTTACCTAGTTGTATCTATATTTGTCTGTGCAAAATAGGACATTATATAAATTAACAATTGACGATAAATTGCAAGTAGAAAATTTATTCATAATTTTGTATATAGTACACCCATTTATTAAATATTTCTTAAAAATTTATAATAAAGACACGAGTATGAGAAAACTTGTACAAAAATAATATAATATATATATAATATAATCTATAACATATACATTTCATGTTCCCTTATTATAAAAACATCTGTTTTTAATATTTTTATGATATAAAAAGAAGAGAAAAAAACTGCATGATAAAAATATACCCTGCAGAATCCACCGTTTTGTTACAAGAAAGAAAATTCAGACAAAAAAAAGCCACCAGTTAATACCTTTAACATTTACAGTTAAGTTTATAATTTAAGAAGTTAAAGTTATAGATTTCTTTGAATTTTCTTTTTACAACTTTTATAGTTCAGACGATAAGTTACAGAATTGAACAAATGATATCGATTTACAAAACATTTACATTTAAATAGCAAATTTTAAAGTTTATAATTTATACTAAACTTTTAATTATTCATAATGTATTTATTTGTAATACTGTCACCATTTAGGAATAATTCAGACTATATTTTATATATGACAGCCACACATACTTGTGACACAGACCTGTTACATTGTAACTTTTCTGATCCATGCATGTCAATGTACAGTTGGTATTCACTTAAAGTTATAATTCTCCAAAACAAATACACATTCAAAATTCAAGTATCTATCATTTCAATTGTTTTAACATGTAAACAAGTTGATTTCTGTTTTGTATACAAAATATATAAACTGGTCATGACAAAAAGTCAGCCTGACTGTTTGACAAATTGTGCTTGTGCATTATTCTGCTCATCATGTATTGAATCACATAATATAACATTTAATTTGTATACACAAAAAAAATGAAATAGGAATACATATTTGCTGAGCATTAATACTTATTTGAAAGTAATAAACATATTTTGACAAAGTCTATTCTACATTTCACTAGACCATTTTATAGTTCAGTCTGATTTTTAATAGATTATAATTTTGTGAAGCAGTCAACATGAATTTTTAAACTATAAAGTATATATCCATTTAAACAAAACAAGTACTTGTCACACAAGAAATGAGCACACAGTGGAAATGAGCAAATTAAGTTACAAGAGAATGTTAACTATAACTAATTGGACGTAACACATCACTGCATTAACTATACATAACAGAGCACTTACACCATATTTAACAAATTGAATACATTTATCACGAAAGATTTTCCAGTATTGCAATGCACTACATATTTTTGTAAATACCATTTATTGTTAATATGCATTTAACTACTTCCATGAAGCTGGTACAAATTTTCCATTTTGTTAAAAATCAAATAAATTATATTGAAAAAATTCACTAGGTTATGGTTTACTACACAATGGTATACATTTGTGTTTCTTTATTTTCGTGTATGAAAGTAGCTTATAGAATATATATATTTTTGGGACAGCATAATAACCTTCAATAGTAAACAATTTACGATACGAAAGCTGTCTCGGTATTTAATGTCAATTAAAATATTTAGTTGATATGTAAATTATCCTCTAGGATTTTTTAGACATTGACCTATTATATACATAGAAAGGGTTTTATTAGAAATAAATATACAAATGTGTATAAGTTGTTAGTATTGATATTATGGAAGTAACTATAGAGACAGAAAAACAAATAGCACATTTGATATATTACAGATTGAACTATGGTTTACTAGGTGGGGGGCATTATTTTGGGAGTGGGGGTGGAGGGGGTGCTGGTGGAACTTCTCCTGGAATAACAGTTACAACTGGGACAGAAGGGGGTGGGGGAGCAGGTGTGAATCTAGGTTTAGGGACTGAACTTTGAGCTGGTTTGGGAGGAGACGGGTTTGAAGTGGCTGGTGACCCTGCGTTCTTCAACAAATGTGCTTCAATAAGCCTCTGACGAGCTTGGAATGAGCCGGGCTCCCCTGTTGATGGATCAACTGCTGTAGATCGTTGAGTTTCACCTAACCTGCTGGTATCTACTGCATCATACGGGGGTGTAGGTGGTCGTGCAGAAACTCCCGAATCTGTAGGCGTCATAGGGAAATCTGTCGGTGGGGTTTTAGGGCGTGGTCTTACAAAAGAAGAATGGGGAGTTATTGGAAAATCTTGAGGAGGTGTAGCTGGTCTGTAACTTTGTTCCCGTGGAGAATTTACTGTACTAGCTAGGTTCAATGGAGGCACTTCGGTTGACTCCCGTGGAGAAACTACTGGTATATCATTTGGCGGGGTTTTTGGCCTTTTTATAACTTTAGCGTAGAAACTTTCTCTTGGTATATCTGATGGAGGGGTGTCTGGTCGTTTTACCCTCATCTCTACATGCTCCTCTTCCTCCCCTTCTTCGTCAGCGAAATTTATAGCGCCAACATTATAATGACTGAATCTTGTTTTGTCGCCATCTTCCACTAGATTTTGCAGACGATCAGACATGGATGCACCAATATTACTATATGGATTATAACCTGTATCTGGCTCTGTTTGATAATGATTTTCCTCATTTTTAGAACCTATTGTTGATCGTCGGAGTTCTTTTGGTGTTTCGTAGCCTTGATTGGCATAGGACATTTGTGCAGGATGAGGTTCAGGGCTCTCAGGCGACGGAGGTGTTTTCTCCTTCATCGAAGATTTTATCACTTTAGTATAGCTGTAAACATCTTCTTTAGCATGTGGTTCTCTGTTACGACTCGTCTCTACCTCTGTTCCTGCAGGAAAGAAAATAACGTCACCAGCAACTGGATCAGGGGCTCTATGCTCGGTCTGAGCCCAACCGAATGACGGGGCATTTGATGAATGAGATGAGTTCGAATCACTGTCTTCACCAGTATGATCTTTTACAGACATGCGTAGTGCGTTTACAGCTTCCGTAACCGATGAAGCTCGTGATCTCTCGTTTTGTGTTGGCGTTAATAACCTAGACTGTGTCGGGGGTGGTGTTAGTATTCGAGGTTGTGATGGTGGGTTGGTGTTGATTTCTGTCTCTGCTCGCACAACTGTCACCTACAAGTAATTAATTGTTCATAAAACTGATTGTTTTTTCATACTTTGCAAAGTGACAAAGAATGTATTGTAACATTAGTATTGAGTTAGCCGTTGAGTAATTCAATTAAAATTAAATTTCTATATAAGACTTAATTAGAATTTATATATCATATTTCTTTGCCAAAAGAATTTGTACGAATGCATTACATTTCTAAGGTTTCTAAGAAAATTGAAATTATAGGAGATTACCTGTGGATCGTCTGCTATTTCACTGAAATGAAAACATAGACAGTCATTAATATTTAAGGAAATAAGGAATAATTATTTTATAAATTCCGATAGTCACTTCCATACATATACACCCTTTTCTTTCTCGACGGAACAAATTGTGTTATACCCTACATTTACAAGTTCCAGTAAAACATATATATCTGCAACCTACAGATAGCAGCTTTGTTACGGTTTATAAATTTAATAAATGTTGGTCATATTTCAACAAATAAATTTACCATCACCGCAATATTCTAAAGTAATTTTCAACAATTTCTACATACGAGCTACGTGAATAATCGAGGGAGGAGGATAAAAGACCTCCCAAATGTTTTCAAAGAACATGTGCCTCAAAGTTCGTCAATATTACTCACGGGGTAGAAAGAAGAGTTTCTCTTTATACCGAATGTTACAATGTGAATAGTATTTCCCAATTGGACTTTTAAAGAATACATTGTAGTTTATTTAAGGTATATTAAGTATATTTTCAGCTTGAATACTTTGTATAAACTTACGTTATCTTGGCACCATCTCTTGGTGACGGCGAGCTTTTCTTTTGACGTCGGTCACGTGATTTAGACCTATGTCTGCGTTTATCATCCTCGTCATCATCAATATAAATGACTGGTCTAATCACAGGTATACCGTCATATGATTGCTGAACAATGAATTCTTGTGACTTTGGTCTGTGTCTGGTTGGAGACTTGTGTCTACTGGAAGGTTTTTTATGATCATCGGCAGTGTCTAACTGCTCGCGGCGTTTGTATTTGGACCTTTTATGAACGACAGGTCTCGGATCTGGTCTGACAGTCACGGTTCCACCAGCCCCGCCGTTCGTTTCAAAAGGGATGACTATCGGAGGTGGACCAGACAAGGTTTCAGGTCTAGCATGACCTTTCATTTCATATCGCATCTCTGGCGGAGGTCCATGGTATGTAGCATAGGGTACTGCCGCAGGAGGATATGGGACTGATCCTAAATATGCCGGCGGTGGGGGCGGTCGCATAGGCATAGCATTCACCATTTGCGGCGGTGGCATCCTGGTCATCGAGTGGGGTGCAAAACCGTTCATATGGTGGCGTTTAGCATAATGATGAGGTGGGGGAAGATGTGTCCCGTTAGCTATATACACTTTATGCTTGTTCTTCTTACTGTGCTTGTTCTTTTCATTCGACAGGTGACGCCTTGAAAATATATAAAAACCTTAAATTTATTTCCCAAACAGAACATTAATTTATTTTATTTGAAGTAATTGTATTTTTAAATTTTGGCAATTCAAAATACTAGTTACTTAACAATAACGTGTAAGATACAAACACTTTTATTAGAAAGCGAAAAAGAAAAGAAATCCAATTGTATGTGGACTTTAAATATATAGTTGTATTTTTTTGTGTCTACTTACTTGTACAAGCAGACTATAGCCACCCCTGCACATACTAACACTAGAATGACCCCAGCTACAGTGCCAGCTACTATAACGCCTGTACTGCCATCTGCTGCTACAACTAAAACATAAAGAAACATCGATATCTGAATATTGTACCTGTAATGTATCGAGCATGCTAGCTTGTTGCTAGTGAAAATTTATGTTTCCCCATTCATTACTGTATTAGCTATACCGGTAAAGCTATCTGAATCCTTCTACAAGATCCGAAAGGAATTGGTTTGTACTCTTCTTATAACTCTATATAAACAACAATGTGCATATCTAAGTCATGCATGTAACATTATGTCAGAAGGTGGATCTTGTTTATTATAAATGACATTACTACAATTAAGTCTTCAATACTTTACAAGACAGCTAGTCTACCTTCAAAATGAAATTAAAGGAAAATTCTATCTAATAACGTTGATCATTTGGCTGCAACAAATACAAACAAATCATTGTACAGATAATGTTCCCTGGGCACTAGAGTTTTACCGCGGAAAAGTTTTAAATAATCTCAGTAAGTGTCTAGCGTTACATACAGTGATAGTTTTAATGAGTTTCACGTTACGGTGACGTGACTACTTATTATGAACGGGTACAATGACAGTCTTCTTTCTGTTAAAATGACATTGATGTTTAATAGTGTGTCACGTATAAAATATGCAGATGGTATACGATACCCTAAAACTTCCTAGTTGCTGTATCAAATGATATAATACATTTCGTGAAATAGATACAAAGCAAGAATTGAATTACATTCAATATTAAACATTGGCTGCTTAAAATGCTCTATCAGGAAGTCGTATATGTGTCCTTCAACAACCTGTTGGCAGACGTCGCTGATTTCTTTAGGATAAATCAAACAAACCAGGTCCAATTTGGACTGTCGATTAGATGTGTTATTATACAGTTTTCTTAACCAACAATGACTGTCTACAATATTTAGCATTTTAACAGCAAACGTCTACGAGCTATCATAACATAAAACTTTCTAGTATCAAACGTCTACGACCTATCATAACACAAGAGCCCGGTTTGAGCCTGGTGATGCTCCCCAAATAGGTTTTGGACACAGGAAAGTACACCTCTTGTAGTTTCAGAGTTATGTCCTTAGAAAAAGTTCAAAGTGCAATAATTCCAAAATAAGGCAAGGCAGAGTTACTGTTCTTTGCACTGCACTTCTAATCAATGTGATCTATCAACCTACAAAGTTTCTTGATGATATCTCTTATGATTTCCGAGTTATCTCCCGGACAACTTCAAAAAGTAAAAATAAACAAATGGCAATAACTCAAAAATTAGGCAAGGCAGATTTATGATTCTTGTGCACTGCACATCTACCCATTGAGATATATCTACCTACAAAGTTTCATGTTGATATCTCTTATAGTTTTATAGTTATGCCCCGGACAAGATTTTTCTGTAAGGGGAGATGATTCAAAAACCAGGCAAAACAGAGTTATGGCTATTTGACACTGCACTCCCTCTCAATGACCTTTACCACTGTATGAAGTTTAAACAAATTATCTCCAAGGGTTTTTAAGTTATGCTCCGGACAAGACAACGGACGGACAGACGGACGTTCCAACATTTTGGCTTTAGGGGCTATTTTCTTTGTTAGTTTCTTTGTATTCTTAAGGGCTACTAGCCCCTAAACCCTTTGATCACGAAATGAACCTATTGTTCTCTTTTGTTCTCTTTACTGTTATATAGCCCCTAAACCCAAAATGTTTGCTCGGACAGACGGACGGACGGACTGACGGACGGACAAGGCGCCGACTATATGCTCTCCCGAAATATTTCGGGGAGCATAATAAAACTTTCTAGTATCAAACGTCTACGACCCACCTTAACATAAAACTTTCTAGCATCAACGTCTACGATCTATCATAACATAAACCTTTCTAGCATCAAACGTCTACGAGCTATAATAACATAAACTTTTCTAGTATCAAACGTCTACGAGCTATCATAACATAACACTTTCTAGCATCAAACGTCTACGAGCTATAATAACATAAACCTTTCTAGTATCAAACGTCTACGACCTATCATAACATAAACCTTTCTAGCATCAACGTCTTCGAGCAATCATAACATAAACCTTTCTAGCATCAAACGTCTACGAGCTATAATAACCTAAACCTTTCTAGCATCAAACGTCTACGAGTTATAATAACATAAACCTTTTTAGTATCAAACGTCTACGACCTATCATAACATGGAACTTTCTAGCATCAAACGTCTACGACTTATCATAACCTATAACGTTCTAGTAACAAACGTCTACGACCTATCATAACATAAAAATTTCTAGTATCAAACGTCTAAGACCTATCATAAAATTATATTTTCTAGCATCAAACGTCTACGACCCACCTTTACATAAAACTTTCAAGCATCAAACGTGTACGAGCTATCATAACATAAAACGTTCTAGTATCAAACGTCTACGACCTATCATAACTTAAAACTTTCTAGCATCAAACGTCTACGACCTATCATAACATAAAAATTTCTAGCATCAACGTCTACGAGCTATCATAACATAAAACCTTCTACCATCAAACGTCTACGAGCTATCATAACATAAAACTTTCTAGCATCAACGTATACGAGCTATCATAACATAAAACTTTCTAGTATCAAACGTCTACGACCTATCATAACATATAACTTTCTACCATCAAATGTTTAAGACCTATCATAATAAAAACTTTCTAGCATCAAACGTCTACGACCTATCATAACATAAAACTTCCTAGCATCAACGTCTACGACCTTATCATAACCTAAAACTTTCTAGTATCAAACGTCTACGAGCTATCATAACATAAAACTTTCTAGTATCAAACGTCAACGAGCTATCATAACATAAAACTTTCTAGTATCAAACGTCTACGAGCTATCATAACATACAACTTTTTAGTATCAAACGTCTACGACCTTTCATAACATAAAGCTTTTTAAGTTTTTAAAAGTTTTTAGCATCAACGTCTTCTAGCTATCATAACATAAAACATCCTAGCATCAAATGTCTACGACCTATCATAACATAACACTTTCTAGCATCAAACGTCTACGACCTATCACAACATAAAACTTTCTAGCATCAAACGTCTACGATCTATCATAACATAAATCTTTCTAGCATCAACGTCTACGACCTATCATAACATAAAACTTTCTACTATCAACGTCCACGACCTATCATAACATAAAACTTATTAGCATCAAACGTCTACGACCTATCATAACATAACACTTTCTAGTATCAAACGTCTACGAGCTATCATAACATAAAACTTTCTAGTATCAAACGTCTACGAGCTATCATAACATAACACTTTCTAGCATCAAACGTGTACGAGCTATCATAACATAAAACTTTCTAGTATCAAACTTTTACGAACTATCATAACATAAAACTTTCTAGTATCAAACGTCTACGAGCTATAATAACATAAAACTTTCTCGCAACAAACGTCTACGACCTATCATAACATAAAACTTTCTAGTATCAAACGTCTACGACCTATCATATAGGGGCGTCCGTGGCCGAGTGGTTAAGGTCGTTGACTTCAAACCACTTGCCCCTCACCGCTGTGGGTTCGAATCCCGACAGGGACTTTCGATTCTTACATGTGAGGAAGCTATCCAGCTAGCTTACGGAACGGCAGTGGTTCTAGTCAGGTGCCCGTTCGTGCCTGAAATAATGCACGGAAGGGCACCTGAGGTCTTCCTCCACCAGTAAAACTAGAACGTCGCGATATGACCTATACTGTGTCGATGTGACGTAAAACCCAAAACAAACAAACAAAACGACCTATCATAACATAAAGCTTTTTAGCATCAAAAGTCTACGAGCTATCATAACATAAAACTGTCTAGTATCAAACGTCTACGAGCTATCATAACATAAAACTCTCTAGTATCAAAAGTCTACGAACTATCATAACATAACACTTTCTAGCAACAAACGTCTACGACCTATCATAGCATAAAGCTTTTTAGCATCAAACGTCTACGAGCTATCAAATCATAAAACTGTCTAGTATCAAACGTCTACGACCTATCATAACATGAAACTTTCTAGCATCAAACGTCTACGAGCTATCATAACATAAAACTGTCTAGTATCAAACGTCTACGAGCTATCATAACATAAAACTTTCTAGCATCAAACGTGTACGAGCTATCATAACATAAAACTTTCTAGCATCAAACGTCTACGACCTATCATAACATGAAACTTTCTAGCATCAAACGTCTACGAGCTATTATAACATAAAACTTTCTAGGATCAAACGTCTACGACCTATCATAACATGAAACTTTCTAGCATCAAACGTCTACGAGCTATCATAACATTAAACTTTCTAGCATCAAACGTCTACGACCTATCATAACATAAAACTTTCTAGCATCAAACGTCTACCATGAGCTATCATAACATAAAACTTTCTAGCATCAAACGTCTACGAGCTATCATAACATGAAACTTTCTAGCATCAAACGTCTACGACATATCATAACCTAAAACTTGCTAGCATCAAACGTGTACGAGCTATCATAACATGAAACTTTCTAGTATCAAACGTCTACGACCTATCATAACATAACACTTTCTAGCATCAAACGTATACGAGCTATCATAACATAAAACCTTCTAGCATTAAAAAAACAGAGTCTAATAATAAAAATCGCACTTGAAATGTTCTGCATGGACAATGGCCAGCTAAACATTTTTTTGTAGATTCATTAAAAGTTTATAGTCACGTATTTTGCGTCTCGGTCTTTCTTTATGACCTTAAATGAACTCTTTTTCCATTGGAAACTTTACACTGCTAATACATTCTGTCAACTTGCACTATTTTTTGTCACTATTGAATGCCTGCAGGTAAAGGTTGTAGATCATACAGTAGATATGAACATTTGATCGTATTTTATTAGCCTTTAAAAGTTTATAATTTGTTGATTCATTGTTAAAAGTATTGCAGTTAATATGGTATGTGGAAAACGTGGAAAACTAACGGTGTTAAAATGTAGTATGTTTAATAAGTAATTTTGATTTCATAATGCGTGAGTTTTAAACGTTAGTTTAAGAATGACCACATGTATTCTGCATTGTCTTTAATGTATTGTGGAAATTTTAGAAAAATGGTTCAATGATAATTATTAAATGAACTATCTTAACATTCAACATAGTTAATAGATTTGCTTTAATCTGTACCCTGCACATACAACGTGTATGACACTATCTACACACAAATATTCCCATCTTATAACATAACCACTATCTACATACAAATGTCCGAACTCCCATCTTATAACATGACCACTATATACACATAAATGTCACAACTTCCATCTTATATCATTACCACTATCTACACATAAATGTCACAACTTCAATTTTGTAACATTACCACTATCTACACCTAAATATCCCTACTCCCATCTTATAACATGACCACTATCTACATACAAATGTCCGAACTCCCATCTTATAACATGACCACTATATATCTACACATAAATGTCCCAACTCCCATCTTATAACATGACCACTATCTACATACAAATGTCCGAACTCCCATCTTATATTATTACCACTATCTACACATAAATGTCCCAACTCCCATCTTATAACATGACCACTATCTACATACAAATGTCCGAACTCCCATCTTATATTATGACCACTATCTACACATAAATATCCCAACTCCCATCTTATAACATGACCACTATCTACATACAAATGTCCGAACTCCCATCTTATAACATGACCACTATATATCTACACATAAATGTCCCAACATCTTATAACATGACCACTATCTACATACAAATGTCCGAACTCCCATCTTATAACATTACCACTATCTACACATAAATGTCCCAACTCCCATCTTATAACATGACCACTATCTACATACAAATGTCCGAACTCCCATCTTATATTATTACCACTATCTACACATAAATATCCCAACTCCCATCTTATAACATGACCACTATCTACATACAAATGTCACAACTCCCATCTTATAACATGACCACTATCTACACAGTCATAAATGTTCAAACTCCCATCTTATAAAATGACCACTATCTATACACAAATGTCCCAACTCCCATCTTTAAACATTACCACTTCACTCTTACTGTAGTTTGTACATTTTTGGTGATAAAGATACCTTGCTGCATATATCGTAATCCATACTAGTAATTGATTTTAACACTGGTTTAATATGTTGGAATCTTACCCCGTTTTGATAACGTGACAACATTGATAAACAACATATGTCAGATAATTTAACATTGTACCAAACTAACTTTCAAAGAGGACAATATACAATGATATTTCTTTCATTATGAAATATCCATAAATCGATAATTATTATTAACATGAAATGCCAGACACAAAGCTGTTCTTAGATTTTAAAGAATAAATATTGGACAATTTTTTTATGCTAGAGCAAATATTCCTTTTAAATAAGATACAAAAATAAGGCAAGATGGTTTCCAGTTCGCTCGACTGTATTATAACTGATATTTTCATTTAAAACAATATTTAAATTGTTTATACGTTTACATGAGATAAATTTATGCAAATATTATTCAAGAAGGATTCAGTTGTCAAAAGAAATTTCAAACAAACCTAATGTTTACAAAAGGTACTAGTTCACTCAACTATATATTTATCAACTATATATTTACATGTAGTCGTGTTAACAAGTTTATGATTAAAGTAATTATCTTGAAACCATCTAAGTGACAACATGACTTTCCCTGAATAGTTTAGCGTGATTCTTAAAGGTATCACAAACAGCAAGTCCAGCATAGTCCGATTTATTTCTGTAATAACTGCAGACATAATAAAGTTTTATGGTAAAGTGACACTAACTGCATTCACCGGAATTATGAAAATGAGATTAGCATCATTCCGAGCGTTTACTGGTAATAAAAAAAATCAATCTCTTCCATGTCCGTGTACATAGGAAACATAATCAGTTTTGCTGAATTAGCACCAACTGATGAACACAGGAAACTTCCTGATACCATGATGTCTGGTAGTCTGTATGTGGCAGAGACAAATTCATATTCTAGAACTATGACTATATAGTAATTCCGTAGCATGCTCTATAACTACAATAGCCAGTTATTATCATATTGTATGACTATGGTAAACAGTCAGTACAATATTCTATAACTACGTTGGCCAGTTAATAATATACAATAATTGAATGATTAAGTATCCTGTTCTATAACTTTGGAAGAAAGACAGTATGATAATTACCACAGCCACTTATTTTCATGTTCAACATCGCACGTACTTGTAGGTATTTGGTATTATGTGATTGTGATAATTATGATAACCAAGTAGTGTCAAGCTCTATAACTATTATCATATTCTATGACTACAGTTACCAGTTAGTTTCATATTCTATGACTACAGTTACCACTAAGTAACATATTCTATGACTACAGTTACCAGTTAGTTTCATATTCTATGACTACAGTTACCAGTTAGTATCATATTCTATGACTACAGTTACCAGTTAGTTTCATATTCTATGACTACAGTTACCACTTAGTATCATATTCTATGACCACAGTTACCACTTAGTATCATATTCTATGACTACAGTTACCAGTTAGTTTCATATTCTATGACTACAGTTACCACTTAGTTTCATATTCTATGACTACAGTTACCAGTTAGTATCATATTCTATGACTACAGTTACCACTTAGTATCATATTCTATGACCACAGTTACCAGTTAGTTTCATATTCTATGACTACAGTTACCAGTTAGTTTCATATTCTATGACTACAGTTACCACTTAGTATCATATTCTATGACCACAGTTACCACTTAGTATCATATTCTATGACCACAGTTACCACTTAGTATCATATTCTATGACTGCAGTTACCACTTAGTATCATATTCTATGACCACAGTTACCACTTAGTTTCATATTCTATGACCACAGTTACCAGTTAGTTTCATATTCTATGACCACAGTTACCACTTAGTTTCATATTCTATGACCACAGTTACCAGTTAGTATCATATTCTATGACTACAGTTACCAGTTAGTATCATATTCTATGACTACAGTTACCACTTAGTATCATATTCTCTGACTATGGCAGCCAGACAATATCATCTTCTATAACTACGTTAGACTCTCTGACTACGCTAGCCAGTGATATTCGTATGTAGCCATTTCAGATCATATATAGTTTATACACTGTCAACAATTCAACATCTTCACACTATCAGTATTGCTTTAATTTATGCACATCACATCAATCAACACTATAATTGATCAGGTAAAAGGGGTTTGTTGTAGGTATGTATTATAATAATGGTGAGACAATTTAACACTTGGTTTGTTTAACTTTTTCATTGAAACAACACTTTTGAACTATAATTTACAATCACTGACCCTCACGGTTATTATCTGATTCTAGTACTAGTACAAATGGCTGGGAGTAATTCAGTCTCATGCAAGATACAACATTTCTATTTTGACTGTTTGATTTAGTCGAAAATAGTGCAACATATCGCATTTCTTTCCATGTCATTGTCATAAATCAAATTCATTCAACACATGGGTGATTTTTACTTTAAATAATCGTACATCTGTTTCTTTTGACACGTTTTAAGCAGCTAATGCATAATATTTCACGGTTAACAGGCCATTAAATATTTCTACAACTATCAAATAATCATATATAGATATATCATAATTTAAGTCGGTTGATTCAAACTTAAATGTTTGTATGCGTCATTCGATCTCAAACTAAACTAAATATATTTTAGATGAATGTATTTAAAATTTATTTAAACTTTAATAATCTTACCTTGACAAACAGACAGGAAAACAAGCAGAAAAAGGGCCATGCCCGTGTCCCCTGCCATGATAAATCCCAGAATAAATCCTGATCAGGAAGTCATCTATATATATAGTTATAACACTTGGGTTCAGTCAACCTCGCCCATATTTACTAATTTACATGATTTCGAAAACACGGTATGCGATCCTACACTATTATCATACACTGAAAGAAAATACTTGTTCAGTTTAATAGTTTATTCTGATTCGCTTCGCTGCCTATACACAACCTTGTTTAGACAGTATTCCGAACCCAATACTATAGTGGATATCCACGGGTGTGCCTATATATATGATATAATGTAAGGCTTAGGAAAAGCTCTGTAAAGTAAATGACAATAAAACATGAAATCCTTCTTACGCATAGCTACTTTGAAAAGGGTGGGTTCCAATTTATACTTATTAAGTGTCGCTTTATTTAAACGTTACCTGAAACAAGTATGCTAATTTTTTACATTTACAATGATTTTAACAGCAATTAGAGAAAAAAAATAAAAAAAAATATGAAAGAGTATTTCAATGATTTTACAGTCATTCGTGGACGAAGATATTACTTACGAACCCTTAATACACACTATATCCTTCTTATTACACTGTATATAATTATTCAATCACTTTATTTTTTACAAATAACTGATAGTGTTTTGTATGGTTTTATATATATCATGCTATAATTGTCAATATGTAGTGACAACAACAAGATTACATGTGGACCAGCGAGCATCTCGGCAAGATAGTATCTTAAAGCAACAATATTGTACCGAAAGAGTACGTGAATGTTTTTTTGTATGTAACTGTCAACCCGGACAACATTACCGTCTGGATATCGCATCGATCATTTTATTGTATTATATATAATATATAAAGTTAACACCCACCCACTAACCTAGTTTATAGATAGTCAGCATATTTAAATTACATTTAAACACATCGTGCTCACATAACCTAGAAGTAAAAAAAAAGTATGACTATAACTTTGACTTTTTCAGATTAACCGTAGAAATGTCGGGGGAAAATGATGTCCAAGTTTTCTATGAAAAGTTATTGTATCTTTATTGCATCCTGGCTGGAATAAAATGCTAAAATTTTAATTTACTTCTCAGTCAAGATAAAAGCGATGATGACCAATTGAAGCCGTCAGAATCGAAAATACTCAGTATATAAAGTGTTTGATTAAAACGGATTCTGCAGCAACACTCTAAATGCAGAACCAACAAACCTACCAACAAATATCATTGAAAATAAAAACGGTGCTATATTCAATATACATTATAAACACGGTGAAAATAGAAACGGCACGATTTTCGTACTATTGACACAGACAAACAGTTAGCTCATACCTGTGACAAAGAAAGAACGCAGGCGAAAATTATAAAAGTTTATTTTGTATGACTTCTTCTTTTCCTATATCGTTTTAGATATACAAGCACTTGGAGGGTGATCAATTTTTATTAAAGTGTTTGCTCAAACCATGCTGAATAACGTGACATCAATATTATATAATATTTACACAGTTTTAAAAACACCCAACTACTTTTTATAAAAGCGTCTAATGCATTTCTAGATTTCTTAGTCTTATATATACGTAGTCAAATATTACACCCATTATATGTTCCTTGATTGACATTTGATTGGAAAGGATATTTTCCCTCAAATGTACCATATACTCTGTTGCAAAAGAAAGCATACGCTTGGTTACAGGAAATTCTGTATACTTACTTAAGAAAATTTGTATTAACATTTTTTTCAGAATTGTGGTTCGTGTAAAAAGTGTATTGGCTGTACGCTGTAATAAACAAGTATGTATCAATCTAATGTATATACAAGCTTACAAGAGTTAATGTTCTTGTTGATAGCCTGTATGATTTTTCATCATACGTATTTTTGACACTTAATAAAAAGTTTAAATTGTCAGACCATTTTTTGGTTATAATTATTAGTTTCTATTGTTAGTAGGTTGTTTTTTTTATTATTATGATGCACATTTATCTATTTTTATGTGTAATGCTCTGCCAAGTATAGATACAATCTTTATTTGTAACATAACAGCTGAAAGAAAAGTTAAACGTTTTAATAACTTTTTAATAATGTATATCTTTTGTAATTCAGCTGAACAAGTTTTCTTTTATGATCTATAAAACTGTATTTAATGCCATCTTTTGTTTCACATATCATCAATAATAAAACGTAGAACTGTTTTGATCAAAGATGATGTTATTTCAATTGATAAATCGATAAAATACCCGTTTATCATCTGCTAGTTAACTGAAAACTTCAACATTTATCATTATCAGAGACAAAATCAATATAGATGGTTTTTGTTGCTTCCAATATTTTTATATCAGACGATGTGTTGCACTTAATCGTAATTATCTCTTTACTTCAGTCTGCAGACTTTCATTCCCCGGAGTCATGCCCGGGTGCACCAGCATTAATGTTTGTTCTTGTCAACAGATATTTGTTGCCTAGCTATGAATTGGTATTGGTCAAAGACAAAAGAGCGGAATGCCTGGGGAGATAACTAAATCACATTTATTGGGACTTGACGTTTCATTGCAAATAAAATTTGTACTGAAATAATAATGTATAATAATGTTATTGATAAAGAGCGCATTTCTCAGGTCTGAAAATAAAATCCATATTCTGTTCTGTTTTGTCCTTCGTGTATAACATTAATTAGTTAGACAGTATATTGTCCTGTTCATGTGAGTCTGTCAAGATATACTAGTATATGATAGTGATAAGGATGGTGTCTATTTATGCATTTGAAATTATATGACGATTGGTTTGGTTTAGTCATATTTAGTTTAAACAATATTTTATTGATAATCCACACATTAACATAATAAATTACATAAAATAAAATTTATGGCTTGAGTAGGAAGCTTGTAAAGCTTTTTTGAAAACTCTCTCCGTAATAGTCATATTTATTAAAGCTCGACTGCGAAACAAGTTCTTGCAACTTATATTTATCACTTTCGAGTCCGCTTTCTGGAACCAACCAATACTGGTGTCATATGAAGAAACATGGTCGTGACCCGAGTAGAGCTCGAAACCATGATATCTGGGTTGAGAGGCAGACATGTAAACCACTGTACGACGAATAAGTTTGTATGACCCGAACCGCTATGATAGGGATATATAACAAACAACCACTATCCCGTCAAAAGGTCTTTCAAACGAATTTGAAAATACTGTACAATTGCTGTCTTTAATATTCAGAACTTTAATATTCAGTACTACAAATAAATGAGCCGCGTCACGACAAAACCAACATAATGGGTTTGCGACCAGCATGGATCCAGACCAGCCTGCGCATCCGCGCAGTCTGATCAGGATGCATGCTGTTCGTAATCAGTTTCCCTACTTGTTATAGGGTTTGTAAGCAAACAGCATGGATCCTGATCAGACTGCGCGGATGCGCAGGCTGGTCTGGATCCATGCTGGTCGCAAACGCACTATGTTGGTTTTGTCGTGACGCGGCTCAAATTAGTCACAGCCGTTACGATAGATGATAAAAACGTCACGAGAGTTGATTACAATCCAAGTATCGGAAAGTATTCAATGAATTTTAATTAATTAGAAACAATATTGACAATGGATTACGTACTTAATCACTCGTGTATTGACATATTGACATACAGAAAGACTAAAACAAAATATATGTAAAAATATATTTATTTCTTAGGCAAAACATAAAGTATCTGTTTACACAACATAGAAATCAACAAATAAGCAACATTTTATGAAGCACAAATATAAACATGTATACGCTAATGTAAGGTAAGACATATAATATGAAACAAATTAGTTTGGGACAGATGTCAGAATTCATACATGCACATTTTTTGTTCGTGTGTACGATCGTTTACAGAATATTAAAGGTGAAATCATACAATAAGATATACTTTAAATTGGTAGTAGATTTAGTACTGCATGGCAATTTTGAAAATTGCGTTCATTGTCAGCCATTGTTGTTATAGACCAATACTCAAAGTTCTCTTTTTTCAAATAGATGTCATTTAAATGTTTTGAAAGTTTTAAATAACATTTTATCTATATGATACCTTTGTGGTTTCGATGGTTTGATTCCACTATCATAGCGTTTGGGGTGTAATTCAACAAATTTGTAAGTTTAAATTCAGTGATATAAATATAAATACAGTTAAATTGTTAAGAAGGGTATTTTGTATATTATTTTAAGCTGTTGTTAAAAGGTTAACAAACTTTCTTTATGGAAAGCCTTAACATTATATTTTCGATACAAAAAGCAGAAATAAAAATGTCTTCATCAACAACAATTCGGCAGTGTTGAACTAAGGCCTTTATCTAGAAATAATCCTTCGTTGCCATGTCAGCCAGAAACCGTTCATTCATTGGGTCCTTTGGTGTGATGCCTTAAAATAAGACAATGTCCTCGGATTGCCGTTGTGGCTGCGCCGGGATATTTCCAGCTTCATCGTCTGAATCAAACACGACGACACCGGCTTGATTGACAGGAGAATTGCTAGCTGGAATTTGAGGTTGTATAAAAATATCGTTATGTCCGCTTGCAGGCCTCGCAGGCATAGTCTTTGATAGTACGTGGGCAGGTCGTGTCGTCTGCGACATCTGCTGGGTAGAATATGTCGTCTGTGTAAGTTGCTGAGCAGGTCGTGTCGTCTGCGAGAGTTGTTGAGCAGGTTTCGAGGACGCCTGAGACATTTGTACACGTACGTGATAAGGTTCGTAGCTTACACGTTCTGTGGGAGCAGTCGTCTGGCGTAGATATGTAGTTGTGGCATCATTTTTAGTGGTATAATTATTAGTAAATGATGTGTCTTGCTGGTAGGTTACTGTAGGCTGCGACCTTGGTGTGCTCTCTGGTAACACATCGGCAATTATAAAATGTTCTTCCTCTGGTTCGAACTTCAACGTCTTGGACTAGAATATAAAAAGTAGTGCTCATTAAGCAAAATGCAATACTGAATACATGCTATATGTTAATAATAGAGATTGGATCCAAATGTAAAGAATTAATTTGAATATACAATTGTTGGTTTCTCAATGAAATGCTGAATCCTGTTCAACATATAACAATTACCTGCAAGATATAAGACCCCAATATAAGGTTATCGTCTCTATCGTGTTATTTATTTACCTATGTTATTTATTTACCTACGTTATTTATTTATCTACGTTATTTGTTTACCTATGTTATTTATTTACCTTCGTTATATATTAACCTACATTAGTTATTTATTTGTCTACGTTATTTATTTATCTACGTTATTTATTTATCTACGTTATTTATTTACCTACGTTATTTATTTATCTACGTTATTTACCAATATAATTTATTTATCTACATCATTTATTTATCTACGTTATTTATCTATCTACGTTATTTATTGACCTACGTTATTTATTTACCTATGTTATTTATTTATCTACGTTATTTATTTACCTACATTATTTATTTACCTACCTTTTCCTCGTAATGGTCCACTGGAGGTAATCGTGTTATCCAGGCGTCTGAAACATACAATATATTGGTTATCACTTTTAGATGGATGCGAGGTTATATTCCTGTGAATATTTGATAAAAAAAACTATTTAATTTGCAAAAAAAAATGAATTCATAAAATCTTTCTCAGCCACATGTGCAAATAAATATATGTAAAGAACGCATTTATTTAATGATATGATATTTATATTTTATTTATTGCAATAAACCTACATAATTATATTCCCAGACGTATTTTACTTTAAATGATATTCTTAAAGGATGCATTAAAACTGTTTTATAGAAAATATAAGTAGTCAAATAACATTGAATTTATATACTTGAAAATGTAAAACTATCATTTAAGAGCATTGCATGAAGGTAAATCTGTTTACTCCCCTTTTATTTTTTGTTTGTTAAATCGTGTTTGAAATCAATCAATCAATCAATCAATCAATCAATCAATGTAGATTTTAAGTATCACATCAAAGTATCAAAGTATCAAAGTATCACATCAAAGTATCAAAGGTATCACATCAAAAGACCCAATGGTGAATACAAGACAATTGTTTCCAGGATATTTCATGAAACAAAATTTCCCTAACCTACAATGTCGCTAAATAGTTAAAATAACACGAGAGATCAATCTACGTGGAAACTGTGCTTGAATATATAAGATGATCATTGTGGACGCTTCACATACTTACTTTATATAATTTATCATAACCATTCTTGTAGACTTGCTAAATCAAACATGCTACATCTTGTTGATATTAGACATGTGATATTGACACAACATTGTAACATTGTAATTAAATGAGTACAATTTCAACATGACATATATACCGTAACAATGTAACATGCAACTAAATACTAATAAATGTAAAAACTGAACGAAAATTGATATAAACATTATCAAATAACTTCTGTAAGCTTTTTACAAAACATTCTATAAAAAGACACATCTTTCCAAGCCAACTTAACAATTATACTAGTAACAATATATGAAAAAAAAATCATACACCTGTATAATGATATTATATAATATATAATCTATGTGCGTTCTATGCAGACTACAATCATGTCAAGAAGTACATGAACAGGACTTGCTAATGGCTTTGTGTTAATATATGAACAAATATACACTCCCGAGTTTAATTTTTACTAATAAAAGATAAAAAAAGGTCTAGAAAACATATAAAACAAAATGTCATCACATAAAAAGTGAGAAAAAAGGTATATAGATGCAGAGATGAGATGTTGAATTGAAAAGCGGAAATATGGTAGTTGTGCCAATGAAATGTTCATGAAAGTATATGGTACATGTATATGTAAATGCAAGAGCACAAGCGATGAAATAAATATCCTCCTTGTTGAAATAAACATTATAATATATAATGTTGATTACTGTAAATGATTGATTAAAAAGTAATTGATAGCGGAAGATGACTTAGAAGTAAATTGTCCAAGATGTTTCCCGTTTTCATGATATTGTTTTAATATTACCATTATGTTCAAATGTCATCACACTGTTTCGTGTTTACCACGAAGTTTTCCATTCTCGACGATGTTTCCCGTTTACATGCTGCTGTTTTCCTATCATCATATTCTTTCCCGTTTACATGCTGCTGTTTTCTTATCATCATATTGTTTCCCATTTACATGCTGCTGTTTTCTTATCATCGTTGTTTCCAATTTACATGCTGCTGTTTTCCTATCATCATATTCTTTCCCATTTACATGCTGCTGTTTTCCTATCATCATATTCTTTCCCATTTACATGCTGCTGTTTTCTTATCATCATATTGTTTCCCATTTACATGCTGTTTTCTTATCATCATATTGTTTCCCATTTACATGCTGCTGTTTTCCTATCATCATATTGTTTCCCATTTACATGCTGCTGTTTTCTTATCATCATATTGTTTCCCATTTACATGCTGCTGTTTTCCTATCATCATATTCTTTCCCATTTACATGCTGCTGTTTTCCTATCATCGTTGTTTCCAATTTACATGCTGCTGTTTTCCTATCATCATATTCTTTCCCATTTACATGCTGCTGTTTTCCTATCATCATATTCTTTCCCATTTACATGCTGCTGTTTTCTTATCACCATATTGTTTCCCATTTACATGCTGCTGTTTTCTTATCATCATATTGTTTCCCATTTACATGCTGCTGTTTTCCTATCATCATATTGTTTCCCATTTACATGCTGCTGTTTTCCTATCATCATATTGTTTCCCATTTACATGCTGCTGTTTTGCTATCATCATATTGTTTCCCATTTACATGCTGCTGTTTTCCTATCATCATATTGTTTCCCATTTACATGCTGCTGTTTTCCTATCATCATATTGTTTCCAGTTTACCATGACGTTTTCCATTCACCGTGATGTTTCCAGTTTATTACGATGTTTTCCATTCATCTAACTGTTTCTTGTTTACCACCATGTTTTCCATTCATCATCCATTTTACTGTTTGCCGCCCTGTTTGTCATTCATCGTGATGTTCCTGTCTATCGCGATGTTCCATTGTAATGTTGTTCTGTTAACCACGATGTTTTCGTATTTCCAGGCTGTTTCCAGTTTACTACGATGTTTTTCATACACCGTACTGTTTCCTGTTTACCGCAATGGTCCTAGTCTAGCAGTATCTGAGTGGTTCAACAGCATGTTTCATATTCTATGATTTTGCAGGCCGACAAACATTTAACTCATCTATAAGTTTCATTAAACTTTTAAATCATGTCGAAGATAAAATAAAATGAATAGAACTATGAAGTGAACAGAAAAGACACGATGTATTACCAGGAATAAATGGGTGTTGTAATGGTAAGAGAAGCAAGCATTATCTGGGTATATATACCTGTGATCGGCTCTTGCCGTTCTAGTGTTGTTACTCTACTACCTGGTGCTATATTGTACATGCGCATGTTCATCTTCCTACCAGATTTCGGCGTTCCTTCCGGAGACGCTGATCTCTTAACCTTTTGTTTGAATATACGCCATTCTACTCTTGGTATCCTGTATCTTCCCTTTCTAGCTTGACGTTTCATGTACCAATCTCGCCTGATAATAATAGAAATGTCAAACAAAATACATGTATAGTTTCTGTTTGAGCAAATATTTATGACCTTGCAATGTTTTTTAACTTGAAATATTTCATTATTTGGTCGTCTCAGATAACCTAACAGCATGCTTTTATTATCTGTAAACAAAATTTAGGTCTAATAAAATAAGTAGATGCGAAAGAAATGTGATAGTACCTAGTATCTTATTACTATAGAAAGCAAGCGTACTGTGCAAATTTTAGAAAAACTTAAAACTTGCTGTCCTTGACATATGTAACAGCGATTATAATGGGAATTCAGTTATATACCTTAATTAAACTTTATTTACCAAATTTAAACAAACTTTATTTATTTACTAAGTGGATAAATTCAGGATTTTGTTTGTTTGGGTGGGGTGGGTATATGTCGACCTACTCACCACATGACTGCTATAATGAGCAGTATAGCTATGGCAACCAGAAATATAAATCCAGCAAGTGAGGCGGCAACCATTCCACCGACATTATAGTCATACCCCAGTGTCCCTGTAATATATCATACACAGTTACTATACAACAAACAAACATATACTCACCAATTATTCATAAAAGGTATCCTAAACAGAACATATGAGTTCTGATATATATATCACATAAGTTGAACTAGACAAATACTGGTATACATGACATATAAATAATTGGAACCAGGCGCACTTCTAGGCAACGAAAAATGCACTGAAATAAATCACCATCAATTTATATTTAACTATATTTGTACTTTTTCAAAATACTTTTTGACACAAATAAGAAATGATACTGAGATTTAAAAATTCAGTCATAAATGTAAGAGTGCAAGCCTTGAACATCGTCTCAAAGGAGCAGTTACAATTATGCCCAAGAACAAGTCTGTTCAATATTGCTTTCGATAGCTATAATATATCCTAGATTAATGGACACAATCATATTTTGCTGTATAACATGACAATGTGAAAGAGTCTGGGAACTTTTGGAAGTTAAATTTTATGTTGTACGTTACTTTTCTGTTTTCAACTCTCCTTTAATTTATTCACTCATAGATATATAGATGGAAAGAAATGAGTGAAAATGAAGATACTCATTAATTGTATAATTACATTTGTTGTCACATCATGTTGATAATAAAGTACATGACTTGTAAAGGTCTCATTTTTAAATTGAACATTTCTGGAGTCTGATAAAAATATACATTGTAGTGAATTGATTAATTGTGTTAAAAACCCAAATGTTATGGTAATTTTGCCTTAAAAAATGATGCATTGAATACGCTCGTCCATGCATCTTAAAAATAAAATGTGCTTTAGATTTTGTTATATGAATTTATTATATGAAAAGCAATTTACTATGCGTAATTAAACTCCTAACAAATGTTTGGCAACTTTGTGCAGTAAAAAAGTCTGTGTAATAACAGTTTGATATAGCAAAAGGAAAAAACTAGTAGATGGACCGTAACTTTACAGTATTATAACAATGAATCATGGGCTAAGGAATTACTTCCATACTGATATCTATCTCTATGCTTTGTGAAATCAAACAAACATTTCCCATTCATTTACAGTTTTACGGTGTGTTACCTGTCAAAAGCGGTCTTTTTTATATATAATGCAAACTTTAACAAAAACTCTGTTTGGTATCAGCGTTTGTGTTGAGTGAAGCGGTGATTCGAGATATTTTTATACAATGGGTAACTTGTTAAACAAGACTTATACCTAACATGTAAAAAGACAAATAAATATGTCCACAATGATGTTGTATAGCAAGGATAACAATAGAAATAATCTGTCTGTAATGGTCAATAGGGTTTTCATATTAGGTCATGACTCAAAGAATTCTCCTCTTTTTCTACATTTACTACAGAATGTCAGTACTTGCGTTGCAAAATACAAGCATAAATGTTTGCATATACATTGTAGTTTATTTCTTCTTTAAAAATATTGCATATGTAGCTTTTTATATACATGAAGTATATGTGTAGAAGTACATAAGTATGAGTTATTTTCATTTCGTAGGTAGATAAAACAGCTATATACTCTTTATATACACTTTACTAAATAAAGATGATTAAGCTCATGTTTAGTAACATCATACTTTGCAGTTTTATTAATATTTTGATAGTAAGTGAAAGGTCATGCGAAATGCTGTATAAAGATCTAAATAAAACATGTTCTACGGGTGTCCTTTGGTCTATTGATCGCCCGATTTCTAATTTAATAAAACCTGCATGATTGTATGTAATGTGAAATTAAAACGTTAACTTGATATTTAAAGCGTTTTTAAACAAGTTTAGATGAAGACATGGTCTCGGGTAATTGCACTTAAATTAAGATTGAATGCCTTTCATCTTGATGTAGGAAATATTTGAAACCGCCCATATATTAGTATTTCATCAACATACAGTGAGTTAGATTAAACGAATGTGTGTGTACATTTGATATACGAGTATTAACGCTAATGCCCAGGACAGAATGCTTTAAAGCTGAATGCCTCCAAACGAGCCAAAAATTTTTCAAGACAATGTTGTAATTGAGGTTGTATACCACATTTAAAGGGAGACACAGGTCTAAATTTTGTTCAACATATATAGATATATTTACGCTTCAAACCCAAAATATTTAGAATTTAAACAGAAATTCATGCTGAAACTTCAAGAAATGTCATTTTAGCGTGATTTTAGTACATAAGATCATTTTAATATTTTTGTCATTATATATATGTATATAATTATGCTTATAAAACAATTTTCAAACATCAAAGAATATGTAAAATATGTAATGCAAATATTTGTAAATATTATAAATTATTTAATTATTTAAATATATGCATTCATTTCTTATTGGAAAATTTGACTTAGACTTTATAGAATTTTTTTTATTACCTCCCTTTATTTACATGAAAAGTTAAATTTGGTAGTATCTTTATAAATAATGCTTTTTAGAACTTACAATATTGATAAATCTTAATTTGAGCATTATATTTATGATATAAAACCATAAAAAAATGTGTTACGGGATCTTTAAAAAAAAATGAAATAAGATTTAAAGAAGAGTAAAAATATTCACAATTCATGTAATGATTTACATGTTACATGCTATGATGATTTTGAAGTATCTAATACCACATTTCTACTGCGTATCTTATACATATTTTTACGTTTATTTGTTAATTTACTAGGATTGAAAGTACTTTCTTTGATCGCTTGACGATATTTTATATTTTTTAATATTTTTTTCAATATTTTCATGAAAGCTTGAATCTGGATGCATGCTGCTTTTATAGCCTGATTTTAACAATGTTTGGTAAAAATATAAAATCATCATTTCTTCCTGATCAATTTGGTTGATGATACATGTTTTATTTATCATAAATTAAAAGATCGTCAATTCAATATTTCAAGGTTAATTATGAAAATGTTTATCTTGAAACTTCAAATCCTTGAAACGGAACACTTAAATACGTTTTTGCAGTAGAATTATCCTTGAACACACAATTTTGAAAATATATTTAATCAAACCTATTGCATTGACTACGAGACATTTTACCGCAACCATGTCATAGTGTTTTCTTCACTCTGACAGATCTTTGTGTTTGTAAAAAGTTGTACTGCCGATGGTATCTTTTCAACCTTTTGAAACTTTTCGATACTTGCAATACTACTATACTGTTCTTCTAGGTTTGGTATACATGTACGTAAAAATCTTTGATGTGACGAGAGAAAAGTAAATTATTTCTGTTCATTATTTGATACAGTTTTTGTTAATCCTTTGCCGAAGCATGGACGTGCGTTACATGTGCATGGTGTTAAATGTCAAAATTATTACTTTTAGCTAAATTCTTGTCAGTTGATATTATATTTCGCAACACGGAAAATTCTAAACCATCAAGAAATATAATCTACAACATCCTGATACAACAATGTGATAACGTTACACTAAAAGCCTGTAAAGATTGTATTATGGTGAATATTGGGTTCAATGGCACATGTCATATAATCCCCGTCTAAATCATCCGCCTTCAAATAAAGCAATAAACCAAAAGAAATATTATGAAACCACAAAAAAGACATAAAATTGAAATTAAAGACATGGATACAACATATTATATGTTATATTATATTTCTTTAGTGTAATTTATAACATGAATCATAGCAAAAGATGATGAATAGATGATTATATTGAGGTGTTTGTTTACTTCAGTGTAAGATCGGAATATATTTCACCGAGTGAGCCCCAAAAGGTATATTTCACAAGTGGCGCAGCCACGAGTGAAATATGAACTTTTGGTGTTCACGAGGTGAAATATTTTTCGATCTTACACTGAAGCATAATTTCGGGGTGGTGGGTGGTTGGGGGGGGGGGGGAGAAAATCATTTCCAGTCTCTTCATATCTCTACATTTACCTAGGAACATGTCTTATGTCTTGGTTTTGGAGAAGAGCGATGGTCAGCCTTATGATGGTGATGGACAGCTTGAAAGAGTAGCTTATAGAATAGTAAAGCCAGTAAAAATGTGGTTGAATAATACTAGTAACAGAAGTCGATATGCAACTAATAGAAGTGTAAATGGAAAACGATTGGAAATGGTAGTAAAAGGTCAGTGGCAGAATAATATAAATTTAGAGGATCCGTGATAGACATGGGAAAGTGTGAGACATTGGTGTACCAAAAAGAAGACACTGATATCGCTAGACATACTGTGCAGATATTGCAAATTACAAGGCATATAACGATGGTCCGGACGTTAATGTATCAAGGAATACCCGAGAAGAAAAAAACAATTAACGTGTAATGTAATAAAACTAAACATGCCCATATTTGACCAGCAATGCGGCTGGAGTCATGTGTCTACATATAGAACGATGTTGTACGCTATATGATGGTATTGATGAAACAATTACTGATCATAAAATAGAGATAGGGAGATAGTATTCGGTTTCAAACTTTTATAACCACGCAGCTATCATAAAAACATTGATTTCTCATACCAACATTCACCTTAATCAAATTGTCTGAACCGAAAAAAAAAATGCTTTAAACAAACGCTAACATTTGAAACAAAAAAATCACTAAAGAAAATGTACGGTGTAGGCGTTATCTGGTATATGTGTATATTGAATATACATTATTGTTTTATTTCTTTTGCTTTAAATATGAAATATTCTCATTGAATAGCTTCAAATATAGCTAGCTTTTCTCATTCAGACGTTAATATATTTCTTCATAAATCCGTGTAAATACAATGTTTTTTTTATAAATTAAGTAAAATCTACTTTAATAAAAATCATTCTTGTGAAACTGTGTAAATTCATTAAATTCACTGATAAATATCATTAAACAAAAGTCACAAAAGTATTTAAGACTAATTCGTATCGAAATTGCACGCTTACCTACAAAGACTTACTGAAGTTCGCATCCGGTCTGGTATTAACATAACCAATCGCTAGAAGTAATACTAAAATATAAAAATGTAAATTAAACAAATGGAATCAGGTTTTAAAATTCAATTAGTTTTTTATTTCACTGATAATCATATGAATACTGTAATATAACGCAATGGGCATATATAAAAAGGTGGAAAAGCTATATAATAAAGATAATATTTAAACTGATATAGAAGAACAAGAAACCAGTTACCGGGAAGTATGAAAAACACGGTTAAGCGCCGTATAATCATGAAGTTTTGTGGACACTAACGAGGGATAAATCATAAATTGAGCTTGCGAGAACCCGTGTGGTGGTTCAGTTCACTGTGTTTGAAGCGTAATTTCGGGGTGGTGGGAGGGGGAGGGGGTGATTTACTCTACATTTACCTCGGTACATGTCTCTTGTCGCTCTCAAGGTACACTGTCCAATTAGGGGCGCGTATAGTATTTACGTAAGGTCATTCTGGGTGATATATCCGAGATACATACTCACGTAGTCCGAAAAAACTGCTCGAACTTTTTAAACATAGAATAAAACAACTTGAATAGACATGGAATCTTGAGTTAATACAGGGCGATGGACAGATGAAAGAATAGCGATTCTGCAGGTTTTGGGCAGATAATAGAAGAGCGATGGTCAGCCTAATGATTGCGATGGAAAGCTTAAAAGAGTAGCTTACAGAAGAGTAAAGACAGTAAAATGGTGGTTGAATAATACTAGTAACAGAAGTCGATATGCAACTAATAGAAGAGTAAATGGAAAACGATTGGAAATGGTAGTAAAGGGCCAGTGACAGAATAATATAAATTTAAAGGATCCGTGATAGACATGGGAAAGCGTGAGACATTGGTGTACCAAAAAGAAGGCACTGATATTGCTAGACATGTACTGTGCAGATATTGCAAATTACAAGGCATATAACGATGGTCCGGACGTTAATGTATCACGGAATACCCGAGAAGAAAAAACAAATAACGTGTAATGTAATAAAACTAAGCATGCCCATATTTGACCATCAATGCGGCTGAAGTCATGTGTCTACATATAGAACGATGTGGTACGCTATATGATAGTATTGGTGAAACAATTACTGATCATAAAATAGAGATAGGGAGATAGTATTCGGTTTCAAACTTTTATAACCACGTAACTATCATAAAAACATTGATTTCTCATACCAACATTCCCCTTAATCAAAATGTCTGAACCTAAAAAAAAATGCTTTAAACAAACGCTAACATTTGAAACAAAAAATCACTAAAGAAAATGTACGGTGTAGGCGTTATCTGGTATATATTGAATATAGCTTTATTTCTTTTGCTTTAAATATGACATATTCTCATTTAATTAAATACATGTTGTTTCAAATATAGCTAGCTTTTCTCACCATCAAGAACCTTATATATCATTTCTTCTATAATCTCGTTGTAAATAGCAATGTTTTTGCTTATAAATTAGGTACAAATCTACTTTATTCTATAAACAATTATTCTTGTGGAACTGTGTAAATATTCAGTCTTAAATTCACTGTAAATAGTCATTCAAAACCAATAAGTCACAAATGATTAGTGACTAATTCGTATCGAAATGCCACGCCCTTACCCCTAAAAAACTTACTGAAGTTCGCATCCGGTCTAGGTCTTAACATACCAATCGCTAGGAGTAATACTAAAATAGTAAATGTCAAACGTGTATAATGCAAATGGATCAGGTTTTAAATTCAATTTGTTTCCTTGTTTAATTAACAATTACTTCACGTTTTAGAGCTGTACATGTATATAAAGTTTATGGTTTGTATAAAGAAAGAATACATACCCGATATTGATTCCAATAAGAGAACACAGAGTAACGTTATTTTTACAGTCATTTTGAATATTCTGTTATAAATATTTCATTAGTGTTAGAGAATCTTGGATCACTGTAATGCTTTATATATTAAATTCCCGAAACTCGATTCTCTACCTTGTGTGCATTAGTTTGAAGATTTATGCAATAACTCCTGCGATAAAGGTGAAAGACAGTCCGTACCAACTGTCAACTACATATAAGCTATAATTGGAAAAGCGTTCGTTTACAAATCGCTGAAGCGGAGAGAATTTGTTTAAGCCACAACTTAAATATATTTATATATACGGTAATGAGAATACCGGGAAGTGAGCTTAAACAATCTGAATCTATGGTAAATGTCTGTCTCAAGAATGTTATGTACTGTACATTGTAGTATACGTAAAAATAATATTATTAAGGAAGTTTTGGTCTAAATTAGGTTAAATTTCAAACTGGTTTTGGTGAATGCCGTTTAAGAGCACATTAGTTTCCCTTCACGTAGGGGTTATGATAGCAGAATAGAAATCAATAAAAGAGTCATTTGATAGGCAATGGGCACTAAAATGTGTGTTCCCTTGCAATGTATTTTTTATGTATATTTTAGAAACTGTATTTGATTATTAAATTCAGTTATAATACTGCATGTCCATTTTCATTTGGTAAATCGGAGTCGCAATGACGCTAAATGTAAAATAATTGTACAATAACTTGTATATATGGCACTGTGACAGACAGATGAAGTAGGGGCATTATTGTCCTATGGGACATTTCTAGTTAACTAAGAATGTTCTTATATAAAGTGTACTCTGACTGGTTAATTATCTCGTGCGCACGACTTAATTCTTAATAATCTCGTCGTTTCCTTATATGAACTCGTGCCCATTACTTATTTATCTCGTTCGCACGACATGATATCTCGTGCGCACCACTTAATAATCTCGTGCGCGCGACTAAATAACTTATGACCACGACTTAGTAACTCATGCGCACGACACAGTATCTCGTTCGCACCACTTAATCATCTAGTGCGCACGACTTAGTAACTTGTGCGCACGACATAGTATCTCGTGTTCACCACTTAATTATCTCACGTGCACGACTTAGTAACTCGTGGCCACCACCACATAGTCGTGTGCACCACTTAATTACCTTGTGCGCACGACTTAGTATCTCTTGGCCACGACATAGTAACTCATGCGCACGTGATGAATAAAAACGCATCTAACTTTTGTGCCACCGTATGGATGTGAACCTATTCTTGGAAACATTTTCTGTTGTAAACCTTCATTTTTTTGACGGGAAATTTCCGACATTTACTGGGTGAGGCAAACATGTTCAAATGCAGTAAAAAATTACTGCTGTATTCCCGTAATAACATTTCATAAGCATACCTATATGCATTTAGTTTCATTTACAGGGCGTCCGCGATCCTTAGTATCTTTACAAAAGTGTAAACTTAATATAATAAAATATTTTATAAATAACGAACAAATGACAAGAAAAGGTAAAAATGTTTTTACTTATTAGCCCGAACAGAACCAAGATGGACCAAGGGAGGTAATATACTGTTATATTTCAATAAACAGTATAAGATTTACAAATTCTTAGTGTGCAACAACATAAAAAAAGTAGAAAATGCACTCCGACCATCAATACTGTTTATAAGATATTCTGTGGAAATTGTGTTTTATTTTCGAATTTTATTGTTCGTTTTGTTGTACCTGAAGAGCTTCAACATTCCGAACGTTGTATTTTAGCTAACAACATAGCCATTTTAAGGTCATGGTGAGCTTTGCTGGCAATCAGATGTCCTTCCTTTGTGCCTCTTTATTTTTAGACTACGTGAAATCAGTTTCCTTAATTGTACAAAGCTAGTTACAGAGTCATTGCCCTTAAAAGAACCTATGCATGCTTACTTTGCATTTCTCGTATTGTAGTGTTGTTGTTTCTTTCTTTTTCATTCAATCGAAAGTTTTACACTAACCGGCCATATGGACTAGAGATATTGCCTTATCATTATGTCTGCGATTTATTCTTTTCTTTTTACTCCGTGTCAACTAACCTTCCACAAAATTAATCATTCACAAAATGAAATTTTTCATTTTATGAACCAATCTGGAGAAGTTAACTGTTGTGATTTTGTTTGCACAATAATAACAATGTTTTAACCGAATCTTTATATACAACGCAACAATAGATCTTCGTGGCTTTTTATAAGCCAAGCGTATATTCCACAATGAGGTATTCAGGCAGAGTTGATTTCTACTCATGCTACTTTCAAAGACATACTTTTTCACATTTTAACACAAAGTTGCGTTGCAAAATAATTTTGTAATGCCTTTAAGGTTGACCATGGGTAATGGGCACTATAGGGAACTGTAAAATTGACAACATAGGACAGTTGTTTGTCTTTAAGGTCACTTGTGTGCAAAATTTAAACAAAATTTACCGTGTGACTTATGAGTTATGGATATATTTCTGAACTAATACTTTGTTACAAGAAGGGCTTATTTTCAGAAATGACAAAGCTCTAAATAATCTATAATATCATCATTATGAAAAAAAATGTTTTCCTATTACTCATTGTTAAGAAAAAATAATAACATTCATATAACAAATCACACAAGCAGAATGATTGTTTCTAATAAAATGTTTTTCATTTGTATTAAAATGTTACACTATCCCATCCACTTTAAATACTTATTTGACAATTTCCCTATATAAAAAGCCTTATTCAAAATATCCCAAAAATTTACCACAATGAGGGGATGTTTTCAAAGTTTGCCTAAATTTTCTTAAAAGTACTCATATATTGGTTGATCATGCGGAATATAAAATACTTTTACCGTGTAGTTTTTATTTTATTAAACTTTGAAAATATCTGGTATCATATTTGCTATTAAATTTGGCATTATTTAGCAAATAAATACCTACAATAATTAAAATCAAACACTTTTTTCTTCCATAAGGGATCAAAGAGATACATAAATAATGTTAAAAAGAAAAAAGGAAAAAAATTAAAGTTGCCCAATCTAGGGTTAGAACCCACACCCCTCAATTTCAATGTAGATTCTCTTCAGCATTACCCATGGTCTACCTTAATAGTACTGACATAATTGAAAGAGTTAGAAAACAAACTGTATAGGGAACCAGGGGCGTAACTAGGCGTACTCCTGTACGCCCGTGCGTACAAATCAATCCTGTATTCAAAAAAATCACATGCGCTTAAAGTTCTAAAAAGTGATAAAAACATAGGGGGTAGTGTGGTCGGGGCTTATAGAGGCCTACTGACTCTTTCGACTTTATCATTATATGAATATTTCATAACATATACAGTATAAATTAATATCTTTTAAAATGATCTATATTGCGATAATTTGTACAGATTCAACGGAGAAAAGTTATGAAAAGCTTAAGGTGTCTTGTTCAGAACCTATTCTTGGCCGAGATATTCCCCTAGCATTGGCTTGGTGGCCTGTTTTTGCGCAACGTGCATCTTATTCTGCGCGCAGGTCGCCCGCAATAATTTTTTCCCAAACTTTTTACTATTCCCGTATCGGCCCTTTTGTGTCCTCTTCTGATTTTGGTTGGGTGCCTTCTGGGTGCCCTTCTGGTGTGGCTGGATTGTGTAGGGGGCTGAGTTCTGCCAACGTAGCCTTGAATGTTTGATTTTTAATCTCATCTTTTAATCAGAAAACAAGTAACAAATTGGTATAATTTCTCAATGGCACATTAGTCAATTGATTGAGAAAATAACTTTGCCGTGCCAGAAAGGGCAGAAAAAGACAAAGAATTTACAATTTCTTCTCAATTTTATGCATTTATTTAAAAGAAAAGTAATATTCTAAACTTAGTTGTTGACATAATCATTCTCTGTGGTCAGCAAAACATTGCGATGAGTCATCAAGCAAGTTACATCATTATTAAAGTCGTACATGCATATATCTGCTTATGAATTTACTTTATGATCACAAACGGTCTTAAATGAGTCCTTTGATGTATTCACATTATCCACATCTATGTTATATGCAACATTTTTTAATTAATTTACTGACATTTCTGAAAGGAGATTTTGAAATATCTTTGCGTGTAATATAACGTGTAATATAACGCGTTATTTTTATATATACAAAATGTATTGTAATGTAATGAAATATTTAACAGTCCAAAACACTCACTGAACTTAATCACAATTTTCACACCATTATCGTTCTTAAATTAATATTTTGTTACAACAGTTGCTATTTATGAAGGTGCAGAATGACAGTCTTTCCTCAGAGAGCATTGGGGCATTGTGTGAATATGCTCATCTTTGTCGAGAGTCTCAGCGTTAGCTGTGGCTTATGTGACGGACTAACGTGAATTTGACAATTCCGTCCAGCGGACCCGGCTTTTCTAAAGAAAGCAAGGCTCTGTACTCAAACATGACATATAATAAATTCAATTAAAACAAATGCTTGCTTTAGTGTTCGACGTTTCTAGCGTTTTTTTTATCTAAAATTTACTAAATACGGGAGATTTGTTGCTATAACATCAGTTTGAAAGTCGCAAAATAACAATTTTTTCTGCAAAAAAAATCGATTATAAATATAAAAAAGTTCTATGGTATATGTAACGTACTTGTTCATTTTACCTAAAATTAACAAAAAGAGTTGAAAATCATTACCAATATGTTGTCAATATAGCCTCTAGATAGTCACAAAATGCCAGGATATCGCTTCCTCTTTCAAAAAAAAATCTCGGGGGAGCATGCCCCCGAACCCCCCTACTTAAGGAGTACATACCAAAATAGCTCAGTTACGCCCCTGGGAACTTTGAAGGATGTGTGATGAAACAAATCATTATTGGGATACATTTTAGGAAAAAGAACCCATAGATCTGTGCCCCGGCCATAATACTTGTCAGTAACCAATTTCACAAAACAAATTCCAAGTGTCCTTGACCCTGAACCCAGTAATCTCTTATCCCAACATAAGTTAAAGGTTTACCCGAAGTACATACCAGTCAATGCTCAAAGGCTGAATGACCAACTGTGTTTAACTTTATCTTGAGTTTGATTCTGATCCTAAACTCCTGCATATTTAGAGGATCACCTACAGTACATGTAAGTTCCTACCAAATATGAAAGATGTTGGTTAATAAATAAAGAATATAAAAGCAAAATTCTAACAGTCTTCACACTAGTCCCCTATCAGACATATAGGAAATTCAAGTGCATACAACACCATATATGCACAGCATATTTAAAAATTTGATGTTCGATATGATGTCAATACACCAAAGGACGTGAGGAAAATTAACTCTAGCTAAAAATGGAACATATTTTTATCAATTCTCTTTTTACTTCAATGTTAGAATGGAAATAGATATTACTTTTTCTAGCATTATCATATAATAATGCACGGTTTATTGTTCAAATGCTTTGTGATTAATCACTAAAGCCTATTGGCCTTTCTTATCTTGCGTATTTGAACTAGGACTTTGCATTATGCTACAACAATTCCCAAACCCCATCAAAATGAGAAATCTACCTACTAAATATGAAAGAGTTCAATAAATATAAAGACTGTATGAGCAAAAGTATATACAAAATATTTTTAGCTCAAGCAATCTTGACCTCAGTTACCCATTTCACACCACCCACTGTATGTTCCTATTAAATATTAAAGACATCAATGTATGTTCCTATTAAATATTCAAGACATCAAGGTATGTTCCTATTAAATATTCAAGACATCAAGGTATGTTCCTATTAAATATTAAAGACATCAAGGTATGTTCCTATTAAATATGAAAGACATCAAGGTATGTTCCTATTAAATATTAAAGACATCAAGGTATGTTCCTATTAAATATGAAAGACATCAAGGTATGTTCCTATTAAATATGAAAGACATCAAGGTATGTTCCTATTAAATATTAAAGACATCAAGGTATGTTCCTATTAAATATGAAAGACATCAAGGTATGTTCCTATTAAATATGAAAGACATCAAGGTATGTTCCTATTAAATATTAAAGACATCAAGGTATGTTCCTATTAAATATTAAAGACATCAAGGTATGTTCCTATTAAATATGAAAGACATCAAGGTATGTTCCTATTAAATATGAAAGACATCAAGGTATGTTCCTATTAAATATGAAAGACATCAAGGTATGTTCCTATTAAATATGAAAGACATCAATGTATGTTCCTATTAAATATTAAAGACATCAAGGTATGTTCCTATTAAATATTAAAGACATCAATGTATGTTCCTATTAAATATGAAAGACATCAAGGTATGTTCCTATTAAATATGAAAGACATCAAGGTATGTTCCTATTAAATATTAAAGACATCAAGGTATGTTCCTATTAAATATTAAAGACATCAAGGTATGTTCCTATTAAATATGAAAGACATCAAGGTATGTTCCTATTAAATATGAAAGACATCAAGGTATGTTCCTATTAAATATGAAAGACATCAAGGTATGTTCCTATTAAATATGAAAGACATCAAGGTATGTTCCTATTAAATATGAAAGACATCAGTCTATAAATAAAAGCCGAAGTTACAGGACCATCCAAGGTATTTATATACCTGCACAATATGATATTTAGTAGCCAGCATAGTTTAACTATACCAGTGTTACAAAGGGAAATAACTTGGGAGATAAAAGCAAAATTTGGGTATTTTAATAACTACCCCTTTGTTATCTCCATTACTTACCCAGCTTCTTAGAGCTTTTAAAGGAATAGCGTCAAAGAAAATTGCTTCCATAGCCACCTAAGAAGTATATGTTTGTGTGGACAAACAGACAGTCGGTTATGCCCAGGAAAATTAAAATTGGAGTTTTTAGTCATTTGTAAACGAGATATGTTTGTAAAACATGTATGCCCCATATCGGCAGCCAATTAGGCATGTGATTAGGTTATTATGCTCGACTTCTGACCGGCAACCACTGAACAAAAAATTGATAAGGGTTTATATACTGGTCATGACTAGTCACAAGGTAATAATTATTGTGACCCCATAGGTTGTGTGCAGCAATTTAAGTTACAAATCTTACCAAATAACATATGCATAAATTTTATGAATCGTGTAGGCCTCATTAATGACAGTCAAGTTGTTATATTATATTAGAATACCAAAAGCATTTTTAGTTTAATACAAAAATATCAACCAAGGCAACTTGAGTTGTTGAGTTATTGGTCAGAAACCGTCTTTAAGTACAAGCTCAATATTAAACAGATCCCTTGACCCCAAAATCAATAGGGGTCATCCGCTGGTCATGACCAATCATCGTACCAAGTTTGAAGTTCCTAGGCCTAAGCCTTCTTTAGTTGTTGATCGGAAACCGTTTTTACCTACAAGGTCAATGTGACCTTGACCTTTAACCTCTTGACCCCAAATCAAAAGGGGTCATGACCAATCATCATGCCAAGTTTGAAGTTCCTAGGCCTAAGCATTCTTTAGTTATTGATCGGAAACCGCTTTTACCTACAGGGTCAATGTGACCTTCATCTTTGACCCCAAAATCAATAGGGGCCATCTGCTGGTCATGACCAATCATCATACCAAGTTTGAAGTTCCTAGGCGTAAGGGTTCTTTAGTTATTGATCGGAAACCGTTTTTACTTACAAGGTTAATGTGACCTTGACCTTTGACCCCAAAATCAATAAGGGTCATCTACTGGTCATGACCAATCATCATACCAAGTTTGAAGTTCCAAGGCCTAAGCCTTCTTTAGTTATTGATCGGAAACTGTTTTTACTCACAAGGTCAATGTGACCTTGACCTTTGACCCAAAATCAATAGGGCTCATCTGCTGGTCATGACTTATCATCATACCAAGTTTGAAGTCCCTAGGTCTAAGCCTTCTTTAGTTATTGATCGGAAACCATTTTTACTTACAAGGTCAATGTGACCCCAAAATCAATAGGGGTCATCTGCTGGTCATGACCAATCATCATACTAAGTTTAAAGTTCCTAGGCCTAAGCGTTCTTTAGTTATTGACCGGAAACTGTTTTTACTTACAAGGTCAATGTGACCTTGACCTTTGACCCAAAAATCAATAGGGGTCATCTACTGGTCATGACTTATCACCATACCAAGTTTGAAGTTCCTAGGCCTAAGGGTTCTTTAGTTATCACTCGGAAACCATTTGGTCTATGGACCGACAGACAGACAAATGCCAAGCAATGGACCTTTCCAGTGTTTACAGATTTATGTAAATTGGCTAGCTTGTTATCCAATTGCTACACTGAGATAATACATAGTCACTGGTTTACCTGGTTTGCACAAAAGAACACATGGTTTTGTTTGTGATACTGTTTGTGAGCAGTTGACCTAGCTATGAATGGAAAAGGTGTGGCTAAATGTTCCCCTACGTAAAACCGGAAATGTCTTTATACCCCCTCTTCTTTGAAGTGGGGGCATAAAAATAATGCATTACTGAAAAAGATAAGAAAAAATAAGATTTCATCATTTTATTTTGATACAAAAATATATCCAGTAATATATAAATATTGTACATATCTCAATAACAGAAATCAAAATAAGTAAATATATAAACATGTTTAGACCAAAACAAATCAAAAACAGACCATTGGCATCCCATGTTAACTATGTTTGAGTGCTTGGATTTTCACAAGTTTGTTACAGCAAATGATTGAGTTTGGGATTTCTAAGAGAAGACCTGAGACTGATATATAGAGATATACTGGCCTCAAAGACAGAAGATAGATAGATGGAGAAAACAGACAGATGTGTACATTAATATCCAGCAATTTTTGTTTACTTTATCTGGAATTATATTTAGAAATCTTTGATATACAGCATTAGGGAGGTAGTCAAAGGTGGTAATGTTACTGTATAATGGTTGAGAGAGTTATACAAGTAGTGTGTGCATGTTACTGTTCTATATATGGCAACAACACAAGATATATACACACACAATATGTTATACTTTAACATCAAGACATAAACAATACTATTCTACTATAACATACAATAAATTATCTTTTATACACTCTTTCTATTTACAGCACCAAACTTATAATTAACGTAACAAAAAATGATATTTTTTAAAATTCCATATTGTTATAGTGAACACGGTCCAAATAATTGCATCAAGTTATTTCTTAATAACTAATTTAATCAACTTTTTTGATTACCACACCAATGGTAGCACAGAAAAACTTATTATGGAAACCTGAATATCTGTTTTTAAGGAACTGATAAACTTAATGTCAATCATTCATAAAACAATCACTCACTGCTTTTAAAAAGCAACAGAAAATGGTAACATAAACAACAGACATTTATAATGTTGTGTTGTTGGCAGTGTAAGCTATATATGTAATCTAACTAACACATTAACAATACTGTGATGTTGTAAAAATAAAACATCTTTAGACCTTGACTAGGTAACCGTTACCATATACTAGTGATAAGAAATAAGTCTATACAAAAAGCACAAACGTTTGCATTATAAGTGGTTATGGTACAAAATGAGACTGTGATAGCACAAACATGCTTGCCTGATAATAGAATCTTATATAGAGTGCAATATCAACTTACATCTTATATGATTAAATCATTATAGGCAATCCATATTGTTGAACAAAACTACATATTTCGTCCATGAAACATTTACTATGATTGATGTAATAATAACAGTAATTTAACTTTTCATTATAGAAAAAAGTTGTAACATTGTAACAGCCTGAAGGGAAAATCTTCTGAACAAACAATGGCACTTAAATATTAAGGGAATAGTGAATAAATTATCATTTTACTTTAATTTAAGATCTGTCTTAAAGAAGGATTTACAATAGGAATCTATAATATACTAATGTTATAAATAAAATGCACCAGATAAAGAACTTTGTACTAACTTTACTAATTATAAATTACTGTAAGCACATGGTGTGCTGGACTTCCAGCATATCCCGCTATATTAAATAAATTACTGTAATGAATTTTGCTTCATTTCGTTTTCCTTCTTTTTCTCCCATTTTATTACAAAAATGGTACAAAATTATAAATTGCTTTCAAAAACAAATTCCATCAGAACAGTAAAATAATCATCAAAACATATATAGGATTTACAAAATTTACAAAAAATACAAAAAGCTGATTAGAAAATTACAAAAACTTCAAATGCTTAGCAAATGAAGAGAAATCAAATTAAATTATAGCACTTGATTCAGTAATTTCATTCTATCTTACACAAATACACCTAATAAATAACAGTTATGCAGTATCCATCTGTTACACAGGTTATATTCAACTGTAAGTATTCAAGTATTGCAATCATCAAGCAGATCAAATGATTGCCTGTCTGGCATCAAAACATTTAATAAATCATTTAAATGATCTATATAAACAATGACAAGCACACGGCACAAGTTTGCATTATATAGATATACAAGCTGTTTCTTATATTACATTTTAGCTGCCTTTCTGGCTGTTATAACTCCATATACCATTCACACAGACATGCCTTAATGTACACATGTGTCAACAAGGATATATCACAAACCAGTCAACAACACTGGATCACAATAACCTATAGATGTGAAAGCTCACTGGAATCACTAGAATATCAACATATGTAATAACACAGTCATTCTGTTCATCTGGTATGAAAACAAAAAATGGATGGAACATATAGAGTATAGCTATATCACATCTTTATTTGAAGATGTATGTTCTGCTACCACCACTGATTCTTCGACTACGCCTTTTTGGCGTATTTCTCAAGGTCATATGTCTCGGTGACCTTGACGTTTTAAACCGTTTAATTCCAGATAGTCCACTAATCTCACAGTCTGAATCACTGGATACAGATCCACAGGCACCGGATGTCACTGTTGCTGATCGTAATGTCATGGAAGTAGATCGCAAATTGATGAAAGATGAAAATGCACTAATGTCTGAACTAGAACAGAATCCCATAGAGGTGGATGGACCGTCATCATGTGAACTAGACGACGAAGTTGAAGAGGAATTATCACAGTCAAACTTTGAGCTTGAAAAAGAAAGACATTGTTTAAACGGTGATGGGGCTGAGAAATTAAATGCTGACTTCTGTGGAGATCTGGTATTATCACTGGAGAAATATGAAATGTTTTTATCCTCATTTCCAAGTATACCTTCATCTGACAACACTTCACGCTTGAGGTCTTCAATACTCTCTGAAATTCAATAAAAATAAGTTTGTTAATACATTTTTATACTCCATAAAATATGTTTACAAAATTTACATTTGTATTTACTTGTTTTCAATGTATGTCAGGTGTAATATTCAAATATCAATGAAATTTTCTGTAACTTTTAGTGAAATTTCTTTATGGTAAAACTTTTTTCTATAATAGAACCCCTACACATTATGAACATTTAATTATAATTTTATTAACAAAGAAGATGAAAGATATATAAATTAAGAGATAAATGTGACAAATATTTACCATCTATGATGATGGATTCATCAAGATCATCCTCGCGGTCACCATCGTAACCAGATAGTACCGAATCATTTAACTGAGAAAAGTCATTCAACAATGGTGAGTCAATCATTGGTCTGTTTCTGGGAGTTTTGGGGGTACTTGTTGTCTTGCTAGACTCACTTCTCAGACCGGTGCGACGCCTCTTCTTCTGTGGAGATACAATCAGCTCATCGTCGTTCCTGAACCTTACATGGATATCCACTCCATGAACAAAGTGATGAGTAACTCCCAAACTTTTACACAAATCTTTGTAACTTATAATCTATAAAAATAAAGAAATTACAAGATTAGTTTCATGCTACACTTTAATAGATATGCACCAATTCCTAAACATAAGAGTTTAGGCAAGTTTTTCTGTGAGATTTATTTATGATTTTATATAACATTTATAATTTATTCCATAAGAATTATTTTACTATCTTGTAGATACAATTATAATGTAACTTTCTAATAATTCAGCATTTATAATTCATGTTTCATTGTAGTTTATTGAAGTTTTGATCAAGCAAAAATGAACATTCATGGCAAAGGATTTTTATATTTATAAAGGAAAAAACATCATGTAATAAAAACTTACTTCAATTTCACTAACACGACAACAGTCATCATCAGCGTATCTCTGCTTTACAGCTTGTAATGTAACATCTCTATGATCTACTACTGAACCCTCAAGGAAGCTGTTTGGTAAAAGTAAAAAAAAACAACTTTGAAATAAAATTCAGATTTGTTCATTTGAAATTATATTTAAAATATCTTCTCAACAAAAATATATTACAATCATAAACCTTAAGATAAAGAAGATAATTAAATGTCATGTAAGGTTTTATAAAGTCTCGAATTAAGTTATGAATGAAATGTGAATTCTTACCATTTTTCATGCATATGGAAAGCACATCTGTTCAAATCCTCAATACAAAATCCTGTTGCTTCCTGCATTGTACTTGGCCATGGATCATCTATATAAAAAAAGAACATAATATAATTTCATAAATTCAATTTTAGATTTTATTCACGTGTTTGAAAAAGTTCCGAAAACCGTCTAGACTGCTAATTCACATGCACTTCAAAATTACAAGAATACAAGATTAAAATAAAAAATCTTAAAAAATGTTAACTTTTGAAATAATTCCAACTATTTTCATGTTCAGCATGCATATTAAATATAAGCTTACACACTTACCACACTTTGTGAGAAGCCTAGACAGAAGAACGGCACTAGCAGCAGTTTCTGCTGGACTATACTGGCCCATCTCTGCCTGTAACAAGGCAAGTTCACAGATGTACTGAGACAGGTAACATAGGCGACGGTCATGACCAAGAATTGTGTTGAATATCTCGGCGAAGTCAACACTTGTAGCGGTACGAAGGTTTCCTCGTAATGTTGCTGTTATTTCACCCATCATTCTCACAACATCTTCATATTTGTATGTATTGTCAGTTAACCATGCAGCTTCTCGTATTGTAATTATATCAGAACCAAGAAGCCTAAAAATAAACAATAATATGACAATCAAAAAATAGTCATAAAACACATTAAGAATATGTTAAGAGAACAAAAAAGATGAATCATTTAAGAAAAGGTGATTTGAATTATTAATTAATTTATCTTCATGTCTTACAATTAAACAAAGTTTTCAATAAATAAAACAAGGTATAATAATTTCAATGTCAGGCAGAGTTAGAACTTTATATATGTTGTAAGAGATGCCTACCTTGAGCAAAGAACCATTGCAGACACACCAAGAAGTTGAAGTTTTGATCTTGGTACAGAATTCACACGAAGGAATCTATCCACAACCCCTACAGCCACGTGGAATGTGTGAGTCGAAAATAATTTCATAGCAGCTACTTCAGCCAACCAATCTACTAAAATATATCTGAAATAAACAAAACTCATTCTATAGTAACATAAATAAAGAGATTTATATATCAAACGTAATTTATGTCACACATAATAAAAGATGTTTAAAATCTAAACTCCCTGAAATGTAGATCGCAAAAAACTAAAAGTATATAGCAAAACTTTCAAATTGTAAAATCTGTAGTAAAATGATTTTACAGTTTCATAAATTTTTATGTACATCATAACTAAACCTTAAGTTTACAAAGATTAAAATGATATTTACCTCATTGAGGCAGTAAGTTCCTGAGATCGCTGGAAGCTCTCCTGAGTATTGAGGGCAGGGACGGAATGGACAAAATCTCGAATGAAAGACATGGCTTGAGATTTGTTGATGCCACCATATTTAGAGATAGCATAGTATTTACAAAGCTCTAGTTTGGCATCAATATGTCCAAGGCTACATATATCACGTAGTTTACGAATACATTCTAGTTCACCCGCTTTATCCAATACCTGAAAAAGTAGAAAATTGATTAATTAAAATTCTGTTTCAATAATATCTGTTATAACATGAACTATAAATGTGTCAATAGGACCACATGCTCCATATTTCACTGTTTTGTTACATACACAAAAATCTGTCATAAAAAGGCTCATTTTTTGCTTGATCAGGGGTCATATTCAATAAATAACATGACATAAGTTTACATGCTGACAATTATTAATTACCATCAGAATATCAATCTCACATTACCGACCAAATTTTCAGAAACTCGAAAGGTTTTTAAATTAATTTCATATTAAAATACGATACTTACAGACATAGTAGATTTTGTATGTAACCACAACATATAAGCACCAATGCCAGAGCCCTGATTGGCCGCTTGTTCGAGGTAAGACACTATCTCATCATTGTTCTTCTCTTGATCTAAAAGCTGTAACGTCTTTGCTACACATACTTCCATCTTCCTGCTGTCATCCTGAAACAATAACAATATTATCATGTGACTCCTGCATTATATCAAACATCGTCTTTATCATGTTCTTTCTTTCTAGTCATAATATAAAATCATCTTTCCATAGATCTGACTTAATTCACTATATATGTACTAAATCTACAAGAGTTATTTTTCTAGCATATAAAAATTAAGTTAAACACATTCTTTGTATCATAATGTATATAAATTCTATACCTTCTTTAAATATTCCTTCATGTAATTAAAAACACATTCTTTACAGCATGCACCATTAAGTGACCAAGGTGGGCGTATAAACAGCCAGGTAAATGGGTCAGTGTTAGGGGTCAGAGATTCAACACGACAAAACATTTCAGCAGCTTTAGTTCCATTCCTGGATACTTTCTTTCCATCATTGTCACCTTGTACTGAAAAATGAAATAAAAACTATTTATATGTATAGATATTAAGCTAGTATATATGTTTAGATATTAAGCAAGGGAGTACAAAACTTACAAGAATAAGGTAAAAATAATGTCACTTTAGACATTTTTTAATGAAATTTTACTGAAAATTTATACATCACCTGGATGGTAAAATTAATTGTATATATACAAATTTTCAAAATATAAGGAAGAATTATGTATTGAGTGATCATTTTGGATAAAATTACTTACATCCTTCATTATACAGGTAGGCAATGGCAAGTTTAACTAAGGCTTCAATATTTCCAACTGTTGCAGCTCTAAAAAAGTTAAAAAACATTTTCGTTAAAACAAAAGACATTTAAAAGCAAATAACTTGTAAAATATGTCTAAATAAAACTACTATAAGAACTGATACAATTTAATTTGAATATCTTAATTTTCAAAATGAATGCATTCTAGGCTAACAAAAGCTATAGCTTTTGATAAAGAAGTTTTATATGATGACTTACTTATCAAAATGTTGGAGATTTGTTGATGATGGCCAGGAATCTTGAAATGTAACACATGCCCATACTGACTGACTGTTGTCAATCAAATCTCGAAAATATGGATGAACCTGCAAAAAACATTTAGATTTTAGCTGATGCACAATTGAGAATATAATACTTAAAAGAAATGTTGCTGCAACAATATAAAATACACTTAATTTCATAATAATTGAAACTGCAACATGATATCAAATAATTACATCAAAGTGAAATTAGTATTACACTACTATAAAATCTTGATCAAACTTGTTGGCATGCTTTGATTTCTAGATAAAGATAGAAAAAAGATAGGTAAATCACTTAGTTGATAGCCAAGATTTACAGTCAGTACTATAGCAGATGTTCTTTTCTTTGCACATCACAGTTAATCAATGCTGTTGATGTCACTTTACAAACTGTGTCACAGTCCAGACAGACTGATAGCAATATTTCTTCACAATTACAGTCAAGTAATGATAAACAAAACAATTATCAATAATGCAATGTAACAAATTTACCTGTCTCATGTTGAGAAGATCTTTTACATGTAGACTTTTGAGAAGATGTATAAGGATTTCTTCTGGTAGATCCCACATAGTTAAACTTTGCTGACAGCTTCTCAGATGTTTATGAACTGGGATGAACTCATTTGGTGACCGTTGAAGGCCGCTTAGCATTCTCATCACTGCAAATTAAAAGAATAAATATGAATGCATGAAAATGAAAATATGTCTGTCCTATAATACTAAAATCATCCTTTAATTTATAAACTAAGCTTTATAAATGCATATATAAATCTACCTGTCAATATCATTATATGTCAAAAAAGAATAAAATGTCACCAAAAAATGTATCAAACAATTCAGAACATTGTTGACTTACAAGTGCAAAAACAGATTTAATCTAAATAATGTAGCTGTTTATTTAAAGTCAAATTATCTGTTGAAATCTGATAAAGATAAATGTCATATGCCATGTTATTTGACCTATATGTTATTAAATTGTTTGTAAACATTATAATGTCAAAGTCATTTTTAAATTTTGTCATAATTATTTGACCTATATCTTATTAAATTGTTTGTAAACATTATAATGTCAAAGTCATTTTTAAATTTTGTCATAAATTATCATAATATGATCAACAATGTCCTAGATCTACTTACAATAAGAAACAAGAACCATATTTTCCAATTAATCCAAAATGTTCAATAAATTTATTCAATTTACTTTTATTTCACCTTTCTTCTTAAGTTATTTTTGAAAAGTAATGCATTATTTTATATGCAACCAATTTTGACAGATAAAATATACATGTACAAACATATGAATTTGCTAAACAGGAATTGTTTTGGAGAATGTAAGCACCGATTGGTTAATTAGTGGAACAAGTTACTACCTGAAGATTTTTATCCAATGAAAAGTACCGTTACAATGTTTCAAGTTTGAACGGGAATTCCAACAAATGCAGGTTGAAACTTATACCTACATGTGAAATTGCACCTATAAATAAATCAATTATTGATTTATCACCGAGTGATTGAGCGGCCCTGTGTCGCGGTGATAAGCCGATTAACCAGTGTTAACGGTTATAAATAGACCGCTAGGCGATCAAAGACCGTTATGCATCAACAGTTCGGCGAATGGAATTTAAAAATAAAACCTCTCTACACAATTATGACATTTCAATTGTTTTAAAGCAACTTGCTACACAACTTTAAAGTTTCACAGGAGGAACTTAATAAACTAAGAAAAGCGTTAGTGAACGACACTACTGTAGTTAGTCTACTGTAGTAGGCCTACGAAACATTTATAAACTACAACTCGTCAACTGTATTTTTCTAATGCCACTTGAAATTTAAAGTTGTTTATTGCATTATTTCTGTCTACGATGGGATGCAATAGAAATTTGTATCATTTTACCAGTGCTACTCGAGTTGGCTTTATTTCATATCATACCTTTCCCTTTCTAACGGAATCAAATTTGAAAATAAAACCAACTTTGTAAACTCAAACTAAAAGGTATTTCCCAGACTTTCTGCAAAAAATATAAAATTAAGCCTGAAATAAAGGCGTACAGTATAATATATATTTAATTTCTTACCTTTCATATCCAATTTTATTGCACTAAACTAGTTAATTTCTAAACTGAAAGCAAAAACACATCACACTCGCAACACATACATTCATTCAACTGTCAGTTATCATCAATTGTACGCTAAGCGTTGATTGGTCGATACGGTAAATCGTTTACAAACAGACGGGAGGGAACTTACGCCTTCCCAAGATTCCCGAGGCACTTTCAAAATTTGAACTATCACTCCGTTTTGATTGGTCCGTGAAAAGATAGTTGTGGTAGGATTGGGACATGTATAATACGTTAATAATACAGCGGACCGAGAGTAATAATAAAATGTTATGATGATAAAAAAATTTAAAAGTCGTTTATTGAAAATTATGGAAATCGGCTAAGACTCCTAAATTTACAAAGTTTTAACCTACCCAGGCTGGCCTGCAACCTAGGGACCAACTCTGCCTTTGTACTTTTTTCAAAACTTAGTAAGAAAAACAGAATTTAATCTCATACATGATGATGACTTATCTCTAAAAATAAATAAATAAACATACACGAAAATGTACAAAAAGCAACATTACTGTACAGTAGGGGCCTATGTTGGCGTACGTATTGACTACATATGATTATTTTAAGCGCATATGCTTCTCTATACATCTAACTCTAAATTTAACGATAATGAAATATTCAAAACAAAATTAGGCGTGAATCATTTATTACATATAATATTATTAATATGAACATAGAATTGTGTATTTTTCACTAAATGCTGTATATCGTCTCTGGAATGTGTCACATTTGCCACCAACTGATGCTGTGGGCACATGGCTTCCAACCTTGACACGTATAACCAGTTTGGCGTTTAAATAAACAAAATATCTTAAATTCCTAGAAACTTAGAGTCAGAATGCAGTTTTATGAACGTGTTCGGTTTATTCTTTTCATCTACAATAATTAACATAATTACGGGCACGTGTGACCGCTATACACAATTATCACTATTATACGATTATAATTGAGATCATTCGGCGCCAAAACACGTGTCCGTTTTGTAAACGTACAATGCAGGTCATTTAAATGAAAAAATGAATAAAAATAAAAAATAACAGCGCAGATGAACTTTTGATGTTTGTCATCAGCAAATGATATATAAAATTTTGGCCTGTATATTATCTGCAATAAACAATTAATTAAAGTAACATTTATAGAAAGGTTTTAGGTCCTCGGATCTTTAGATAATTAATAACAGCTTAATGATCATTTTGTGTACTTATTAATGTGGTAGATAATTAGCACGACAGAGCGGGCTTATCAGCAAGATCGCATGGACCCCTGTCGACACAGACGTCTCGGTAAACAGATGGAAATGGGGATAATGAAGACGTACTTATATATTTCAGAGTATAAACGATTGTTTATTACAAATGAACAACAAAACAAGAATTATTCTCTGAATTGGTCATGTTTGTTATTTTTTAAAGAAGGAATAGAAGAATCTTCTTAATTCTCATGACACCTTTTGTCCATTCCAGCTGAATGAAGCTTATCTTTTTTTTCTTATTTACCTGCAATGTAAACTATCATTGAACAACTTTCTATTTATCAAGACCATAAAAGTACCTTGATAAGTGGTGTACACAAACAAATACCTGTTGTATTTAAATGCAATTTTGCTGAACAATAGTTTTCTCTTGCAATTAAAGTGATCCAGTTTGAATAAGATAACAATACTCTGATGTAACTTCACAAGATGTGTAGCACTTAACGCAATGTACAGTGCATTGTTAAAATCCTGTACCATTCGAAAAGAAAAAATGGAAAAAGTCAAACTGCTTTGATTCACATCAAGGCTACTACTTGTACTAATCAGTATTCCGAATCTAGCCAAGTAAATTAAAATATGATCTTTTTGTATCCTAAATATTATTCAACATTATAATACTATCCTAAAAGGCTATAATATTCAGTGTAAAGTAATAGAAGAAACCATGAATTTTTTTATATCATATTTATTACATCATGCATATTGAAATAGTGACATTCATTACAAAAGAAAACATATGACAGAGTTTCATTGATATGTGCACATCATAGTCTTTTAGCAAAATGTTTAAACACATATAACCAATTATATATCTATAATTAGATAAGAAAAAAAAAACAACAACAAATAAATGAAACAACTGAAAATAATAAGAAATTGGACGGGATAATTCAACTGCATGTATACATTTAGCTTGACAACATCACATTTTTAATTATTCATACATGTAGTTTTGGCTTACACTTGTCTCACAGATCATTGAAACACACTGAATATTTTTCCAATAAAACTGTTTAAACATGTACCTAAATATTTTAAAAATCAAACATACATCTAAATAATTTTCAACAAACTCTTGGCAAATTATCAGAAAAGAATGTATAATTTGTAGAATGCTGCAGTTCAAGCATTCTTATTTTTTGCTGGCAGTGCGTCACACAATTATATCTAACATTTACACTTAGTAATCTATTGTAAGTTTGTATTTAGAAGTAATAAATAAATACTTTATAAATATATATAAACAAATACAAATATTTTTACATAATTTAACAACATTCAACAATTTTAATCAAATTCATATATAAGACAATGTCAGTTTTTTATTTTTATCACAGAACAGTTTTGGTCAATGTTTATTTATCTATACACTCTCATCTTCTACAGTCTTTGAGCTAAGGTTGACTGTAACACGTCGTAATGTCGGCTGTACATGAGGGTATTCCTGGTTGAGACGATCCACGATGGCGCTCAGTGACTGTAGTCTGTCAACCTGCTTCTGATACTCAGACTCTAGTGAAGCCTCGGACTTGCACAGTCTGTGGTACTTGCCATCCTTAGCCTGCTGGTAGTACTTCATCTTCTGTTGCCGTGCCAACAATTCAGTCATATTCTGAAATTATAAAATAAAACATATGTACATTATTGCATTCCTCAAGTGAACCGTCTTACAAAGTAAGATTCAGAATAATCTTAAAGAATAAACATTAAATATGATAATTCAAAAGGATTTTTGTTCAATTAAGATATTTTATTGTTGTTAAAAAATTCCATTAAAATAAGCCTGCCACATGCCTGCCATTTTGTATTGTGAGACAAATGTGTGTCAAAAGCATTAGATTGTTGATAAAAGGTAGATGTTGATAATGGTTTCATCTTGTACAGTTAGATCATCTTGTGAAGGATTAGATGGTATTAGTAGAGTAATGCTATGACATGTTGTTACAACATTATCTGATAATCCCCCACCACATGTTCTGAACAATTCCTAATCCTTTATAAGCTTTAGTAAATTGCATCTTTATAAAAATAAAACATTATCCAATTTTGTTGATAATTTAACAGTACAGGGGATAATTATAAACTTTACTGTAGTTCTATATTAAATAATCTTGACATAAAAATAAATTGCTTTATTGCAAACAATTGTGCAGCTATGTAATAGCCTTTCTCATTAAATGTCCTATGTAAATAATCCCTTTCAAATAAAGATGAGGCTTTACAATATAGCTTTTTTCTAAAAGGGGAACAAAGTAAGTATAGAAAATATAAAGTCAAAACTTAAAAATAAAACATATAAGAAGAATTACAAGAAGTATTGAAGCTTATATACCAAGATCCAGAGACCTTTTTTAAAAAAAGAAAACTGTTTTAGAACCCCAATTATAATCTTTAGAGCATCTTGTTACATTTTGAAGATCATATGTCACAAACAGGGAAGTTTGTATACAATAACATCACTAGTATCTTTTTATCAGATGACATGAAAGTTTCAGCCAATTTGTCAACTGTACAAGACAAAAAGAGATAAAATCTGACATCATTCTATACCTCATGACAGAGAAAAGGGCGGCAATTTTGAATAGACCATAGCAGCAAATCTAAATATCCCAGAGGCATTTTTTCTCACATTTTAAATGGAAAGGTGTCAAAAGTGGCTGTGTTACAGACAAAAATCTTTGCAATGAGACACTTAGAAGAAAGTGATGCACAATATTAACATATGCAATTATTGTAAAATACAGCAGCCTCTAGGTTAACAATGATGGCAGAAATTTAGTTTAAATTTGTTCATTTTGACAGTTAACAAATTTGTGATAATTTACAACAGTATCATTATCAGTACAAATAAACATGTCAGGACCTAATTGTGATTATAAGGTTACAGTTGTGGCACACTTTATAACACCTTTATAAATATTTTATATGCTGTATGCAAATTCAAGATGTGTTTTATTGATTTATTGTCCCAAGTTGTTACATGATGTTTACAGTCAATAATATTTTGTATACAAGCAATCATCAATGTTGTTAATACTGTAAACTTGCCAATAATTGTTCTGTAAGACATTTTCACAAATATTATGACAATTGGATATTGCATGGATGCTATTGTTATAATTTCTGGTTATTCTAAGTTAATGATTGACCTTTTATGATGATTTCATACTTCAAAATAAACAAAAGAATTAAATATTTATGTACACTTAGTGCATTAAATGATAAAGGAGGGTCTCTTTTTTGTTAAAAATAAATGATAAGAGAAAGTAGTTGCAAATGTAAATGACAATATTACTTCTTTGGGGACAAAAAAATCCAATTCGGCTTAAAGCTGGTAAAGAATTCATTTCATTATTAATTAAAACTATTGTAATGTATACATGTTATCTTTTAAAGATCAGGTATATGCTGCTTTATTTTACTAATTTTCTGTATTCAAACATTTTAACAAGGCTTTAGATATGCATCAAAATATTTTTAGAAAACATAATAGGTATATATATAGAGGATATTCAAGTTTTTTCTATAAATACATGATTTATTTTCATCGAGTGGTATGAAAATAAATATTTCATGAGTGGTGGTAGCCACGAGTGAAATATGGTAATTTTCATGCCACAAGATGAAAATAAATCATGTATTTATAGAAAAAACTTGAATTTTCTGTTTATTATGTACATTTTTCTCTTTTTTGCGATAAAATTTGAAAAACTGTCCCTTAAATTTTGTGTACTGGTAGAATTTAAAAGAAAGTAGTCCGGCAGGACACCAGTGAAAATACGGAAAATATGTTTCACTGCAGTGAAAAATAAATTTTTACAGTGAAAATACGGAAAATGAAAATACGCATTTTATTTCATCAATAATTCTCAATATTTCATTTATAAGTATATAATAAATATACATATGTACATGAACCAGCAGGACTTTACCCTATGATGTAACATGATAATCAGCCTGCTGTATTTAAATAATCTGAACACCAGCACAACATAACAGAAAACTACTTAACAGCATCAGATATCTTCAAAGAGCAATGTTGATCAATTTGTGACAAGAGTACAGATAGGCAGACAAAAGCTGGCCAGTTGTTTAATATATGATTAAGTCTGTAGTCAATATTATCTCTATATAACAAAGGGCATCAGATAACAATGAATGAATGCAGCTTAATTTATCAATTATTAACAACACTACTGCCTGCAGCTAGAAGCAGCAGGGGTCAACACAGGTCAAAAATATCCAGCCAGGTAGGTACCAGGTATAATCCTCTATACAGAATCAATGACTCTTTGATGTTCAGTTACCTTATTGATTTAAAAAAAAGTACTCTGCATTATTTGTCCTATACATGTTGAAAAAAAAACCAGCAATAATTGTTTTATATATCAAAACTGTAATTTTATATCAACTTTAATTTTATATGAAATGAATTGTAATTTTATATCAACTTTAATTTCATATGAAATGAATTATTTTACATATAGTATAATTTTATATCAAATGGTGACTTAACCTTTAAAAACATGACTTGGTGTAAAAGATTTGCCATGTCTTGAATTTGGAACAGTTCAATTGACACTTAACGGATTTCAACATCAAAATACCAAAAAAATTACCAACAATACAGAGCTTGGTCAGACACAGACTTTAACTTTAGTCCTTGGTCAGGCTCGCCTGGCTTTATGTAGTTGACAAAGGCTACTATTTTTAATTCCTGCAGTTTCACAGTTTATGTTTGTTTTTTGTTGTTCTATTTTATACTGATCACAAAAGTACAGATTTATATACTAAACAAAAACAATAACTTAAATTGCATTTTTTAAATCAATAATTTTTTATCATCGTAATAAAACTGACAGTCCCTGATTGTTCCAAAATATTCTTACTTTGTAAATTTACATCAATTCAAGAGCAGAATTTATTTCATATTGGGTAATATTTACATAACAAGTCATATCTGAGTTAATTAAACATAAGCCCCTTCTTTATCAACAAAGACAACAAAAGACCAGTAAGTAAATAAGTAAATATTTGCATAGCCAAACTATACTGACATACATATCACACTATGTCACTATTTACCACAGTTAGGCGAAATCATGATGTAAGAGACCGGTATGATAAATTTGGAGGGAAACTTAAATATTCCCATGTGGAATAAAGGGGACAGGTGTGCTAATTGACCGGTCTCATATTTAGTGCTAAAAAGTGATTAAACACCTTGTATATATAGTTAAAAGCAGGTGACCTGTGAACTTAGCTGGACATCACACTTTAAGTATAATGATACTTCATATTTCTGCTAATTATATACTGTATATATAAGCAGGGACCTGATTTATCAAGAGATAATATTATATTTGTTTAACACTTCCCTTAAAAGACTCAAATATTTTCAAACACCTAGTCAATTACAAGTAAATAATAAATATATCACATGTAAAACTGTAGAGATTGTTATTATGTTTTGATAGAATCATAGAGTGAATCATTTAAATGTAAAATTGTATCATTATTCTGATTTATACTAAAACTACTGAAAATAATTATGATTTTTTTATTTTTTTCCCCCATAGTTTGTGACCTCTTTTCTATGACTGCTCCATAGCATCTAATTATTGCAATGCCCCTGATCTAGTAAATTAAAGTGTATAAAGCTATATATCTGATGCAAAAATTATTGTTTGAATTTTATAGAAGTATACTTCCAAAATGCTTGTATGAAATAAAAATAGTAATTGATTGCCTTAAAAGTGAATGGCGCATGCACAAAATCATTGCTAAATGGATAAAACCCTATTTAAAATAGCAAAATAATATTTTGTTCCAAAACATTTTATTCTGCTTACGTACATTATTCATGTGTATTAAATAACAGAGACATTCTATCTGTTACAGCTTTTTTGGGAATCAACCATATAATAATGGAACCAATATAATTTTACTGTTGATGAATTTTATTAAAATATTACATAGATATAGATTTATAATCCTTTAAGAAACTCCTAAAAGGAAGAACAGATTTTTATATGAACAAAATGTAATAAAACATGTTCATGGCGGTTTTAAGTATTTAACACTTTATTTTTGAATTGACCATATTCTGCTATAGTATAATCATGCAACCTTCCTATGTCCATCAAATGTCATATTTTTACAGAAAAAGTTTTCACTTTCCAGTTTGACTATTATTACAATGAATTTGTTTACATATGTATGCCCTGAAATGACTCTATTGTCTTTGGTATTAAAACATATCTCATTTATAAATGTTAAAACTAAGCTAAAATTTATTCTTCATATGAACTGTTCTGATGCTCCAAGTTTCTATGATACATGATTTTCAAAGTTAATTTTGCCACCAAAACCGTTATGGACAGTAGAGTATTATTAGGGGCCATCTCAACACATTTACACTCCAATTATATAGTTGAAAGTTATCGCTGTATAGCCTTAGGAAGATAAAAACTGGCATAAAATGTAGCTTGTCATCAAACATGACAGTTAATTCATCTATTATTGACCTAAACCCTCGGGAAATGTGTCTGCTTCACATCAAACAGAAAATTACATAGGGGCAAAATGACCCCTTAAAATATAGCGGCAAATTCAAACAACAGTTAAATCAACAATGACAATGCCTCTTGTGTGTTTACTTAATTTAAGGTTTTCATGAGTCAAAGTCTCAAATGCCATTATATACAATATTATACACAATAAAAATTCTATTTTATACACTTGTTGGTAACTTTTGTATGTACCTGTTTTCTATCATTTTGATACATTATTTTAATAGAAACATTTGTTTATGGGACACTACACATGTTCGGATCCCAAACTTGGCACAATTTTTAAAACATTGATTACATTGTATAATTATTTTCATATACACTAAAATATATTTCTTTTTCTTACAATGATTTCTGTTTAATTTTCAATTATTTAACAATATCAGATACATATAATATGAAAACTACAGTTCATTGTAATCAAGAAAATCGTCATCTACATCAAATAAATTTTAATAATACATGTACATGTAATTTTTTTTTCAGCTCCTTTTTAAAAATTTTAATTTTGCTTGATTTCAGGAGCCAAGATGAGGTATATAACAAATAAATAATAACAAATAAATAATTGTGAACCCTATTTCTTAGTTCTAATTAACTACAGAATTTTAAACAGTGTATCTAAATCTACATGGACAGTCTCTTTGTTATAATTATGGCTTTCATTTTCCTGTTACAATGTGATTTTAGAATTTGATTAATTATTCAATTGACATGGGTGCCCTGGAGCTGTCCTACTAATTTCCCCCTCCCCCAAGTATTGTTTGCTTGACATACACCACATTGTTTCCTTGTTATATCTATTAGAGAAAGGGTCATAAATTTGTGAACAGATATGTATTTGTCAAATTTAATTGCATTCAACAAATTGAGATTTTATTGTTTTTTAAATTGTACAGTTATCTTTAATCTTCTGCTGTCATGATAATGTGTGAAACTACACTCAAATAAAAATGTCATATACATGAATTTATTGCTTGTGAAAATATGTTATGTTACTACTACAAGTCAGGCTATGTTTATTGCTTCATTTAAAAAAAACAACAAAAAAAACAACTTGAATAATTATCATAAACAATTTTAAAAATCAAATTTTATCATTTAGAGAGATAAATGTGGTGAAGTTTAAAGTCGCCAGTCACAGTATTTCCTTAATATGTAAAAAAAAAAACCACAAAAAACACCCTGAACATTACAATAGTTTAATGTTTAAACATTAAGTCACATGAATGGTATGGAAATAATGTAATAAGTTAATGATTAAGTTATTACTTCATTTTCAGGCCATATATACATGTATGTATATCTATATATAGATTAAAACAATGTAATACCTTCTGTTTAACTTCAATCAGTCTATCAATATCTCCATCAATGGAATCGGAGTTACCCTGTAATGACTGTACGTTAAGTTGACCTTGTTCTAGCTGTGAGCTCAGCTGTGTCTGATGTTCACGTAACTGTTGTATCTCCCCATCACATGAATTAGCTTCCTATACAATATACAGGTAATCATGTTAATGCACAATTTAAAACTAAAAATTGCATTCCTTCAGAGAACCAGTAAGCTGGCTTACTAGAAAGGAGTGAAATAAAACAAAAAACGTTGGAGCACAACACTAAATGCCGTTTTCTGGTATATACCAGTCAAGGTGCTTGAATGATTAAATGATAAAATCTTGCCTTTTCACCAGCCAAAATTCACTTTTTCATCGGTTCACACCAATTTCAATACGTTAATGAATGAAAATGTAAAAATCAGTGAAAAAAGCAATATTTTCCTATTTTGTGATAATTCTTTCTGCATCTGGCGGTACTGGTCCAACATTGTAAGGAGTAAAATCCACTAGAAAGACATTTGTGTAATTCTTTCAAATTCACAATAACAACTGGAAAGTTATCGTAAAGATTAAATTACAAAGTCAGTTACTGACTTGTGTATAGTTTAGTTTTGTATATCCTTTGTATCAAGGTTATAAAGCTCAGAAGTGTAATGTGACATTTTTTGTACATAGAATTTCAAATCAGGAATCCATTTAGTAACTATATAAACATACCTGAATAGTTTGTTTTATCTTTTTTCTAGTCTCGTTCATTTGTCGTTCAAACGTTCCCTTTGTTAGCACCTTCTTGTTAATTTTCTGTGAGGCATCACCTCGAGTAACAATTGTATCACGCCTAAAATACAAAAGTAAAATTTAAAAGTTGCTATTTCATTTACCAAAAACTTATAAAAATACCATTCCTTAGAAAAATGTTCTTGTTAAGTTTTCAAAAATATGAGGAAACCCATTTCATTCATTTGTGCAATGTTTAAAATACCTGTAAAAAAAAAAAAATCATAGATATCAAAGCATTCATACAATGTTAAGAGTGAAACAAGAAAAGTTGAGCAAGGTATATTACCTGGATACAGCCTTCTCCATCTCTTGTATCATTTTCTCCTGTTGTTTCATTAACTGGGAGTATCGAACCTGCATACGATGAATTTCTGCTTTCATAGCACGCACCTCACCTTGACCTACTTCAGAATCCACAGCGGCACGAGTCTCACGAGCAAGTTGTGTCTTTTTCTCCCACAACATTATCTGACGTCTTGTTTAAAAATACAATTAAAGTTTTAATATACTTATTTATATATTTACAATCTGTTTCTTAACTATGATAATTATATCACACATGTTACAAATAAAATTCAGTTGTTAAAAAAACTCTTAAATTTTTGACATACAGCTAACATGGTAATTATTTAAGAAATATTATAATTGAAAATAAAATTACCCTGGAAGAAAATTGAACCATTACTAACAAAAGCATAAATGAAGTAGTCTTGTACTTACTCTGCCTCAACTAGACTGTTGAGTAATCTTTCTTTCTCCTCCTTCAGGGCCTCGAGACTTGTCTGTAACTCTATAGACTCATGCTCGTGATCCTTAAATTATACACAAAATACATAAATTCTACTTATCTGAATATACATTTCTGTATTTCAACTATACTAGTGAATGGTTTCATTCAAAGAAAAAGATGTTCATATCAAAGTTTTAAAAACACAGAACTGCACATGCAGTTCCATTTTTATAACTATAATTCTATAACTCCATTTTCCTTCAAAATTCTATCATTTTGAACAATTATGTTTTCCTGTCCATATATTTACCCAAGTAAAATTGCAGATAAACGTAAAGCATTATTCATATACATGTATAAATAAAACCTTAGTATGAAATAACAGTTCACTTATAAAACCTTAGTATGAAATAACAGTTCACTTTGCTATCAAGTTAAAAGTATATACCTTAAGACTAGTGATAAAGTCATTCTCTTTGAGAATGTTGTCTTGTTGAAGCATAACTTGAGTTCCCTTCTCTTTATGTAACAATTTGTTGAGTTTAATCATATCATTCTGCATATTACTGATGCTACGTTCAATATCATATGTTTCCAATCTCTGACCATCTATCTCACCTACATAGTATAAATAAACATGTTAGCAAGTTGTCAAAAATAGCAAGAAATTATGAATTAAGCCTTTAATATACACAAGTAATTTCTATAATGTAAACACCAAATATTGACCATGTGTAAGGAAAATAATAAATAATACCAACAAATTCTTGAAATTGAAATTCATTGCATAAAAGTCTTTCAAGTAAGCCAGCTTAGTGGTTCTCTGATGGAATGTTTATTCAACTTCTAAAAAAAAAAAAAAAAAAAAAAAAAAGAATTGGAAATATAACCTACACTAACATTCAAGGTTGAAAATACATGTACCTTCAGTTCTAGCTTTCTTCTGTGTTAGAATGGTGAGTTGTTTCTTTAGTTTGGTAACATCAACAGACTGCTCATCTTTATCTTTTGCTAGACGTACCAACTCGGTCTGTTGTCTTAACCATAATTGTTGGAGATCTACAATCTCCTGTACACGTGCATCTATTGACTTCTGTAGGGAGTTGATGTTGATCTCCAGAGGTCCCAGTTCAATACCCTGTACATAAATATTTTATATCTTTATACTACATCTATTATATCCACACAATTCAAATTAACATGACTTAAAGGCTAGGTTGCTATGTCAAAAGTTTCTTTTATATACAATAATGTTCAATATTTCAATATTAGGACAGCAATTTCAATCCACTTTTATTTCATATCTACTTTATGCATTCACAAAAAATAAAGGAAATACAGGTTTTACAGATCAATTATATATATTTATAATTGCATATTTATATGATATGGGATATCACTATAAGAAGTTGAAATTATAAAAAAACTTACCCCAGCCTTGGTGATCATCACTTCAAGCTTCTTGTTAAACTGATCAATGAGATTCTGTTTACGTTCAATGATAGCGTTCCTGCGTACAATCTCAGTCTCACTTCTGTTGATGATCTCATTCTGGCGAGCAATCTCATTATCAAGTTCAGCCGAGATTTTCTGCAAACGTTCTATACGAGCTCTGACATTAGAGATCTGCAGGGTATTATTGGATATGTCGTTCTCTACTTCAGCCATTTGAGTTTCCTGTATAGGAAAGTAAGCAATTATTGTAATTACAAGTTTTAACCTAAGTTATTTTCTGTAACAAAATGTCTAAAATGAAAACATGACTTTAATCATAACATACTTATTTTCAAAAAGATATAGATGTTACACTCTTTACACTATTCCCCTACATGCAGATAGGACAATCAAGTGCATTATTACATGAAATATGCACAGCATGAAAAAAAAATGCTTACATATTGTGTGACGTCACAATAGTATATGGGGTCAATAAACCAAATGATGTTAGGAAAATTACTTCTACAGTCAATGTAGTTCAACATATTTTTTATGAATTCTCTTATCATTAGCATGTTATAATGGAAATAGATATTAATTTTTCATGCATTACAATATAATAATGCACAGTTTATCTTTCAAATGCTTTGAAATTAATCAATGAGGTATATCGGCCTTCATGATTATATTTCTGCGCATTTGAACTCGAACCATGCATTATTCGACAACAATGCACACAAAATTGATTTATGTATTTCCTAATTTTATACCAGTTGTTTAGTCAGTTCTCTCTTCTTGCCAGTAAGTTTCTTAGTATATTGAGCAGCTTTGTCCATAGTAAGTTGACTTCTCATTTTCTCCATGATGTCATCTTCCAGTTTGACTTTCTCCAGATATTCCCTCTCTATCTGTTTCCGTAGAGCATTTAACTCATTCTGCCGCAGTGTTTTATCCTGCAAGTCAAAAAGGAACAAAAAATTTACTTACTTACTTACTTTTAATAACAATTGCTTTATTGTACGAGTTCACAAATAAATTGATATTTTATAGCAGTTCAAAGATTTGTACAAATAAAGACAACAAAGGGAAATGAAACTAACAATCAAGCAATTTTGTATAGAAAGGTTATAGAAAGTTTATGAACAAAAATCTGATTCTGAAAGAAATCAGAAAACTACATAGAAAACTTACAGTCATAGCCCTGTTAAGACTCTGTTCAGTCTCGTGAAGTATTCTGGTATAGGTGGCATATTCTGACTTGAGAGCATCATGTTTACTCTGACACTGTGTCAACTGTTTCTTCACTGTCTCTATATCTCTCTCTGTCTTGTTTAATATTAGAGTAAGCTTCTCATTCTGTTCCTGCTCTTTCTGGATAGACTTCTTGTAGCCTTCAATCTCCGTCTCCAGGGACAACACCTTTTGTTGTTGCTGACTGTTTAAACAACATCACATCTTAATATTTTACACACATATTAAAACAAGATTTGTAATAAGAGCAAAATTAAAATGTCTAAAAGGATATAAGGAAGAACATAATGACATCATTAAGATTTATTATCTAAAAAAAACCTTCAGATTAAGTTTTAAAATATGTAGACTCCTAGAGAATGTATTTGATATATTTCAGACAAGGGAAAACTTTTACCATATTCGGCAGCTTTTTCATAATGAAATATAAAATCATTCACATCATTTAACAAGCAATAAATATTAAGCTGTTATCTGCTGTTGATGATATCAAGCAACAATTTACAAATAAGTTACCTAAGTGCTTCCAGCATAGCAGCATGGGCCTCATCTCTTCTCCTCATACCAATCAAACTGCTGTTCCACTGCTGGTATAACTGCTTCTTCTCTAAACTGATTGCCTGAAATATAACAATATGTAACTATTACATGAACCACCATCATTAATATCAACTTATAACTGCATTAAACATATGTACAATATTCAAATGACAGACAACATTTCATCATATTTGATCAACAAACAAAACAATATCAGGTCATTTCCATATTGGCAGTTTTAATGGAACATTTACTGTGTTAAATTCAACTGAACCAAAGTGCATTGCATAACAGGATGATAAAAGATTTGATGATTAAATGTACCTCAATCTCCATATAAGCTTCCATCAACTGTTCTTTGGCTGCTTTAGTTTCCTCCAGCTGGGCAGTGAGCTGTGCTTCATACATGGCAATCTCTTCCTTAAGTTTATCTACCCGCTCTACGAGACGATCTACAAACAAATCCTGCTTCTGTTTCTCTATTTCTGCTTTGGAAACTTCAGTATCAGCTTTCTCTGCTGCTCTTCTCATGATGGCAATGTCAGAACGTACATCTTCCTTGGCATTCTGCATGTAAAACAATCTCAGTGCCAAATTCTCTACCTCTCCTTGTAGTTCAGATGCTGAAACATTAAATAGGGAATTTATATATAAGTTAGCAGACTGTCTATATCACTTAAAAAATAAATATATATGGACATTTTAGACTTTTGATCATATCTGGAAACAAACCTTGTTATCTTACATCAAATATCAGTGACACACATATGAACAGTTTTTCAAAGACAACAGAAGACTCCATAATAACAGAAAGACAAATTACTCAATTGAATAAATCATTGCACAAATTAATGACTTACTCTTTTTCTTTTCTACATTGACATTATACTGGAGATCTTTGTACATGTTTCTAACATCATCTAGCTGTTGTTCCTCCTGTGTTCTAACCTGAGTGACCTCTGAGAACTCGTCATGTTTCTTCTCTAACATCATCTGATATCGTGCTAGTTCTTGTTGTATCCCATACAGATCTACACCGAGATCTTCACGCTCCTTTTTACGTGTCTTCAATGACTCATCCTAGATTTATATAAAAGTGGAAAAATGTTTCCTTCATAAAACCAATTTAAGAAGAAAACATTGCAGCCTTTTGGTGTCATTTAAGTGCTAATTAATATTTTTCCTTTTGTGTTTTATGCCTATAAAGTAATTATTAGAATCAGTTAAGAAATTTATTAAATCACAAATTTCCATTTTTTTTCGCATTTAAAAAAACATTAATTTTATAGTTGATTACATTTAACTTTTTACTTACAAGTTCTCTGAGTTCAAGTGTAACTTTCTCATTTTGCTTGGTAAGTTGCTTCTTTAGAGCAGCTTGAAATCTTTTCATCAATGGCTGAAATAGAAACAGATTTACAATATGATTGCCGTGACTTAAATTCTGTTCAGATAATTTACATTTATAAACAGGAAAGTACAGGAAATAATAATTATACAATATTGCAAATGTATAAATAGACCAGATTACCATTAACTCATTTATATGGAATAAATGATAAAAATAAAATGTTGTTAATGAAATTTTTCTTACATGATCTGGCTCCAGTACAACCATGACATTACTTTCAGCATCACTACCATCATCTGACTCTTCTTCCTCCCCTTCCTCTTCCTCGTCATCATCCTCCGATCCATCACTTCCATCACCATCTGGTGGTCCACCGCCTCCTGCAACCATCATCTGACTAAAGTTCTGCTCCATTGGTACGAAATCATCCTCAATTATATTATCACCTTGACCATCACCTTCACCATCATCACCACCTGGGGCAGGAGCTGAGTGTAACAAAATAATAATTTAAAACAAGGAGGAATCAACTAGTTTTAAATCTTGCAGAATGACTGCTATTTAATAACAAACAGTTTACAACTAAGTAACCTACATCAAAATACAGAGACTAAGGATTTTAATTTGAATGCAGGGCCCTGCCTTCAGCTATAATGGAACTACTTAATCACCTCATCTCACAGCTGTAGACTTAAATTATCTACATTCTATTCTTAGAAGAATACACCAGGAATTGTAAAACGGGCGAGCAATTAAGACTTAGTCACTCACTAGCTTTTCTTCAAGTGCTTCACAAAATTTCCATGTAAAATAATAAACAAAACAAGAGCCGGTTGAACCGGGTGATGCTCCCCGACTAGGTTTTGAACACAGAAAAGTATATCTTTTGTAGTTTCAGAGTTATGTCCCAGAAAAAGTTCAAAGTGTGATAATTCCAAACTAAGGCAAGGTAGAGTTACTGTTCTTTGCACGTCACTTCTACTCAATGAGATCTATCTACCGACTTGCATGCGACACGTCGTCTCAATATGGTGATCATTTCTGTGAAATAGTTGTAAAATCCGACTTCAAATAACAAAGTTATGGGCCGCACAAGATTTTGATGCAAGGTCATGCTGTGACCTTGACCTTCAAGGTAGCGACCCAAATTTTGGCGCGACATGTCGCCTCAATATGGTGATCATTGCTGTGAAATAGTTGTAAAATCCGACTTCCCCCGAAATTTTTTTGGGGAGCATAAAAACTATAATTCATAAAACATTTTGTTATGGATTTTGGTCACCAAGAAAAGCAGTATATAAACTGTCTTGATACTAAAATTGATAAAGAATTTTAATAGAACCCTGCATTTACCTCCAACAGTGTCCTGTGTTTGTTCTCTGGATGCAGATTGTGGTCTTCCAGCACTAGCAGGTCTTGAGCCCTGTCTTGAACCCTGCCTTGAGCCAGCTGAAGCAGGGCGGTCAATAGATTGACCTGTTTCTTCTCTATCTACAACAGGCTGTTCTTCTTGCTGCTCAGTTGTTTGTTCTGGTTCTTCTACAGCCTCTGGAGAAGGTGCTTTATCATCAGCTGCTGAACCACGTCCACTCCTTGCTGCTGAAGGAGGTCTATCAGAGCCTCTTGACTTTGCAGACAAAGGTCTTGATCCAGGCTTTCCGGATGCAGGCCTTGATCCTGGTTTTGCTGAAGTTGGTCTTGATCCTGTAGTATATCATTAAAATGAATGCAACTATAGAATATTGATAAAGTTTATAAATAAAAAGAATAATTTACAAACAGATTTAAAATGACTTCTATTAAAAATTATTTAATGCTGTACCTGTAGCAGATTTAGCTGCTGATTGGGGTCTTCCAGAAGGTGGTCTTTCTGTTGGTGCTTCACCTTGTTCTGCAACTTCATCCTTCTTAGATGCACTAGATGCAGGTCTGCAGAATAAATGATATAATGTGAAGTTCTATTTTGTGTTCTTTAAAACAAAATCATGTTATTTTGCTTAGATTTGCTTTTGAATATATTATTACATGTATATAAAAATTATATTATATATAATGTTTTGCCCGTCATAGATAACACCGTAGTATATTTAAAAGAAATCAAATAAAAAAAATTAAAAAAAATTTTTAAAAATTAATACCTATAAAAATTTTAGTGCATTTCCTGTCCCCGGATTTACTGCCTGTTTGGCCCGGGGGTTTTCCGTTGGCTTAAACTTTTCTGCATTATTTTAATATAGTGAGGTTCGAATAAATGGAAAAGGGTGAATTTTTAATTGTGCCCTTTAAAACAAAATATTTATTGGTTTATATGTTATTGTACAGTATATGTCATTATCAAAGTAAATGAACAGGCATATAGTGATTTTATTTAGTGTTGAAGTTATCTCTCCAACCAGAAAAGTACTTGTCTAAATGCTATTATTTTGATCACTGACTTAAGCTTTGATTGACAATCATATGTGTGCTTTAAAAACATGCAACACTCAATATCAGTAAAATAAGTCAGTGAAAACAAGTCCTTCGCAATAATACAAATGAACAGAATTATTTAGTTCCGCTGTACCCGAGGGCAGCATTTGCCATTGTTTCATTGGAAGCCTTAATACAGGGAAGTAAAACACTGGGTCTGTGAAGCGGGTCTCGGCTTTGGCTTGCCTAGCTATAGACTACATGTGTATATTTAAAGGAAATCAAATAAAAAAACAATTAAAAATATATATAGAATTCTATACCTATCAGTGAAATTGTAATAAAATTTGGCTTCTACCGTTATAAATCAGGGTAGTGGATGATTAAAACAACAACAAGTATTCATTAACACAAAAGCTCAGGTCACAAAACTAAACATAGAGTGAACAAATTCTAAATATGCTCGAGAATAACGACAATACATGTTATGAACATTCATGACATTGGCCAAACCATAAACAAATAACACAACATGCTTTGAAATATTAAGTCAGTGTCTGTTATGTCACAGAAAGATTGCGCTGATTCACTTAATTGTAAATGCTTAAATCATTTTATCGACATAATCTAGATATCTTTAATAAAAAGGCGTAAATATCTAAAAATTCTAAAACCTTTCAGAATCCGCCATGTTGTTTTGTTGCTAGGCAGGAAATAACATTCTAACGCATTGTGGGTAAATAATTGTCCAATGAAATCCTTCGTTACAAAATCAATAAAATAATCGGATGTATTCGAATACATTCGTACCTAAGATGTCCAAGACAATGCGTGCATGAAATCACCAATTTTCTTTGCAGAAAATCCAGCACCAACACTTTATTGCTGGCACAAGTATGACATATTTCTTCAAACTGTTTGTTTTTATTATTATTCCTTAAATGTCTTCGTTTATATAATTTTGAGAAGTTATTAAGAAGAGGACATTCAACGGATTTTTTCCAAAAAATCATAAGCCAATTTACAAGCTATCACTCATGTTTTACTCAACAGAGTTAGCTTTACCGAGTACCTGGGTATCAGTGCTGATTTATCTGTTATGTCGTTATTCAGATGGGACGAGTCCTCAATTACAGAAATGTCAATGTTTGAATAACTTCATCAAACAATCAAATGTGTGTGCTTTACCTAAAAATTTGACAGCTGATTGTTCTTGAATAATATTTAAAGGCTGAAGGTGTGTAAATTAACAAAAACATTAACAGTCATGTAAATTTGTCATGTGAAATAGCCTGCAAATCGACTGTCTGCGGTCTTCAACAGTTTCCAGTCTCGAAAGAATGTGGGGAAAGAGACTGCTGATTACTTAAATTTAATATTAATATAAGCAATGAATTAGGGTTTATTTAAATACTTTTATATTATTGTACATATTTCTATGTGTATTTTACCTTTTCAAAGATAACATTTTCCTACTTAACAACAGAACAGTCTCTAATGTAAAAACATATTGGCAACAGAGACTTTCAATGTTCGTGACGTCTGTTGATAGGTTTGCACAAAACGAGACTGAGCAATCGCTCCTGGTTTATGTTTGGAAAATTAATCTGCATTGCAAATGAGAAGGGAATAAATTAAAATAAGGTGACAGTCAAGTTCTTAAAATACAATACAAAATTTATTTATAGGGAATGGAAAATCCGTTTTCAATCAAAGAAAACAACATTAAGAGAAATTAATTAACCAGTTAGGCCATCCTTAAAAAAATGTTTGTTTGCAGTAACGCGACCGACTCACAAAATTTGCCCCTACTCAAATGTTTTTTCATGGTCTGGATAAAAAATTATTTTTTTTGAATCAGAAAATTATGCCTTGTGCTTTGTTTTCGTTTTTTTAAAAGTTAATAGAAGAAATAAAATATAGTTCTTATTAAATTAGAATTCAGTTATCAATTTATTAATTGTTACCAGATTATCAAAGCATTTATTGTCCAGAATTTTGAAATTCCATGTTTATTTGGGAGTACAGTTCAATTAAAAAAAAAAAAAAATCGACCTACCTACCCACCTTGAAAATTCTGGGTCGGGTTACTGCAAACAAACATTTTTTTTAAGGATGGCCTTACTGGGAGAAATTTTCGTCCCAGGGACTTAACAGCCCTTTTTTTCTTTCGTCCCTGGCAATTATAGCGAGTAAATTAACATGTTTAAGATGCAAACACAAACACTGTACTCATTACCCTGTTATTAACAGGTGTTAACTTGTGAACCATATAAACGATTATAGCTGAATAAGGACCTTGCTAAGACTCCTATCAAAATTTTTGGTTGATTACATGTTTACACTTGGAAGAGATTACATTTATTTATTATAGTATTACAATACATATATCTAAATCAATTTTACTCTTAACTTACCATTTCTATATATCTTCCATTAATGTTAAACTCCTAACTGGACGTAGACATGTCTTCGCATTTAAATCACAAGAAAGTTAAAAAGACTTATTTAAAAGAGAATGAAAGAAGAATATCAAAAATGTTAAAAACAGGGACTGGAAAACTAGGGTGAGACATGTTCAATGCAAGTGTCTGCTGCACTGAACTCTTGGGTAGGTTGTAAAGGCAACAGCAGGGGGTAGGTAGTTCTAGAAGTTGTTTACAAAATTAAAGCTTTTTCATTTTAAAGAACTTATTACTAGTTGCTGATGGAATATGCAGGAGAATGCAGCCTAAATGAGGTAAATATGACCCTAGGTTCTAGCTAATGTGTAAATATGACAAATTTACAACAGCACAAATTATTATTGACAGACAAGTTCATATGAAAACCCACCAGTTTTAAGGTTGCTTTCAAAGAAGCACAGGGAAAAGATGCACATAAAAAAGACGACGTCAGATGTTCAACAGCTAGGCAAAGAGTAATAAAAAGTATAATTCATGTATAAAATGATCAGTATTGGTCGCAGGAACTATCCCATACTGACCTTACAAAATCACTTGTGCATATACAACACCTATAACAGCTTGTAATTTTTAGTGCAGGTTTAAAGTAGTTAATTTCTAAAGCTCATTCCCGATGGAATTGATTTTGGGCCAAGGTTTCACGATCTTTTATCTTAACCTGATTATTATTCTGCTTTGTTAGTAATTAACATTGTCCTACATACGTATCCTTCAGAGTTTTAATCACTTGTTCTACAATATAAAGCATGGTTTCCTTACATACAGTCATGTGAAATAATTCATGGTGATTTTTTCATTGTAAATTATGTTAAAAACATATAAGATCTTTTTTAATTACTCAGGAAGGAAGAGAAGAGTTAAAATTGGACTGTAATTTGTACAGTTCGATGTACATAATTTCATATAGGTTTTGAATAAAGAGAGATTTCTCTCGAACATATTTTTTTATCTTTATAGTGATTAATCGTTTAATTGTAATGGATAAAAATACCTGAAAGTGATACATGTGTTGTAGTTAATTGATCTCTAGGTAATTGTCATCAGTGAGCCACGTCATGACAAAGCCAACATAATGGGTTTGTGACCAGCATGGATCCAGACCAGCCTGCGCATCCGCGCAGACTGATCAGGATCCATACTGTTCGCTTACAGACCCTATAACAAGTAACTGATAGCAAACAGCATGGATCCTGATCAGACTGCGCGGATATGCAGGCTGGTCTGGATCAATGCTGGTCGCAAACCCATTATGTTGGTTTTGTTGTGATGCGGCTCAATTTTATAATTGCTGTAAAGATATTTAAATAGCTTTCTTTTCTGTTTTTCATTTAACTTGATTTATGAAAGAACTAATCCATATTTGATGCATCATGACTGTACATGTTGTATACATTTAAGATTTCCTTTTTGTTAAGGTTTATTCAAGGACTATCATATATCATCAGAGAAAGCACCATTTCTATCATGATTCAATATAAAACACATCTAAGGTTGATCAAATGGAATATTGTGTATATGTTTTCAGAGATATATTTACTGTGCATGTCACTTCTTAATCATTTTTATGGCAAAATTATTTCCAGATAGTAAAAATATACCTATTTAAACAAGAGAGACTGGAATGTCTTATACCTGTAATTGTTTTCTAATTTAAATAAAGTACCTAATCAAAGACAGCAAGTTTATTTACAAATTACAGAAACAACACTTTATCTGTGGACAAAATCATATTCTTTTAGTTATTAAATAAAACAAGCTTCTTTAGAAAAAGTAGATAGCTTTTGTCATCACATTAAATTTTGTTTTAAATACATGTAACAGTGTACAATATAGTTGAAAATCATTCTAATTTGGATAATTGCATGTTTTTTATGTTGTTTTTTCCCCCAGGAAAACTTGGGATGATAAGGTGGTAGGTTCAGGAGAATGGCATTCAGCAATATTTTCAAGAAGGCCTCAAACTTATTGGGGTTTTCTTCACCAACTAATTTGAAGCCCCCACCACTGGATGGAGAGATAATCTACTGTAAGAACAATGTATGTGTGCACCCACCAGCAACTTTAACTACTGACAAAATGGAGCATCACCAGGGATATCTCACCCTTAGATCAACTAATGACAAGGTTTTTATAAAACATGATTTCACTGTCACAAATAAATATAAAATATAATTTAAACTTTATAATATTTGTAACATTTTGATACTATCACAGACATTTATGCCCCACATACGGAGAGGGGAGGTCAGATAAATTTTGTCTGTCTTGCTGTCTGACAAAATCTCAGAATGTGGAGGCATTCATGTCCTATGGTCACATTTCTAGATTAAAGTATATGCTTTGGCAAAGATAATCTACGGAATTTTAATGGCTGCTGGTGAAGCATTTGTTCGCTTAGGACTGGTTTTAAAGATAACTATATTAAATACTTTTACTGCAGAAATTTATTGAAATCTTGTAAATTCTTCCTGAATATGTCTTATTTGAATAAGTGAATGTATAAACTATGTTTGGGAAGCTGCATTCTCAATAAATTGTCAAATTAATTTGGTCTGTCCCTTAAAAATGCACTTCAAGCATAAAATAAAATTGAAGTGCATTTCTAAGGGGCAGATACACTGTACTCCTGAAAGCTATTTTTGCTTAATTATTTCCCTTTTGTCTTGAAATATTTGCCTTTTCCTTAAAAAACATACATTAAAGATATAATTACTTCAAACTTGAAATCACCAAGAAAAGTGGAACGCGCTTTGGTTGCAGACAGGACTTGTAATGAGGCATGGAGTGGCATTTGATATGTAGCAAATGAAGACAGTTGTTTAAAGTTGCGAATTGTCATTTTAACATGTTATGTGACAAAGATATTGAATGATTATTTCTCTTAAAACAACATTGTATCATTCATTTATTTGTATGAATTATTTTTGTTAAACATTAGATTACTGGACCAACATTGATTCTAACATGGATTCCAAATTCAACCCTCAGAAAAAATACCAGAAGTATTGAAAATAGTCCCAACAGATCACATGGTGCTACTCCAAAATCCAGTCCCAGACGTAAACCTCGTCAAGAATACTCTAAAGCTGAAAATAGTGCAACCACACCCACAACATGTATGACAGACTTGTCCCCTCTGGATTCTTGTGTGTCTATAGGTAGTGATATGGGTGAGAAATTCCTACAGAATACAGACAAGGAGGAAGAAGCAGTTGACGGTAATTCAGATTCTACTGGGTCAAAGGAAGATAGTTTAGACAGCTTTACCCAGGTTAATGAAAGTGCTAGCAATGGAAGTAGTAGACTTGACTCAGGTTCTGCCTCATTAGGTGAGGAAAGTGTACAGAACAATGAAAGATGCATTAATAATTCAAGAAAAGTTAAAATGGTTGGTCAGCATGTCAATGATTTATATGTTGGAGATGTTAGTAACATTAATACAGAGCTGAATAATTTGACACAACTTGCACTAGAAGATGAAGTTACAACTTGCAAACAAAACAGTATGGAAGAATCAAATAAGCACCAAATGAATACAAATAAACAGAGAAAGCTGCGGACAAGTTCAGGTAAATCAATCAGTATTGAAATGGATGGTGATAGTTTATGTGTAACCACTGAAGAGCTAGATGATGAAGTTCTGTCTGAACAGAACAATATAGACAGCAAGGAGAGTGATGAATGCAGTAATTATAAACCACACAAGTGTTCACATGAGCAATCTGTAAGCAGCAATAAAGATTCTGTTGCTGAAAATATAATGAATGGAGCTAACATGAAAGAGAAAGAAAGAAATGGCTCAGAAGAAAACTCAAGTAAAAATGCACAAAGTGTACCACCTCATCCTCAGAGTTTAGATCTTGTAAATACAACAGGAGCCACAGTTGGACTAATTGGCAATGATATGGTAGCACCTGATATTTCAATTACATGCCAACGATATTCATCTGATTCCTCAACCACAACGTCCGGCCCTGATTCAGATCCACCAAGTCCATACTCCTCCTCCCCATCATCATTACAGCTAGAACCAGTCATTTACCTTGACACACCATCAAGTCCTGAGTCACTCTCATACAATCTTCAGTTCCCAGAAAATGCAGTGAGTTCTGTGAAAGATAAAGATAGAAAATCAGCTAAAGAACAAATTTGTGGAGTATTCTCTGTTGATCTTGGTAAGATTTACACCTTGTTTATTCTAGTTTATGTTGTTATGTCTTGATTGATTCTCTGAATTTACTTTTAGACTTACTTTTTAAGGGAGAAGTTGGTCAATCCTACTCACATTAATTTTGTAGTAGTATAAATAACACATAGACTTGTGGATTACAGTAAATATATATTCCAGAGGAAAATACTGTTATCCGAGGCGTTATTGTATTTATACAAAGGATGGTATTTTTACTGTTTCCCACAAACCTATGTGTTTAGGAAATAGATATCAATTCTGAGTGCATTGTTGTAGAATAATGCACGGTTTGAGTTCAAATGCGTAGTAATATAATCACGAAGGCCGATAGGCCTGAGTGATTAATTACAAAGCATTTGAATGAAAAACGTGCATTATTTATACAATAATGCACGAAGAATTAATATCTTATTTCCATTCTAACACGTTTCAAGAAAAAATATAATTATTATTTTTAAAGTTGGACTCTATGCTTGGTGGTTAAATTTGTTTTCGGCCTGAGAGTTTCCCATAGAAACGTTCTTTAAAGGCTGATCCAGTGGGTTTGAAAAAACTGTCGATAAATCTACCGTGTGTTGAAACATTTTTGAGAATAACAAATTTTGAAAACGTTGGTAAAATTTTGTTTGTTTTTTTTATTTCACTCTATAATTTTTCAAAGCGAAATACAAATTCTTAAAAGTGAAATAAATGTAAAACTTAACACTCGTTTGCGACATTAAAATAGGCGTACTTGATTTGATTGTTTTGCACGTAACCACTTTGGTTGACCGCTACATTGGTGACGTCAAGTAACGTCAACACTTTAAACGTCTATAGAGTGTTAACGACTAAAATTAAAAAATATTGGTGTTGGGTTTCATTTTCTTTTAAAGGACCATTTTCTTTCATTCTAATAGTTTTCACAAAAAAAATTGACAAAAATTTTTTTTATTATCTTTTTTTTTAAACAAAATGGGGGTTTAGGGAAAAGGGTAAAACACCTGGGAGGTAAAAAAAAACCGGCGATGCATTTTTGTAAAATAATCCCGGCGCACCGGGGCTTTTTTTGTTTTATAAAAATCAAAAACAGGGGTTAAAAATTTGTAGTTTTTACTGTGAAAAAATTTGATCTTTTAATGTTTTTCTTTAAATATATTAAAAAATTTTAAAACTTTATTTTAAAAGTAACAAAATTGAAAAAAAAAACAATAAAACTAAACATACTTACCTTGAAAATTGAAAGTGTATTAAAAGAAGTTATTTTTTTTTTATTCTTAAAGCAAATGATATCTTCCAGTCATAAACATACAAAAAGGGCTGTTTTCATTTTTTTATTTAAAATCAAAACAAAAAGGGGTTTAAAATTTATAGGGTTTAAATAATCTGAGAAATCTAAACCCTCTGAAAGCTGGCTTCCATAATTTACTTGGGCTTTTTTTTTGGATTTTGGGGAAAGATTTAAAAAAAAAACGGGGTCAAAGTAGTAATTATAAACCTGTTTCGCAGTTTTAGATCCATCCGAATATTCACCTTACCCGTTTTTTGACCAGGGTGAAATATGATATCCTACTTTTGTCTACCCCCCATCTGCCTTTTTAAACGATTAACTTAATGAAATTATCCTTTGTTGCATGCTTTAATCGTCCGCTTGTTCCATTTTGACACATACATTCCCCTTCAATAACTTAGGAAAAAGGCGATCATTTTAATTATTGTAGGGGAAAAAACATGATTAGATTTAAAAAGTACTGTTATCCATGTAACAGTACAAATTTCTTAGTCATGTGGTACACTTGCTTTATCAGTAAGAAGAACTCCCAGTGACCTATGGGAAATTAACATTACGAAAAAAAGTGAAGGGTAATAACATAAAATGTAGTTCAGGTTTTGTGTGCAACTTCTTTTCCCATATACCACTAACTATATTATACTCACTAGAAATTTAACATGTCTTCCACTCTAGCAATGTTTGTATAGAAATTCTGATCAAAGTACCCATGTGACTCTTGCTGTCCTATGAGACAATTGATTTATTAAATTGAGCATGGCTGTCCTAAATAGTTGTGTTCCCCATTTTAAAATTTTTGTTTGTAATATAAAAAAAGGGACAATAACATTTTTCCTAAAAGATTGATATTTTAAAATGAAAATATTTTTGCGTCAATCATAAAAATATCCATTGAACTTTTTTTTTACAGGTTTTCCAGTGTCTGAATCAAGTAAAGTGTCTGTGTGTTAAATTGTACATGTACATATATCTTGATTTATTTTTTACAGGTCAGAATGATGAGATTTCATTGCGTTGTGTTTTTATAGTGACCCCCGGGAAAACACAATAGGTCAGATTGTGATTGCGAATGGCGAAAAGTCAGTAAAATACTTTCATTTTCATCAACGGAGGCAGGAAAACTTGGCATGAAATATTTTTCAAGATTGATTCCCCATTTCTCCAATCATGTCAAAGTGATGAAAGTAACTTAGTTTCTTCCCTTTTTTAAATATTGCTTTTATTTTAATTCTTTCACATTGTTTAAATGAACAATTTTGCCCTTAGCTTGTTCTTATTTTAAAATAATCCCCCTTTTTGACATAGAAATTTATGGGTTAAAGATTTGGTTTACAAACCTCAACTATTTTCCCCCTTTCCCCATTGGACATTGGCTTTGAAATAAGTTTGAAATTTTTATTCACTTATTTAGACATAATAGGCCCCCTTTTTGTAACTTAAATTTTTTAATGCCCCAACAAATTTATGGGGGAGCATTATAGTCGAACGCCTTTGTCCGTTTTCCGTTTTTTTTTTTTTATTTTTTCCGTCCGTCCTTTTCTTGTCCGGGACATAACTTTGAAACAACAAGAGGTAAAACATGAAAACTTGTAGTGAGTAAAATTCTCATTGAGTAAAGGTGTGCAGTGCCAAGAACAGTAATTGCCCTTGCCGATTTTTTTAATTATTCCCTTTGTTTATTTTTACACTTTGAACTTTGTCCGGGAGCTATTAACTCTAAAAGTACTTATAAGCAGGTATCAACATGAAAACTTTGTAAGGTAGATGATCCTCATTGAGTAGGTGTGCAGTGCCACAAGAAAAACCGTAACTCTGCCTTGCCTTAATTTTTTTTAATTATCCCCCCTTTTTTTTTTACACTTTGAAACTTTGTCCGGGAAATAACCTCTAAAAGTATAAGAGGTATCAACATGAAACTTTGTAGGTAGATTAGATCTCATTGAGTAGGGTGTGCAGTGCACAAGAACCCCGGTAACTCTGCCTTGCCTAATTTTTGAAAATTATGCCCCCTTTGTTTATTTACACTTTGAACTTTATTTCCAGGACATAAACTCTAAAACAATAATAGGTATCAACCATGAAATTTTGTAGGTATAAAGATCTCCATTGAGTAGGTGGTGCAGTGCCACAAGAACCCCGTTACTCTGCCCTTGCCTAATTTTTGAATTAATCCCCCTTGTTTTATTTTACAGCCTTTGAACTTTGTCAGGACATAACTGTTTTAAAGTATAAGAGGTATCAACATGAAACTTTGTAAGGTAGATAAGATCTCATTGAGTAGGTGTGCAGTGCACAAGAACCGTAACTCTGCCTTGCCGCTAATTTTTTAATTATCCCCCCTTTTGTTTATTTTACACTTTGAACTTTGTCCAGGACATAACTTCTAAAACTATAATAGGGTATCAAACATGAAACTTTGTTGGTAGATAGATCTCATTCAGGTAGGTTTGCAGTGCAACAAGAACTGTTTACAACATGCTGTCTTGCTTACTTTTGGAGTTAAATTGGCCCTCTTTGTTCATTTTGACACTTTGGGAACTTTGTCCGGGACATTACTACTAAAATTGTAAGAGATATCAACATGAAAACTTTGTAGTAGATAGGTCTCATTGGGTGGAAGTGCATGTGCTTAAGAATCATTACTCTGCCTTTGCCTTATTTTGAAGTTTTATTTTGCCCATTGTTTTAATTTTTACTTTTTGATATTTTTGTTCCGGAACAATAACTTTAAAACTATCAATACGGACATCAACATGAAACTTTGTAGGTAGCTAGATAATCAATGGATAGAAACTGCATGCTTAAAGAACTAAACAAAGCCTGGTCTTAATTTTGGGGAGTTATTTGCCCTTTGTTCAATTTTTACCTTTTGAATTTTACCGGGACCCATTAAACTCTGATAATCAATGCAAAAGGAAACTTTATAGATAGATAGATCTTCATTGAATAGAAGTGCAGGTTTGCAAAAAAAACATAACTCCGCCTTGCCTAAATTTTGGAGTTTTTGCCCTTTGTTCATTTTTTTTTATAACATTCCTGTGTCCAGAACCTTCTCGGGGGGCATCACCCCGGTTCAACCGTTCTTGTTTTAGCATTGCAAGGCTTTTTTTTCTATCAAACATAAAGAAAGCGGGGTGGGGCTGTCCTCCCACTCTTGTTTATTAAAAATTCTCTAAAGGGTGAAAGAAAAATTATTTTTTTATCTTAAAGTCAAGCTCTATTACTGTCCCGGATTTTACTAGAAAAATGAAGGGTAATGCTGAATAAAATGTCCCGCCCGTGTCCCAAAAATTTTTTTTTATGTTTACTACAACCCAGACAAATAAAATTTTGAAAAACCCATAAAGATGTTGCAGAGAAAAAATCAGTTTTTCCCGGAACCAATTTTTTTAACCAAAGAATGTGGTTTAGTTTTGTTAAATAAAGTTTTTCCCTTTCTATCCCACCTGAAAGAATTTTAATGTAATTTAACTTGAAATGATTAATTTTTAAAAAAACATTAGGGATATTTCATGTATGGTTTTCATTTTCAAAAAAATTTTATCTGTGTTAGACCGCTTTCCGTGATTTTTGTTTTTTCTGGAATACGACCCTTGCACGGAAATGGTGAATTAAGTATTTATTGTTTTGTATTTTTTAAGGCGAATGAACAGACAACTTAAAAAGCAGTTTATATAGTTAAACCAATCTTATAACAGATGAATCATGTTACCCGAGGAAGGTGTTATACAGCATGGTGGACGGAGGAATCTGGCAGACCAAACCCAAGTCTAATGAATGGTGTCATTGAAAATGATTACCAGATCAGAAAGGTCATTACTGTAATTTTTTACTTTGGCCCAACTTTTTTCTGCAAAGGTTCCACTTTTTGTGTCCACCATGAAAAGGTGACATGTATACCTTGAAAAGGTGACTAATATTAGGGGTTATCTTTTGTCGGCGTCGGTTGTCCCCTAAAGCTTGTCCGGAGCATAACTCAGTCACTATAATTCTGATTGACTTTCAACTTTTGGATGCCTGCTTCTTTCAAAATCCCGAAGTGGCAGTGCACAAAGGACCGGAGTACTTCCTGCAGTTTTTTTTTTGGAACTTTATTGCCCTTTTGTTAATTTTCCTACTTTCAAATTTTTGTCCCGGGCCAAATTTCTTTCAACTAAAAAAGCATATGGATTGAAACCTTCATAGGATGATATATCTCATTAAGAAGAATGCAGTCACAATAAATCGGTACTTCTGCAACTTCCTAATTTTTTTTAGTTACTTGCCCTTTTGTTTAATTTTTCATACTTTTTTTTTGTTCGGGCCATTTCCTCCTTTAATGGTAAATAAAACATGGACTTGAAAACTTCTCAATAGGATGAAGGTCTCAAATTAAGAAGAAGTGGCAGTGCACAAAGAACAAGTACTCTCGCATTTCTTCCCTTTTTTTTGGTTTATTGCCCTTTGTTTAAATTTTCATACTTTTAATTTTGTCCGGGCCATTTTCTTTTCAACTAAAAAAGCTAATGGCCCCTTGACAACTTCATAAAGGATGATAGGTCTTCATTTTAAGAAAGACGTGCAGTGCACAAAACAGGTACTTCTGGCATTTCTTTCTTTTTTGAGTTATTGCCCTTTGTTTATTTTCATACCTTAATTTTGTCCCCGGCCCGCCATTTCTCTTAAGTATAAAAGCTATGGACTTGAAACTTCATAGGATGATAAGATCTCAAATTAAGAAGAAGTGCAGTGCACAAGGGAACCGGTACTCTGCATTTCTTTTTTTTGAAGTTATGGCCCTTTGGTTAATTTTCATACTTTAATTTGTTGTCCAGGCCATTTATTTCCAAAAAGTAAAAAGTTATGGACTTGAAACTTCAATAGGATGATAGATCTCTAATTAAGAAAAAGTCAGTCATAAGAACTGATACTCTGCATTTTCTTCCGTTTTTTTGAGTTATTGCCCTTTGTTTGATTCTCCTTACTTTATTTTTGTCCCTGGTCCATTTCTCCTCAAGTATGAAAGCTATGGACTTGAAACATCCATAGAATGAATTAGATTCTTAAATTCGATACAGAAGGTGGCAGTGCCACGGAAACTGCTGCTCTGCACTTATTATTTTTTTAGTTATTGGCCCTTCGTTATTTTTCATATTTCATTTTTGGGTCTGGCCCATTTCTCCTAAACTACATTGTTTCACAAGGCGAACAAATCCGACTCGTTTGGAGTTCTAGTTTATCAAATAAACAAATTGTTTGAGTACTAAGATTAATTCTTTGCCAGCTAAGATCACCATGCATTTGAAGGTATTTTTTAATCTTTTTTGAAAAATTTTTATCCAAGTGTTTCAGCTCATATTTTTTACCTGTAGTTTCTCCATGTATTAGGATGTTTACCAAACTTAACATGTAGTTACTTGTTTTTGTCCACTCTTAAGTTACAGAGCCGGGCATGTTTCATGTAACTTGAACACCATGCAATGGCTTCCAGATTCTCATTTAACTTGCAGAAAAAAGCAATCAAATTTTTAATCCAGGAAATAATGCATGTATGTAACAATTACTAAAGGTAAATACAAACTCTATTTATAAGACGAGAATTGTTTTCTTTGCAAGTATAAAACACACATAAAACACAGTATATGGATTTGGCATGAAAATTTGTAAAATTTTGAAGTTATTAATAGCAATTTATGTTTTTTTTATTTTAAATTATTAAGAGTCAGGTAGTAAAAGAGTGTTTTCAAATATGATATGAAAGGAGAAAGTTAGTAATTTGGTGAGTTTTGAGTGTTTGAATAATTTCCCGCTTTTTATGTGTTTAACTTTCTCATAACAACATTTCACAACATGTCTGCATTCTTTTAATAAACTTGGGTTTTTAATGGTATAATTGATTCCTGTATAATGGTCATGGACTGTTTTTGGGCTGCAACTTTTGTTCTGGGTATTTTACTGTCTTTCTTTTTTCTGATAGTAGTAATAGTAAATAAGGAAAGGGGACCACATGCTTGTTTCTTATTATTTAATGAATGCAAAGGGCATAATTCTGAGTTCTTTTTTATCTCCCCCGGGAAAATTTTCGGGGGAGCAAATTCGGCGCCTTGTCCGTTCGTCCGTCCGTTTTCTTGTCCGGACACAACTTTGAAAACCCTTGGAGATAAATTTTGTTTAAACTTCATAACAGTGGTGAGGGCATTGAGGAATTGCAGTTGTCCAAAAACCAAACTCTATTTTTGCCGGTTTTTTTGAATTATCTCCCCTTATAGAAAAATTCTTGTCCGGGGCATAACTTAAAACTATAAGAGATTATCAACATGACTTTGTAGGTGAATAGATTCTCAATGGGAGATGGTGGCAGTGCATAAGACCAATAACTATTTTTGGGTTCCCTAATTTTGGCGTTATTGGCCTTTGTTAATTTCAGCACTTTGAAACTTTGTCCGGAAACATAACTAAAAAAACTATAAGAGATTATTTCAAGATGAAACCATTTTAGGTAGATAGATCTTCATTGAGTAGAAGTGCAGTCAAAAGAACCCCATAACTCTTTTTAAAGCGTCATTTTTTTAGATCGACTTTTCCTATGAAAAAGGGGAGCTATCCACTCGCCCCGGCGTCGGCGTCGGCTTAGCAGTCGGCGTTTGGCGCACACCTGGTTAAGTTTTTCGTACCACCCCACTTTATTTCAGAAGTTATTACAAGTATGGCTTTGAAACTTACCATACTTGTTCACCATCAATAACCTCCATCTACAGACAAGAGTACATAACTCTGTCAAGGTTTTTTTGGACAGTTATGGCCCTTTTTTTTGACTTAGAAAGTGTATTGAGCTTGTTAAGTTTTTGTACACCTCACTTTATTTCAAAAACCATGGAGGTATTGCTTTTGAAACTGACCATACTTGTTTAGCATATCACGACCTTCATCAACAGACAAGAGGACATAACTCTGTCAAGGTTTTTGACAGAATTTTATCCCTTTTTGACTTAGAAAATACATTGAATATGGGTAAAATCCACTTATTGCCTTAACCCTTTGAGATATTGCTTTGAAACTTTTAATGCTATTTCACATCATTACCCCCATCTGTACGCAAGAGAAGGTAACTCTGTCAAGGATTTGTTTAAAAAATTAAGGCCTTTTATCGACTTAGAATCTTGGTTAAGTTTTAAGTACCAGTCCACTTTTTGACTGAACTGTTTGAGATATTAATTTGAAAGTTGGAAATACTTGTTTACAATCATGATTCCCAAACATGTCCAGGAGAAGGTAATTCTGTCAAAGATTTTTTTGGGAATTATGCCCTTTTAACTGTCAATGTTTTTTATTAGGCAAGCACTAAAAAAAGTCGAGCGCGCTGTCTTACAAGCTGTTGTTGAATTATCTCCCCTTTATAGAAAAATCTTGTCCGGGGCATAACTCTAAAACTATAAGAGATATCAAAAAATGAAACTTTGTAGGTGAATAGATCTCAATGGGTAAGATGTTTCAGTTCATAAACCAATTTTCTTTTTTTTCCAAATTTTTTGGGGGTTTTGGCCTTTGTTTTAATTTTTAAAAACTTTGAACTTTGTCCCGGAACATAACCTTTAAAAATAAAAGAATAAACAAGGGGTTTAAAAAATTGTAGGGGATAGATCTTTAAATTTAGGGAGAAGTGCAAATTCAAAAGAAAACCCTAAACTCGTTAAGCTTTATTTTTGAATTTTTCTCCCCCTTTTAGGAAAAAAACCTTTTCCGGGGGATAACTCTAAAACTTTTAAAAGATATCAAAAAGAAAAATTTTTGGTGAATAGTTCAAAGGGGAAAAGTGCCCTGCATAAGAACCCAAAAACTCCCTTTTTCCCAATTTTGGGGTTTTTGCCCTTTTTTTAATTTTAACACTGAATTTGCCAACATTACTCTAAAATTATAAGAAAATATTTAAGATAAACCTTGTTGGTAGATAGATTCTTCATTCAGTAGAAGGCAGTGCAAAAAAAAACCTAACCGTTAAGCCTCATTTTTTTAATTATTTCCCTTTTAGAAAAAATTCTTGTACTGGATCATAGCTGTAAAACCCTTTAAGAGATATCAAAACAAAAACTTCCGTAGGTAGATGTATCTCAATGGGTAGATGTGGCAGTGATTGAGAATCAATAACTCTGGCCTTGCCTAATTCTGAGTTATTTCCATTTGGGTTTATTTTTTACTTTTTGAATTTTGTCCCGGAACATAACTCGAAACCCATAAAGAGATACAACAAGAAACATTGTAAGTTGATAGATAACAGTGATTAGAAGTGCAATGGAAAGAACAGTAACTCTGCCTTTCCTAATTTTGGAATTATTGCACTTTGAACTTTTTCCAGGGACATAACTCTGAAACTACAAGAGGTGTACATTCCTGTGTCCAAAACCTATTCGGGGAGCATCACCCGGCTCAAACCGGGCTCTTGTTTATATAATGAAAGAATCTTACAATAAAATTAATGTGATACTGTGATACATATTTAATACTCATAATTAATATGTGCCTGTTTGTACTGTGTCAAACACTATCTGCTGAACTACAGCTGCTCTCTTATTCTATACTGTAAGTATATTATTGAGAAGGAAATGGATATAAGTAAAGGGTTGAAGTGTTTTTGATGTGTGTTTTATACATCATTATTTGACTACACTTTATCATTCATTATTGTTGTGCATTTGTAGCTCACATTGTCTTAAATAATCAATAACTGCTGTTGTTTGTGTTATGGCCTGTCATCTAGAATTGTTAAATTGACTGCGCAGCCTGGTCTGGATCCATGCTGGTCGCAAACACATTATGTTGGTTTTGTCTCGACACGGCTCATATAACTTGTGCACCTGCCATTTTTCTTCTCCGTCTGTCCCACGTGACCACCACCACTTGGCAGCATTGTGGGGAAATAGCAGAAGAAAAAGAAAATGAGCCTTTTGTTTTTGCACTTAATATCAGGGGGTTTGTGCAACTTTCAGTACAAGGGCATGAGTCGGGTTTTATAATCTCACTAGCCAAGCAAGGGTTGATTCCATTTGGATATTTGTTTAAACTTTTAAGATTTAATAAAAAAAATAGTTTCAGTGAATTTAATGAATTTAAGCTAAAATAAAATCTTTATGCAAGGGTGCTATAAAGTGTACAAACAACAAGATGTTTACAATATGTAATTTATTTGGGGCATCATTACGCATCAACAGTTTACAGCTAGCATAAATGTTATGCCTTTTATCTTTTATTCATTCTAATTGCAACCTGTTTTATGTTTTACAATGTTTTTGGAATAACATCATGTTTTATGAAACAGATCTTATGTACCTCCAGTTATTCAATTACATGTTGTCAGAATTACTTAAATAATTCCTCTATACATGTATCTTTTAAGCGTAATGTTCACTTGAAAGTATTAAAAGATATTCAAAAGGTACATAAAATGAAGTAAATGTAACCAAATTATTTTGAGAAACATATGATTAATGTAGAAATTATTATTTAATTTTGCTTGAAAAACTGGATTTATTACATTGTATATGCCCAATTACAGGTGTTGAAAGACTATATAATGGTATGGTGACCTGATATCTTTAAATTTGGCATGTAAATAAAAAGTTAGAATATTTCTTCATTTGTTGTTTTAGCTTACTTGTCACAAAGTGACAAAGTGAGCTTTTGTGATCACAATTTCGTCTTTTACTTTAAACGTCATTTCCTCATAAACCGCTTAGCCAATATCATCCAAACTTCACAGGAATATTCCTTTGGTGGTCAGCTATAAAAATTGTTCGACAAATTTAATTCCAAGGGTGTTATTGATTTTCCTTATACATTTATGTATATTGTAAAACTTAAAAATCTCCTTTTAAAAAAACCCAAAGAGCTAGAGCTTGGATATTTAGCATGAATCATCTTCTAGTGCTTGTCTTCTTAGTTTGTTCAAATAAAAGCCCTGTGGTCAAAATTGGCCCGCTGTATGGGGTCATTAATTTCCCTTATATGTACACATCTTTTGGAATTGTTGTTTTCCCTTAGCAATAGCAACCAGTAATGTTTTTACACATGAGCTATTTCAGATACAAATTTGAACTTTGTGATATCAGGTTAAGATTTAGATTTTATATCTGCTTTTGTTTAGTTAATATAATATAATTTGTTCCTTTATATTCAGGTGAGCAATTTTAAGGCCATCATGACCCTCTTGTCTATTATATTGTTAGCATTTTATAAGTTCAATTTAGCAGTTTCCGTTACATTGTTTAGCTGAATGAAACTTTATCAGTTTTTGCTAGCTCCAATGATTTTAATATTGATCTCATTACATGAGGTCCTCTGAAAGACCATCATGGACCTCTAATCTTGTGTAAATCATTTTGTTGTGATTTTTTTTGTTACAAATACAGGACAATGTCATATGATTGAAATGTGTACATGACTGTGTCTTTATTGACATTTTAAATGATTGTTACGAATCACTATGGTCTAGTTACCACTAAAAATAAATTGTTACAATGATAAATTGGAAAAAAAAAAATTGATCATTTATTTATCAGGTATAAAAAAAGTTGATATACAGATATTTTCCACATATGGTCAACATCATGAAGCAGATGTTATGAAGTTAATCTGCTGTTAAGCTGTCACTTTTATTGCCTCCCAAGTTGAGACAAGTTTTTTTGTACGATAGAAATCATAGAATTATAGAAACTTTCATGTTAAATTTACAATAAGAAGAAAGTTATTTTACTATCATCAAACTGAAGTGGTTGTAGAAATTTCACAGATATGTCTAAAAATAAAGTTACAAAATACACAAAATCAGGGAAGAGGGATTATCCGAGGAAAGTTAAACACTACCTTTTTAGGGCATGTGTAAATGTAGTTTGAGCTAAAAAAAATAGAACAGACACACCAGGTAACTGAAAATCGTCGCCAAACATAGAACCTCAGCTACCATACCATAAAACCTCTAAGTATAGTTTCTGATCACCATGTAACAGAGAGGTGATCTTAGTATAACTGTTACAGCATCCGTGATAAACTTGGAGAACCTTAATTATGCGAAGATTAACGTCAGATTAACCTTAAAAATTTAAATGGCTTCTAACCAATAAATGAAGAAGTTTTAAATTTACTGCTGTAAGTCTTCATTATATAGTAACAGTTCAGTGTTTTAATCAAAACGGTCAGGGTGATAAGTTATTTGTCATATTTCATGGTTACAATAGACTTGAGATTTAGAATGATTTTGGCATATTTGGATAATTGCTTTTGATTTTTGATTTAGTGTGATCATTGCCTATTGTAAGCTGATATAAATTACAAAGTATTATTGTATTGGGTATACTCAGTCAATTGAGACATAATCATTCATGCTGAATTATAAAACATAAATTATTGCAACTTTTTGTGTCGCCTTGAAAAAGGTGACATATATAGGGGTTACTTTTGTTGGCGATGTCGTTGTCAGCGGTGGCAGCATCCCCTTTGGCTTGTCCAGAGCATAACTCTGTCACTATAGGTCGGATTGACTCCAAACTTGGTATGCATGCTTCTTTCAATGACCCAAAGTACAGTGCACAAGGATCGGTACTCTGCGCTTCTTAATTTTTGAGTTATTGACCTTTGTTAATTTTCATACTTTATTTTTGTCCAGGCCATTTTTCCTGAACTATACAAGCTATGGACTTGTAACTTCATAGCATGATAGATCTCGTTGAGAAGAAGTGCAATGCACAAGAACTGGTACTCTGCGCTTCTTATTTTTTGATTTATTGCCCTTTGTTAATTTTCATACTTTATTTTTGTCTGAGCCATTTCTTCTAAATTATAAATGCTATGGACTTGAAACTTTGTAGGGTGATAGATCTCTTTAAGAAGAAGTGCAGTGCACAAGAACTGGTACTTTGTGCTTCTTATTTTTTGAGTTATTGCCCTTTAATTATTTTTATATTTCATTTTTGTCCGGGCCATTTCTCCTAAACTATGAAAGCTATGGACTTGAAACTTCATAAGATGATAGATCTCATTGAGAAGAAGTGCACTGCACAAGAACCAGTACTCTGTACTTTATGATTTTAAAGTTATTGCCCTTTCTTATTAATAATGCTTAATTTTTGTCTGGGCAAAGCTTCCTACGCAATAAAAGCTATTCAAGCTACATCAATCCTGATGTAACATTGTTACAATCAGTTCAAATGACACTAAAGTTCAAGGTACATGTACATTGTAGGAGCGGTGTTTATAAATAAAGTAAGGGACTGTGAATATTTATCAAATAATTTACTTTCAGGACCTTGTAATGAATATATCAGTTTAAAACAAAATATGCTTTATGATAATTTGAACATCAAACTAGCATAATTTATTGACAAGTGAGGTAATACTGTTCAGTCAATGCGTAAAACTTACCTGCCAGGATTCCTGAACTTGACCTGTCAGGATTCCTGAACTTGACTCAGCCATTCATATTTGCTGATTTTATTTGTTTAGATAATCTTCTGGTAAATGAAGGAATTGAGACCATGATGTAGGACATTCTGAGGCTCTAGGACTATATAAGGCACTATAAGGAAGTTTATTCTTCAAGAAATGATTAATTTACTACTTTGTTTATCCTGGCATCAAAATGGCCGATAAGAGTTATCTAACTTGATTCAAAACTTTAAATGCTGATATTTTCATAAACATATACAAATACTTATCATTTTACATGTAAGAACATAGAATGTAATCCATATTTACCTAAGATATAAGTTACTTTCCAATAAGTTAGCTGGCATTGCTGTATTTTATAATAATCTTGATGACCGGTATGACCTCTAAGTTTGTCAGGAGGGAAAATTCAAATACTTGGCACTTGGAATCTTTTTATATCAATAGTTCATTTTTCTAAGCTATAATCATGATTGTTTTTGGTTCAGATATTAAGTGCATCAAGTTAAGCATGTAATTCAAGTGTTTACTGCATATTTTGTTATTTGTTAACTTTGTTAATTTACATTTTCTAAATTATTCCTGTCAATATGGCTGCCATTTTAAGAAATTCCTGTCTTTCCTGCCAGACTGCCAGGGTAAATGGAATGTTATGATTGGTCAATTGTGACAGTCCAGGCCATTTCAGAGTCTATATAAGTAGCCATGACAGGCTGTTTTCAGTTTGCGTTTTGGCCTTAAATCCTGACAGTCGTGAAAACTAGTGACAAGAGCGTTTTGTAATATTTTCATGGAAACTTCTATTGTTGAATCTAGCAAATTTAGTGCTCTTCAGAGTTGAATAAAGAAATTGTGGAATTATCTTTTTATCAATAAAAGTTGTTATTTAAACAGTTTTTGACTTAGCTTACAATAACCTATATTTAAGAAGAAAATGTCTAAGTGACAGCTATTCTGTTCACATGGCGACACATCTGACTCGCGGAGTTCTAGTTGATATTAAAAATGTTTGAGTCCACCTCCTAGACCTAGGCTGTCATGGTGTCATATGAGGGAAACATGTTATTCACATACCTACATTCCTTACAAAGTTTTACATAATATTTTAAGCCTATTATAGCATTCGGCACGATATGGCCATTTATGTGTTGACGTGCCTTAAAATCCAAACAAACAAACAAACCTACATTCCTTGAGGGGCAGATGCCCTAACCACAAGGATGCTGCTCCACTTTATTTTATATTACATTACGGCCACATTGCTTATCTAAACATATGTATTATTACTGTGCAGTTTTAAAAAAAAATATAATTGCATGACAACTTGACAATCAGTTTTTTACTCAGCTTTTACCGTGACTAGATAGGCTTTGCATGGTTATATAATTGTACATATGTTGGTAAACTTATTAAGATGTCCTAATGGCAATCAATAAACATGTTACAACAAAGCTTTACTGTTCTATTGTAAACTACAAAATGTTTTATTTCTTCCTTGTGTTATCTGTACAGGTAATTTTATAATAATTACATTTTAAGTCTCATGAAAAAAGATATCTCTTACATGGAACATCATGACTATTAGGCCTGATTTATAAATGTCTCCAAAATAAACTCCAAACTCTTTGAAAAAAAGCTTCTTTTGATCATTTCACTGATAAAGTATATGGATTTATGGTATATTTATTTAAACCTCTGTGATGTGTATTATCTACTTCAGAATTGATGTTTCAAACACTTGAATAAAGTTTGAATTCCCACTGGTTACAACTAAGTGGTTGTTGAGTTTATTGTAGCACAAAGACTGAGGATTGCATATGTTGTATTTCTTGTCTAGAAGATTTTGAACCATCTCGATCTTTCCTTCAACCTTTCTATAAACAGTTATATTGTTCAAGATGAAGTCACACATGAGAACAGTAGAGTCACCTATCAAACATATCCCTTTAGCTCCCTCTGATTTACTACCATCCAATGCCTGTATACTTGTTTTACCTGAAGTTTTATCTAACAGACTTATCTGTATAATGCCAAAGTTCTTGTCAGCTATAAATAGCTCAGATTTATCATCACTGATAGCTATATGTTGAGGACATGAAAACAAGCTGTTTCCAAGTCTGTCCAGTTTGAAAGCTTGAAGTAGAGTCCCGTGTCTGTTGTATACATGGACTTGTCCCCTCCCCTCTAGTATTCCACCACCTCCACAGCCAACATAAATCTTATTGTCAGCATAGGAAACACCTCGACATTTCTGTCTTACTTTAAAAGAGTGTGTTAGTTCCAGTCTGTTCTCTGTCACTGATACAAATTGTATTTTTTGTAGTAAATGTAGTGAGATAGCTACCTCTTTATTTCCAGCACAGCAAATGGCCCAGGGTATTCCGGGAAGATCACATGTATTAGTCACCTTGTAGTTCTGGTTCAGTAATTTAATATTTGTATTATTCCAATCTGTCAATAGGATTGATCCGTCAGGCATGAAACATGAACTGTTTATATCACACACAGTTGTGTCCCTTTGACCCTGCACATTGTAAGACTTTACTTCAGTTTGACTGGAACCAACATCTGTAGTCAGGGAATTAGTGAGAGCATTGATGTTACATAAAAGTTCATCCATAGACTCGGCCAGTACAGTATTAATATTATCTAGCTGAGCAGTCTCTAAGTTTTTAAGTATATTTCTGTCATGATTGTCACTATCTTCAAATAGTTTCATTGCCTCTGATTTTGTTTGTTCAGTGAAACAGACTAGCTCTCCAATATCATCTGTTTGTGTTGTATGAAGTTTGTTGAGTGCTGCATCAGTTTTTGCCATCAGTATATGTACAGGTAGTTTATGAGCAGCATAAAGCTCCTCTGTCTCATCATGAAGATGTAGTACAGAATCTGTCAATCGTTTCTGAATCTCATCCAACCAGTCCATTATTCTCATTCTAAGTTCATTTATCTTTCTGTCAGCATGTTCTTGTATTTTCTGAAGTCTGTTTTCATTTTCTGTTTTATCATAATTGATATGATTGTTCAGTTGTTTTTGCAGTACAAGGAGGGACTGTTTGAGTTGATATTTTACCTGAAGTTGGTTGTCACTGGTATTTTTACTGTAACTGAAAGTAGAAAATTTATATTTACTTATTTCACAAGATTAATATTTATATGAAGTAAATATTTTTGGGTGATACAGTTTTTTTTAGTGAACAGATCTAGAATATGGTGTGTGTGTGTGTTACGAATTATACATTTGATATAATGTTATGAATATTTTATTATACATTTGATATCATATGTTATGAAATATACATTTGATATAATATGTTATGAGTATTTGATATAATATGTTATGAATAATACATTTGATATATGTTATGAATGATAGGCAAACATTTGATGTGATAAAGAATTGCTCATTGCTTGAGTTGTCATAGTCATAGATTGATAACAAATTTTTCTTTGATGATAATATTACTGGATGTAATAATTATGGTTTTGCGTAAATTTCAACTCCTTATTCTTTCATCACATAGTAAAAAGCATGATACCGATGAATGTGTAAGTGGTACTTTAAGAATTTATTTTTTGGTTGTTCACAATTATATTTATATCTATGGAAACTTGCTATGACATTGCAAATTTGTGGTAAACAAATGGAGCAAGACAGCCCCGGAGTTAATTCAACTTGAATATGAACTTCCCATATAGCTGTAAGGTTACTATAGGATGTTACCCACTACTACATACCATATGAATAGTATAAAATTATTAGATTAAATCTCATATATTGATCACAAAAATGCATTTAATATTGTGTGTATCCAAATATGTAGTTATGATTCAGGGTAAGCAAAAATGTTTCACCTCAGTAGTTATTTATCACTTTAGAGCTGTTTTGATATTATGTTTTTAATCATAAAAATATTGGGGTTCTTTTTAATAGATTTTTAACAACTTACAAGGGCATGGCTTTTCCAATTAGGAAATATTCTATAAAACAGTCAAATAAATTTCACCAAAGAAAAAAAAAATACATTTAAATCATATCTATTCAGATATTTTACAACTGAAGATTTCAATGATAAATTTCAGAATGTGGTTTTGTGTTCCTCTCTCTCTTTGTATTGAAAGCATTTTTAGTTCACCTGTCACAAAGTGACAGGGTGAGCTTTTGTGATCGCTTTTCGTCCGTCGTACGTCCGTCGTCCGTCCGTAAACTTTTACTTTAAATGACATCTCCTCATAAACCACTAAGCCAATTTCATCCAAACTTCACAGGAATGTTCCTTTGGTGGTCACCTTTAAAAATTGTTCAAAGAATTTAATTCCATGCTAAACTCTGGTTGCCATGGCAACCGAAAGAAAAAACTTTAGATATCTTCTATTAAAATACCCAAAGAGCTAGAGCTTAGATATTTGGCATGAAACATCTTCTAGTGAGTGTCTACCAAGTTTGTTCAAATAAAAGCCCTGGGGTCAAAATTGGCCCCGCCCCAGGGGCTCATTGATTTTCCCTATATGCATATAGTAAAAACTTAAAAAATCTTCTTTTAAAGAACTCAAAGAGCTAGAGCTAAGATATTTAGCATGAAACATGTTCTAATGGGTGTCTACCAAGTGTGTTCAAATAAAAGCCCTGGGGTCAAAATTGACCCGCCCAGGGGGTCATTCATTTTCCTGATATGTGTATAGCAAAAACTTAAAAATCTTCTTTGAAAAAACCCAAATAGCTAGAGTTTAGATATTTAGCATGAAACATCTTGTAGTAAGTGTCCAAAAGTTTGTTCAAATAAAAGCCCTGGGGTCAAAACTGGCCCCGACCCAGGGGTGTCATTGTTTTAAACTATATGTGTATAGTAAAAACTTAAAAAATCTTATTTTAAAAAACCCAAATAGCTAGAGCTTAGATATTAAGCATGAAACATCTTCTAGTAAGTGTCTACAAAGTTTGTTCAAATAAAAGCCCTGGGGTCAAAACTGGCCCCGATACGACCCAGGGGTGTCATTGTTTTAAACTATATGTGTATAGTAAAAACTTAAAAAATCTTATTTTATAAAACCCAAATAGCTAGAGCTTAGATATTAAGCATGAAACATCTTTTATGGGTGTCTACCAAGTTTGTTAAAAAAAAAGCCCTTGGGTTAAAATTGGCTTTGCCGGGGGGGGGGGGGGTGAAATCATTGTTTTTCATTATATGTGTGTAGGAAAAACTTAACATCATATCTTCTAATGGCCTATATACAGGTGAGCGACCTCAGGGCCATCATGGCCCTCTTGTTAGGATTTCATTGCAGTCAGTTATATCTAAATTTATCACTAAGGTTTGTGGCATTACTTTCTTATAATTATTATTTACCATTACATTACATATGAGAAAAATATCAGATTTTAATATCAGTAGAGAAATATTTTTTTTTACATTCTTTTTTATTCTGTTTGAAAATAATTTTTATTTTCTAAAACTTTCACACAAAATATTTTAAGGCCAAGTCTATAGGCCTTGTACCAATAAATACCAATTTGAATATTTTGAGACCCAAAATTAGTATCTAAACAACATCTCTCTGGTCATAGTTTAATGTTAGTAAAACAGCTTAAATCTGTAAATTCATGATGAAATTACAATGTAAATCATTTTAAAAATATATTATACAAAATACCTGATGTTGTTATTTGTCTCAAGTTGATGAGATGGACTTTGGTTGTTGTTTCTGTTTACAGTCTCATCATTCGGAATCCATTGAGGGTCATCATTATCTCTTCTGTGATCTTGTAAACATTGAAAACAAAATAGACTCTCACACCCTACACAGAAATTCAATGTATCAACACTGCTTCCATTCCTCGCACATTCTCTACAAATCAGTTCATCAAAATCCTTCTCCTTTATGTCAAAACTCTGATAAAACTTTAAAGCCATTTCTTTAAACTTCCCAAGTATAAAAAACCTCCTTTTATTATAACTATAAAAGTTTATATTGGGAAATGTTTGTTATTTTATTTCAAGTTTGTTAAATTGTTTATATATTGAGTGATCAAGTTACAAAGTGTATTCACGTTGTCTGTATGTATGACAGTCCTACTGTAATACAACTGTATGAAGGTGTAGAAGAACCTCACTAGGATAACTCAGGTGTATGCACACTTTATATAGCTTGCTTATATCATGAGGGTTGTCTCTAAGTTTCTTTTTCATTGGTCACTTAATAACTGTTCAGAAAAAAATATGAAAGATGAAGATCCTTTATTTAAATATTGTCCATATTGATTCAGTGTTGACTTGTGGTTTCTTTGTATTCTTTCTTTTCTAGCAGTTTGATGAAAGAAAATATGATGTAATATTTGTATGAAATTTAATATTATTTGGGATATATTTAGGTATGTTCAAGCTAGAAGAAGATGTGTATAACATGGGTACAACAAGCTGAATGTCTGTTATAATGATGGTGTTTAACTTGTATAATGTAGTGGCCACTGTTGCCTAATGTACACTAGAGCATTTCTTAAACTATATCTGCTAAAATACCATCAAAAACATTACAAAACACATTTTATCATGGGTATTTAATTTACAATGTAGGTACAGAATGGCTGACAGAAAGAAATCTGACGAAAAATTATTTGTTTTGTTGAAGCATCAAGAGCTTATGGTGAATTCTGTGCCAATCATTACACAGTAATTATAGCACTTGTGATGTGTGAGGTGTAGGTCTTAACTTCAGTCACTTCAACTCATTTAATTTACCTTTTTGTAAAGCAATCCTATTTTTTTTTGTAATAATTTATATTCAGTAGTCCCAATATGACATACAAATATGCTTTGACTTTTCACCTTTAATGTATCATATGTGGATGGGAAATGGGATTATGTAAAATTATGAAAAAACAGCATTTGATCATTGGGACCTACCTATTGTGCTCAACTGATCACAAACTGCTTATGAAGAGATTTGTTGATAGTTGGTGATCTTTTGTCAGTCATGTCTCATTTGTTTTTAGCTCACCTGTCACAAAGTGACAGGGTGAGCTTTTGTGATCGATTTTCGTCCGGCGTCCGTCCGGCGTCCGTCCGGCGTCCGTCCGTAAACTTTTACTTTAAATGACATCTCCTCATAAACCACTAAGCCAATTTCATCCAAACTTCACAGGAATGTTCCTTTGGTGGTCACCTTTAAAATTGTTCAAAGAATTTAATTCCATGCAGAACTCTGGTTGCCATGGCAACCGAAAGAAAAAACTTTAAATATCTTCTTTTAAAAAACCATAAGAGCTAGAGCTTAGATATTTGGCATGATACATCTTCTAGTGAGTGTCTACCACGCTTGTTCAAATAAAAGCCCTGGGGTCAAAATTGGCCCCGCCCCAGGGGGTCATTGATTTTCCCTATATGCATATAGTAAAAACTTAAAAAATCTTCTTTTAAAGAACCCAAAGAGCTAGAGCTAAGATATTTAGCATGAAACATGTTCTAATGGGTGTCTACCAAGTTTGTTCAAATAAAAGCCCTGGGGTCAAAATTGGCCCCGCCCCGGGGGTCATTGCTTTTCCCTATATGCATATAGTAAAAACTTAAAAAATCTTCTTTTAAAGAACTCAAAGAGCTATGGCTAAGATATTGAGCATGAAACATGTTCTAATATGTGTCTACCAAGTTTGTTCAAATAAAAGCCCTAGGGTCAAAATTGGCCCCGCCCCAGGGGGTCATTGATTTTCCCTATATGCATATAGTAAAAACTTAAAAAATCTTCTTTTAAAGAACCCAAAGAGCTATGGCTAAGATATTGAGCATCAAACATGTTCTAATAAGTGTCTACCAAGTTTGTTCAAATAAAAGCCCTGGGGTCAAAATTGGCCCCGCCCCAGGGGGTCATTGATTTTCCCTAAATGCATATAGTAAAAACTTAAAAAATCTTCTTTTAAAGAACCCAAAGAGCTAGAGCTAAGATATTTAGCATGAAACATGTTCTAATAAGTGTCTACCAAGTTTGTTCAAATAAAAGCCCTGGGGTCAAAATTGGCCCAGCCCCGGGGGTCATTGATTTTCCCTATATGCATATAGTAAAAACAAAAAAAAATTACTTTTTTTTAAAAGAACTCAAAGAGCTATGGCTAAGATATTTAGCATCAAACATGTTCTAATAGGTGTCTACCAAGTTTGTTCAAATAAAAGCCCTGGGGTCAAAATTGGCACCGCCCCAGGGGTCATTGATTTTCCTTATGTGTGTATAGCAAAAACTTAAAATCTTCTTTGAAAAAACCCAAATAGCTAGAGTTTAGATATTAAGCATGAAACATCTTCTAGTAAGTGTCTACAAATTTTGTTCAAATAAAAGCCCTGGGGTCAAAACTGGCCCGGCCCCAGGGGTGTCATTGTTTTTAACTATATGTGTCTAGTAAAAACTGAAAAAAAATCTTCTTTTAAAAAGCCCAATGAGCTAGAGCTTAGATGTTTAGCATGAAACATCTTCTTATGGGTGTCTACCAAGTTTGTGCAAATAAAAGCCCTTGGGTTAAATTGGCCCTGCAACGTTGGGGGGGTGGTGGTTCGGGGGCCTATATACAGGTGAGCGACCTCAGGGCCATCATGGCCCTCTTGTTTAAACATTTCCATTCACCATATTTGTTGAAACTTGTCTTATGGGATCTTCATTGTCTGCTTTTACTCTTTCTCCACAATTGTTTTAAATGACATCTCTTGTATGTTACAAGCATAAAGTCTACCAAATCTATTTAAATACTGCAGTCTTTTGCATAATGTTAATTATAAATGTCACAGTAGCATGATCTGTACAATTAGACTCATTTAGGACAAGTTTTGACAGAAAAGTTAAAGCTACATTTAATAAATTTCATAAAAAACTAAATAGCGACATTTCATTAATAAATTGGGTTTTATATCGACTCCAGGTCTTTTTTTGGTGTCCAGACAACCAAAATGAGTTTTATTAGCATACAAATGGGTAACCTCATTGTGGCAAAATGGGAAGTACAATTTCTGTTTGCATGAGAAACTCCGCCTTCGGATCATCCGTACATCAATATTAAATCAACAAATGTGACTATAAGGAGCAGTCCTAATTTAACGGTATATTTCCGCATTGTAACGGATGTTTTCATACAACTGTAATCTTTTTACGAGATGATTACTTTCACTGAACCCAAGGCCTAGTGCACCGTGAAGCTAAAACGGTAAAAGGGTGTTTGCACAAGAAAATTTCATATTTTCTTTGGTTTCCGGATAGCAACCATAAAACTGTGACGTAGCGCATACACATGCAGATTATAGTCTTCATTTGCATGTTAAAATTTGTATACGAACTTTAGTGTTACCGTGGGGTTTTCCGTTTATAATCCTAGTTTATGAACAATATTTGATGAGATTTACAACAATACTGTTAAAACAGGTTAATGAAACTGTAGAATGTGATTTTTAGGGCCGACGGCAAAATATTTTTACATATATATTTAATGTAGTTTTAAGGTATTTTACATATATCTGGCCTAGTAGAGGTATGTTTGTTCTCAAAAATTATGTAACTTTGGTCAAACTTGATCCAGTTTTCCAGGGACTAAAAAAGATTTTGTTGTTGTTGATGTTTTATAGATATTAGGTAAACAGGCACTGTGAATCAAGTACTACTTATTACTACTACTTTTTATAAGTAAAAGTCACAGGTTCTATACAATATAAGTTAGACTAGTACTTTTTCATCACAGAATTACAATCGAATAAGATGGCCATAGTTCTTGACTCAGGTGAGCAATGTTAGGGATATGGTACACATTTTTGTGTCGTATTTTCTAGTATGTTTATTGTTGGATGTAGCCAGTATATTTCAATTATAACAGTTTATGTCAGTTGTCACTTACACTTAACCATGAATGACTAGACTTTTATAGATAGTGTTAATTGCCAGTCAATAAAACTTTAACTTTGTCACCTGCCTTTTATTGTAAAGAATAAGAACAACATGATTGTCACTGTCCTCATACTGCCCTAGAAAGTTGCAAGTCATTAGTTTATTCTGTAATTTTCCTCTTGTAGTAACATTGATAACATTCTTGTTAAAATTATATCTGCACTACTGGTTCTTGACTTTTACATGTGCAAGTAAAATCTTCATTTTCACTCTAAAATTTCTGAAATGCCTTTGTTGTTCATAGACACTAACATTTACAATTTAACAATACTGTGGGTATAAACTTTATTTTACGTTTATTGGGAATATATTAACATGGGGCACGTTTATGATATTTAATATATATATTTATTACACTATAATAGTACAAAAGTTGAAATATTTCTTGTTGACTAACGTTGTAAATACATAGAATCTTTACAGTTTATGATACTGTAATTTTCTGAATAGTCCACATTTCTAAACATGGTTGTTATTTTGAAATATCAATACCATTATTATATAACAGCTTTTCATTTACTGTATGTTACAATGCAGTAATATGACGTAAGAAAATTATGAATATTTAAGAAGAAGAAATTTATCACAGATTGTTAACAACAACTGTTGTCACAAATGACGTAAATTAATATTTTGTTTAATGTTTTGTCTTGTTGTACAAATAAATATATTACAACATCCTAAACTTTTTTACCGTTTTAAAAATCCTGTAAGCTGAGAAAGCAAATATTGGCAAGTAATAAAACTAATGTTTCAGACTGGGGATATAAGATGTTATCTTGTAAGAATATTATTGTTCTCTTCATTATAATCAAACAAATTGAATTTATTTATGAAGATATTTCATCAATACAAAATTAATCCTCTATTTTACTAAGATAATTTTATATTTTACGACTATACATTTAAGTCCTACTATTTTTTTACCTAACCATTGATTCTGATAAAATACTTAAAGTTTTGTTAAAGGCATTAACTGACTTATTTGTCTGGTAAATAATGAAATATTCTAACATGACCCGCATTTTTCTCTTTTGAACATAGAAGAACCGAAAGTGTGTATTATTATGCAACAAAGTCACTGTTGACGTTCTATATTTAGACTTATGACGTAATCATTATATACATGTGACGTAACCACTAAAAATGCGACTCGCTGAAAATAAGTACGGAAACAAATCAGGTGCATTTTTGCTTATTATCAGGTACGACAACATTTATTGTTTATGTCGTGTTAGAATCGAAATAATATATCCAAATCAGTGATTTTATCGCTTGATAACATCACTGTTTGTCGTTCGGATGCGCATCATTATATCACTCGGGCTACGCCCTAGTGATATACTTCCTCGCATCGGAACTCCAAACAGTGATGTTATTGAGCAATAAAATCACTGTTTGGGATATATTATTTCTTAAATATTCATGTACATGTACTGCCAAAATATTTCTCTTATGCTTCAGGTACGGGATATATACATATAGAATTTTTGTCAGTATTTCATTATATATAGTATCTTTATTTACCTGACAAATTAGTGAAATGCCTATAAGTTGTATTGTAGCTATACAGACAACTATCGTTATCTCAACATCGCTTTTCTTGATATTTCGTTATCTTGATCACAGATTGCTCAATAGCGCGTGTCATAATGATGATTATGTTTGTAACATGTTGAGCTGTTATTATAAAAGTTAATCTAATTAGGGTGTTGATTGACTTATGTCCAAAATGAGTGAATTTTACATTCTTTATAAATATTCAAACACTGTATTAAATCATTATGACTTTGAATGTAATTGAAATAGTGAAAGTATAGAAACATTATCGTTGCAATATTAGCGGTGGAACAATCTCAAGAAAGACCCGATAACTAACCGGGGAGGATATCCGGATCAACCACCCTGAAAACAATGTTTTCACTATTTTGGTGTATTACTGAGTATACCTCAATATGTGTTTTTATCACAGACACCCATATTTCGGCTGGTAAACATCGCTAATGTTACTTTATCAAAATATTGTCTAGGCTTATGAGGTTATCATAGTTTATTTGACATAAGGTATGCACATGTCTTTTGTAAAAATCAGTTTTTGCCTTGTTCAAACCCTAATATGTTTATCTCGACATTTCGTTATCTCGATACTTTTTGGACCATCCCGATAACTTCGAGATAATGTGAGTCGACTGTAATTAACAAAGTCTTGTATTACAGTTATTGTATTATTTTTATAAATTGAACGAGACCAGACACAGTGTATCATTATTATTTTGATTTCTCCCAATATTTTTTATCCACCAAATTATTCAATTTGATCCCGTCTTATGGCCATTGGTACCTGATAAAAATGAAATGACAAATTATTGTTTCTGTATCAAACATGGTCTTTATACCATTACATAATCATTTCTCAAGATTGACTTTGATAAATATTCTTGGACAAACTTTAATTGCCCATTTATAATAAAAAGGATTTCTTAATCAAAACTTTACCTGCTGAATTTCATAAATGGACTTGACCAACATCCATTTTGGAATGAAAGTTTGGTCACCCAATGGTATAGAGCCTGGTCAAACTGCACACAATAGACTGGCCTAGCTCTACACTAGTAGCAAAGGTATTCAGCAGGGTAAGGGTTAAATACACATATAAAATTCAGCAACCATTTTAAGCAGTCTGTATAGTTTTATTTATGTATTCAGTAGTCTGCACAGTGTGTCAAAACAAGTCATATCTCACCTTCTTACTTTAAATAATTTGTAAATGTTACATGAATTTTATAAAATAAATTGTTCCATTATTTTAACTGATGTCACATTTTTACAGTTTGTGTGACTGTTAATAATATACTTTTAGATGTTGCAATATAAAGTTCAGTGGACAATTAATCTTTTACATAGTTTGCTGTTATTATGCCCCCGCCATGTAATGGCCGGGGCATATAGTGTTACCCTGTTCCGTCATTCCGTCCTTCCGTCCTTCCGTCCTTCCATCCTTCCGTCCTTCCGTCCTTCCGTCATTCTGTCATTCCGTCATCATCAGTTTCCGTTCATTATCTTAAGAACGGTTGCACACATTCAACTCAAATTTGACATATGAATATGTCATGACAAAATACAGGTCAAGTTCGAATTTGGTCATGGTTCGATGATTTTTGGCAGAGTTATGCCCCTTTTACTTTGAAAATAATATGAAATTTCAGTTTCCGTTCATTATCTCCCAAACAGTACAACACATTCAACTCAAACTTGACATATGGATATGCCATGACAAAATACAGGTCAAGTTCGAATTTGGTCATGGTTCGATGATTTTTGGCAGAGTTATGCCCCTTTTACTTTGAAAATAATATGAAATTTTCAGTTTCCGTTTATTATCTCCCCAACGGTACAACACATTCAACTCAAACTTGACATATGGATATGTCATTAGAAAATACAGGCCAAGTTCGAATTTGGTCATGGTTCGATGATTTTTGGCAGAGTTATGCCCCTTTTACTTTGAAAATAATGTGAATTTTCAGTTTCCGTTCATTATCTCCCCAACGGTACAACACATTCAACTCAAACTTGACATATGGATATGTCATGACAAAATACAGGTCAAGTTCGAATTTAGTCATGGTTCGATGATTTTTGGCAGAGTTATGCTCCTTTTACTTTGAAAATAATGTGAAATTTTCAGTTTCCGTTTATTTTCTCCCCAACGGTACAACACATTCAACTCAAACTTGACATATGGATATGTCATTAGAAAATACAGGCCAAGTTAGAATTTGGTCATGGTTCGATGATTTATGGCAGAGTTATGCCCCTTTTACTTTGAAAATAATGTGAAATTTTCAGTTTCCGTTCATTATCTCCCCAATGGTACAACACATTCAACTCAAACTTGACATATGGATGCGTCAAAAGAATGCGCAGGTCATGTTCAAATTTGGTCATGGTTCAATGATTTTTGGCAGAGTTATGCCCCTTTCACTTTGAAAGTTATATGAAATTTTCAGTTTCCGTTTATTATCTCCCCAACAGTACAACACATTCAACTCAAATTTGACATATGGATATGTTTTTGGAATGCCCAGGCCAAGTTGGAATTTGGTCATGGTTCAATGATTTTTGGCAGAGTTATGCCCCTTTCACTTTGAAAATAATATGAAATTTACAGTTTCTGTTCATTATCTACCCAACAGTGTTACATATTCAACTTAAATTTGACATATGGATATGTCAAAGGAATGGGCAGGTCAAGTTGAAATTTGGTCATGGTTTGATGATTTTTTTTGCAGAGTTATGTCCCTTTCACTTTGAAAATAATATAGATACATCTTAGGAATAAGCAGTTTAAGTATGAATTTGGTTGTGGTTCAACTTATCTTTCCTGAATGTTGGAAAAATTTTGTACTTTCAGTTTCAGCACTCATACTTTTAGCCATTATTTTGGCTACAAATATGAAATATGTTATTTTTAAAAGGTTAAAACTGAATAATTTCAGTGTCTTGAACATTGTATGAAAATGGTTTGTGTTAACATTTTAAAGTTTTAAGGGCTTTGAACTTAAAATGAAAAAAATAATTAATGCACCATCTGAAATTTTGGCTGCATGCGGGGGCATCCGTGGCATGATGACACATTTCTAGTTTTTCAAGCTTTATTTCAATTGTGAAGGAAACTCTGTACTAATAATAAATACAATTCAATTTAAAAAATGTTAAATTTAGGAAATAGATATCAATTCTGAGTGCATTGTTGTAGAATAATGCATGGTTTGAGTTCAAATGCGTAGTAATATAATCACAAAGGTCGATAGGCCTGAGTGATTAATTACAAAGCATTTAAACAAAAAGCCTTGCATTATTATACCATAATGCATGAAAAATTAATATCTATTTCCATTCTAACATGTCAAGAAAAAATATATAGATGGACAATAATATTATGTTTGGTGGTTAAAATTGTTTTAGCCTCAGAGTTTCCAATAGTAACTGTTTGGCGCTTCTTTGTGATGTCATGTTAATAACACTTTAAACATCTTTACAGCGTTAATGACTGAATTAGATATTGCTGTTTGGATTTATTTTCTTAGCTAGACCATATTCTATCATTCTAGATAGTTTTCAGAACAAAATTCAACTAAAAGTTGTTTTAATTTATAACATTTTTCAAACAAATGGCGCCGTTAATGTGATGGATTGAAAATACTGTGGGAGGAACTAAGAACAGCAAGCGCATTGTTGTAGAATAATGCACACTTTGGATCTTCTTTGTTTATTTAGAAGATATCCCATTAGTGTTAGAATGTAATGTAACCCTGAACTTGTGGTGATACTTGTTTTTAAATAACATGGCACCGAGATATATGACAGAATTGATGACTTTATCAAACAACATAATAATATACAATTTATGATCAAGCTCACAAAAAATATTGACAAGACAAAAAGCAAATTATAAAGACGCATTTTCTTATTGTTCATACTGATGAATGAATGAATGAATGATGATGATGATCCCATTTTTCGTATTTATCCATCCTATTGTTAGAAGATTGTATTGAAAATGTACATTTGTGTATAGATTTTCAAGAAAGGCAACTGATTTAAGTTATTCAGTCTTTGATGGGTACCATTAGCTTAGTTTTCAGTTGGTAAAAATAACAATATTTTTGTTTGAGATTTAGATTTGTGTTTGTTTTACCATGTTTCTTGTTTATTTTACAGGCAATATTTTTTGGTGGTTTAGAACCTTGTTTACGTCATGAAGTATGGCCGTTCTTACTGCACTATTATCCTTTTGATTCAACATTTGAAGAGAGAGAACAAATACGTAATGACAAATACATCGAGTACCAAAATATTAGAAAGAAAAGGTAACATTCCCTGTTTCATTTGTTATTTATTCACTGGGATTTTTTTTTCTCTTTTCTCAAAATAAGTGAAGAAAGAGTATCTATCCCTGTAGTTAGTCTTTCATTGCTAAATTTATTAAAATTGACTCGCCCTCTTTTAAATTTGGACTTATCCATTGTTTTCAAGAGGGTTTTCATATAATAAAAGCTAAAATTGTGGAGTCAACAAAAGGGTGTGGCCAGAAGACATGACAGTGCAGACTGGTCTTGTTTTAGGTCATAGATGTGCTTTCACAGTTGCTGTCAGTGTAGTAAAGTTCTGTAATATGGGCTAATATATTGCTTTCAACAATTCAACCACTATTATGTGAGGTAATTTTCTGAAAACCATAAATTATAAAGAGTAATAGGTAATTGATTTACTATCAGTGTCTTTTCTTAGTTAAAATTTGCTGCCTACAGGAACATCAGCTGTCTGCATCATTTATGTCTGAAGGTTGCCATATCTTTGAAAACATTGCTTTGACTTAAAGAAGAAAATATAGAATATCTTTCATTTTGGGAAAGAAACATGTCTTAGAAACTATGAAGAAAAAAGTGTTTCTGTTAAGTTTATGTGAGACAGGTATAGATTCCATCTTTTATGTCCGGCTTTCCGGTTAGCTTAATACAGGTAGAGTGTTGGACTGTGAATCGGGTAACCCGGGTACGATTTCTGGACCTTGCAAGTCACTTTGTTGTGATTGATCATGAAATCCTTTCTATGGCCATTCGCATTATACCTCTGCTCTGGTATGTACAGAAGTTATCAGTTCCTTGTGAAAGTGATATCAACTAGTACTTGTAAACTGCTTAACAGCATACTGGGGAACGATGCGGTGGTGATCTGGTAAATTGACTAAATTCAATGTGGCTTACTGCCATGATACGGAGAGAAAACTACCAAAAACACCACCCCAGCTTCTAAAAAATGTATAATTTTATAAAAGATGTACAGATATTTCAAACTTTAAGAAATTTGTTTGCATTACTGTTACAAATTGAAAATAGAAATTTAATAAATGCTAATATATAAAATGGAATTGCTATTATGAGCATTTATATACATTTATCAACATTTTGATGATTAGGGAGTCAATGTCAGAGGAGGAGCAGGAATTGTTCTGGAGAAATGTTCAATGTACAGTAGAGAAAGATGTCGTCAGAACAGATAGAAGTCATCCTTATTTCAAGGGAGAGAATAATCCAAACATTGAAGTGCTCAAGTAAGCCACATATTTCCTTACAGGTGCATGAGACAAGGTTGTTTTTAGCTCGACTTTTCTATGAAAAGGGGAGCTATCCTACTCGCCCCGGCGTCGGCGTCGGCGTTGGCGTCGGCGTTGGCGTCACACCTTGGTTAAGTTTTTCGTACCACCCCACTTTATTTCAGAAGTATTACAAGTATGGCTTTGAAACTTACCATACTTGTTCACCATCATAACCTCCATCTACAGACAAGAGTACATAACTCTGTCAAGGTTTTTGACAGAATTATGGCCCTTTTTAGCTCGACTTTTCTATGAAAAGGGGAGCTATCCTACTCGCCCCGGCGTCGGCGTCGGCGTCACACCTTGGTTAAGTTTTTCGTACCACCCCACTTTATTTCAGAAGTATTACAAGTATGGCTTTGAAACTTACCATACTTGTTCACCATCATAACCTCCATCTACAGACAAGAGTACATAACTCTGTCAAGGTTTTTGACAGAATTATGGCCCTTTTTTGACTTAGAAAGTGTATTGAGCTTGGTTAAGTTTTTTGTACCACCTCACTTTATTTCAAAACCATTGGAGGTATTGCTTTGAAACTGACCATACTTGTTTACCATCACGACCTTCATCAACAGACAAGAGGACATAACTCTGTCAAGGTTTTTTGACAGAATTATGCCCCTTTTTGACTTAGAAAATACATTGAATATGGGTAAAATCCACTTATTGCCTTAACCCTTTGAGATATTGCTTTGAAACTTTTAATGCTATTTCACATCATTACCCCCATCTGTACGCAAGAGAAGGTAACTCTGTCAAGGATTTGTTTTAAAAATTAAGGCCTTTTATCGACTTAGAATCTTGGTTAAGTTTTTAGTACCAGTCCACTTTTTGACTGAACTGTTTGAGATATTAATTTGAAAGTTGGAATACTTGTTTACAATCATGATTCCCAAACATGTCCAGGAGAAGGTAATTCTGTCAAAGATTTTATTTGAATTATGGCCCTTAACTGTCAATGTTTTGTATTATAGGCAAGCACTAAAAAACTTAAAAAATCTAAAAAAATTCATTCCTATCCACTTGTTCACTTTACCATAAATTATGTCATAATAAAATAATTCTTCACTAAATATCTTAATGCTCATGGCCATTGTTCACTTTAAAAATACAGAGATTCTTGTATTGCCTTTTACTGCAAAAACTTTTTTTATTGGCAAGCAATAAAAAAGTCGAGCGCGCTGTCTTACGGACAGCTCTTGTTTGACTTAGAAAGTGTATTGAGCTTGGTTAAGTTTTTTGTACCACCTCACTTTATTTCAAAACCATTGGAGGTATTGCTTTGAAACTGACCATACTTGTTTACCATCACGACCTTCATCAACAGACAAGAGGACATAACTCTGTCAAGGTTTTTGACAGAATTATGCCCCTTTTTGACTTAGAAAATACATTGAATATGGGTAAAATCCACTTATTGCCTTAACCCTTTGAGATATTGCTTTGAAACTTTTAATGCTATTTCACATCATTACCCCCATCTGAACGCAAGAGAAGGTAACTCTGTCAAGGATTTGTTTTAAAAATTAAGGCCTTTTATCGACTTAGAATCTTGGTTAAGTTTTTAGTACCAGTCCACTTTTTGACTGAACTGTTTGAGATATTAATTTGAAAGTTGGAATACTTGTTTACAATCATGATTCCCAAACATGTCCAGGAGAAGGTAATTCTGTCAAAGATTTTATTTGAATTATGGCCCTTAACTGTCAATGTTTTGTATTATAGGCAAGCACTAAAAAACTTAAAAAATCTAAAAAAATTCATTCCTATCCACTGAACCTGCAGTGTTCAAGGGTATCACACAATTCAGTAAAATAATTCTTCACTAAATATCTTAATGCTCATGGCCATTGTTCACTTTAAAAATACAGAGATTCTTGTATTGCCTTTTACTGCAAAAACTTTTTTTATTGGCAAGCAATAAAAAAGTCGAGCGCGCTGTCTTACGGACAGCTCTTGTTTTTGTTGTTGTTGTTTTCAAAGTTGACAGAATTTATTAATTTCAAGTAATGTTTTGTAACTAATGATCTCTCTAGTTGGTAAACAAATTGTTTAGAAACATTGACTAAGCATTTTATGACACCATCAAAAGCTGTCTCATGATAAATTGTGATATTTAAGTAAATTGTACTTATTTATTTATCTTTTAGTTATTGCTATGTTAATTTAAGAAAATTATAAATTGCTATACCTTCCCTTCTGCCATTAATTTTTGGTGTAGATTTTGGAATAATAGAGGAGAGTTTCAATTGTTGTCATATATCAGATTATCTGGTTAGCTTATATTATTTCCTATACATAAGATTTTCAGTCTTCTAACATCAGCAGTACACAATTCTTTATTTACCTTGACAGAATGTATAAAATATACAATATAATTATACATGTATATATAAAGAGCTATCCTACTTGTGGGGTGACTTTTTCACAGCTTATTAAGTTTTTTGCACTACCCACATTTTCAAGAAACTTACAGCCTGTGGGTATTAGATTGAAACTTATCACACAAATTGCTGACCATTACCTGCTTTTGTGAGCATAGATATGCCCCAATGATTACAGAATTTTTCATTATATTCTTTTACACTATTAAAACTTTTTCACTGAACCTTTTGAGGAACTGGTTTCAAACTTTGTTTAGAACCACCACCTGCACATGGAGGTAAAAGTAAATGCACACTTTTTGTAGATTTTAACAAAGTTATTTCATTTGGTTTGGCTTAAAATTTTATCGTTTTCCACTTTCACTAATACTTTAAAATTTATTACCTTGACACTCATTTCTAGGCAAGATAACATAGCTATGTCATGAATTTAGACAAAATTGTCTTATTTCTTCCAGCATAACTAGGCAAGTTATTTACATGTACATAATGTAAATAAGATAGTTGAAACAAATACTGGGAATAGTCCAGAGCACCTTCTTACTAGCATGTAATGTAATTGTAAGTTGTCCTAGATTTTTATCTTATGTATAAAATTTCAGGTATATTTTACTGAATTATGCTGTAGAAAATCCGACGTTTGGATATACTCAGGGTATGTCTGACTTGCTAGCACCGGTTCTAGCTGAGATACAGAAAGAGGTGGATGCATACTGGTGTTTTACTGGCCTCATGCAGAAAACTATCTTTGTTAGCTCACCTAAAGACTGTGACATGGATAAACAACTGGTTTGTAAATTAGTGGTTTTATATAGTATCTTTATTATGTATTTATAAATTTGGTGAAATATGGCTATAGATATATAAATTGTTTATTATAGTGACATGTGTTATACATACAAAAAGAACATATTTTCAAAATGAAATAAATCAACACCCAGCTGCATGGGCCTATAAGTCACCTTAAATAATAGACTTAATTAAGCACATTTGATCAAGTGTTACTAGATATAATGTCAGCTGAACATGTAACGTATATGATGACAAATATAAAGAATTATATATATAACATATACATGTTTGTTAATAATTAAAAAGAATGCCTGAAATTTATAAAATGTAAAAAAATGTGTTTCATTTCAATTTCATTACTATTACACTGTGTGCATATTCTATCATGTAATGGTTCATTTATATACCTCCCGATTTCCCCCAAAAAATGCTTAAGTAAACTTCTACCGTACTTGTTAGTGGAATAATGAGATACAACTTGAAAAATAGATAATTGTAATTTTGTTTGTGTTAACAGTTTAAGCAGTTTTAGTCTGAAAAAGTTGTTGGTTTTTTTTTTCAAATATGATATAAGTGTAGTGTATGTGTTACATTTACAGCTGTATTTAAGAGAGCTGTTACGTTTAATGCAGCCTGTGTTCTATGAACATTTAGTACATCTTGGCGATGATGCTATGGAGCTTCTTTTTACTCACAGGTAATATAATTATTACATAATATATTTATTATAACAATTATGTCATCTAAAACATTAAATAAAAAAGCTGTATTATAATACTTAAGTATTCAGTATGGTTCAGCATAGAAAATGTATAATAAGTGTAACTAAGGTATATAGTAGGATTTATCACGTTTGAGTACTGTTGCAGTAAACTACAAGACTTTTAAAATAGGTCATATCAATAAATACTATGATATATATATTATTTCAATTCTAACTCTTGTACATAGCCAGTTTTAGCTTGAATGAGGTACAGCCTTTATTAAGTAGAGAATATCATGACATTTACTAGGTGCGTGTTAGTTTTAAAATATTACTTTATTTTGTTCCAAATTTATCTACTTTAGACAACCATGTTAGAATAATAACTGTTGACTTTATCAGTATTTGATAATGTAATATTATTTTTTCCGGGTTTTAGATGGATCTTACTGTGTTTCAAGCGAGAGTTTAATGAGAAAGCTGCTCTACGTATCTGGGAGGCTTGCTGGTCACATTATCAGACAGATTATTTTCACTTGTTTATCTGTGTATCTATTGTGAGTATATACGGAGAGGATGTGGTAGAACAGTGTCTACCGGCAGATGAAATTCTGCTACACTTCAGTAGTCTTGCATGTCATATGAGTGGAGAACTTGTACTTAGGAAGGTATGTTCAATATTCTATTCTATGCATGTATTTTGCTCACCAGAAACAAAGCTTGAAAACAGTGGTCTACTGTGATGCTACTAGTCATATTTTTGTGACCCTTTGTTTTTTGTGTACATTATATAAATTGGCCACTTTAAGGTGTCTACAGGTCATAAAATAGAAAAACCTGTTTAGGAACCAATTGAGGGATTGGTCATCATTATCATCATCAAACTTTATCTGATCATTCTGTGGTGGTTATTTACTAAGTCTGCTGAAATTATTTGGTAGCTTTCCTTTAGGAAGTCATCAGAGATAAAAATGAAAAAAAAAACAAACAAAAAAACAACTAAAAAAGGTGGCATATTACCAACTTCGGTTTGAAGCATCTTAAAATTTAAGTAAGCCCTTTCCTAGGGATCACCAGAGCTAAAAATAATAAAAACTGTTTATATTTTTATTAATATGTTCCTTTTTTTCCGAATAAATAGATGGAATATTCTATATAAAATAAATCAAAATCATATATAAAAATCAATATTAAAGTTTTTATTATTTTGCAACTCATATTTATACATGAGGTGTAAGGCCATCATGTATCATGACCATCTTGTTATACAGCTCACATTTTCCGTGGTAACAATTAAATTGCACTATAATTATTTGTGTTTGAAATTTAATCAGTTTGACAAAACAAGTTTTAGTATGCTATTATGTTATACAGTTAAGGTAGTATTAACAAACAGCGGTCATATTTCAGGCACGAGGATTGTTACACGAGTATAGACGTCTGCCTGTTATACCATGTACACTTCACGGTCTCTGTTCACTGTGTGGTCAAGGCATGTGGGACTCGGGACATGTACCTACTGTAGAATGTGCCGGCAACCATCTGAACGCTGTGTGCCCATACCTTAGTCCCGTCAACTCACCAGGATCCGAATGAAGACAATACACTATCCACTAAAAATTTTAAAAATAGGCAATTTTGTGAACATGTTTTAAGCCATAAATACTGAATGTAAACATCAAGTTTTTCCTGTAATTATTTCAGAATAACAAGGGATTGATTTGACCGAATGAACTGGCATTTTTGGCCATGTAATTTTATCAGTATTTATTTGTATATTGATGTTTATTATGTTTACATTTTGTTCATGTTACATGAATCATTGGTTTATTTCATATAACATGTAAGATAAGAGTGATTATTCTAAAGCCCATTTCACTATCCAATCTATTTATAGATTTATAGAAAAGATGCTGTATCCAAATTAATTTGATAAGAACATTTTGTAGATTGCTAAGCATGTCCTTAGATCTTTTGTTTTAATTAATTGCTTATTTTGCTAAGTCTATTTTTACATATGTGACAAGGATGTTGTTTATTTAAATGATCTCAGATAAAGCATTCCGGTTTACCAGTACAGTTGTTATATATAAACATGATATTACAGAACGGACATACAAGTAAAATTGTCTGATTCCTTTATAAATGTTATATTACTGTTACAGCTGTTAGGGGTATCCGTGTTTCCTTATAAAGGATTTAGTAATATATATTTGTCTGAGGTATATGCTTCCTTTTAAAGGCTTTACCATACAGCTCTCACATGTTTTCTGGTGTTTTAGTTCACCGGAGAACAAAATGCTCCCAGGTGAGATTTATTGATGGGTTGATGTCCATCGTTATCTGTTGTTTTCACCAATTTAAAAAGACAAGTCTTGGTCTGCTGCATAAGTAGGTCACCTTAGCTGAAAATATATTTCAAAAATTAAATTTTATCAAACATCCTCTAGAAAGTACAAGGTTTAGAGGTTAGTCATTTAGTTTGGAGCATTACATAACAGTCAACTACAGAGATTGTGCAGGGGATCACTGACTTTACAAAGATTTATATACATGTAGAAAAATGTATTTTATTCACTTGGCTACATGGCCCAGAGCTGGATTATTAAACATGTAGCACTGCCTTGTGGTCATATACAAAGTAATGTTGTGTCACATGAATAAAAAATAACATTGCTTTTTGGAACTTTTTATTTCTCTTTCCATTATTTTGCTCACTTTGACAATTAAATGAAAGATTTTGGGCTGAATATTTTTTTGTAATCTAAAATTTGCATTATTGTTATTTTTTTTTTTTTTTTTTTTTCAACTTGTGTCAAAATTCATATCTGTTTTACATGCTAAAAATCAAAAACTTGGAAACCGATTCATCATTTAATATTCTTATATGTTGAAACAAGATACTGCAGCCCTTAGGTTTATAAATGCCATACCTATATTTTTTTAGATAAAACTCTAGAAAAACTATATAAATATTAATATTTGTTGTGTCAAAGATTTATATAAATGTCTATTGTCTGAAAATCATTTTAATGTATGGAATTTTTAATTTCCAAGGACTATCACTACAGAAACAAAATGCATTTTCACAGATCTGTAATCAACTTTATAAATACTTTTTCAATAATTGAACATTAGATCTCGAAATATTACCTATTTGTTTAAAATCAGTTTTATTACCTGATAATTTTTTTTTAGTTTTTCCTGTAAAATGTATTATCATAAACATAGTTACTCCTCAACCTTTGATCATTATTTACATGATTGTGATGTAGATTTAATACATAAGTTTAAAAAAGCACACAATATTTTTAAAGTTTATTATTGAAAGTAAATTTCAACTTCTCTGTATAAACTTTTTTATCCTTTATCTAATTAATAATAACACTGATTGTTTTACTACATTGGAAAGTTTAGAAACTTATGAGTTAACATAGTGATGTATACCATATACAGCACCTGGCTTTAGTTAAAAATATAATTGTCATAAAATTAGATTAAAAGTTTTAAAGCTTTTGATGTAAGTTCAAGTCATGTCAGTTAAAAAACAGTTTATTTAATGTTGAAATAGTTCATATATAAGCATCTGTTTAATGAAAGATATTGTAATATCATCATCAATATGTGATTATATACTCATATTAAATCTATGACATGCTCAAACTACTGTACAACACTCACTCAACCATTGATAAATGAACTATACTCAACAGTCTCACCCCTCTCAGATGTATTTATTTTAATCAACAATGTGAGTCAACTCAGATACAATAGTGTTATACAACACATGAGACTCAACTCAGATGCATTTATTTTACTTGACAGATGTGTTTCACTTAAAAAAATTTCGTTTTAAACCAAAACTTCAGTAGTTGATATACTGTATTTTTAAAAATGTCTAATTAGACGCTCTTACTGAATCTCAGAACAATGGTCTCTAATAAACACCAAATTCTTCACAGTTGCCATATCTTGGCAGTTTTTTTCCCCCTTGTTTTTTTTTTTTTAAATAAAATATTTGTCTAAGGCAGTTAAGTGTTTTAATCCCAAAAACACTTTTACATATTTTTTTTTTGCCCTGAATCATTATTGGTGCTGTAGTAAATAATAAAAACTAAACAACTAGTGAGTTACTATCACAGGACACTGTGCAAGTTTCAACATCTAATTTATAATAATAATACTTATTAAGATTGTTTGGACCCTTTTGAAATATAAACTGCATTTTATTTTAAAGGTTTTTAGAGCTGCATTTGTATCTATTTATTGTCTTGCATAAATGGCCTTTCTGTGACCTTTAAACCCATGAACATGAAATTTGGCATGGGGGGTAAATGTGTCGCCGTACCAAAACGTCATTTTAGCGCATTTTTTTAATAAATAAATTGCCCGTAAAATTTAAAAAATTTAAAAATTTTCAAGGCCATATGCGCTTAGGGAATATCGGCCCTTTTGTCCTACAGACGTCTTTTTTCTTTTTTTTTTAAAATAAAATTTTCTTTAAGTTTTTTTTTCCCAAAAAACAACTTTTAAATTTTTTTTAAAGATAATCATTAAAATTTTGGTTTTGAAAAAAAAAAAAAAAACTAAAAAAAAAAAAAACCCAAAAATGAGTTATATCAAAAACACTTTTTGAAAGTTCAAATCATTTATAAATTTAAATTTAATTGAGGTTGATTTTTGAAATTAAAATCTTTTTTAAAGGGAAAAAAAGCCCGATTTGTTTTTTTTATGCTTGATAAGGGGTTTCTTAGTTTTACCCATGCGAAAAATTTTTTCCGCGGGGGGGTTTTAGATTAATTGCACCCAAAAATCTTTTTGGAAAAAAAAAACGGCTAAAAAACAAAAAAAATCTTTTTAGAGGAAAATTTTCTTTAGGTTTGGGGGCATTTCGCCGTTTTGTTTTTAAAACCTTGTTCACACAAAATGGCAGGTGAGCTTTTGTGAATCGCTTTTCGTCCGGCGTCCGTCATTCCGTTAAACTATTTATTTAAATTTAAAAAATCTTCTCCTTCATAAACCACTAACCAATTTTTTCCAAACTTCAAAAGAATGTTTTCTTTGCCCCGCCCGGGGGTCATTGACCTTAAGTAAAACTTAAAACTCTCTATTCAAGAGCAGAGCTAAGAATTTAGCATTCATGCAGAACTACCAAGTTTGGTTGCCTGGCATAAATTGGCCCCGCCCGAATGTATATATAGCAAAAAATTAACTTCTTTTAAAAAAACCAAAAGCTAGAGCTTAGATATTTGGCATGAAAATTATCTTCTAGTGAGTGTCTACAAAATTTTGTTCAAATAAAAGCCCTGGGGTCAAAATTGGCCCCGCCCGGGGGGGTCATTGATTTTCCTTTTTGTGTATAGCAAAAACTTAAAATCTTCTTTGAAAGAACCCAAAGAGCTAGAGCTAAGATATTTAGCATGAAACATCTTCTAGTAAGTGTCTACAAAGTTGTTCAAATAAAGCCCAGGGTCAAAACTGGCCCCGCCCAAGGGGTGTCATAACTTTTAACTATATTATAGTAAAAACTTAAAAAATCTTCTTTTTAAAAAACCCAAATGAGCTTAGAGCTTAGATGTTTAGCATGAAATATCTTCTTATGGGTGGTCTACCAAGTTTGTTCAAATAAAAGCCCTTGGGTTAAAATTGGCCCTGCAGGGGGGGAAGGGGAAGGTCATTAATTTTCATTATATGTGTGTAATAAAACTTAACATCATGAAACATCTTCTAATGGGTGTCTTCCAAGTTTGTTCAAATAAAATCCCTGGGGTTTAAACTGGCCCCGCTCCGGGGGCCTATAATACAGGTGAGCGACCTCAGGGCCATCATGGCCCTCTTGTTTAAGTTGTAAGTTCATACACTACTGTAAGAAAATAGTTATGGATGAAATGACTTTAATTTCCGTGAACATATATCATATTGAGGTAAATCATTTTAGATATGAAATAATATGGCAGAATATGCAAGAAAAAATATCTGACATGTTTGCGGTTCGGATCGGAATATCGGTCGCTCGGGAACTCGCCCATGGGCTGTAACTCGGCAAGCCTCTTTACTGCCCAATGGGCTGGTCCCCTCGGGACGGATATTCCGGTCAGATATTAATATGTTACAGACGATTAACTTTTCAGATAACATGCTTTCCCAAAATTACTGAATAATTTGAGTAAACTTGAACATGTTCATTATTATATTAAACTGTCAGGGAAGTGCCCATTTATATTTTTGGAAGCAAATTGTATCTTTGTTTTATATTTTTCACAAATCCCCTTTAAATAAGCCAAATATTCGATCTAAAACTTAACTAAACTCTTAATTTCAAAAACTCTGTTAAAGAGGAAGGTAAATATTGTCAATTTTAGCAAATTTACCAACTTCATACTACTTTAATTGCTGATTTTTTTTGATTTTTTTTTTTTTGATGTTTTTTTTTTTGAATATTAAGAAAAAGGATATTGATTTTGTACTGGACTTAGAATCAGAATTATTCTTCAGAAAGTAAGTGATACTTAAGGTTTCTGTAAATCCTATATGATAAGCATTAGTTTACTTTTTACCATGTTGGGTTGATTTAATTGTATTATTATTTAAGATTATATATCTGAATGCTAGGTAGAACATAGAATTGTTAATTATGTAGTGAAATGAACTATTTACACCAATTCTTGTTAAATCATTAAAGTTTCGAAGGTTGTTTTTTTTAAAACTGTTGTTATTGCAATAGTCATACATTTATGTTTATCTTAAAAATGTTATATATTAATTTATTATACGACAAGTAAGAAACTGATAAATAAATCTCTAGTATAGATAAAAGATTACATTACAGGGTGTAGTGCAATATGTTTTTGAAGTGCTAAATTGTGTATATATAGTGTATGTATCAGTAAGAGATTTTTAGCTCGACTACTTGATAAGAATAAGTAGAGCTATTATAGTCACCCTAGCGTCGGCGTAACCACTTATGTTAAAGTTTTTGTAATACCTCAAATATTTTCAAAGTCCATTGACATATGGCTTTGAAACTTTGCACACTTGTTTACCATCATGACCCCAACCTGTAGACAGGAGAAGGTAACTGTGTCAAGCATTTTGACAGAATTATGCCCCTTTTTCGACTTAGAATTTATGTTTTAGTTTTTGTAATACCTCAAATATTTTCAAAGTCAATTGACATATGGCTTTAAAACTTTGCACACTTGTTCACTATCATGACCCAACCTGTAGAGAGAAGGAGGTAACTCTATCAAGCATTTCGACAGAATAATGCCCTTTTTCAACTTAAATTTACGTTAAAGTTTTTGTAATACCTCAATATTTTCAAAGTCCATCGACATATGGCTTTGAAACAAGTTGAAATTTTATACTCTTCTTTTAGAGCATAATAGGGCTCTCTCCAAGGCCTAAATGTAATATGGATTTAAAGAAAAAAATTGCCCTTTCTTACTTAGAAAATTTTACATTATCAAGGCTTTTTTACTATCATGAACTAAGAATAGTCAAGCGTTGCTGTCCTACCGACAGCTCTTGTTTCATGTTGTAGTTTGTTTATCTATATGTATATAAACATTCCATTATTTTACTTTCAATTTTTTTCTTCAGTTAAATCATTTTGTTAAATGTGTCAAGATAATCACAAATTTCATGTACTTCCAGTAATATTTGACAAATCATTTTTGATTTACACCAGGTGCTCAATATAAAACAAAACATGCTCTAAACACACATCAAAATAAATGACTAAATAAATGAATATAGATTGTTTTTCAGTCATCAAATAATTAGTTACGATCATTAAGATGGATGGGTTAAAAAAAGAAAAGGTAGTACAATTTATATAACAATACATGAACTATGTTAATATTAGTGGCCATAATCATTAATGACTTACTTATACTTACTGTGTATATCTAGGTCACTCTGTACTTACCGATACTTTAAACTGTTCACTGCTAACTTTTAGAATTTTGATATTTAATTCCCCCACATTTATAGTGGACAGTTTGACAGTCATTTAGCGTAGTAAGAGTTGAAAATAATGTGTCAGTACTATTTAGTATATAGGTACCGGTAATCCTTACACATGATATGAGCCGCGCCATGACAAAACCAACATAATGGGTTTGCGACCAGCATGGATCCAGACCAGCCTGCACATCCACGCAGTCTGATCAGGATCCATGCTGTTTGCTTACCAACCCTATTACAAGTAGAGAAACTGATAGCGAAAAGCATGGATCCTGATCAGACTGCACCAATGCGCAGGCTGGTCTGGATCTATGCTGGTCGCAAACGCACTATGTTGGTTTTGTCGTGACGCGGCTCAATTATGTTTGGCATTGTAAAAGGTGGTTATAGATTCTCATTTGTATATAATATTTACATATTAATTATTTACACATTCTTGTAAACTTTTGTCTTTCATTCTGTTTTGGTGATATTTTTGTTCTTTTGTTGATATTATTTCTATGACCAGTCATAATAATTTAGAAAGTTTATTTAGTTTTTGTTCATTATATGTAGTGTTGGTGTCAGAAGTGATATTACAGGAGAAAATATACATGTATATATAAAAGTTTTTGTTGTTCTGTTTTTAGCTCACCTGTCACAAAGTGACATGGTGAGCTTTTGTGATCGCTTTTCGTCCGGCATCCGTTCGGCATCCGTCCGTAATCTTGTACTTTAAACAACATCACCTCATAAACTGCTAAGCCAATTTCATCCGAACTTCACAGAAAAGTTCCTTTGGTAGTCAACTTTAAAAATTGTTCAAAGAATTAAATTCCATGCAGAACTCTGGTTGCCATGGCAACCACAAAGAAAAAACTTTAAAAAATCTTCTTTTAAAAAACCGAAAGAGCTTTTAGAGCCTTTTTAAATATTTGGCATAAACATCATTCTAGTCAGTTGTCTACCAAGTTTCTTCAATAAAAACCCCCTGGGGTCCGAAATGGCCTGCCCCCAGGGGGTCATTGATTATCCTTATTTTGTATATAGTGAAAAACTTTAAAAAATCTTCTTTTAAAAAAAAACCCAAATAGCTAGAGCTTAGCTATTAAGCATGGAACATTTCTAGTTGGGTGTCTACCAAGTTTGTTCAAATAAAAACCCTGGGGGTCAAAATTGGCCCCACCCCAGCGGGGTCATTGTTTTTCCCTTTATGTATATACAGTGTTTGACTATCTTCATTGCCTGCTTTGTCCGGGTGAATTCTTGGGAACTCTTTGTAGATCTCCTTCCGCTTGGCACTGAAAAAAAAACATTATGAAACATGCTCAGTCAATAAATGCATTAGCAGATAACAAGAGAATTAGTTAGCTCTATCAGGTTTTTACAAGTCAAAAAATATTGAAATTATATTAAGTATAATGATATATACATCTGATTTTTTAGCTCGACTATACGAAGTATATGGAGAGCTGTCCTACTCGCCCCAGCGTCCGCGTCCAGATTTTAGATTAAAGTTTTGGTGCAGTAAAATATTTTTCATTATAACTTTGTCATTTCTTAAGGTATCAACTTCAAACTTCAAATATATGTTCCTTATAATCAACCACATCTTATGTGACAAGTTTTCATAACTCTAGCACCAATATTTTCAGATTTATCTCCCCTTAACTTAGAATTTTCCTTAAAAAAATACATTTTTTTACTGTTACTTTCTTTATTTCTTAAGGGATCAACCTCATACTTCAAATGTATGTACCTTATCATCATCCCCATCTTAATGTGACAAGTTCAAACTCTAGCACCAATATTTTCAGATTTATCTCCCCTTGAACTTAGAATTTTCCTAAAAAAATGCTATTTCTTAAGCGGATCAACCTCATACTTTCAAATATATTTACGTTATCATCCTCCCCATCTTATGTGGCAGTTCATAACTCTGCAGCACCAATATTTTTCAGATTTATCCCCTTTGAACTTAGAATTTTCCATAAAAAATATTATTTTTTTTACTGTTTACTTATTTATTTCTAAAGGCGATCAACTCTTCATACTTCAAATTATATTTACGTTATCATCACTCCACATTTTATGTGACAAGGTTCATAACTCTAGCACCAATATTGCAAGAATTATCTCCCCATTAAACTTAGATTTTTTTACTAGAAAAATGTTTTTTTATTATAAACTTTTTTATTTTTAAAGGTATCTACCCCTCAAACTTCAAAATACGTAATTTCCTAATCAGTCAAATACATTTATGTGACAATGTTCATAACTCTTGAAGCAATATTTACAATTTATCTCTCTTTGAACTTAGGATTTTTCTTTAAGAAATATAATAACTTCTTTACTTTTTAAGGTATCTACTTCAAACTCAAATATATATTTCTTATCATTACACAAATGTTGTGTGATCAAGGTCCATTAACTCTAAGGCATGACTATTTCTAGAATTATTCCCCTTGATCTTGGAATTAATGTTAACAAATGTTATTTTTTTACTATAACTTAATACATAATTATACATAATTGATTTTTCTTTCATAGTTTTGTCCTCCTTACTGGGTCCAGTATTTTATTAGTCGAGCTTCGCTGTCTTCTGTGACAGCTCTTGTTAATTCTGTTTCTGAATAATACAAAATAATTAAATGTTCAATTTGAAATTTTTTGTGTTCCTTTTAAAATGACTTTAATGATGTAACTAACCTATGGTGAAAGTGGAAGATGTCTATAAGTATCTCTTCTACAGCTACTGGAAGAGTCTTTGCGGCTGCCTAGACACACAGGTTAGCGAGATGGCAAACACAGCCCACATTAATGATGTCAGGATTCTTCTCACAGATTTTGGTCAGAAGACTTTTGTTGTTCCCAATCATCACATTACAGTTGTCACTACCAAACCCAACGCAGTAAGACCAAGGAATACCTCTGTCTCTGTAAAACAAATATAATATTGATATGTCATAATAAGTTGCATTACATGATGTAAGTAGCATCAAGGCTTTGTGCTTTTATAGCATGTGCCTTTAAAAAGTAAAGACCATAACATCAATCATTTAAAATCGATATCATAGGTAATTAGCTTAATTTAACTTAATTTACACTTTCATCAATCATGAGTCTAGACGACTGGCTCTCGTGTCCCTCAGATCTTACGCAAAGCTCAATATATAGGCTTGTATCTTATGTTCATGTTTAAAACAATTAAAATAACTTTTAAAATTAAACAGAAAAAAAGCTTAAAAACTTACCTAAATACTGTGTCAATAGCATTGAATAGGTTCTCTGCTGTACCAATGTTGCATACAGGCATGGCAAGGAATTTAGTTGTAACACACTGAATTTGTGGGTCAAATATTTTCAGAAGAATTGCTTGTTGTCTCCCTGGTCATTGCTTTCATCTACCATTATTGAAAATTTCCCATTTTTACATAAATGGCTAACATGATCATCTAGTTCTGGGCCCATAACCCTATTTACTATATTAGTACATTTCGTCCTCTTGGAAGCATATAATCTTAGCTATATCAGAATCTGGAAACATTTTTTTACTCAAGTCACTGAAATGATCACACACTGAAAATGGTAAGTTGTGTTCAACCACAAACTTAGCAAACATCAACTCGGCTCTACTGACGGCATCCCGAGGTTGAGATACTTTAAACATGCAATTCACTTTCTTATTAAAAACAGTCAACCAATGTTCATTTTGTGTTTTTCTGTATTGGCATGTGTTAATATGTCCGTCCTCCCAGTGTGTCCCACATTTATGTCTAATTGGCAGGAACTACAATATGCATGGTGAACATAGGCACTTGGTTTCGGGATAAAAAAAAAACACCCTTTAAGAGGTTTGTAGAACTCAAATATAATTGACTGTACAGTAACAATTTTTTTAACGTAGATGTCTCTTTTCTAAAACTGTTATTTTTCCGATGTTACTTTACTTTTGGCAGCATCTTTAAGCATTTGATGCTGCCATAAGTTTTATTCCTATTATTATACAGACATATGCATCACTATATTTCTGTGTCTTTTGCCTCAGAAACTAGTAAAAAAGTAATTTAAATTTGTTTTTAAGGGAAGTGTTTTTTTTTACAAAGGCTTGCATCAAAAGAAGGAAAAATTAAACTAGTGCACAAATATTTCCTAAACTAAACATTATTAGAGAGTCAAAATAGAAATAACTGATAAAAATATGCATCAATTTGTTACAATTATGGATCTCTTGAATTGTGCAAAGTTTAAGAAAATAATTTTATTGTTTGCTCCAGTTCTTGCCTTTGAAAAAATGCTATATTCGCAAAGAATACATAGAGCTACTCGAGGTCTTTTTATTGAAAATACTCTGAGCTGCTCTATGAAATGTTTTAAATTTTCATCATAAAAAAGTAATTGTTTATTTCATTTTGTACGTAGATCTATATAATCGTTTTTACATGATTTTCTTAGTAAATAATGTAAAATTAATTTAAGGTAATAAAAAATGACAAAAAAAAAAATCTGATCCCGCTGAGGATTGAACTCAGGACCTTCCGCGTGTTAAGCGGATGTGATAACCACTACACCACGAGATCAGTTGGAAAAGGGGGAGGTAAAAATAATTTATAAAGAAAGATAACAGAAACCGGAAACAACGTGTTTAAAAAACGAAACCGGAAACACCAATTGATTAAAGATTTTAACAAGTGGATCATCTTGTTTGTAAATTACAAAAAGGTATTTGTTACGTTTTGAGTTTTAGTAGTTCCATTTAGAATGTAGTGTAGTAGACTGTTTTTTTCCCCTACCTTTGCTGTACATTATTTATTATAGTGTACAATTTATACTGACATGACAGTGATTTTGGCCGTCGTATACTGGTGCCTCTTATTTCTGTGGTACTTAAGGTGATTCTGCTTTGTCAGCCATGTTTGTTTTCACAAAGTCTGTCCAAAGTGAAAGTAGGCCAAAATTCATATAACAACAAAGCTGACATTGTTATATGATGAGCCATTTGCAAGTACACTTCCAGTTCTACATTTTAAAGACTATCTTAAACAAAAATAAAAATGATAACAATAAGAAAATTTACCTTGAATGTGCTACATTTCTGAAGACCAAAAACATTCTGTTGGAAAGTTTTATGCACATTTCATGAATGGCAAAATCCTTTTTAAAAGTCTGTTTTAAGTGCCTACAAAAGCTATTTTTTTGCAGAAAATACAAAAAAACTTAAAAAAACATAAATCTTAGGAAAGTAGTTTATCTGACCTTGAAAAAACATGGCCACCATGACATGTGTAAAAAAGTAGTACCATGAAAATAAACATCATTTACCTATTTCTTGTGTACATGACAAACAGAGACACTTCACTGTTACACATAAAAAAAGTTAGATTTTAAAGTTTGATTGTGTTTTCATTTTAATTGTAGTTCATAAGGCTATAAAAGATGATTGTTTTCTTGCACTACTTTTTTACAAAAAATAATGGAGGGACGGTATACTTTGCAGACGACTTTGCAGACAAGTTAAACATAGAGGGATTTTGCAGACAAGTTAAATAAAGAAGGAATTTAGATTTTGCAGACAATATAGATTATATAGGGGGTATTTAATCCCTTGTCAAAAGGTGTGAATGGGCAATTATATTGATTTAATACCATCTAGAAAGATCTATAATTATTTGCAAAACGTTATTTATTATTTGAAAAATAGTTTTAATGATGATTTTTTTTAAGAATAATTTATGCTTTTATAAAAAAATATAAGAATATAATTTAAAAAAAGCACTAAGTAATTGCATGAGACAGAATATAATTATTATAACAAACAAACAATATTAAATAACTTTTTTTAAGTTAATACATAAAGTATAGACAGAATAGAGGTTGAATTTAGCAGACAAGTTAAACTAAGAAGGATTTTGCAGACAAGTTAAAATAAGAAGGATTTTACAGACAAGTTAGATATAGAACAGAATATAAAATGTAAGGGGAATGTTAGAAAAATCAGTTTTTCGCAGCCAGAAATAATGTTGAATTTTGCAGACAAGTTAAAATAAGAAGGACTTTGCAGACAAGTTAGATATAGAACAGAATATAAAATGAAAGGGAATTATTTGAAAAATCAGTATTTCGCAGACAGAAATAATGTTGAATTTTGCAGACAAGTTAAAATAAGAAGGATTTTGCAGACAAGTTAGATATAGAACAAATTATAAAATGATGGGGGGATATTAGAAAAATCTGTATTTTGCAGAAAGAATTTATGTTGAATTTTGCAGACAAGTTAAAATAAGAAGGATTTTGCAGACAAGTTAGATATAGAACAGAATATAAAATGAAAGGGGAAACATAAAGAAAATCAGTATTTCGTAGACAGAAATATTCTTGAATTTGACAGACAAGTTAAAGGAAGAAGGCTTTTGCAGACAAGTTAGATATAGAACAAAATATAAAATGAAAGGTGAACATAAGGAAAATCTGTATTTCGAAGACAGAATTAATGTTGAATTTTGCAGACAAATTAGAATAAGAAGGATTATGCAGACAAGTTAGATATAGAACAGAATAAAAAATAATAGGGGAATATTAGAAAAATCTGTATTTTGCAGACAGATTATTAATGTAAATTTTGTAGACAAGTTAAAATAAGAAGGATTGTGCAGACAAGTTAGATATAGAACAGAATATAAAATGTAAGGGGAATGTTAGAAAAATCTGTATTTTGCAGACAGAATTAATGTTGAATTTTGCAGACAAGTTAAAATAAGAAGGATTTTGCAGACAAGTTAGATATAGAACAGAATATAAAATGAAAGGGGAAAATAAGAAAAATCAGTATTTCGCAGACAGAAATAATGTTGAATTTTGCAGACAAGTTAGAATAAGAAGGATTTTGCAGACAAGTTAGATTTAGAACAAAATATAAAATGAAAGGGAATTATTTGAAAAATCAGTATTTCGCAGACAGAATTAATGTTGAATTTTGCAGACAAGTTAAAATAAGAAGGATTTTGCAGACAAGTTAGATATAGAACAGAATATAAAATGAAAGGGGAAAATAAGAAAAATCAGTATTTCGCAGACAGAAATAATGTTGAATTTTGCAGACAAGTTAAAATAAGAAGGATTTTGCAGACAAGTTAGATTTAGAACAAAATATAAAATGAAAGGGAATTATTTGAAAAATCAGTATTTCGCAGACAGAAATAATGTTGAATTTTGCAGACAAGTTAAAATAAGAAGGATTTTGCAGACAAGTTAGATATAGAACAGAATATAAAATGAAAGGGAATTATTTGAAAAATCAGTATTTCGCAGACAGAAATAATGTTGAATTTTGCAGACAAGTTAAAATAAGAAGGATTATGCAGACAAGTTAGATTAAGAACAAAATATAACATGACAGGGGAATATTAGGAAAATCTGTATTTTCAAGACAGAATTAATGTTGAATGTTGCAGACAAGTTAAAATAAGAAGGAATTTGCAGACAATTTAGATATAAAACAGAATATTAAATGATGGGGGAATATTAGAAAAATCAGTATTTTGCAGACAGAAATAATGTTGAATGTTGCAGACAAGTTAAAATAAGAAGGATTTTGCAGACAAGTTAGATTTAGAACAAAATATAAAATGATGGGGGAATATTAGAAAAATCTGTTTTTCGCAGACAGAATTAATGTTGAATTTTGCAGACAAGTTAAAATAAGAAGGAATTTGCAGATAATTTAGATATAAAACAGAAAAATCTGTATTTTGCAGACAGAATTAATGTTGAATTTATTATTATTCAATAATTATTTTCTTTACTTTAAATTAATTGTTGGTTCTGTATATCTACTATTAATATTCTTTATCCATTTATAGCCTTTTCAGTTCTTTGTATTTATTTATTTATTTATTTAAGTCTCATTCATGTACATACACAAATAAAATTCATAAGCAAACATAAAACACAAAAAAGTACATGACCATTCAATCATTGAATTATAAGAGACTAGTATGACCTTTTGTCCTGTGTATTGTTAATGACATTCAATGATTAAAAGGTGCGAACCAATTAGTAATAAATTAGCAATAAATGATCTGTACCAGTGTTTATTGTTATTTCAAAGTGTCAATACATGTACATGTTGTATAATCAATTTGAAAAACTATTGCTAATAAATAAAGTTAAGATTGAAAAAAAAGCTTTGAAAAAATTAAAGTAAAGAAAATAATTTCATTGATTAATAATAAATTCAACATTTTTTTTCTGTCTGCAAAATACAGATTTTTCTAATATTCCCCCATCATTTTATATTCTGTTCTATATCTAACTTGTGTGCAAAATCCTTCTTATTTTAACTTGTCTGCAAAATTCAACCTTAATTCTGTCTGCAAAATACAGATTTTACCTTATAATTCCCTGTCATTTCATATTTTTGTTCTATATCTAACTTGTCTGCATAACCCTTCTTATTTTAACTTGTCTGCAAAATTCAACCTGAATTCTGTCTGCAAAATACAGATTTTACATTATAATCCCCTATCATTTTATATTTTGTTCTATATCTAACTTGTCTGCAAAATTCAACTTTAATTGTGTCTGCAAAATACAGATTTTACCTTATAATCCCCTATCATTTCATATTTTGTTCTATATCTAACTTGTCTGCAAAATCCTTCTTATTTTAACTTGTCTGCAAAATTCAACCTTAATTCTGTCTGCAAAATACAGATTTTACCTTATAATCCCCTATCATTTTATATTTTGTTCTATATCAAACTTGTCTGCAAAATTCAACATTAATTGTGTCTGCAAAATACAGATTTTTCCAATAGTCACCTCAAATTTCATATTTTGTTCTTAATTTAACTTGTCTGCAAAATCCTTCTTATTTTAACTTGTCTGCAAAATTCAACATTAATTCTGTCTGCAAAATACAGATTTTACCTTATAATCCCCTATCATTTCATATTTTGTTCTCTATCTAACTTGTCTGCAAAATCCTTCTTATTTTAACTTGTCTGCAAAATTCAACCTTAATTCTGTCTGCAAAATACAGATTTTACCTTATAATCCTCTATCATTTTATATTTTGTTCTATATCTAACTTGTCTGCAAAATTCAACATTGTGTCTGCAAAATACAGATTTTACCTTATAATCCCCTATCATTTCATATTTTGTTCTATATCTAACTTGTCTGCAAAATCCTTCTTATTTTAACTTGTCTGCAAAATTCAACCTTAATTCTGTCTGCAAAATACAGATTTTAACTTATAATCCCCTATCATTTTATATTTTGTTCTATATCTAACTTGTCTGCAAAATTCAACATTAATTGTGTCTGCAAAATACAGATTTTTCCAAATAGTCACCTCAAATTTCATATTTTGTTCTATATCTAACTTGTCTGCAAAATCCTTCTTATTTTAACTTGTCTGCAAAAATCAACCTTAATTCTGTCTGCAAAATACAGATTTTACCTTATAATCCTCTATCATTTTATATTTTGTTCTATATCTAACTTGTCTGCAAAATTCAACATTAATTGTGTCTGCAAAATACAGATTTTACCTTATAATCCCCTATCATTTCATATTTTGTTCTATATCTAACTTGTCTGCAAAATCCTTCTTATTTTAACTTGTCTGCAAAAATCAACCTTAATTCTGTCTGCAAAATACAGATTTTACCTTATAATCCCCTATCATTTTATATTTTGTTCTATATCTAACTTGTCTGCAAAATTCAACATTAATTCTGTCTGCAAAATACAGATTTTTCTAATAGTCACCTCAAATTTCATATTTTGTTCTATATCTAACTTGTCTGCAAAATTCAACATTAATTCTGTCTGCAAAATACAGATTTTACCTTATAATCCACTATCATTTTATATTTTGTTCTATATCTAACTTGTCTGCAAAATCCTTCTTATTTTAACTTGTCTGCAAAATTCAACATTAATTCTGTCTGCAAAATACAGATTTTACCTTATAATCCTCTATCATTTTATATTTTGTTCTATATCTAACTTGTCTGCAAAATTCAACATTGTGTCTGCAAAATACAGATTTTTACCTTATAATCCCTATCATTTCATATTTTGTTCTCTATCTAACTTGTCTGCAAAATCCTTCTTATTTTAACTTGTCTGCAAAATTCAACATTAATTCTGTCTGCAAAATACAGATTTTACCTTATAATCCCCTATCATTTCATATTTTGTTCTATATCTAACTTGTCTGCAAAATTCAACATTAATTGTGTCTGCAAAATACAGATTTTACCTTATAATCCCCTATCATTTCATATTTTGTTCTATATCTAACTTGTCTGCAAAATCCTTCTTATTTTAACTTGTCTGCAAAATTCAACATTAATTTGTCTGCACAAAACAGATTTTTCCAATAGTCACCTCAAATTTATATTGTTTGTTTGTTATAATCATTATTTACTGTCTCATGCAATTATTATTTTTTTATTTATATTCTTATTTTTTTTATGAAAGCATAAATTAAAAAAAAAACATCAAATTAAAACTATATTTTTTTTTAATTAAATAAAGTTTTGCAAATTAATTATACTTTCTAAATGGCATTACTTCAATGTAATTGCCCATTCACACCTTTTGACCAGTTGACAAGGGATTAAACATCCCCTATATAATCTATATTGTCTGCAAAGTCTAAAATCCTTCTTTATTTAACTTGTCTGCAAAATCCCTCCATGTTTAACTTGTCTGCAAAGTCGTCCCAATAATGGATGCCATGTGCTTAGAAGGACATGAGATACAGATTTATTTGGAGTTAAGTTTTGAAAGATTTTTGTATTTGCTGCAAAAAATAGCTTTTGTAGGCACTAAAACAGACTTTAAAAAGGATTTTGCCATTCATGAAATGTGCATAAAACTTTGCAACAGAATGTTTTTGGTCTTCAGAAATGTAGCACATTCAAGGTAAATATTCTTATTGTTATCATTTGTATTTCTGTTTTAAATAGTCTTTAAAACATAGAACTGGAAGTGTACTTTCCAGTGTTTCATCATTTTACATTGTAATCTTTGTTGTTATATGAATTTTGGCCTACTTTCACTTTGGACAGACTTGGTGAAAACAAACATGGCCGACTAAGCAGAATCACCTTAACCAGTTAACGGTTTAACACAGACGACAAAAGTTAAAAGGATAAAATTCTGGAAAACACATTGAATATTGTAGGATAGACATGTCAATAGCATCATAGTTTATTCAATTTAATGTTTGCATGTATGCAATAATGTATACAACATAATAATTTGTAATTAACACCCATCTGCTGAGTAAAGTTTAGTTCTGGCTTCCATAACTTTATATGTCGCTTTTATTTTGACGTTGAACAGGTCTAGCAATTCTATAAAACCTGTTCGCTGAAGTATCTTTAGCTAAGTAAAGTTGTGTTCTCATATTTTCAAGGCAATTATATTTTAACAGTTTCAAAAGCAAAACCAATAGTAATCTTTATTTTTTAGTACACCTATACCTAGCCAAGTTTGAAAGTGGTGATTTTCTCTACAGTATTGTATTTATCAAATATCTCAATGGTTGTTTTACAAAGAAGATTTTCTTAAAAGGTATGAAATCTTAAAGTAAAATGACCAGTGAAATAAATTACTTTGCTCTTAATCTGAATAAAAAAATTTTTTTCAGTTGTATATGTAACATTTCGATACAAATATAATAAAATAGTAAAAATGAAACTACTGGCAGGTTCATGAAGTCTTAAGGAGGCACTTTAGACTATTTATGCCTACCCAGTAATACCTTGGAAATATGGGTACCACGGAAATATGAGGCACCAGTATACCTGGGCTAACTCGTACATGTCATGTATCAGATGTAAATCTCCATTTGAAATTTAAATTCAATTAAAAACACAGTTAGTTATGACTGATACATTATAGATAAATAAGTATGGTACCTAGTTGAAACAGTGATTGTGAAAGCTATTGGACAAATAATTTAATCTATATATGGCTGCTTGGAGTTTTCCTAGTTCAACTAGTCTACATGTAAAACACTGATTGACAGTTTCCGAACTAGCAGACGACAGACTATTCTTATCAGTAGAATTGTGAGTAGAGATAATCAGTTGCTTATCTCACTGTATAAAACATATGTAAAATGGTCTGACTTGTGGTAGATTTAATATTAACCATAAATTTAAATACCTTTAGTATCAAACAAATAAAGGATACTGGTTGGGGACCACCAAAACCGGAAAACCACCAAACCCGGACAGCCCTGAAAATGATTAATTTAGTATTTTCTTTGTTCAGTGGTTGTCAGTCACTTTTTTATCAACAATAAGTGCATGTTTCTTTTAAAATTAAGTAAATAAATTTATTTCAACCTCCATAAATGGTAATATTTTAATGTCTATTTCAAGAATGATCTGAATGTTGACATTGAAATTCGGGGGGTTAAGAAAACAATGCCTGACCTCATATACCAGCTATAATCATTTGCAGAGTGAATAATAGAATATCCAAAACTTCAGCGTTTGTTGCTGACATATTGTATATCATGTTACAAATCAAAAATCAAAACACCCAAACTTTTATCTGAATTAAATGACATCATGTACATATCTGTCCGGACACATGGTACTGTAGTGTAGACAATTTAGTTAATTTTGATACCCTTCTTGTTGAGCCTCAGATACAAGTGTCAATACAATCAGAAATAAACAAACTAGTTTGTTAGTTAGGAGAAAAACCTATCTGAACTGTGTCAAATTTTTTGGTCTCTAGGTTAAAAATTATGAAATCTGTACGGAAAATGTTCCAAAAGTGTCCGGTTGATGGTCTCCGACCAGTATGAAATATATTTCAATCTTATATGTAAAACAAATAAATTTTCTTTTTAATGCATGCTTTTTTAGTGATTTTAAGTATTTTTTACTGATTTTGCTGCATAACATCGCGCATTATCCTTTATGACGTCATAACATCATGACGTCACATCATCAATTTGAAATATAGTTCTGTTAAATCTCTCTAATTGTGTTAGATGTATTACATGATAAATGATGACATCGACTTTCTTTTCTTAAAGAAGGAACATTTATGTATAACAGCATTTATTTTTACCTGTTATTCCATTAAGTTATGATATTCTTTTCATCCACATTCAGGTATAGTCCGGCTACAGTGAAAATTATATTTTATAAATTTCACTAGTGGTTTATCAGAATATAATCATCTGATATATTATAGTAAAACACTGGAAAGCATGAAATAATGTGTTGCAATATAGATGAAGCTAAGATCACAAGCTTTTCGTTGGTGAAATAAATTTTAAAATCGGACAATAAATGGTCCCAAACTAGCGGTTTAAAAACGGCTAAATTTGCATTGTTTTAGCAATAGAGATATTGTTTTTACCTGAAGATAAGAGAAAAAAACTCATATTTTTTCACTCAATATACATAGTTCATAGAGAGACTGTCAATAGGCCTGTATTAGACTTGTCAGAAAGACATCAAGATAATTTTGGATGGAACGCACGTATGAGCATTTTAAATCAGATGTCTTGTGTAATTTTTTTGTTTAATACCAATGAAATTTTGACCTTTTCTCTCTTGTAATGTAACAATAGTGTTTAGAATAATTAAAATAAAACATAACTTTTATCTGTTTATAGAATATGTCAATATGTGAAGTGATCTATATTTGGCTCAAAATTGATTTCTTCAGCTAATACTCCATCGAAGTTGCAAGAAAGAAAATATAATCACCACAAGTGATTCAAAATGAATGGACTGGTGATATTTCCGGCATCCATACTTGACAGCATTAGCTGCTTTTTTAACCATCATTTAACATAGACTACAGTACAGTATCTATAATTATATTCACATAAATATTTTGCAGGTGATAGCTGTGGTAGAAACATGGGTAGTGAAGAGATAGGAATGCTGACACAGCACCTTAGAGAAATGGAGTTGGTAGCTGAGGACATACTGACAGATAGACAACAAATTATTGACCTTGACAGGAAAAGACAAAAGACAAGAGAGGCTGTTAGGTAATTAGTGTAGCTTTAAAGCATTGAATATGATATTCCATGTTTCTATAAGGGTTGTCCACAAAGCTTGTAACTCAATCATTTTTAACATAGTTTGAATTGTGAGGACAACTTTTAGATAACTAATATAGAGTCATTTGTTAAGGCAGTCATTTTAAGGTAAACATTATCATTCATGTACATGGTATAACCATTAATAATAACTTGTCATCTATATTTCATCATGAAGTTATGTCTGCCTTATAAAGTGATATATGAATATCACAGATTCCTCTATCAGAATTACTCTCAAAAAGTACAGCTCAAAAAAGTAATATTATATTATTTTCAGAGATTAAAACAAAGATGCAATTTACAGAGTCTTTTTATATATACTCTGTATAAAATTGTTAATATCTCTTGATTTACTTTAAGACAGTATTGCATTTAGTTCTATATACATTATGTACTTCTTTCTGTAATCTGTATGTGCTTGCAGAATTCCACTTTTACAATGTTCAATAAAACAATTTGTGTTTTTTAAACATCATCAGTTTCAATAGTTTATTATTAACATCAAAATTGTTCAAATTGAATGAAGCAGAATTACTTAAGGAAACTGTTATTTACTGTATTTAATATATACATGTATGTGTTTCAGAGTGTTATCTAAAGACAAGAAGACTAAAAAACAATGGGTGTGTTTTGGAGATATGTTCATAAAATTTCCTTCTGACAAAACAAAGAAAATGCTGGAACAAGGTAATTTAATCTGTTTGTTATTGTCAAACATCTATTAGTTTTTACTTAGTATTTTAAATAGTCGTTTTGGATTGCCTCCCTTACACTGCATTTTAAACATTAATAATTTTTAGGTAAAGATTAGGTTTTTGAAGACTTAATAAGGTTTATGCTTAAAAACTTTCATTGTGTTAAAATGTAGAAAATGCCTGGACATGGTTATTAATTTTGAATATTAAAAATTGTGGATACTTAATATTTTAACTTTTTTAAATGTTTTTTGTTTTATCCACATGTTTTATCAAAATATTTTCTTTGTTATTGATTGCCTCCCTTGCACTACAAATAAATATAAAAAAATAGCCTTTTATTTGAAATTAGAGAAATTGAAAAGAATAATACGGAATTAAGTAGTACTACAAATGGGGACTCTGCACATTGTGAATTTATGTTTGTGAATGATATTCAATCAACCCAAAATTTCCAATAGCTACATCCCAGCTTTTTATACTACAAATTTCAGTAATTCCTCAATAACAGAAAAAGTTAAAACAGCCATGTAACAATACAATGCCAACTTAACCTCAATGTTGGTAAATTCACAAATGAAATGACATTAAAATGATGATGTTTATGTTTAAATGTGCATACATTGTATTTAATTGCATTTATACCATACAGTATTTTATTGATAATTTATGTTTATTAACCCTTTCCCCCAAGAGCATAATATTATTGTGAAAAATGGCCGTTTTCACTGAAAAGCCTCCTGTTACAAGTTCAAACTGCTATGAAACTATGAAAAATGCTTCAATACTAATCAAACTTTGCACAAATGTTGACTGGACTATTGCCTTTGTAATGACATGCTCAGTCTTAAATTTTCTGTTACAGTGGCAACGAGGGGACATCTCAAAATTGCCAAAAATCACTATTTTGCCTCGATTTTTTCCATCAAAATTTTTATTTCAAAGTGCTGCAACTTCTCAAGGGATTGAGATAGAGTCAAAGGCTTTTCAGCATTGGTTACATGTTACATTATGATTGACCTGGGGCCATTTTTAGCCTCTCGCAAGTCCAAAATTTTCTTGGCGATGAGGGGGACTCCGCCCCCTAACAGAAGGGGGCACATCCCCCTTCTAGCAACCCCCTGATGTATCTTTTGGATGGGGGGCGAAAAAGCCGAAAAAGTGCTCAATTTTTTTAGCAACATTTCTCAAACAAAAACATGTGTTTGGGGCCCAAATAGGACATTTTTTCACTATTTGAGGCCTAAAAAGGTTGGGGGGGGGTCGAACGTGCGTTGTTTCGCGTATATATGAGGTAAAGGGTTAAGGTGTACTTTATCTTAACGGTATGATGTTTCTCAGGGTTTAACAAGTAAATATAACTTTAATAATTAAACAAAGTTCTACAGGTGGTGTATAAAAACACTTACGTTGGTAATAGACTGCACAGTTTTAAATTTGTTTTAGCTATCCAATTGTATTCATAAGGAAATTTATAAGATTGTTATAATTGCCTCATTTTATATTATATGTTTTTGTCAGTACAATACTGATCGTATTTATGACATAAAATTGTCACATGTTTTATATTTCTCTATTACAGAAAGGGGGATAGCATTATAGAATAAAGGGAAACAACTCTTAACTAAGTACTTGCCATTTATTTGTGATAGTTACAGAACATGCATCATATATTAATACTTTGTTACTTCACAATATTTTGTATAACATTTACTTAATTATAGATCTATTGAATAATAAATATGCCACTCAAGCCAGCATATCAACACAACATAGTTATTTGTGACATTTCACAAAATGTTTATTTAACTTTTATCTAATTATCCAGATTTTTTGTTGAACACACTGACTGCCATGCTGCTTATGGTTCAGTGTATTTTTGCTGACTTCAGTGCAAACTTTTTGCTATATAGTACCATAGAAAATAAAACAAAATCGGACACATATATTGTAATCAAAACATTGCATATTATCAGTGATTAAAATCTGGAGCAAGTTTGATTTAGGGTCATCTTGGGTAAATGTAAACATGATAACATTGTTAATCACCTCATTTATCAAACTATTATTTAATTTTTATCTAAATATCTATATCATTATTATAATAATATATGTAAACTTTGAATGTTGATTAGCTAGTGATAGAAAACTAGGTCAGTACTTGATTAACCCATTCAATTTGTGTAATGTCTGACTTGCCCTATTTAGATTTTGAACTGTCCATTGATATTTCACATGAACAAAATGCTGACATCTGGACAGAATGTGAGAAGATCAGATAAACTGACTAGCAAATCAGACTGACAGATTGAAGTAAGGTGTAAATCTGCCATGATTCCCTCAAGGGATTAAACAGTTGACCACAAAAAACCAAATCAATTTAGATTAACAGTCAATGAATTTAAGATTTTGAATTAACTAGCCCAAATTCCAGTTTTGAATTTTTTCACTAAATTTTCTTAAAATTTTCACTGGCCTGAACTAATTTTCACTGGCCATGGGCCACTGGGCCAGTGCTAAATTCGATGGCTGGATTAAAAAGAAGAGAGGAAACTTGAGCTGCGAGGCTACATTGCTGGTTTGGCAAGGGTTACAAGTAAAACTTAGTTAACAGTAGAGGTGGCACAATATTGGCTCAGAACTTAAAATGAAACTTAGTGTAGGTCTGAAAAGTGGGAAAACAACTATGTCATAGCATAGCAAAACCCTTAAAGAAATAATTCTATTTTCTGATGGATTGTATTACAAAGCATTTTGTTTGTGAAATGTTAACAATATTGAGGTAAGAATAATGCTATGAATGGTCACATCATGTTTTGAAGTATTTGTTAATGTACTACAGGCCTCGACATTAGCGGTGGTCCGTTGGTCCGAGACCACTTGATTTTGGCAAGGACCACCTAATTTTAAAACCCACTGGTCCGTCAGACCACTTGAATTTTCTGGTTGATGCAAGGCTCATTTGGGAGAATAGCGATTTGGTCAAAAACATGTTATATAATTTTGTTTAAAATCTATGTCCGATGTACATGTATATGGTTCATTTGTGATATAAATTTAGGTACAAAATTCATTCAAATGGTGCTAGTAATTATGCATCGTCTGATAACCACGGCGGAACCATTAACCTTTATGTTATGTTACATGTTAATCAACCGTGAGTATCCGATGATGGTAATTATATGATATTGGCTAAACGTTAATTTCAGATACTTGAATAACGGCAGCAAATGAAGGGAACTGGAAAAAATACATCTAGTAATTCTATGCTATTTATCTTTATTTTAACTGTTTAACGATAAAAGATCTGTTTCTTCTAGAGTTAAAAATATTTTAAAAGGTTAAAAATACCCAATGTCAAAAATGAATATCAAGCAACAAGCAACAGGGAGGTAAAATTCTGTATTATAAATCTGCGAGAAAAATAAGATAAGTTATTGTAAATAATAACGTTGTCATTAGTTTAATAATTTAGATATTTCCTTGTTTTCAAAGACAAGAATAAGATAATTTATTAGTTCCATTAAAAATGTTAATCTATAAAAGATACTATGTTATTATCATGATTATAAGACGTACCACGTATCAGCAATGAATATTTATTAACAGTAAGAAAACAACAGACACAAATGGTTTCACTATTCCCTAACTTGAGTTGAGGGAGAAATCACTTTAATATAAAAGTTAACATAAATAAGAGCTCTGTTCTGTATTTTTGACTGAGATAAAAACAAATAAACAAATAACTCTACGATAAAATACCTACTGACTTGCTCTCCCTTTTCTGATTAGATGAAAAATATATATCTAAAAATATCTGTTTTCTTTAAAGGTAAATAATACATCTTTGTCATAAAGTTTAAACATTTTTTTCTACATTTGCAGTAAAATGATATAATAATGATAACTGACCACCTGACTTCTGGAAGGACCACCTAACTTTCAAATCTAGTGGTCCGGCGTACCACCTGCTAAAAAAGTTAGTGTCGAGGCCTGTACTATAAGAAAAATGTTATAGTACAGGTAACCATTCTAAAAATATCTATTAGGTCTAAAAGCTGTGCAGAAGTAAGCTAAATTTATTCTTCCCTTAAATATGGGAAAGCTGAGTGCTAAGTACTCTCTCTTGTTGGAATATGAATTTGAGCCGCGTCACGACAAAACCAACATAATGGGTTTGCGACCAGCATGGATCCAGACCAGCCTGCGCATCCGCGCAGTCTGATAAGGATCCATGCTGTTCACTATCAGTTTCACTACTTGTTATAGACTTTGTAAGCGAACAGCATGGATCCTGATCAGACTGCATGGATGCGCAGGCTGGTCTTGATTCATGCTGGTCGCAAACCCATTACGTTGGTTTTGTCATGACACGGCTCATTTATGTAATGACTTCATTTCAAATGACAGGATATTAAGGACAAATCAGTTACAGCATCAGATATTTGAATTTTTATTTATAAGACAATATTATTTATATTGCAGATTTTGACAAGCTTGATACAGAAATTGGGGATTTAAGGAGGAATCTAAAACCTAAAGTGAACAAGTTAAGAGATCTGGAAATGAAGGAAGATATTAAAGGATTTGATTTAAATCCATTAAGTAAAGAAGAACTAAGAACTATTGATGGATACTGCAATTGATCAAGTCAAACACATCTTGTTTGATAACATTCTAAGGTTAGTTTTCGAAGAAATGATATATGAGAACAGGGTCTTACATTGGAGTTAAACAGCCTGACCTTTTCAATTGTGAGTAGATTTGGTGATATCTCAGATTGGATTAAGAGGTGACATTACTCATTGTGAATTCATATCTCATAGCAGTATAAATATATATCTGTGATGATATCCCAAATGTGGATTCCCAGAAGGGGTTCAAACGCAAGGTCATATAATATTATACATTTGGCTGGAATCAAAGATATATCTTAGTGTGGATTGAAAGGTACCGATAGATAAAAGATTACAAAGGTGATGTTCAAAGAAGAAAATTTGAATTGGATACTGACTTTCACATTGGGAAGACAAGGGACACATTATATAAAATATTCTATTATAATTATATTGTTCATGATATCCATTCTTTCACATTTATTAATATTTTCATGATTCTGATACTGAAGTTGTTATAACATGTATACAACAAAAAATGTTCATATATTTTGAGAAGATATATTTATCACACACCTGTGCCGATTTTGCGACTCCGTAAAAATGGCATTGCACAGCCGTGCATATATTTTGATGTGACTTTATTAGCGTTATACAAACATAGTGTAAAGACGCGCTAAATGATTCTTTTTTCACCTTAAATGATTCCTATTTTGGGTATGTGATATAAATTTGTGGCCACGAGATAGCTTAGTCATGGCCACGAGATACTATGTTGTGGCCACGAGTTACTATAGCAGTAACTATTTAAGCCAAGTTGTATCAGTTGTGTTGGCAAAAAAAAAAAATTTTTGCTGATTGATGGTTGTAATTTACATATTCTGGACAGTGTTAATGTAATACTCAACATTGCTAGCACTGTACATCTATCTGTTCTGTCAGTTGTTTTATTTTGAAATTGATTATTATATTTTTCCATACATGTTTTATGTGACAACTGTACATATAATTGTTGAAGGTATGCTGCCTCATGGCCAGGTAGTCTAATTCATGAAATAAAGAACTTTATAATTATATTTGTACTAAATATTTATTTATATTTTTAACTCCACTTTTCAAAAGAACTATCTCATCAGCATTGGTAAACCTATTCCTTCAGGTCCATTTGCTCAGAAACTATACAAACTTGGTATATGTGTTTATTGTCATAAGAGGAGGCCATTTTAAAAGGGCAGATAATCCAAAAGAAATTTAATGCAAACTTATGCTCCTTATATGCCCTGGTTAACCTTTCTGTTAAGTTTCAATCTCTCAGAAAATTTCAAAGTTATTTACTTCAAACTTGATATATTTGATAATTTCCACAATATGACATCCTTTCAGAAAGGCAGGTAGTCATGAAATTCGTTTTTTCTAAGTTATGTTCCTTTTTTTACCTATTTTTTTCTCAATTTCTCAAAAACTGTCAAAGTTAATCACTTCAAATTTGGAATACTTTTAAACTGGAATGCATTTCTAAAGGGCATCATTTGACTTTAAAATCCTTGGTTAACTTTTTAAAAATGTATCAAACGTATTCACTTTTAACTTGGGAGTTTGTGTTCTCTATTAAATTTTTAATGCATTTCTAAGCCATTTTCACTTTATGATGTCCCTTTTTGGCTTAAAACATTTGCCTTTTTCCTTAAAAACTGTTAAAGGTTTTAATGTCAAACTTGAAATATTTGTTTACTATAGACAAGTCTGCTAAGCACTTTGCAGAATTATGCCCCCTATTCTGTGTGGCTTTTAGTCAACTACCCTGCTCTGAAAAAAATGGAGTGCACAGTCTAATGTTGGTCTTGTTTTATTTTTAAACACCAAGATAGATTTTTAATATAAATCTAAGTTTTAAAACATTTGCCTGCAATTGAATATTAGTATAAATGTACCTCAGTAGAGGTTTGACTATAATGGAAGGTATTGAGAAAAGGCCCTAGAGAGTACAAAAAGCATTTAGCGGTGTTCGATCTACAAGATAATATTTAACAGTGTTCAGCCGTGATCCAAGCATTTAGATAGGTCAAGTTCAATGACGTCAATCATTATAATATTGAATGTCAAGGACAGTGGAACGTGAAGGGGAAAAACAACGTGAAAATTCTGAAAAATTGCGACATTCATAAATTAAAGGTATTTTTCAAATATTTTACTTGACTAAATTAGCTTATTATAGTTAATATTGATCTTGATAATAATTACACATTATAATATACATTCTTTTTTCAAACAAAAGATTTGACAGGTTTCATTATTTCAATATTTGTTCTGGTTGGGGACCAGCAAATCCGGACAACCACCAAACCCGGACGGCCCCCAAAAAGACTGATTTAGTTGTTCTCTTTGTTCAGTTGTTGTCAATCTATGAGTCACTTTTTTATACACAATAAATACAGGTTTCTTCTAAAATTTAGTATAATATTTTAAGAACGTTGACATGGGAAATTTGGAAATCAAGAGTGCAATGCCTGACTTCTTATAAGTATACTGTTCTCCTTTTAGCTCGCGGTACTTAGTGTTTTGAAATAATAATGAAAACAAACAATGAGCTTACCTTTCAAATAATTGTTATCAGCGGTAACTGTAATCTATTTTCTGCTACATTGCACAAAGAAACAACAAAACATTCATGTGATAACACATTTAATACAACAGAAAATAACCATGTGTCAGTCATGTTTATGAAATGACGTCATCAGTTAGCTCGCGATAGACTGGTTTACAGGTTGAATACTTATACTATTTTAGGTCAAAGAGAACTAAATGATAAAAACCATGTCCTTGAAATTATTTGTAAAAAATATTTCACAAACACCAATTAACACAACATCAATAGCACATTTTTGATGTTTAACAGTCAATGGTCAGTTAAAAAGTTACTCTTCAGGACAGTGAACACAATAGAATGTACTAGCCCTTCTTAACACTTTGACATCAGTACAGTGGGTTAAATGGACCCAATGCCCACAGTGATCACATTGACCCCATTTTAATATAATGAGACCTGGATAGTCTCTAAGATGTGGGGGAAATTTAGAACTGCATACACAACAAACGTCGTCGTCATCTGACTCATCACTTGAGGATGCATAAATTGGTTTATTTGATCGGCCTGACTTTGTAATGCCAGATGACTTTGTAATGCCAGATGTGGATGGTTTTGGCGAGTTACCATGACAAGATTTTCCTTTTTTTAGGATTGAAGATGTTTTGGATATTCTATTGTTTATTCTGCAAATGATTATATAAATAGTATACTATTTATATAATCATTTGCAGAATAAACAATAGAATATCCAAAACTTCAGCATGTGCTCCGGATATATATTGTATATCATGTTAAAGGTTTAAAATTAAAACACACAAGCTTTTATCTTAATTAAATCAATGTCATTACATATCTGTCTGGACACATGGTATACTACATACTGTACAATTTAGGTTATTTAGATACACTCCTTGAGGGGCCTTAGACATAAGTGTCAACATAATCAGAACTAAACAAACTAGTTTGTTAGTTAGGTGAAGAACCTAGCTGTACTGTGTCAAATTTACAGATCTGTAGCTTTGAAATTATGCAATCTGTATGGAAAAATGTTCAAAAAGTGTCCGGTTGATGGTCCCTCACCATAAGTAGGCTTACTGTGCGACAAGATATTGTGCACTGCTATTTTGTGTCTAAGCAGTACAGTTGTATCTCATCTCTACGTAGAAGCGAGATTCTGACTCAGAACGAAAATATCTCAGAATGTTGCTTTGGCACGTCAATATATTTTGACTAAGGCTTGTTATTCTATCAATACTGTAAATTTGAATTAAAATTTAACCCCCATTATTTATTTATTCATTTATTTATATAATTTTGATCTTCAGCAGGCGATCATGTGAGACACAGATCATTGAATTAACTGATTACCTTGTGAAAAACAAAAAACAGATCTCATACTACTTGACTTCTATTCTAAAGCTTTCGATAAAGTAAACCATCTTAAACTCTAGATACCCTTTAAGAACATGGTGTCTGTCCTCAAATTCTAAACTGGATACAGTCCTTCCTTTTTGGCCATAGACAGACAGTAGTTCTGGATAGTGACTGCTCATCTGAAGTTCCATTTACCTCTGGAGTGCCCCAAGGCTCAGTCCTAGGGCCCCTCTGTTTCCTTCTATTTATCAACCAGCTACCATCTTCAGTCCATCTCAAGTCAGATTATTTACAGATGACACTGCTGTATACCTATAACCATCAATTCCTCTTCAGACCCCCCAACACTCCCAACATGATCTAGACAATATAGTTCTGTGGGAGAAGCAGTGGGACATGGAGTTGCACCCTTCAAAGTGCAAAGTCATTCATAACACCTTTCAAGAACATGGTGTCTGTCCTCAAATTCTAAACTGGATACAGTCCTTCCTTTTTGGCCATAGACAGACAGTAGTTCTGGATAGTGACAGCTCATCTGAAGTTCCAGTTACCTCTGGAGTGCCCCAAGGCTCAGTCCTAGGTCCAATTGCTTAATATCTCTGACTAGATCTGCCTGCTGACCTTAAATTTAACACACATAATATCTCGAATAACTTCCAATGCAAACAGATCCTTTGGCTTAATCAAAAGGAATGTAATTACCAAAAATTAAAAAGTTAAAGAATTAGCATACAAGTCCCTGGTCCGGCCACAGGTTGAATATGCTTCCAACTATTTGGTCTCCCTACTCTAAAACCTACCCCCCCCTCTTAGGTCACTGTAGAAAAGACTGGGATGCATCCTTGAACATGCAATGAGACTAATAATGTTCTACAAACTCTGGACATGACTAACTAGTGGATTACTTCCCCCCTCTCTAGGGTCACAGCCATGTAGAAAGAACTGGGCTGGCGATCCCTTGAACATCGCAACTGTAGACTAATAATGTTCTACAAAACTGTGTAACATATACCATAACCTAGTTGCGATTATAATCTCCCACCATATGTTCAAGCCCCACATCTTTAGGTTATCCAGACATATGCACCCTTTAGCCCTTCACCGAATACAGGTTTCCTCCGACTACCATAAGTACTCTTTCTTCCCTCACAGCATTATACTATGGAATAAACTCCCAAGCTACATTGCCAATGCCACCCTGCCCAACTTAAGTCAGTTCAGACAGGCAGTGGTGGTATTGCAGTACTTATCTTGCTCCCAGTGTTTTTAAATATTTTATCCATTATCTTCTTCTTTCACTATAAACATTTTAACCATGACTAGAAAACATTTATAGTCTCACCTTCCTAGCATGTTTATAATGCTTGGACTATTTTGCTTTTCTTTTACCTTTTACTTGCAAATCAAATCAAAATTTATTTATTGTCGGTTTGTATATATAACATTTCACAAAACTATGTATAGCTTTTGTCTGACGTGCACTTAATTCCTGCCTATAACACTCGCGAGAGTGGTTAGCAGTATCCATAGATAGATAGATATAGGGGATACATATTAATCTTTAATTCTTGTAAAGGGGGTACATATTTAATGGTAACTTTAAATTAATTTTAATTCTAATTAAATTATTGACAGAATATCAAGCTCCTGAGTGCTATAAGCTGTTAATTAACTAAAGTCTAAATGATTTAATATGGCCATGACTCGTGCAATTGTGAAACTAGAACATAATTTGTTATTGTTGTTAAATGTTACTGTAATCTTAATGAGAATGAGAGAATAAAATCCTAATTCTCAAACACTAACCCTACTGTAGATGTAATTGGAGTTACTTTGTAAAGAGATAATAATGGGTAAAAAATCATAATGTTAAAAATCACTGCAGAGTGCAGACAGATTCTAAATTCTAGCCGCTGTAAGTTTTTAATCCTAGTCCAATTAATTTGTGCAATCTCCTGTTTAATAGATTAGGGATTTTACTCACTACATTAACAGTGTTGTAGCTGTACCTCTATATATGCTTGTCAGAAATCATGATCACTCGAAAATAAATATTGCTTTTCTGGCAGTTATTACAAACATTAGCACTTTGTCTGGTATATACCAGGATACAGATATACAGTATTAGTATTTAGTGTGGTGCTCCAACACTTTTAGTACTGCTCAGCCTCATAGATTATACCCCTCTGTCTGTCTGTCTGTTCATCTGTCTTTAGTACTTTACATCTGTCCATCATCATGCGTTCATTGGGTACTAAGGTGTCTACAGGCACAATAGTTAACTCTTTTCCTTTGATTGCATTCATTGCCTTAAAAGAGGTGGCTATTAAAAAGAGAAATAGGGAGAACATTAGAATAGCCACCTACGTATCCAAATGTTAGTATGTCTGTCTGTCCATTTGTGCTTACATTTGGATACATAGGTGGCTACAGAAACAAAAGGTAACAATAGAATAGCCACCTATTTATCCAAATGTTACTAGTGTTCTGTCTTGACATCCATCTATGCTCTGGCAAAGAAATAGGCAGTTTGCATGTTTAGCCACTAAGAAATGTTAAAAAGTGAATACAATAAGACATGTATAAAATAAACAGTGTTTGATGTAAAGGGTTTGTTAAAACTAAAAGCAGCCTTGCAGTCTGTTTTGGTGTAAGAAGCCAAGGGGTTTGGTTTGCCTTTTTGGTTTGCCTGTTTATTATGTGCTAATCCCATGAGAGATCATTTGATATATTCATGACCAGGCAATGTTACTGCCTCTATAGTAGTTTCATGAAGTGAATAATTAGTTGGTATAAAATGTTTCTTTGTGACATTGATTACATGACATTTTGATTGGTTGAACTACATTTACCAATACAACTCCCACTTGTCTGTATTTAACTGAGTAATATACTTATTAACTTTAAATACTCAATAAGCCTACTATATAAAATAATAATCCAGGATATGACCACTAAATGTACTGCAACACAAGATATTGTGCTATTTTATACTCATTTGTCTTGCCAATGATGGTAGAATTATCAAATAATAATCTCCCTTTGATCATCATAAACAAAATTACATCATAGATAAGATATATACAATGTATATAACTCTCTGTAGCAGTTAACATTTTGCTTTTTTTAAAAGAAGACATATTTAATTATGTATCAAACATGATTTGAGCAAATTGCCAGTTTAGCCAGTTTTATAAATAATTTCCTGTAAATGTTAATGCTTAAGTGTTATTTATTCTTCTTGAAAGTTAAACATAACTTATATCCTTGTGGAGTTGTAAGTACAAAGTTAAATTTTAAGTTCAGCTTGAGTGGCTGTGTTTGGCTTACACAGAATTTACGTTAATTTGATGGTGAAGGAAGCTATTGGCTGATATTGTCACTCAGAGTGACTCTCGTATCTGTTCCTGGAAGTAAGGAACCAACCAGTACTGAGCAAGGAGTGTACAGTTTATAGGAAGGAAGCAACAGCTGAACTGTTAGCTGTGTTTAAACTCTGACCCAATATTCTTGATCAACCAATGTGTTATTTTGGTATGCAGTCTTTTGATCAATATTAAATATAATTGATTATGTTTATACACAAATTGAATGTGGTACCCCTTTCAGGCCCTGCATATTGGAGTATAGACCCTTGACATGTTGTCTCTGTCATGTCATAAAGGAATTAATTTTGGTGCCCTTAAAGAATAAATATTGCTAATTGGTTAGAATTTTACATAATATGTTTCCATTGTTTTTATCAAAGTTAAAGAAGTTTAAGTCAAAAATTAGGGCCTGAACCGCTCCCAAGTGAAAGCCCAATGAAGGACTCTGTAGTCACTTGCTGTGTGTCTATATCAAAAGCATTTTCACTATCTAACACATTACAAGACATACAGTTCCTGTTGCTCCAGGCTCCAATTTACATGGATATTTTATAACATTTTGTCTGAGACTCTTTAGTACCTGTTTTCTTCTCATTTAGCTGTTTATTTCAAATTTTTAGTGCCTGTTTTGGGTCATTATAATTTCGGCCCCATTTTCCTGACAAATTCCCTTATTTCTAAAAAAATGTTCCCTCCAGCAGATTTTTTAGATCTTCTTTTATACCATGGACATTGTATTTTGAGAAGATAATGGTTTAATGTTACACAATTTAGCTAATTGATATTAAACTGTTTTTCTTGTAACTAAATTTTCCCTGTTTTCCTCCTATGTGATGCAATTTTCCCCTCTACATGGGCCTGCCATATGAAAATATGCATGATTATTACAGGATAACATTTAGTCATCTCAATCTTAAGTCTGAATGGTTGCAGATTACCTATGTTTTCTTGTACAACAAAGTTAGAATATATACAATTAAAGGAAAGACAATCATACACATGCTCATGCTGTATTTATAAATACAGAGATTGTATTTTATGAAATATGATAAATAGCAGGGGTTACAGTTACTTCCAAGTAAATGAATATGAATATTATGACATGATAATAGATAAGTAATAAAAAGAGCATCGAAACAAGAGGCTTTCTGATTTGTACGAGGGGGCATAGCCCCCAAGTATAAATCAGATTGCTGAGTGTTTTGATGTTCTTTCTCTTTTGTATCATAGTCAAACATAAAAACACGTTCCCTGATACTACAATATGAAACCCCACAAAAAAGTAACCAAATGAACGAGCATCTGAATAGGATATTTCAATCGCTGTCACTTTCTCTGTCGTCACAATATGTAAACCCCGGACAAAATGAACCAATCAAAGGGCATGCTCTGGAGTGCGGGTAACTAATACCTGCACTCCAGTTAATGCACTGTGCATGTATATGTATACGATTTACCTCTGTCACGTTTTCAACAGAAAGGTCCCCAAACTATGTTACAAATTAGACTAAGTGTACTTGTAAACAAAGTTAGATCAAGGTTGGTAAATACTAGAACATCATGATCCAAAATTAAAATAATTAATGTCAGTGATGAAAATTTAGTAAGACCCACATAATTTAAAAGATGTTTTGGTAAAAAGTTTGAACAATTATTTTTATTTTGTGACTTTTAAACATTGTATACTGAGACAAGAATGAGAAAGAATAAGGTTAAGAAGTAAGCTGTCTGAAGTGTTGTTATTACAAATAAGTCACAATGTTTTCTGGCGACTTGGAGAAAATACAAAAGATTATCAGTCAAATGTTGCAGTGCCATTTATATGGTAGAAATCTCCTGTACCTTATTGACATTTAAGCAGTTGCAAATTATTTCTAATAAAAGAACAGACTTAGCTGTGATATTTATCTTGTGTGACTTCTTCAGTTAGATTTTAATGTCAAACTTTCATTCTCAATGTGATGCATAGATAACCTTTATCTTAGAATGTTAGTAAGTAGGTGAAGAAAATGTAAACAAGTCTGAGATCACGTTTACATTTAAATGTGAGATATTTGGCAAGTGTTCATCTCACTGTGCCAGTATATAAACAACAGTAACTTCTGTATATATAGCGGTGCACATAATAATAGCTACTATTGTAATTTCATTTCAATTTTAGAGAACATTCAATGAGACAATATGAGTAACTTGTCAACATCAAGTGAAGATATAAAAGTAAGGAAGATGACAGACAACATTACAACACTACAGAGGGCGCTACAACGTATTAATGATGCCAAAAGGACACTGGGCAGAAATACCACAGAGGTAATAAAATCATTTCTTTGTTTTATTATCTGATTTATCATTCGGTTATAATAGGAAAGAATATTTAAACTGTGTTCAAGGTTGTTTTTTTTCTCACTTTTATAAAAGGAAGAGAGAAGAACCCTCACTTTTTAAGAAAACTATTTTAATAGGGGAAGTTCATTTATCTTAAATAATCTTTAATTGCATATATATATCAAAAAGTATATAAAGTATAACATTTATACATTAACATTTCTACACTGTATACAAAAGGGAAATTATAAATTAAACAAACCAGGTAATAACTGCCAATTAAGATATATCTTTATTTTTGGTATGAATTGCAATCTGATTACATTTGTAACCTTTACTAAAAATCTACAGGTCAAAAACCATCACCTTCTTTATTTATAGATAGACATAAGAACTTAAGCTAATTGACTGATATCTTGTTTAGTTGTGACACACATTTTTAGCTCGACTTTTCTATGAAAAGGGGAGCTATCCTACTCGCCCCGGCGTCGGCGTTGGCGTCACACCTTGGTTAAGTTTTTCGTACCACCCCACTTTATTTCAGAAGTATTACAAGTATGGCTTTGAAACTTACCATACTTGTTCACCATCATAACCTCCATCTACAGACAAGAGTACATAACTCTGTCAAGGTTTTTGACAGAATTATGGCCCTTTTTTGACTTAGAAAGTGTATTGAGCTTGGTTAAGTTTTTTGTACCACCTCACTTTATTTCAAAACCATTGGAGGTATTGCTTTGAAACTGACCATACTTGTTTACCATCACGACCTTCATCAACAGACAAGAGGACATAACTCTGTCAAGGTTTTTGACAGAATTATGCCCCTTTTTGACTTAGAAAATACATTGAATATGGGTAAAATCCACTTATTGCCTTAACCCTTTGAGATATTGCTTTGAAACTTTTAATGCTATTTCACATCATTACCCCCATCTGTACGCAAGAGAAGGTAACTCTGTCAAGGATTTGTTTTAAAATTAAGGCCTTTTATCGACTTAGAATCTTGGTTAAGTTTTTAGTACCAGTCCACTTTTTGACTGAACTGTTTGAGATATTAATTTGAAAGTTGGAATACTTGTTTACAATCATGATTCCCAAACATGTCCAGGAGAAGGTAATTCTGTCAAAGATTTTATTTGAATTATGGCCCTTAACTGTCAATGTTTTGTATTATAGGCAAGCACTAAAAAACTTAAAAAATCTAAAAAAATTCATTCCTATCCACTTGTTCACTTTACCATAAATTATGTCATATAAACATTGCTGTAATATTCAAGGGTATCAAACAACTAGTTTTTTTTTCTTTCTTACCAGCCCTCTTTTGACTTAAACATTTCAAACTTTGCTGCAGTGTTCAAGGGTATCACACAATTCAGTAAAATAATTCTTCACTAAATATCTTAATGCTCATGGCCATTGTTCACTTTAAAAATACAGAGATTCTTGTATTGCCTTTTACTGCAAAAACTTTTTTTATTGGCAAGCAATAAAAAAGTCGAGCGCGCTGTCTTACGGACAGCTCTTGTTGATATTTATATTGTCAATAGATCATTAAATTGTATACTTAATGTTTCTAAGTATAACATACTTCTAACAGCAAAGTGTTTAAATATCATACACATTCTAATGGGGATTATCCAGTTCTAGTTTGCTCAACTTTCATACATTGATCTATTTATAGCTTTTATCAATGGTCAGCTTAACTAAACTTGGACTAGATTCAATTCATGTCAAGTTCAATTTATATAGTGTAGTTAAATTACATATATAGTAACACGTGTGACCTATGATTGACCATATGGGAATAAAGTTGGTATTGTTACTTAAAAGGTAGAGGTCAAGTACCTTAGGGCTAATGAAGAAATAGCTGACAGTTGAACTATCAGCTATATATTATGAGTAAACCTTGTAATCTGTAAGGAATTTACCTTCTAAATTATAATGAGTGTGACAAAAAAAGTATAAAATTATTATTATACATGTCAAATACAGTAATGATTATTATGTCACAAAGAACATAGTAATCTAGGTACATGTAGTATGGTGTAAATAGAACATTTAACCCATTTATTGTCGGTGTACAGTATAGACATTATAAAGATCTATATATGACATTAGTCACATCAGTATAGATCATAACCAGCTTGAAAATAAATTATTCTCCTGAACAGGGATACAAATTATATAGTCACTGCTTCATCCATCTGTCTGTCTGTCTGTGCAGTGTACTGGCATGTCACTGTGGATACTTAATTAGAAATAAGAGACCAAAAGGTGACAGGTGACAGCAAATTAACTATGAGATTTTATGTGGCTTAAAGAACATTTGGGAAGAACAATCACTGATTACTATAGTTAAATATTATAATTATCCATGACCCACGTTTGGCCAGATAATATACATTAGGGCCATTGAATAGTAAAAAAAAACAAGAAAGAACAATAGACTTCATGGTGTTACAAAACATTATTTGGGTGTGGTGCTCTATACAACAAAAGAAAATAAACAAATGTCTTATTAGTACAAATGTACCGTAAAATTCCTATTAAACGCCCCCGGGGGGGCTAAACATTTTCCAAAAGGGGGGCTATTATTACAACACAGTTTTTCCTAAATCCAAAAATCATTGTAAATAGTTAAAATACATTAAGTGTTAGCAACTGTTGGTAATAACATTAAAAAGTGTTAAGCTTTTAAAGTTCATACTATAAAATAAAATGGATTCTGAATGATTTGAATCAACAGAAAATGAATTACGGTATCAAAAATTAATGACTTTTTCATCTTTTAAATTTTTGTCATACTGTTATACCCTCTGCCACATTCAGATGTAGACATTTTCAGATTGTGTCAGGTGGTAGGCTTAGTCAGTCACAGCGATATATATTTATTATAACCCCAAAAAACAAAGTTTGGGGGGGGGGGGGTATATAGGAGTCACCCGGTGGTCGGTTGGTTGGTCGGTCTGTCCAGACGTCTGTTGCATTTTCCTTGTCCGGAGCATAACTTGAAGACTAATGGTTGGAATTCAATATAACTACATACAATGGTCAAGCACATTGAGAGGAAGTGCAGTGCACAAGAACCATAACTCCATCTTGACTAATTACAGAGTTATTGCCCTTTGTTACTTTTCCATTGCTTTCTTTTGTCCGGACCATAACTTGAAGACTAATTGTTGGAATTCAATATAACTTCATACAATGGTCAAGCACATTGAGAGTAAGTGCAGTGCATAAGAACCATAACTCCATCTTGACTAATTACAGAGTTATTGCCCTTTGTTACTTTTCCAGAGCATAACTTGAAAACTACTGTTTTGAATTCAATACAACTTCATACAGTTGTCAAGAACATTAAAAGGAAGTGCAGTGCACAAGAGCCATAACTCCATTTTGACAAAATACAGAGTTACTGCCCTTTGATACTTTTCCTTGTCAGGAGCATAACTTAAAACGTACTGGTTGGAATTCAAAACAACTTCATACAATGGTCAAGCACAATAAGAGGAAGTGCAGTGCACAAGAACTTGTGCAGTATTTATAGAGTTATTGCCCTTTGTTCCTTTTCTTTGTCTTTCTGGATTTATTACAGAGTAATTCAATAAAACTTCATCAATGGCCAACCAAATTGAAAGGAAATGCAACATACAAGAACCACAACTATCTTTAATTGCCCACAACCATAACTTTTTATTTCAATTCTTTTACACAGTATTCTGTTACTAGTAACATCCTCATTTCCGAAGCAGCCTTGTGGGGGTATTAATCACATTTAGTGATAGTTCTAGTTTTAGTTAAAATAAAAATATTACAGTCCTTGCAATAAAAGACCAGAAGTATACACACTTAATATAATTATACAAGTATGAGCATTCCTGTATTCTACTTGGTACATATTTTTCATATATTACTAACTTTTCCATTCTATACATATATATATATATATATATATATATATATATATATATATATATATATATATATGTGTGTGTGTATATCTTAAAGAGCAAATCTTCCCAGCAATTTAGCATGGAAACAGATTTTTTTCTTTTTGTTGCCAAAACTTTACTTTCAAGTAATATTTAGACTGTTTTATTAGTGTTATAGCAAATTTATGAAGGTGTGGATAACTGTATTTATATACATAGTAAAATAAAATGGGTTCACACTTTATGCATTCCCCTTGTAGCTGAAGGGTTACCTTTAAGGGTGGAGGCATCATAAGTGCAGACACCGTTTATGCCCTTTATGATTGTAAGAGGCGACTATATGGGTTTGAATTACTAGTCTATGCATCTCTAAGCTCCAGCAGGTGTGGTGGCTTTGACACCTTATGTTCCTTTAAGTTTGTAACTTACAAGGTTAGCAAAAATCATTATTCCTGTTTCGGCACCGTATGACCAAATTTGTGTTGATGCACCATAAAACCAAACAGACACTTTATACATGTCATTAGTTTTCTCTCCTAGAAAAAAGTACTTGCTTTCAGGCATCTTTTTGTATCATCTGGAAAAAAATTTGCTCACTAATTTGAGAAACGATTGAGTCATTATAATGTATTAAGTTGTCTTTCTTTAAAGTAGTTTTCATCATCTGGTTAGCTGGCAGCTAAATTTTCTAATTACAAAGCTTATAATCAATGAAGAACACAATTACAAATTTTCTGATGTATTGATTTTAGAAGAAAATTTTACGTCACAGCTTAAAACTGTTTTAATACAATGTTTGGGACCAACAACAGTTTGATTAGAACAAGATTTTTGCATTTTGCTGTCTGAGTTTGTTTCTTACTTTGATATTTAGAGGTATAAACTGGTGACTTGGTAACATTTTTGAAAAACAAGGATTTAATTAGGTTTTTTTTTTTAAAATAAAAAATATTGATATTAAGATTGAAATATTTGATTAAATTCAGATGGAAGGTACATGTATTTTATTTTTCTTATCTTTTCCTTTTGGTTTGTTGACTTTCTTTTTTCTAAATCACCACTTAAAAGAAGAAAAGAATGTAAAAGATTGCTTGTTTTTGTATAAGAGACATCTTAGATCTAATTATTAAAAATCTAATAGACAGTTGTCGGAGTCACAATTTTCTTTCATACAGTATTTTAGAACTGGCTTTGACCTGGTTACTTTATACATGTAGTATGATTTTCGTTATTTGTATTCTGTGAAAATTTATTCTTATTGATCTATATACAAGTATTCTTTGGAACATGTAGATGACCTCTTCTGTTAACCCTTTACCTCATATTTACGGGAACCAACACACTTTCGCCCCCCCCCCCCCCCATTTTTTCTAAGGCTTCAAATAGTAAACAAATGTCCTGTTTGAACCCCAAACACATGTTTTCATTTGAGAAATGTTGATCACTTTTTTCGGCGCTGCCCCAATCCAAAAGGTACTTCAGAGGGTTGCCAGAAGGGGAATGTGCCCCCTTCTGTTTTTTGGGGGGGGTTGAAGGGGGTCCTTCATCGCCAAGAAAACTTTGGACTTGTGAGAGGCTAAAATGGTCCCAGGTAGATAATAAGGTAACGTGTAACCAAAGCTGAAAAGCCTTTGACTATCTGAATCCATTGAGAAGTTGCAGCACTTTGAAATCAATTTTGATAGAAAAATCAATGCAAAATAATGATTTTTGGCAATTTTGAGATGTCCCCTCATTGTCATGGTAACAGGAAATTTAAGACTGAACATGTTGTTTCAAAGGCAATGGTCCTGTCAACATTTGTGCCAAGTTTGATTAGTATTGAAGCAGTTTTTATTGTTTCATAGCAATTTGAACACTTTCAATGAAAACAATGAAAACAGCCATTTTTCACAAAATGCTCATGCAGTAATGGGTTAATGACCTTGATTGTTCAAAGGTCAAGGTTGTTGTTGCCATGTATAGCTTTTAGTCATTAATAAGTGTGACAATTTTGGCATTAGCTGTCAAAGTGTATTGTATAATATACATTATAACATTATATGATTATGATGATGTGAATATCAAAGACTATGGCCTTAACTAGTGTGATATTTACAATGGCTTAAATAATAATCATAATTCATTTTAATTTCATAGAAATAACTTCATTAATCATAAACATGCTGATTTTTTTTTGATTGACTTTAAGGGATATCAAGGTGAAAATTTGAAGTTGGTGACCCTACAGTAAAGAGTCCAGTCAGCAAGGATGTGCAATCTGGCCTGGCTCTATACTAGTGACAAAGGCTTATCAGTAATGGCTTCAGCAGGGTAAAGGGCTCATCACAGGCTCACTTTAATTAGTGACATTATTACCTTGCCAGTTTATTTGTATGAAAAAGAACAACTTATATATAAGATACTATATCTAGTGAGCAGAATGATGACCTATTTTACTTGTACAGTATGTCAGCTCATGAGGTCAAAGGAGTAAGCATTATCATCAGTTTGCAAAAACATGATGGATTTTTTTTGTCTGGGTTTTCTAGGGCTAAAGTTAAGTTGACATTGATATAAACTATTTAATAACCCACATGTATGAAAACAATGCTATGTACAAAATTTAATATGAACCTTATTGAAAATTCAGTTTGAAATTTTGCCTGCATTTGATTGTTCTTTTTTTGTCTTACAGAATTATAGATTAGATAGATTGTATCAGTTTGTAATGTTTCATATATTTGTAGGCCAAGTCTAGGATACAGTGTAACATCAGTCGTCAACTAGAGACACTACGTAACAGAGAGGTGTGGTTACTGAATCAGTTAGATGTTGTATCAAGTGCCAAGGAGGAAGTTCTACAACAACAATCGGCTCGCCTTAACCAGACCCTCGGAGTGTTACAGAGTGCTGTACAGTTTCCTAACAGCAGTGCTGATAATATTGCCAGGTATATAAAAGATTGTCGTAAGAATCAAATGATGTTTGTTAGAATGCACCAGGTAAGTTGGAATCAAGTCATGTGTGTTAAACTGGCGATGATATTGACAGACCTGTATACCATTGTTACAGAATAAGGACAGTTAGCTCATCCGTGAAGTCTGAGAAGACCATATGATTTACACTGTTTGATAAACTATCACATAAGTTACAGGGTGAAAACACAGTAATATAGAATAAAAAAAGAAGATAATAAGTTGTGCACAACTGCATTTACTTCACAGGATCATAATGTATTTATTAAACAACCTTTGTTATTGTGTTTTCTAAAGAAATAATGATGTCAGCACTTGTGTTTATCATGTGTTAGCTAAGCTATGTTTATCATTTTGTCAGCTGATTTGTGTTTATCATGTGTCAGCTAATTTGTATTTATCATTTTGTCAGCTGATTTGTGTTTATCATGTGTCAGCTGATTTGTGTTTATCATGTGTCAGCTTATATGTGTTTATCATGTGTCATCTAATTTGTGTTTATCATGAGTCAGCTAATTTTGATGATGATATGAATCTCTTTAATTCAGATAGATATACTTGAATAATCTGTAAAATATTTGCTAGTTGATAGCTTATCAGTGTTAAGTAAACCTAGGTGTCATGTAATGATATGAAGAGAGACGAGTTGTATTGTTGGTCAGGTTTATGTAAATATTGTTATTATCCTAGAAAATACACCCAATATTTATCAACATGTATTATGATAATTGATAGGAAGACATGTTATAAAGATTGAGAGCATGTATACCCTCCTGATGTTGTACCAGTTACATGATAGTGTTCTACATCAATGTCAAGGTTTCAGAGTCTTCATGTACCCATTTCTCCAAAATTATCATAATTTATGTAAACTTTAGCATAGATTTTTACTGAAGCATATATCTGTCTGTATAAAGTCTATCTCCACAACTAATGAAGGCATTCACTTGAAACATCACTAAGTCTCCTGGAAGAACCATAACTCCATCTTGACTAATTACAGAGTTATTGCCCTTTGATATTTTTCCTTGTCCGAAGCATAACTTGTAAAGTACTGGTTGGAATTCAAAACAACTTCATGAAATGGTCAAGCACAATAAGAGGAAATGCAGTGCACAAGAACCATAACTCTGTCCAGAGTAATTATAGAGTTATTGCCCTTTGTTGCTTTTCCATTGCTTTTTTCTTGTCCAGAATATAACTTGAAAACTACTAGTTGGAATTCAATACAATTTCATACAATGGTCAAGTATATTGAGAGAAAGTGCAGTGCACAGAAACCATAACTCTTTCTTGACTCATTTAAGAGTTTTTGCCCTTTGTTACTTTTTATTGTCCAGTGCATAACTTAAAAATTAATGGTTGGAATTCAAAGAAACTTCATACAATGGTCAAAGGCAGTGAGATGAAATGCATTGCACAAGAACCATAACTCTATTTGGACTAATTACAGTTATTGCCCTTTGTTACTTTTTTGTCCAGTGGATAACTTGAAAACTAGTAGTCGGAATTCAATACAACTTCATACAATGGTCAAGTACAATGAGAGGAAGTGCAGTGTACAATAACCATAACTCCATCTTCAGTATTTGTAGAGTTATTGCCCTTGTTCAATTTCCTTGTCAGGTGCATAACTTAAAAACTAATGTTTAGAATTCAATGAAACTTCATTCAATGGCCAAGCGCAATGAGAGGTTATGCAGTGCTCAAGAAGCATAACTCTTTTTGGACTTTATTACAGAGTAATTCAATAAAACTTAATCAATGATCAAACACATTGAAAGGAAATGCAATATACAAGAACCACAACTATCTTTAATTGCTCACAACCATAACTCTATTTCAGTTCTTTTGCAAGGTATTCTGTTACTAGTAACTTCATCATTTCGGAAGAGTCTTGCGGGGGTATTAATCACATTTAGTGATAGTTCTAGTTATGTTTTGAAAACTTACAGAATTCCTGCATACTGAGAATGATCCCAGTAAAGCTTGTTATCCATCTGACAACTGTTTTTAACTTGCTATATTGAATGTTTATCATGTATTTCTTTAATTTTATTTATATATCAGGGCCTTTTTACCTTCTATAACAGGGGCCGGTATAGGGCTGCTTCCCCAAAGAAAATTTCTTTAAAATCATGCAGTTTTCCCCAAAAATTGAATTTACATAAAGTTTTTTCTTCCCCTTTTGCAAATATATTGTGTAATTTTTCCCCAAAATTAGGGGCTGGGCTGCTTCCCCAAACTATGAAAAAATGCCCTGTATATATAATCATTGTGTTCTTACAGACTGGATCTTTGTGACATACAACCAGAAGAGACTCCTAACATATGTTTCAAGTCAGATCCCAGTGCTCTCAGAAATGCCATCATGAGTTATGGTTGTATTGATCCAAACAATGCCCCACCAGTAACTTCTCCGTTCATGGCTCCAAATCAAACTGCTCCCAGTCTGCCGAAACAGTTTGAAGACTACAATGATGCTGAGCACCATGTACTTTATAAGACAGTAGAAGAGATAAATAGGACAAAATACAATGAGCCTTGTGTAAGTACTGTATATGTGTGATATATCTTGTATAATTACTGCATATGAGTTTGTGGAAGAATTTGTGTGAGTACTGTATATGCTTGTGTGGTAGACTTTTGTATAAAAACTGTATATGTGTGGTTGTCCTTGTTTAAGTACTGTATATGATTATGTGTGAGATCCTGTATAAGTACTGTATATGATTGCGTTGTAGCGCCTGTTGTATAAGTACTGTATATGATTGTGTGGTAGATCCTGTTGTATAAGTACTGTATATGATTGTGTGTGTGTTGTATAAGGACTGTATATGATTGTATGGTAGATCCTGTTGTATAAGTACTGTATATGATTGTGTGGTAGATCCTGTTGTATAAGTACTGTATATGATTGTGTGGTAGATCCTGTTGTATAAATACTGTATATGATTATGTGGGAGATCCTGTATATGTACTGTATATGATTGTGTGGTAGATCCTGTTGTGTAAGTACTGTATATGATTGTGTGGTAGATCCTGTTGTATAAGTACTGAATATGATTGACCATCATTGTGTAGTAGATCCTGTTGTATAAGGACTGTATATGATTGTATGGTACAGGCCTCGACACTAACTTTTTTAGCAAGTGGTAAGCCGGACCACTAGATTTAAAATTTAGGTGGTCCTTCCGGAAGTCAGGTGGTCAATTATTATTACCATATTATTGTTTTATTGTTTTATTGTTTTTGAATTTTGACTCTTTGACTGCAGATTTAGAAAAAAATGTTTTGAATTGATGACAAAGATGTATAATTTCCTTTTACAGTAAAGAAAATAGATATAATTAGATATATATTTTTTCATCTAATTAGAAATGTAGGAGAGCAAGTCAGTAGGTATTCTATCGTAAAGTTATCTGGTTTTCTTTATCTCATTCAGAAATACATAATAGGGTTTGTACTTACGTTATTGTTATATTAAAACGACTACTCCCCCAACTTAAGTTAGGAAATAGTGAAACCATTTATTGTATATCTGCCTTATTTTCTTACTGTTATTCAAATAATCATTGCTGATACATATGGTGCTTCTAACTCTTATAATCATGATCAATTTCTTTTATAGATTAACATTTTTAATAAAACTATTTGGAATCTGATTATCTAATTCTTGTCTTTAAAAACAAGGCAATATCTAAGGATAAAAACATAATAATACCAACGTTAAATATCATTATAGTTTAACTTATTTTTCTCCAAGCTTATCATACAGAATTTTTACCTCCCTGTTGCTTGTTGGTTGATATTTATTTTTGACATTGACTATTTTTAACCTTTTGAAGTAATTTAACTTTGGAAGAAATGGATCTCTTATCGTTAAAATAAAGATAAGTAGCAAAGAATTACAAGTTAATTTTTTTCCATTTCAGTTCATTTGCTGCCATTATTCAAGTATCTGAATTTAATTTCATCCAATGTTCCATACAATATCATAATTACTAGCAATAGAATCATTTGAATGAATTTTCAACCTAAATTAATATCACAAATTCTTACCTCTTTTAACTTGCATAAACAAAATTTTAGCACCTTAAAATGAAAGTTATTGATGACTTAAGAACTTCTTGAACTGATGAGAGATTAATAAACCGTATACTAGTACATGTTTATCGGACAAATGATTTTAAACACCAAGTTTATAACATGTTTTTGACCAAATCGTCATACTCCCAAATGAGCCTTGCACCACCCAGATAATTCAACTGGTCTGACGGACCAGTGTCTTTTAAAAGAAGGTGGTCCTTGCCAAAATCAGGTGGTCTCGGACCAACGGACCACCGCTAATGTTGAGGCCTGATGGTAGATCCTGTTGTATAAGTACTGTATATGATTGTGTGGTAGATCCTGTTGTATAAGTACTGTATATGATTGTGTGGTAGATCCTGTTGTATAGGTACTGTATATGATTGTGTGGTAGATCCTGTTGTATAAGTACTGTATATGACTGTGTGGTAGATCCTGTTGTATAGGTACTGTATATGATTGTGTGGTAGATCCTGTTGTATAGGTACTGTATATGATTGTGTGGTAGATCCTGTTGTATAGGTACTGTATATGATTGTGTGGTAGATCCTGTATAAGTACTGTATATGATTATGTGGGAGATCCTGTTGTATAGATACTGTATATGATTGTGTGATAGATCCTGTTGTATAACTACTGTATATGATTATGTGGTAGATCCTGTATAAGTACTGTATATTTGTAACAGACTTTGTGTAATTACTGTATATGCATGGTAGACATTGTTTAATTTCTGTATATATGTGTGGAAGACCTTGTGTTGAGGCTACTTCGTATACCACTTCAGGTGCAGGTGAATATTCCAAAGTTATCAGGGAGAATAGAAGACTGGCTATTGTACCCCTCTGGTAGTTCTGCTGTAACCTCTGACCCCAGATTTACCTTTCCACAACTCTCCAACAACCTTTCTGATTGGCTGAGAGCTCCTTTGTCTGTGACATCAACCTCGAAGCAGACACCAGTAATGAGCACATTGAAACCAAGTACATTGACTCCAGTTGAAGGTTAATATATGTTTATATTAAAAATTTTCCTACTTTATTAATAGGGAAGGGAACAAATAATTGAATATTTAAAATCCTCTCATTATTTTGATAATGAAATATTGCACACTGCATAATCTGTACATGTGAACATATTGCACACTGCATAATCTGTACTCGTACATGTGAACATATTGCACACTACAAAATCTGTATTGTGAACATATTCCACACTACAAAATCTGTATTGTGAACATATTGCACACTACAAAATCTGTACATATGAACATATTGCACACTACAAAATCTGTACATATGAACACATTGCACACTACAAAATCTGTACATATGAACATATTGCACACTACAAAATCTGTACATATGAATATATTGGCAATATAAAAAGAGGCTAGTTTGGTTGGGGAAGTAGCCGATATTCTGCATCTTTAAAGAAAGGTTTTTGGCCCTGATTGCTCACTACAAAACCTGTACATGTAAACATATTGCCTATTTTCCTGTTGTATATTGGGTAAGAGTTTAATACTTTGTACACCTGTCATTTACAATAATTAATTTTTTGTATCAGGTATATCAACAGATGCAAGTATCAAAACATGGCTACACAAGATAAAGCAGAGTCCACATGAGGAGGAGGAAGAGGACTATGATTTTGTTGAGGAGATTTCAGGTAATAACCCATGTCTTTCTGAGTCATTTATACTCAATAGTGACAGTCAGTTTTTAGCTTGACTTTTCGAAGAATGGTGGGGCTGTCTAACTCACCTAAGCACTTGTGTGTCAGTGTCCGCATAAGCGTAACACTTTGGTTAAAATTTTGCAAACAACTTCTTGTAGAACTTAATATCCCATCAACCATTCAAGATATTTGCTTTTGACAATTGTATGGAGGTAAATATGTAAAGCCCATAACACTAGCATGGATTTGACTTAATTATGGTCTTTTATGAACTTAGAAATTCCTTGTTAAAATGAAATTCAAAACTGTTGATGGTGTTCTTAACTTAACTCAAGTTTTCGGGATCATTATTGAAGGTCACTGTCCGAGATCTAGAACTCTGAAATGGATTTGAATAAAGTATTGCCCTTTGTGATCTCACATATTCCTGATATATAACTATTATTGTGCATTTTGAATGATTTTTTTTCCTCTTTGTTAATTTCTACTCTACTCAGGCTTTTGTTTTACTACCAAGCACTAAGAATTGTCAAGAGCACTGTCCTTCTGACAGCTGTTATTATTTCTGGGATAGTATATCAAATAGCTTGAATATTTGGGTGTTTAAACCAACAGACTTGACTGATTATTTTAAAGATCAACTTTATATATCACTATAATTATAGGTAGATGAATCTTCTTGTTAAGAGAGAAAAATCCTGATAAATTTCACATACTATATATCACAGATTTTGACTGCTGTTCTTTTATATTACAGATGGTTGTTAATATTGTCCTAATAGGTCAGAATATATGTAAGCTCTTGACTTCAGCATATAAAATTATCCAATATTTAAGGACAAACATTAAGTCAATTTCTTGAGTAGACTAGTTTCTGATAAAAGTAAGAAGAATGTGTTTGTTGTTGTTTTTTAGATGATAAATAGTTTTATGTTTGACATTTTTTTGTGTAGATACAAGAACACAATGTAGCTTAGATAACTTGGATGAGTTCATTGATGACAGAGAGAATTGGTTGCATCATACTGATGACCTTGACCTTACACCACACGTTCTTGTACAGGTAATAAAATATAATGTTTTATTATTTATAAATATGTTACAATTGCCCTTAAACAATGTCTTGAAAATATAACAAAAATAGAAATAAACATACAGTACTTTATCAATTCTAGAATTGAAATTTTTTGTACAATTTTCTTTCTTGGTTCATGTTAGTGCTCAAAATTGTCCTTCTTGTACATACTTACCATTGTTTTGATTGGAATTAGTTAGAAAATTGTTATGACAGAATGCCATTTAATAAACATGCCCTAGTTCAAGTATTTAAAACAAAATGGTGCTCTGCACTTTACAACATACATATATCTGCAGTAAATATTATGTATAGAAATGGGAGATTTTTCATTGTTTATTGTTTATTTTATCACAGATTAAGTCCCAGCCACTAGAGAAATGGTTACTGAGGTCGAGCAAGTCCTCGGTGAGATCTGAGGAACCAGTGTTGATTGATATGAGCCGCTACTTGAGGAAAGTCACTGATGAATTGGACCAATGGTTGTTACATGGAGCTAAACAAAATGATAGTGGAGTGGAAGATGAGAGTTTGGTTAGCGAACGTCTGAGACTTTCTGTGCCATTATCTCTGGAGATAGGCAGCTCACATCTGTCAAGGGTAGATAACCCCTGGATACACAGATCAAGGACAAGTACAAGGTCAAGCTGTTCATTTTCCCCAGTCTCCAGCAGAAGTTCCAGTTTCTCCAGTGTATCATCAAAGCGCCAGAATTGCAACAAATGGTTGCTGAAGGGGGCTAACTTTGATTCTACTACGGGAGTACATATATCATGTCCAATGATGGACAAATTTGAAAAAGATATGGCTAATGTATCCTGGATTCAATCTGATAGTAAAAACATGTCTTCAAGAAATGTCAATCCTATGGCCAACTTTGATACAGAAAACTTTGAGTCTGGAATGTGGCTGAAGCCCCCAGGACTGTCCAGTACCATGGTAACTGATGTAGATTCTCCTCTACAGAAAGTTCTTAATTTTCAACAGTCCAGTAACAGCTCTATATGGCTGCTAGATAGCCAGGTGAATGGTCCAACCCAGCCGGCATGTTTCGAGAAAATGTTTGATAAGGGAGGAAATCAATGGTTGTATCAACCATTTAATCCATTTGTTGAAGATGATTTGATAGAGGAAGAGATGTGTTAACATTTTTACTGTGGTTACTTTATATTTTACTGTTTCTTTTATCTTTGTTTTATTGTTAAATCATTGCTTGAAATCATAGAAGATAGGACAAGGTGTAACTTATATCTACAGAGACTTCCATCAGTTTATACATGTATTTACTTTGTTTTTATTCAGAGACTGTTTATTGGACTGTTGTATTCAGATTATCATCATTGTATTAAATCATAAATGTTACAGGTAGTGGCTTAAATTGATTTATGATCATATACAACTGCCCACTCTACCTGACAGTCATCTTATGGTCTGCCATCAATAACGTATGAAATTACCCTATAGGTCACAGTCAGAAATAGAAAGATGATGATACAATGTCACTGCACTACTTGATAAACCTAAATAGAAGGGGGAAAAAACCTTTCTCACAAAAATTTGACAACTTATGTTCCAGAATAATCTGATAGTTATATTAAACATCATTTACATTACAAGTTCAGTCACATGTATATATTTATTGTCATTATTTTCATTACAAAGCTATTCTTATATAGTGCTATACTGTGCTATCACAGCAGACATTGCTATCACTTTGTTTTCATGTAAATATTTTTAAAACATTCTACATATCATAAATTTTTATTCATGTTAACTTATTCTGTATAATATAAGCAGTATGAAGAATGATTTCAGAATTTACAGCATATTATGACCTTCAATCTTTTTGTATTATTTCTTCACTTTGTTTTGGGATTCCAGAAAATATTTTGCGTGTGATGTTTCAATGTCTGGGATTCCTTGGAATTTTGGAAATAACCCAGAAAATACTATTGGAAAACCAGGCAAATTATAACAAAGACAGTGGTGTTTGTAATTTGGTTTTCCAATGACTCATACACAACCTGTTAACTATTATAGCATTTAAACAAGCTGTTGTGTCTGTAGAGAAAAACAACATAGAGCTATGTCTCATACATACAAGTATAAATTACTATTATATTAATTACTGACAGCCAGTCACTTTATGATATCATTGGCTCAGAATAAAAACAAATTGTAAAAGTACTATTTTCTCTATATTTATATATTTTGTCCTTTGTTTTTAATATTTTTATTCTATTACATGTTATTGTTTTATTTATGTTGGTAATTTTTATTTTAATTTTATTACTATTGACGTCAGTAGTATCATATCACATATAAGCATTTATCTGACATTATGTTATAGGTACATCAATGTCCTGGGCTATATATATATCAGTCACCCCAGGGAACTCTGATCATATTCTTCTATATTCTGTTTTAATCAGAAATAAAAAAAGTTGTGTTTTAATCAGTGTCTCTTCTGTTTTAGTCTTATTCACTATTGTAAAGAAAGCTGAAAATATATTGCAATAAGCTATTTTTGTTAAATACAAAAATGTCAGTAAACATTAATTTTATTGGTTTATATATGTATCATACATGTGAACATTTTTTTGATGATCAGGCGGGAAATTTTTATTCAAAAAGAGGGATATTTTGGAATTTTCAATAAACAAAGAAGGAAGTTCTGGAGATTTCTTTAATTTGTGATAATACCCCTTATTTTAAAGATCCTGTTACACAATTTTTTTCATGGTTTTATTGTGTCGCCTCTACTGAGTAGTGGCGACATATAGGGATCACTTCTCCGTTGTCTGTCTGTCCATCCGTCACAAAACTTGTCCGGACTACTCCTCATAAACTACTGGTGCAATTTCATCCAAACTTTACAGGAATGATCAGTACCAAGTCTAGTTGTGCATATTGTCAGCATTTTCCGGTTCAATGATTTTTGTTAGAGTTATGGCCCTTTAATAATTTTTAATTTTAAAGTTTGTCCGGACTACTTCTCTTATACCACTAATGCAATTTCAATGAAACTTTACAGGATTAATCTGTAGCTCAAGTCCTTGCGCATATTGCACGGGTTTTCCGGTTGAATGATTTTTGGCCGAGTTATGGCCCTTTGATAAAAAGGTGTTTTTTTCTGTGTGTTGCCAGATACACAAAAGCTTGTCCGGACTACTCCTCATAAACTTCTGGTGCAATTTCATCCAAACTTTACAGGAATGATCAGTACCAAGTCTAGTTGTGCACTGTCCGTCTGTCTGTCAGTCTGTCACAAAATTTGTCCCAACATGAAATTGGCCAGCATGAGGCGACACATGTGATTACTGATCGCTCTTGTATCATAGATATGATGCTCAAATTAAGATTTATCAATAGTTAGAGTTCCAAAAAGCATTATTTATAAAGATATTACCAAATTTAACATTTCATGTAATCAAAGGAAGGTACTTAAGAATTTATTTTCTTTAAAGTCAGTCAAATTTTTCAAAAAGAAATGAATGCATATATTTTAATGTTAATATATAATGTGCACAAATATTTGCAGTACATATTTTACATATTCTTCGATGTTTGCATATGTTATACATATATAAAATTTCAGTGTGGTTACAACCTCAATTACAATATACAGGATCTGTAAAAAAAATCTATGAAAATATGGCTGCAGAAAGTGGGAGTCTCCAGCTAAAAGGGGGAGAGTTCACATGTATGTATTTATGACAACTAATGTAGCCACCAAGCACTTCGCTTCAGAAAACCAAGCAATGCTTGGTATTACGAAACTTTGGTCACTTTTTAACAACATACCAAAAGCTGCCAAATGCAATAGAATTAATGGTGATATGGTTGGTTATCAGAATACTAAATTAAGGTTGCTGATGGTGTAGTTTGGTCAGACTGAATAGATAATTAGGCTGGTCTTCCTTAAAACTGGTGGTGTTAAGTGCATTTGGAAATTTATCAAAATGGCTATTTCTTTATTTTTTTAAGATTATAGCACATTGCCATCTATTCACTTCAGTTAATAAATTTGCACTAAGGCAAGCAAGCCATGTTTTTTTTTTATCCCCCGCCGAAAAGGCGGCGGGGGATATAGTAATAGTCTCCGTCCGTCCATCCTTCCGTCCATCATTTTTCTCCGGAGCATATCTCAAAAAGTATTTGAGTTATCAACTTGAAACTTCATAGGTGGATAGACCTCATTTAGGAGGAGTGCATTGCGCAAGAATGATAACTCTACCCTGCATAATTTTTAGTTATTGCCCTTTGTACTTTTTCAAAATTAATTTTTGTCCAGAGCATAACTCAAAAAGCCTATGAGATATCAACATGAAACTTCATAGGTGCATAGATCTCACTCAGGAGGTGTGCAATGCACAAGAATGATAACTCTACCTTTCATTATTTTTGAGTAATTGCCCTTCGTTATTTTTCATACTTAATTTTTCACTTGAGTGGAGCATAACTCAAAAAGTGTTTGAGATATCAACATGAAATGTCATAGGTGGATAGATCTTATTGAGGAGGAATGCTGTGCGCAAAATGATAACTCTTCCCTATGCAATTTTTTAGTTATTGTCCTTTGTTCTTTTTCATGCTATTTTGTCCGGAGCTTATCTCAAAAAGTATTTGAGGTATCAACTTGAAACTTCATAGGTGGATGGATCTCATTGAGGAGCAGTGCAGTGCACAAGAATGATAAATCTACCCTGCATAATTTTTGAGTTATTTCCCTTTGTTATTTTTCAAAATTAATTTTTGTCCAGAGCATAACTCAAAAAGCCTTTGAGAAATCAACATGAAACTTCATAGGTGCATAGATCTCACTCAGGAGGTGTGCAGTGCACAAGAATGATAACTATACCTTTCATACTTTTTGAGTTATTGCCCTTTGTTATTTTTTATACCTAATTTTTGACCGCCTCCTTGGTCGAGGGGTTAGAGTCGATGACTTCTAATCCAGTTACCTCTCTGGCGTGGGTTTGATCCCCGGGAGATGCTTTGGTAGTTTAGCGCGGAGGAAGGTAGTCTAGTACTGGTGTTACTCTCCAGGAACGATGGTTAGGAAACTACCCGCCTATATGACTGAAATACTGTTGGAAAAAGGCGTAAAATGAAACAAACAAACAAACATACCTAATTTTTGACCCGAGTGGAGCATAACTCAAAAGTGTTTGAGATGTCAACATGAAATGTCATAGGTGGATAGATCTTATTGAGGAGGAATGCTGTGCACAAGAATGATAACTCTTCCCTATACAATTTTGAGTTATTGCCCTTTGTTCTTTTTCATACTATTTTGTCCGGAGCTTATCTCAAAAAGTATTTGAGGTATCAACTTGAAACTTCATAGCTGGATGGATCTCATTGAGGAGGAGTGCAGTGCACAGGAACGATAACTCTACCCTGCATAATTGTTTAGTTATTGCCCTTTGTTATTTTTCAAAATTAATTTTTGTCCAGAGCATAACTCAAAAGGCCTTTCAGATATCAACATGAAACTTCATAGGTGCATAGATCTAACTCAGGAGGTGTGCAGTGCACAAGAATGATAACTCTACCTTTTATAATTTTTGAGTTATTGCCCTTTGTTATTTTTCATACAATTTTTTTCTCAAAAAGTATTTGAGGTATCAACTTGAAACTTCATAGTTTGATAGATTTTACTGAGGAGGGATGCAGCACACAAGAATGATAACCTACCCTGCATTATTTTCAGTTATTGCCCTTTGTTATTTTCAGCCATCAGTATTCACATAGGTTTCAAATCTGTAATCACTATAGCCATCAGTTTTCATTACCAAAAGATCTCTTAAAATGGAATTATTCTGCTCTACTACATATACATTCTTCCAATGAGCAAACAAATTCGGCGGGTGATGGCCATGTTTAATTTTTGAAAGTAATAACATTCTTGAACCACTTGGCAAACAGTATAATATTTAACTTTTCACAAAAATCAACACATTACAACTGCTTGATTGGGTGAAGAGATAAACTTTAGTTGCCTGTCACCCCCCCCCCCACACACACACACACACACACACACAACGCATATTCCATAGCTTAAGTTCAATCTATATTTGAGCTGAAGAAATAAACTAAGAGTAATAACTCTTCGGAGCTTAGTCTGATTAGATAACATGGCAAATTACACCCCCTTGCTGTGGTATTTAGTTAGGATTGCATCAGTTGAGCAGTTATTTCGCATTGACACTTTTTGGAGTTGACCCTTTACCTTTTTGGTTTCATCAACATTGCATTGCACGTTCATCTTACGCTTTAGTACACATCAAATGCTTCTATGAATCTGCAGATCATCTATATTCCACATCTATTCTAATATGTAGCTCAGTCTACAGTATATATATAAATCATAATTTTTTTAGAACAAGATTTTAACATTAAGGTGCCCTTGGCCTTGCTAGTTTATATACGACCTTTGTTTGTATGTTGATGATTTTTTCTTTTATATACAGTTGGGGAATTCCATTACTTTCGGTATGTAAAGTGCACAGGCGTCTAAACGCAGTAGACTGTAAATAGATTATTTAGGTCAGACTTTATTTCGGAAAATACTGACTACAAACTAGTTTGTTGCTATTAATAGACTTCGGGAAAAATATAATTTCCAAAGATCTAAAAATAGAATTCGAGGAAATTTGCAATCGCTATTCTTGGAAGCAATTTGATATAGGTATCACGTGACGACCCTTAAATACTATATTTTTCTGATCTTGCGACAGTCTTCGAATAATCGCCACGAAAGACACTTGTCGCAATTGTCAGTTTGCAAAAGTTATAGGATATTTTTAAATTTTGCAGCTCAGATAAAATTTACTGAACGGGTAAGTAAAGTTTTGTTGATAAAGTTTGCATTATTTAATTTACGTGGGCCGCCACAACTGCATAGACCTTTGAGCTGGACAGGTTGTTTATATTTTCTTTGTGCATAATGCCATACGGGAAATTTTAGAAAAATGAGTCTATGCACGCATATATAATTAGCTTTGTTTTATATTGCTAGTTATTTCTGATAATCTTTTTAAAATTTCTTCTGATGTATACAGTACAGTACATTTATGAATTTTGTTGAAACATTGAAGCAGTAGGAAATGAAATGTGATATTTTTTATAACCATTACAGTACTTGGTTTTAATTACGGAACATATTTCGGTACATAGATAGATATTTATTTAGGTTAAAACACACACATACAAAATACAACACTTGTGCATTTTAATATAAAAGTTATTAACTCATTGACCCCTGACGCCACGATAATGCGTCGGTTTAAACTTCTCTCCTATACCTAACGCCACGATAACGAGTCGATATCGACTTTACACCTGTCCTGCATGCCACATATATGCGGCTAGATAAGACTTGCTTTACTTCCCGGTCGCCACGTTGTAGCGTCGTAAATCATTGGTTGTTTTCAAGGTATTCCCCGAGAATATTTAAATATTAGCCAATCAGAAATTGGGTTACATTTTGAATAGAAAAACCGATGATCACGGAAGAGAAGAAAAAAAATTTGTAACTTGAATGGTTATAACATTAATTTGAGTTAAAAAATCATGGAAAACGACGAAAATCAGCCGTCAGTATTTGGGCTTACATGTGAGACCGATGCGGAGGATAATCCATTGGATTCTGATAATAAAATAAGATTGAATTTGACATCAGAAAGTAGTTTAGAAAATGAAAGTAGGAATTTTGACTGAAGGGGATTATGTCCGTACACCAAAATTATAAAATTGATAATTAAAAATGATTAAATAGTTCTGTGAATTATTTGCATGACTGTAATAAAACGGAGTAAATTACTTTTAACTTGTATAAAATATATTTATTTATTTATTTAAAACAGAGAAAAGCTTTAATTTATTATATTTATTAAGAATTAAAAGACATTTGTTTTGAAGTCTACCTACAATGGAAAGAGTGTAAATTTGGGTGTAGGTGTGAAATATTTTGCAAGGATTACAATGATAGTGGATTAAATTATAATTATTATATACCATGAATTAAACACTTTAAGTGGAAAAACATGTTATAAAATTCTATAAAAGTTTTGTTTTTAAAGGTTTACAATGAATTAAAACTAATTATTGTTGATATTTAATAATAAGAAAAAAAACTGTTAGTTGCTTCTTTCCTCTTGAATTGTGTGGGTTTATCTGACATCTCATACATAAAAATTATATCACCATGTGGCTAATTCAAATGTCAGCATGTGTGTCATATTTATTGTTAATTGGGTCATAAATGTGTCAATCATAGCCATTCAAGTAAAGTACCCCCAATAAACAGTGTACCAATAAAATTAATCTCAGGGAGACAGTGTAGATAAAATCAATAACATACACAGGGGATGGCTTATCAGTTCTTATCAGGGGGCAAGTGGACAATTACTATCAGGGGTCAATGAGTTAAAACAAAATTGTAATAAAATATTTCGGAAGTTTGTTCAATGTTAGTGAAAACATGTATATAAAGTAGTGTGCAATTACCTTAATTGGATTGCCCATGAAAAAAAAAAAGAAAAAGAAGAAAAAAACATCTTAGGAGATCTTTCTTCGAACCTTAAAAATATTTTTAATTCAAAGGTTTAAAGGACTGTCTGAAATCTTGATTTTAGCGTGAATGCGCACATATATATGTGTTGATTAATAATATTTTACTTTTGTTCTTTCGCGCTCTCCCAATTTCAAAGATAAATCATATACAAGGACTTATAAGTCGTACTATATTATTTATAAGAGCGACTATTTAACACACATGAAGCGATTTCAAACTTTTTTGCTGACGTGCTGTTGACTATTATGTCAATATGGCGGCAGTTTAAAGTATTGGATTTTTACCCGGGTTAGCTGAGCTAGCTAGATCACAATATGCATACTTGAACAAAGCGAGCCCTGGTGGTTACCGATATAAACATGTCTTTATTTTCACTTCCTTGTATTCACAATAGATAATTGTGTTTAATCAGATAGTCACTTGTGACACAATCAAGACACTTATCAAACAACAGGGACAGAAATTATACCAGATATATATGCCTACATGGTTGTTTTATTGCAAATTTATTTTAACTAATTACCTCGAATATTGCATTGGGTTCCCATTCTTTAAAGTGCGACTTAGGGATTCCCAAGTTTCACAAAATTTGGCATATGTCCAAAAACAAAAAATACAGTAAATTTTAGAAAACGAGGTAGACCTATATGTTCGTTATCGAGTTTATCTATACATGTATTAAGATTTCCGATTATGCTTATGATCATTGCTGTACATACAGTGCACAGTTGCGTAGTTTTCATTATTCTTGTTGTATATTGCAAAGTTATCATTCTTTTCAGACTTTGAAATGGCTCGTGGAAGACCAAAATCAGGCAAAAGTCGCCCATCGTTGAGAACAATTGAACGTAAACCAATACGTCCTCTTGAACGACAACGTATGCGTCCATGGTTAATGGAACTGCTCGACCGGAATACTTGTCACCAGCTGGTATGGATGAATAAAAAGGACAAGACCTTCCGTGTGTCATGGAAACACGCAGCAGGCCAGACATTCAATGCTTCTGCAGACGCCACATTATTTGAGCGGTGGGCAGTACATACCGGTGAGTTTTTAAAACGACTATACAGTAATTTGGTTTATTTTATTAAAAAGAGTCGTAAAATAGAATCCGAGTCCGAATAAAATACAAATGTAAAACATGTGCTGAAGAAATAGATTTATTTTCGAAGTTTAGAAAATAGAATACTGTTCTGTTATTCAGGGAAGTATTATCCTGGCGATCGTCCCGACCCTAAGAAATGGAAAGCCAACTTTAGATGTGCCTTGCATAGCGTCCCGGATGTGGAAGAGGACAAGTCGCTTGGTGTCAGGCGTGGTAATAATGCATACAGGGTTTATAAATTCCTAGATGAAAAGAGAATAAGAAAACCAAGTGTAAAGAAGGAGAAAGGTACGACTGGTTTCTGTCTTGATTTATATACCATTGACCAACTGATTTTGTGAATTTGATTTGCGCTATTCTGATTTTACTAAAAACAATCTTTTCAAAGTTGACAGAATATCAAAATGTAAAAAAAATAAGCCAGGAATGCATTGCAATGTATTTTTTACATAAAACTGTTTTGTTTGTTTTTTTAAAAAAGACCTTGACACGTTGCATGATTTGCTTTGTAAATATCACGTTACAATTTGCTTTGTTGTACTTTGAAATTTGATAAGCAATACATATAAAGATTTGAAAACCGGTGATAGTTGGCAAGTGTTCAAATATATTTTTAAGTAAAAAAATTATAATTACTCCTGTATACATGTATACATATCAACTTTTAACCAATGAACATGATTAATTGTAGATGAGAAGAGTTCGGATGAGGAGTTTGAAGATGAAGATTTTGCTTTGGTCAGAAACGTTGGAACAAAGTCAAGGCCGAAGAAAATATATCAAGATGACCTGGACAGTGAAGGGTCTGAGGTAAATAAATATATGTACATACCTTCCAAAACCCACCAAAATAATCTGTAAGTTTTCAAAATAATGGGAATTATATCAACTTATCAAGTAGTTTATGTGTTTATGGTACAGTAACTTGATATTTTAGCTATTATTTAATGAAGTATATTGCTGTTAGAAAGAAATCTTAATATCTCACTGTTGTTATATACACAGACTGGTTATAGCCCGTCACACGAGAGCAACCACTCTGACTGGGATCTCACAGATTTCCGACGACAAGATCACGATACGGAGGCAGAAAGATCACCATTACCAAACTTTGAGGAACTATGCCAATCATGTCGTAAGTGTATTCACTATTTTACTACATATAACATTATTAACTCTTCTCTAACAGCTGACAACACAGGAGTTTTAATAATTGATTCTTTGCCAAGTTATTTAAGTTTTTTGTCATGAAGTTACATAAATGAATTTTACCCGTACAAATAGCAAATATTGATTTTGTTGAGGTTTTAAATGCAGTATTGCATGTTAGGCAAACAAAAGAAAACATTTGCAGCTATATTAAAGTTACTTGCATGGTGATATGTGGCCTACTATAAAGTCTTTTGCTATCAGTTCAATGCAAATTATCCCATTTATTTAAAATACCTATCTTGGGGGGGGGGGGGTAATAAAGAAGTTATAAAAATCATTTTTAAGTGTTAAACTATCTCTTTACTTTAACTTCCTTAACTTCCTTAATATTTAATTATTCAACATGTTTACAAATACGTGTATACTGAAGTATGTCAGTAAGTGGCATCTTAAGTGAACAATGGTATCTTAGGAAATGACATTTTTTGATAACAGTTATATATGTCATTGTGTTACTTTCAGCCAACAGTTTCACAAATATTAACCACAAAAAGGTGAAACGTGTGCCATCCATTCCTAACCTAGAAATGCCAGCCGCGGAGACAACAAATGCTGTACGAAGTTTGCACACAATCGGGAATGAGATAAACAGCAGACAAGGTAAATTATCACTGAGATATTTAGGTCATCAATCAAATGATAAACTTGTCACTCATTGATCTAAAGGACTTTAAATCACATAGCTTATCTACATTATTATGTACACATAAACCTGATCGTTATATATACGTACGTGCACAACAACAAACCTATCTAACTTGATTTAAGAGACAATACAATGTATATATAATTGAGCCTTGTCATGACAAAACCAACATAATGGGTTTGCGGCCAGCATGGATCCAGACCAGCCTGCGCATCCGCGCAGTCTGATCAGGATCCATGCTGTTCGCTATCGTAATAGAGTTGGTAAGTGAACAGAATGGATCCTGATCAGACTGCGCGGATGTGCAGGCTGGTCTGGATCCATGCTGGTCGCAAACCCACTATGTTGGTTTTGTCGTGACGCGGCTCATATACATCTTAAGATATTGATTGATGTACATGAAATAATCTTGAAATGTTGAATATTTACAGAGGAAGCCATGGCTGACCACACCTACACAGAAAATGAACAGTCAGTAGGAGAATTAATCCTTTTCTTAGATGTAAGTTTGACAAGTTTAACATTGTCTTTGATTAATCCCAAAATTTCGATCGTTTCTGAAGTGAGGAATCAATACAAACAATAATAATATACATGTATATATATCATTTTTGGTATCATCCAAATTGTCAAAAACAGATAAAAAGGAACAAATATTTTATTAAAACATACAAAATATTTCAGTAATTAGAGGTTTAAATCCCAAGCTGCTCAATGTAATCAAGAAGTACGAGCTTGTACATGGTTTGTTTACTGAACATGCATGATCTCACCTTGATTGGTTTTAATAAAATAAAGTCATGTTTTGTTGTTGCAGTTTGATTCAAATGATCCAGAAATGGCAGTGAACTCCGAGTACATGAACTGTTTTTGGAACTCTGTTATAGACACGAACCTTGATGTACAGGAGGAGGTTGTGACGTCAGGTAATACAAATTTCAGATAAATTTCAGATCTTTGTTTGTTTAACGCACTATGAAAAGTATTTATACTAGTATGAGGTTGACCCTAATGTCTTAATCTGGATCTAAAGATATTACTCCATGTAATAATATGTTCTGTGTTTTTTTTCCACTGGTTTTAACTAAGTTTGTCGTATGTTAATTAATTACAGGTGACAGTTTTGATGGTCCAAGTGTGATAGTCATGGAAGAAGAAGATCATTCACACGACTTTGTAAGTGATTTCTTTTTAACACTTTACCAAAAAATAAAATCACCATACTAAAGGAACTTACTGTTACATGTTTGTATATAAATAGGTGCATATCAAGTGACCTTATATGAAAGTTTAAAATTTTTATTTTTACAGAATTGACCATTTATTTCTATGGTATATAATGATAGTATACAAGTTGTTTCATTGTTGGATGTTAGTGTTGTATTGATGGTGTACAATAAATCTTGTATTTTATTTCCCTAGGAATACACCAGCTTATCACAGCTATAGGACTTGGCAGGATCTTAACGTGATTTAACATTGTGACAGTGTATATACAAATGTAGATGTCTGCAATCTAAATGTCTTAACATGACTATATACGAGATTCGAGGCCGGGAGCTTTGATGGAAAGACAGTGATGGCCAGTGATCAACCGGCAGCCGTGCGCGGGACGACAGTAGTGGTCGGTGACCTGCAGGTTTCAGGGAACGCGGAACGTCAGCCGTGGTCAGTCGGTCAGCCGTGGTCAGTCGTTTAAGCAAGCATGGATGAATCAGAAAACATACAGTGTTCTGTTTCAGTTAAATATAGGAGGTGTCTGAATTTGTGAGTTAAAATTCCAGATTGTATCTGATACACCAATGAGCAGGAAGCAGGGTGTACATATTTCCAACACATACTAGTAACTGCCTTATATTGCTTATATGTGTGTATTTATCGGGGTTTTTTTAATAGACAGTGCTTGTGTACTTGAACTGTGAGGACACATATTGATATGTCCGCCTTGAAGATAATGAACTTCTGCAGACACCTGAACGTCTGAAGGTTGATGGACAATGTCCAGAGATACTTGTGATGATTACAGTTATAAACATGAAGAAATGTTTATAGTTGTTAATATTGTTGTGTTAGTGAATGTTGTTATTTAGTACAATCACATATGTTGGTACATAATCTTCACTATTGTACATATTGTAAAATACTAGTAGAATAAGATAGAATCTTTACAGATGATAATCTGTGCAATATTATTGTGATAGATGATCTTTATAATAAGGTACATGTACATTTAATACGATTAATGAAATTGTTTAAATTGTGTATATTAAAATACAAAAAAAAAAATTTCTGTTTTTTATTTATTTAAATTCTGTGCTTAGCACATTTTTCAAATGATGTGCATTTGTTGAAGAGTGTAGTGAAGAAAGTCACAACAGTGCTATTAAAGTACCTGTATGTATGGGGTTTACCTGAATGATCAAAAGCAACTCCCTGTCTATACTTCAACTTAAAAAAAAACTAAGTCGGCTATCAATTGAAGTCACATTGTGCCCCAGAAACGAATAAATAAAATGGCAAATATGAGTTTTATAGCGTTTAGGCATATTAGATGCATATCACCTGAAGAAAGTTTTGCCCAGTATGAAATTATTGGTCACAAAACTAACTAGAAAAATATAAACAAAGTAGTATTTTGACTTCCATACAAAATACTTAATCATTTGCCAAAAAGCAACAGAAGAAAAAGATGGTTTTGGTAATTGGCCAATGAGTAACTTTTTGGAAAATATAGCCCGACATCAAAAATAAAAAGCTTATGAAAAATAAAAGCATTTCTGAGGCATAATGGGCCATTTAATTGCACACAATGATGCGAATCGTACAGTGCATCACTTGTATATTATTTTTATATTTTATTATACTTAACTTTTGACTACTTGATCATTTGATATCAAAATCCTTGATTTTTACAATGGAAATATTACCCAAATATTACAGAAATACAGCATAACAAGGGTACAAAAAGCCCGTACAAATTATTGGAAGTAACTACAGAATTAGAAATACAAAAACAAGATTTAAAAATCTTATTTCTTGAATTTAAAATAAACACACAACGTGGTATTCAATTTCATATTCAATATTGTTCTGAATTAATAAAGAAATAGCAAAATTGGGAAAGTATTGAATAATTAATACATTCATTTTACATTTCTGTATGCGTCATGGATATCTAAAGAGTCAGGGCATAACTGACGCACGAAGTTATATATCTGTGTACATAATATCCCCGTGAACTGTGCTTGAAAAAAAAAAACTTACTAACTCTATTAAAACATTTTCTTTTAAGTCTTTTTTTAGATAAACATATATATATACATGTGTATTTAATCATGTTTTGCACAGAAAATCACTGTCAGACTTGCCAGTTATTTTTATTCAAATTACAATACTGTAGAAATGTCCCAATAAATCAATCTAAAAAATTATTTCATTTAACATATTTAGAAAATTCATGGGTAGCTTTATGGGTGAATAAAAACGTTGAATAGTACGGCGTTGAAACGTTTGTAAATACATTGTACATGTACATCGGGTTAAATTACCTTTCACGTTAAACTTAATCAGTTATTTTGTTACAAGATCTACGTCATATCTGTGATATTTTAGTCCATCTTAATATTTAGGTCCTTGACCTGGTGAATTGTTGTAATGGACTTGCCCTGATTTTAATCTGGAACAGTACATTCAAATAATAATAATACTAAAACAACAACAACAACAACAACAAAATGAGCTAACAACATTATAGAGCCTCAGTCTGCACTTCATGTACATCATGTTGGCATTTGCACCAATCCATGCAGCTTTATAATTGCAGTGATCCAGTTTTTTTCCAAAATGACTCACAACTTCTCCACAACAAGACTTAATTGTAACAGCGTTGGACGTCGAATGACACCAGGCTTATTGTCAAAAATCTGGAAACAAATTAAGTGATCCCTCGGAAGCATTAATAACAACAAAATTACATAAGAATTGCAGACTCGGTTTGATTGAGTCTGTACATGAGGATTAATGATTAAGTGCAACATCCCTCACGCCCCTAGCTAGCACCGGCTTGAGCGGTACTCAATTCTCAACACTTAATAGTGCTGGCATCAATGACCCCGAAGTTCCTTGCTCAAATTCTCCCACCAACCTGAAGTTTGTTGTCGTTATGCCTAATTGAACTGACCTAGACATTTATATCACTCCAGCATTGTACATGTACATTACTATTCGAAATCTGGACAATTTTGCTTTGAATATCTTAATCATTTGGAGAAGACCACATCATTAAATCAAAGCACTGAAAGTACTGTTGGAAGGAAATTTTCATAGAAATACCTAATGCGTGTGAATTAAAAACAAAGGAATATGTGCAAGCTTCAATCTACAGCTAGCTGATTTGATGACGTAAAATGTGACGTCATTGTTTCCGTTTTCGCACTACTCATGTTCAGTGGGCTGATAACTAGTTCTTTGCCCAGGGCCCCAAACCCATAAGTTGTGACACTCATAATCAGTTGAAATCATAGGCAATTCTGTTACTAATATAGTAATTAGTGAATTAATAGATAATACTACTGCATTAATTTATGCACACAAAGAACCACTCAGTTTGACCTAAATCGGCCATGACTTATATGACTACTTCATAGGAATTCAAGACCATGCCATAAGCATTATTTAATCATAGTTAATGAAGAGACTTTTTATTTTAAACTCAAGGACAAGTAAAGCTCATCATGTGCTTACATTTGTAAGTTCTAACATAACTAATTGTGTTTTAGTATGAAATTGATGTACATGCTGTTAAAGTCATAGCAAAACAAAGAACAATGATTTAAAATAAACTTTTATTGTCAAAACTTGCATAAAAGTAAAAATATATGTTATATAAAAAATAAATGATTAAATATATGGAGATAATGAAATTTAGTTTGTCAGATGATTGTTACTGATGATTGTGATTGAAAATTACAAAATTTTACTAAGTCAAGGGCAATAACTCTAAAAATACTAAAAATATCCAGACGAAAATACCCAGGTGCACAACTACACATACTGATCAACATTCCTGTAAAGTTTCATGACTCTAGGTCAAATACTTTTTGAGTTACATGCGACACAAGTTGAAAATTACAAAATTTTACTAAGTCAAGGGCAATAACTCTAAAAATACTAAAAATATCCAGACAAAAATACCCAGGTGCACAACTTCACATGCTGATCAACATTCCCATAAAGTTTCGTTGAATTCCAGCCATTAGTTGCAGAGAACTACTCCGGAAACGAAATTCGGACAAAATTTTACTGAGTCAAGGGCAATAACTCTAAAAATACTAAAAATATCCAGACGAAAATACCCAGGTGCACAACTACACATACTGATCAACATTCCTGTAAAGTTTCATGACTCTAGGTCAAATACTTTTTGAGTAACATGCGACACAAGTTGAAAATTACAAAATTTTACTAAGTCAAGGGCAATAACTCTAAAAATACTAAAAATATCCAGACGAAAATACCCAGGTGCACAACTACACATACTGATCAACATTCCTGTAAAGTTTCATGACTCTAGGTCAAATACTTTTTGAGTTACATGCGACACAAGTTGAAAATTACAAAATTTTACTAAGTCAAGGGCAATAACTCTAAAAATACTAAAAATATCCAGACGAAAATACCCAGGTGCACAACTTCACATGCTGATCAACATTCCCATAAAGTTTCGTTGAATTCCAGCCATTAGTTGCAGAGAACTACTCCGGAAACGAAATTCGGACAAAATTTTACTGAGTCAAGGGCAATAACTCTAAAAATACTAAAAATATCCAGACGAAAATACCCAGGTGCACAACTTCACATGCTGATCAACATTCCCATAAAGTTTCGTTGAATTCCAGCCATTAGTTGCAGAGAACTACTCCGGAAACGAAATTCGGACGGACGGATGGATGGATGGACGGACGGACGGACAACGCCAAAACTATATCCCCCTCCCGATTCCATCGGCGGGGGATAACAATGAAACCCCTGGGGTGGGGCCTTGTACACACTTACCAGAAGATGTTTCATGCTTAATATCTAAACTCTAGCTATTTAGGTTTTTTCAAAGAAGGTTTTTAAGTTTTTGCTATACACATATAAGGAAAATCAATCACCCCCGGGGAGGGGCCAATTTTGACCCCAGGGCTTTTATTTGAACAAACTTTGTAGACACTTACAAGAAGATGTTTCATGCTTGATATCTAAACTCTAGCTATTTTGGTTCTTTAAAAGAAGATTTTTAAGTTTTTACTATATATGCATATAGGGGAATTCAATGACCCCCTGGGGCGGGGCCAATTTTGACCCCCAGGGCTTTTATTTGAACAAACTTGGTAGACACTCACTAGAAGATGTTTCATACCTTTAAAAGAAGATACTTTGTCTAAGCTCTAGCTCTTTAGGTTCTTTAAAAGAAGATACTTTAAGTTTTTTTCTTTTGGTTGCCATGGCAACCAGCGTTCTATGAACAATATTTAGAGGTGACCACCAAAGAAAACATTCCTGTGAAGTTTGGATGAAAATTGGCTTAGTGGTTTATGAGGAGATGTCATTTAAAGTGGACGCCAGACGAAAAAGCGATCAAAAAAAGCTCACCCTGTCACTTTGTGACAGGTGAGCTAAAAATAGTTAAGTGATCTTATTTTCCTGGTGAAAAACTGGTGGCTCAATAAAGTTCTATACATATTATGATATTTCAAATATTGGAAAAGTTATCTCTAGTTCTTGGTGAAAGACTGGTGACTAGTTTTCTCCTCAATGTCATTTCTTTTTCTAATTAGATTAAGTCATGGTACTATATTCATGAGGCTTTCGACATCACATCTAAGAACTCATTATCCAACATTGCAAAGGGCAGGCAGTCTCCTGATATTCCAATTTCTTTTAAAGTTTATAAAACCACAATATTTCTATTCTTTAGTGTTTCAGACATGAAGACACATCTTATTCTACATGTATCTTTCCTTATCACTCCTGCTTTTACTGTTCTATCATATAAGCGCCTCTGTTTCCTGAAATATTTGTTTAGAAAAAGTTAATTGCAAAATTAAAATTCCACTTGTAAACCCTTGCCGAGAACGAACTTACAGCAGTGAAAGGCTTAAAGGTTTAAAAATCAAGAAACTAAACCAATCAGTCACAGACACCCCAAGTATTTTATCTATTTGCTAAGCAGCAATTTTTTCAAAAAATTATTTAAATTCATAAATGTGAGTGATTCTGATAAGCTATAGACAGCTAAGTGATGATAAGATGATCATATATGTCAGATATGTCGGAGTGCTAACACTACTTACTGTGAATATTCAATATTTTAATGTGAATTGTCCTGAGGTAAAAAGGAAAAGAAAGCTGAAATCCTGAATACATGTTACATGTCACAATTGTTCTTGCAATTAATTTTGTTCCTAATTTCTTGTATAAGATATTTAAATACACTGTAATTCTTTTTTTATAAATTTGGCTTTTTGTGACAATAGTCTATCCAGTGACCGAAGCTCACTGACTTAAAATAAACTGTCCTGTGTCAGCCTTTAAACAAGTCTAGAAAAAAAAAGCTATCAGAATATAATAATTAAGAAATATCATATACAAATACTTCTAAATAATCATGTACCTCTTCCTTAAAAGCCCATGCTATTGAAAGAGACATTTTTTCCATTTGTTCACTTCAAGGTTAGTCAGATTGACATTCTCACATTTTAGCCTTTATCACTCGTGATTTCATTGTCATTGACCCTAAAGCATCATTAAAATCGATATCCTGCTGTTCACATTCATAAATCTGACATGTAGGCCGAACTTCTGAAACATAAAATATAATTATTATTAGATATACATATAGTATGCCAATAATTATGTTAGTTAATATCAAATCAATAATTTAAGCAGTGTTCGAAATTAGCAGTAGTCTGAGAGTCCGACTACTAAATTTCTCCTCGGGCTATCAACTTTTCACAGTAACAAGCCCGACCAGGCTACTGTATTTTCAGAGGCATTATAAACAACTGTTTTGAACAAATGAATCGTGCTAGTGAAATGTCTTTTGGACAAGTGAATATTCCGATCTAGTAGTCTGACCAGCCTAGTCGATTCAAATCCTAATTTCTTACACTGTTTAAGAAACAATTTGTTCAAAATTGTCCAAGCATAAAGATTTTTATAGTATACTATAGTAATTATAGTGTATATACAGTATGTATTAAATGTCTTTACTATCTACTATACTGTCCTGAAATTTCAAGAAAACAACTATCTTTAAAATCCATTTTCTCAGAAGTTGCAAAAAAAAAGTAAATGAAATTGCTCTGGGTTTGTATTATTCTGTACAACTTCTGATCACAAAAGCTTCAAGGACATCATGAGTGAGTCAGGTCCTATCCTGAAAGATTGTTGTTCAAGTTTGAAGACAATCCATTCAAAAAATAACAAATTATAGCCACTAATAGCAAAAATCAAGAAAATTTAGACATTTACCTTGAATGTTAATATGGTGGTCAAGTTAATTTAGTTTAGTCTGGTCTATTTGATGGGTTGTTGTGGCCAAGTATGAAGACAATACACCAAGATCTGAAAAAGTTATGAACAAGGTTAAAGTTTGATGACAGCAATGGGAAAGCCGTCATGACTAACAATATATTTAATAATTTTGGCCCTAATGCAAACTGAAAATTCTAGCCTATAAACACTGTTGAGACTAGCTGTTCAGCATTTTTTCAATAATAAATAAATGCAATGATAAAGTCGGTAACTTGCAAGTCTTCTAACATTTTTACAAAGAATGAACATATATTATATATTTTTTCCTTACAATTCTACAATGATGTTCAGTCATTTATATTATAACAAGATATCGGAAAGATTATAGATATATCAGAAATGAATTGGCCTGTGGACTTTAATGTCAATCATAGAGCTCTTATGCAAAATGTAATGGTAAGCAAACATCCAGCATGAAATTTTCAAGTAGCCACAAGTTAAAATAAAATTATTAAAAATACTTTGTCATGATTCAATTACTGCTGGAAATTGACCCACATGTTTTATTACAAATTTATTACATCAATATTTTCCATAGAAATAATAAATTAATTTTCAGTCTCTTTCTCTTTGTGCTTTCACACAGATTTGAATTATTCAAGTCCATGATTTTCAGAAGGAAAAAATCTTCTGATCATCAAACACTAAAAATTACTATACCAACTGCAAATTGCAGTCTGTGCAAAAGGCTGCCTGTCCTCGGACCTCGCCAAATAAAAATCAAGAGGGCCATGATAAATTTTTATACAGTTATCGAATATCAATTGTACACAACAGTTGAATATAACATATTATAAACTTATTTCTATGTTAATAGATAGTCTATATACAATAGAAATGAAAAAGCAAATCCTTCACAACAGTCAACACTGTAAATTCGAATCAGGGTCAGATTGGCCCTTAAACGTATTTGGCCCTCGAGACAGCTCGGCCCTATTCCAACTCAGCACGGGTCAACTCGGCCCATAATTACATAATTACTGATAATGATTACTTTTCTTACTTTTGATATGTTTTCATCATAACTGTCATGGTTTAACATTTTCACACTAACAGACATCTACTCAAGGATATTGAAAAGTATGTGAAATTGTAGAGAAAGAAAGAATTTACAATTTAAACGCATTTTATGCTACTCCAGATTTTTTTGTAAAAAATATCGTTAAACAAGCATTTGCCATATTAAAAAACAAACCAGTATTAAAATTTAAATACAATAAAATTCATTGTCACAAAAAATTCAATCTAAAAACTCTATTTACAGTATTGATTAATATTTAACATATATTGTCTTGATATCTCTTCTTAAGATAATTATTTATCTTAAAGATAATTTCAAACAATGTTTTATTAACTAAACAATCTAAACAATCTATATCCTAATAGGCTATATGGTTTTAATAGAGGACCGAGTTGACCTGTCCCGAGTTGGTATAGGGCCGAGTTAACCTGTAAATTCAATAATGTAAACAATCCTTGACCTAATTTCGTTTGTCTAACAAATTAACATCTGCAAACACAAAACGATTTTTGAACAAAGAATATAAAAGCATTTCCACAAACCTTTGCGATGTTATTCATCAGCAAATCTATGTCTTGGATGGAGAAATCTGAAAAACACGAACGTTATTCTGTCGATGGTCCGAACAATGGCGGGTCATACTAGTCAAAACCAAGTTTTACCAAATTGCATCCGTTAATTCCAGAATACCTTTGAAAGACTTGTATTGTTATCTTGTTTTTTTATTATTTATATAATAATATTTTTGTTTCAAACGCTTTGATTCTATGAAAGTTTGCGAACCATTTTTTTGCGAAAATAGTACGCTTTTTTAAGGCCACATATTGTATCCATTGTTTCCTCTTGAGTTATTGACGTAAAAAAAAATCAGCGGTGGCATAAAATGCTATTCAATAAATTGCTAAATATATACAATAAATACTTTCATTTCCCTTCGGCTGACTTACATGTGAATTTTTCAGCATCTCTGCTACAAAAATTACACCTTATTTATATTCAATTTATTGTACATAGGTACATGGGACACAAACTTTTCTTTGGCCTAATGCGTAATAATACTGATGTTTTTTTTTTCGTACACGTTTGAGATTATGTTCCATTGATGTTAGCTAACATTGAATATCATCATTTCAAGTTTTTTTGAACATCAGCTTTTTCTTCAAGTCATCCACGTTTGAAAGTATACATATAGTTCTGCTGCACTACTTTCTTGGTCGCATTAACTACTTATTTTCTATTGAGCTTAAACAGAATGCAATTAGGTGTTGTTCGTTCTTTTTTGATATGGGCAGACCGATACTATAGAAAGGAAATTTTTTTTTGAAAAAATTTCCTTCCAAAAATCATGACACCTTTTTTTGCAATGAATCAACCCAAAAAGTTATACACAAATTACATACATTCAACGGTGTATTTTTAAGCAGCAGACGACAGTAAACAGTGTACTGTATGTGTAACAAAATGACAAATATGATTTTAATCATCGTCGGATACCCGGATAAAGATACTTAAGAAATATACTCAGATCTTACTTTAACTCATGCAATGAGAATAATCAATCTGGAAAACCCGTCTGAAATTTTGCACCATGTGTAAAAAAAACCTGAGTAGAGTCCCTTTTCCAGTTTAGTTTGATGTCAATATAATTTCTACTTTGTTTATTTATACTCTTTATACGCTATAATTTAGTTATAGGTCATTCAACTGTACACAATTTTAATGTCTAGATCTTTAGGTCGTCTAATATCCCCCCCCCCCATTTAGATATCTCCTACGCTAATATTCCCCCCCCCCCCCATTTAAATATCTCCTACATTAACGGTTGTAAGATTTTAAATCATGGCGAACGACATACGCCCCTGAATAGTTTAGTTGAATATCTATGTTAACTCGTTCCTCGAGAATACTGTATAGGCGGCCTATTCGATTTTCCGAAAATGCGTGTAAAAAATGTGGGAATGCTGTTTATAAACAAGTGTTTTCATTGATCATATTGTATTTTAATACTGTAATAAAAAAATGTTTTAATACAGTGACAATATCCTATTGTTATTTACGTGATCTTGTGTATGCAATTGTAGTTGGATTTTCATTTTAAGGTAAGCCCGTTTAATTAATTAAATTAGCATTTAGTTGCAATTTTACACATGTACCTTCGTGCCAGATATAAACAAAGATATGATCGATACTATAATAGTGCATGCGTACGTACAGTTTAACTATGTACAACAGTTTATTTGTCTTATATATGAAATGTTTTAATTAATTAATTAATTAATTAATTAATAAAGTCATTTATAACCTATATTTCTGCATCATCACATCATTACTTTTGTCTTTTTTCTTTGCTTTGTTAGTAACGAGCGGTTAATTATAGAAAAATCGGCACACCGCTCTCGAACCACTGGTCTCTGGATTGCCGGTCCAGGGGTTAGTATCTCGAAGCTATCGTTATATTTGCGTTTACGAACGTGCTAACGATTGACGGAGGGTTGGTTAACGAGAGACTAGCGCGGGTATCTCGAAAGCAGTAGTTAAGCTGTCGTTCGTTGCTTACTCGTTAGTTATTAACGATTGCGTTGTGTTATCATTTGAATACATGTACCCGAAAATTGTGTACAGCTCTTGTTTATATTCACCGAATCATTATTTTGCGTAGACGAAGGTGAATATAAGGTTACGATCATGCTAAACCGGAACACAATCACACGAAACGTGCAGGATCCGCCGGTCTGTCGTCTAGCAATATAGACTTGTTTTGCGACGAAAATCTCGATTGCCTTGATAATATCAATTGTGATAGTGGTAAACATACGAAAACGGTTCCTTTAAAAAAAGAGAACAGTCATTGGAACTGCCCCTGTTGAAAGTTCCAATGAAGCAGGCGTGATTTCTAATTGAGGGGCGGGGCGGGAACTTAACATAGAAACTGCAATAAAAAACCGACTGTATATAGAACCGCAGAGACTGAAGATTTAGCAGCAGAGGCTGCCAGTGTAGTCAGATATTTTAAACTCTTTACATAGTTAAAGCCAATATTCTGGCGGAGCTTCTTCTCAATACCAGTCAAAAAATCTGGGGACAGATAACCATCCCTCATTCTTCAGGCTATAACAACATGTTGTTTTAGGGTGTAAGTATACTGTCAATATTCAAATTTGAAAATTTTGCTTTCATTGTTGCTTTCCGTTTGAGTGAAATATGGACTATATTTTCACGAAACATAATGGAATTTTACCCTTTAGACAAACATATGTACAGCAACTCTTTCTAAAATCCCACTTGCTACACAGCTGCAAAGACGTCATGCGCCTAACAATGACGCCATGAGCGAAACAATTACTTCATAAGCATAAATATATATTAAATATGTAAAGTCGATTTTCATTGGATAATCATGACGTTTATAGTATTAGTTATAAAGATTTTTGACAGGTAATATTGCCCTACATAAACGACTATTCGGAAATATAACCCGAGCCGCTAGGCGATGGTTATTTTGCCTACAACCATTTAACATGTCAGGAATATTTATAACGAATTTATAAAACTGCGAACTTCCCTTTTTTAGAAAAAAAAGTGAGATTTCTTAGAAAATTGCCAGAAACAGTGTATATAAAACTATAAAAATGTCACGATTCTCCAATGAAAAGTGACGTGACAAACGTGCAGTTTTATAAAATCTTTTATAATACTGCACGTTTGTTACTGCAAGTTTGGTACGTCAATTTTAATTGGCGTTTATATAGTTTATATACACAGCTGCTGTCAATTTATCAAGAAATATATCTTTTTTCTGCAGTATTGTAAATTCGTTATAAAGATTTTTAACAGGATATATGGCCGATATAATTTTGTTTGCAATATAACTCTCACTTGGCGGCTCGGGTTATCGTTTATATACGGCCATATAACCTGTCAAATATCTGTATTACTAAATATATACATGGCTGCTGTTAATTAATATGGATAAATTTTCATTTTGTTTTAAACAAAGGATGTTTGCTGTATTATAAATTAAAATATAACGAGTTAAATTATAACAACTCGTGTTCGCGAGTGAAATATATGTTAATATAAAATGATAAACAAACAACATTTCTATATATTACATCCCTTTTTGTGGTACCGATTTTTGCAGCTAAAGTAATGCACTTTTCTTCATGATGTAATTAATACGTCACAGTTTACTTTCCGAAATATAATTTTGTAACTAGTTTCAATTTTGTTGAATTTTCAGCATGATGTATGCATATATCTATTTATGTTTTATTGTGCAAAATTACACATTACGGAGATTATTCCTTTCGCTGTTTAAGTTATGATATGTTTTTTTTCATCCGCATTCAAATATAAGTCTTAAATTAAAATGTAAAGAACCTTTACATATGTTTGATATGTGAGAAAAATTGTGTTTGTTTGGATTTTTACAGGTCGTCAACACATAACTGGCCATATCGTGTCGAATGCTATAATAGGCTTAAAATGTTATGTAAAACTTTGTAAATGACAATAAAAATGAGCCAATTAGATCCAAGAATACAAGTTTATCTCTTTCAAATAATCAATGATATTTTTTATGGATTTGTATTAAAGAGTTCTTTGAGTGAATTTACACAATAAAATCTATTACGGGCCTGTGAAAATTCATAAGAAAAAGAAATACAATAGATCTACTATATTTATGTCAGTTCATCATTTGTTATCAATAAAATGATATAATTCTCATTTTTTATGTACAGTAAAATGCCACCTAACGACCACGCCACAAATAGGACCACGCCGTTATTACGGGCACTTTTTAAAAGTACAAAATATTTGCCTTCTTTATACATTGAGAAAAATGACCTGTATACCGACCACGTCTCTAATCCGGCATAACGACCACTTCTGTCAGACATTTGTGTGTATTTCTTATCAAAACATTAACCTGTATTACGACCATGCAACATAATGACCAGACATCACTTGGTGTTTATTGCCCCCCAATTAATTGTGGTAATCTTCCCTCTGGCGTAAACAAATACACCGGGTCAAATGAGGTCATTAATATGTATCGATTGATTAGACGCTTGCTTTACGATGTATCTTTAGAATTCAAGTGTCAACATGATCAGTTTAAACCACTTCTGGCTAATTAATCTAAGCAGCTATGGTGTGAGAAACGATTAATTTGTCAGCGTAATTAGGATGTAATAAACAGGTAAATAACATTTAGGATTGTTTGTTGTGCATCACAATTTGTAGCAAGTATGGTAAAAAGTGATAATTACACCAAATTATCAGTTCATGTGTGCTTTATTTCGATATGTAATTAATGCATAAATCATAATGAGAGTTATAACTATATTCAATACCTCATATTTTTCTTCTTAAGCGGAGACTTAACATCTAGCCGTTTATTAATATTTTTTATTATATTAATGATGTATCATATTATCATGCAGTAAAAATGTTTTTTTTGTTTAAAAAATATGTGTTTCTTTTACTCATTTAATTAAGTACATTTACCATGTGCATAAAACTATACAAGGTATACATTAAGTTAAGTTGGATTTCGTCAGCTATTAAAGTGACTTATTCACTATTAAGGCCAATTCACTATTAAGACCACTTTGAGTCAGTCCCGTAAGTGGTCTTAATAGAGAGAATTTACTTTAAAATCGCGCCTTTCTTACTTTTGTGTCAAAATGATAGTAACGAGAGCCTTACGACACCCTCTTGGCATCCGTTAATAATTGGACATGTTAACGATTATTCGTTAATTACGAGAGCGTCGAGATAGCGGTGAAAACCTTAACGAGAGGTATACGATAGTCGTTATGCTAACGATAGCTTCGAGATACTAACCCCAGTATGCTACACCATTGCACATATATAAGTTTGCATTTATTAAAATTTCACTCTTAAGATACCCATCATAAACAAAAAATACATATATGTATGTATGTACTGTATATTAAATACACAGTTTAACAAGTTTATCACGATAACATGGAGTTTTAAAATAATTTGTTATCTTTACATGGTGATATTTAGACATCAAATGATTTACATGTGTCTATAAATTGATTAACTGACATAATTGCTACCTAAAGAAAGAAGTGCCTGTTGAACATTTCGTTTTATCCCTCTATATGTGCCATCTTTAGTCCTGGCATGGTAAGACCGTCGGCAACATCAAGTATACACTGTATTTGAGCCGCGTCACGACAAAACCAACATAATGGGTTTGCGAGCAGCTAGATTCTGACCAGCCTGCGCATCCGCGCAGTCTGATCATGATCCATGCTGTTCGCTATCAGTTTCTCTACTTGTAATAGGGTTGGTAAGCGAACAGCATGGATCCTGATCAGATAGCGCGGATTATGTGCATTATGTTGGTTTTGTCGTGACGCGGCTCATTTTGCCATGCCTGCGGTATCATCTATTTACTTTTATACTTTTCACGATTTAAGTGCCTTGTAAAAAGCAATGTAAGCTGTAAAGTTATAAAACATTTTTTTAATAAAAAGTCGGTCCTGAAAGTATATTGGAAATACCCAACATGGCATCATGGTATGGCATTGGACATATCATGTGAATCCTAGTCTTTAAAGCAGCATACCTCCAAATTCATGCTAGTTTGTATGAAAATTTTGAAAATGTTTTTTAAGTGAATCGTCATAATAGCAGGTTTATAATACATGTATAATAAGTAATTACTTGGATAGTGTTTAGTATCAGACATAGAAGCTAACCACGATATAGAGGATATTTGTTTAGTTCAGTGTAAGATCGGAATATATTTCACCGAGTGAGCACCAAAAGGTATATTTCACGAGTGGCGCAGCCACGAGTGAAATATGAACTTTTGGTGTTCACAAGGTGAAATATATTTTGATCTTACACTGAACTAAATAAATTTTCTTTTTATTATATGCAAAAAACGTTGTAAAAAGGCATTAAACCTATCACTGAATGAAAAGTGCGCCAAATAATAATACAACGTGACGTCATTTACGACGTCACGGCATTAATATGGTACCCAGTACTGTGTACGCTGGTATTTCACTGAAACAACGTAAGGGGCTTAAATTCAAAACAGTGAAATTATCAAAGTGGTAATTTCACTGTTTCAAACAGTGAAATTACCAGTTTTATATCACTGATATATTTCTATAAACCACCGAAAAGCATGTAATAAATAATTATATCTAACTACGATATAATTATATATGGATGTTGTTGGTAGATGTGGGATTCATGATCACATATTACATCAATCTCCACACAGTGATCTCCCCTTAATTCTTCGGCGTACAATTCTGCCAAGGGAGGTAATCACTGTGAGGAGTTTGATATTACATATGAGCCGCGTCACGACAAAACCAACATAGTGCGTTTGCGAACAGCATAGATCCAGACCAGCCTGCGCATCCGCGCAGACTGATCAGGATCCATGCTGTTCGCTGTCAGTTTCTCCACTTGTAATAGAGTTGGTAAGCGAACAGCATGGATCCTGATCGACTGCGCGGATGCGCAGGCTGGTCTGGATCCATGCTGGTCGCAAACCCACTATGTTGGTTTTTTCGTGACGCGGGTCAAAATTATATTCACATAGCAGATAATAAAATTTTCTATAACAAAACGTTATTATTCATCATATAAATGTTAATAGAAAATCACTTAGACCGTAGGAACATATTTTAAAACAATATTTTATAAGAATATCCAAATGATACATTGCTATTGTTTTTATCAATATTTGAAATACCTATGGAAAATGTGCCCATTTGAGATCACTCCACTTTAAAGTAAAAAGTAAAAAAAAACTAGCCCTTACCACGTTAGTAGTCACGTAGTCAAAATATATTGACGTGCCAAAGCTTGATTCTGAGATATATTCGTTCTGGGGCAGAATCTCGCTTTATAGAGGCGAGATATTGCCAAGACACGAAAATAGCACAATATCTCGTCGCGCAGTACAATTAGTTGGACTAGTAGTCACGCTGCAGAAAAATGAGTAATAAATACATAATGTACTGCAAAATCACCCATCAATGGCTGATAATATGTAAAATATTACTTGAATCTAAAATTGTTTACTTTTCTTAAAACCTTTGTACATGTACATTTTTCTCAAGTTTGATTTTCTTGACATATTTTGGCTCATCTGGAGGCATTGCATCTTTATCAGCTTGTTTAGGCTCTGGAATGTTTGTTTGTTTTCTTAATCGGCAAATAAATAAGCAATGTCAGATATTTTACCAATATTCAATGCTTTCGGTATTTTATCTAACATTGCCCTGTCAAGTCATCTTTGTCTGTAAAACTAGGTAATTAAATCTACTACTAAATACGACATTGCCATCTTCCATCTATATATATATATATATATATATATATATATATATATATATATATATATATATATATATATATATATATATATATATATATATATATATATATATCATTGGCATTGAATGACAATACTATTTGAAGTACCTACATGGTACGGCATCGGTTAAATTGTAGCAAATCAGCATATACTATATCTGGACATAAGAAGAATCTCAATCGCGTCACCTGACACTGAAAGTCAGTCATTTTATCTTGGGTAAAATATTTGCAAAATCAGCTTAGTGTTAACCAAAAATTGCAACCTTAAGTCCTACCCGGTGTCCAGTAAGACAATGGCAAAAGGAGTATTTACTCTGTATGACAATACCAATGCATGAAACCTGATCAGAAGTCTATATTATGTCATTAAAATATTAACATGTATTGATTTATTCTCCTGAAATGGGACGCCTAACATTACCTTTCCTGATAGAGCGGGTCGATTTTTTCCAGCACAATTGAATAGCTGGCCGCGTACATAAATGCAATCAGCAATAAAGCACTATCCGTATCTTTTCAACGCAAACAGAACGTTTCTGCACAAATCAAATCGGCCCGGTGCAAAAAAACGGGCCCCTTCTCCGCGAGACGTTTCGGCAAACAAAACCCTCTTCTGGGTCGCGTACGTACACCAGCATATTGCCATTTACTTCTTCTAATACTGCTTATACGAGGGTTGTCCCAATATTCTGTGACAAGATTGATTAAAAGCTAAATAAAACAGGTACGAATTTGATATTTTAATATGTTATAAACCCATATAATTTAAACATTTTCACAAATTTTCATAGATAAATATCAACAAACAACAAAAATATGCCATAAACACCATGGCAACTAACTGAATCGCGGCGCACGTCCAACGTCAAAGACGGCGTTAAATCTATATAAGGCGCCTTTCTCAAATACTCTCAATGGCTTTCAACGCAATAATGGTACCCATAAATCGTCAATTTCTGACTTAAATCATGTGGTTGTTAATGTCTGTTGAATGTTAACGTGACATTGTGCAGACACATCATCAGATATTTGAAATATACGTAATTAATTTCAGCCTATTCATAACAAAATGTAAATTATTTGACGTGCGCCGGCAACTCAAACCAATGTCGTTAATACTGAAAATTTCTAAGTAACTAGGGTAAATTTTTTGTAAATGATTTGTTGTAATGTTAAATAATAAACTTAACGGTTATATGTGTGAATTATTTTCTATTGGCGTTAAAAATGAACCGGCTATAAAATTTGTCACGGACTTTTGGGACAACCCTCGTACATTACTAATATTGCTAATACAGAATTACGAATATCACGTTAGAATAAATTAATTATTAATGTTTAAAAACGACTTGTAAGTTGATCACGTTAGACAAAAAACGAGTTTATCTAAGAGCCTTTTCAATTATTTTTTTCCAAGGCATTCAAAAACAAATTTCTTTTGCTAAAATTTCACATTTGACGTTGACAGACAAGAACATGTACAGATCAATGTAATAATCTTTTAGTTGTCATTAGTGTCCAACTACAAATGTATCTATCAAATCTGTATGACAATTTTAGCAAAATTCGATAATTTGACCTTGACGATTTCTATTTGTTCACATTCCAAAGTAATGTAGAATTCAGTTTGATCTTCTTGAAGGTCTTAAATGTAACAAAAGTTCTTTTCTACGAACACCATATTTTCACTTATCACAATTCACAAAGTTACAGCAAACTAAAGTAATAAATAAATAATAAGCATGACAACAATTTATGACAGTTATAGCAAAATTCAAGCAAAAAAAAGCTTGATCGTCAATTGCATTTATTGGCTTATGATGAAGGTAATCCGTTAAGAAGGGGAAATTAAGATCAACGTTCAAGTTATCGGATGACCGTCACCATGACTGTAGCAAGTGTTCGAACTTTTTCTTTTAAAAGTCGAGCTCATGATAGACTTGGCAACACCTACAGAAAGTATAAACAATCCCTACTTGGCATTTTACATACTGGTCGTTTTGTTTGAAGTTTTTGTAAAAGAAATGAAGTAGACGATGAAACTCATTTTCAGTTGTCATGACTGTGTTGCTGATAGTCATTAAACATTATACCTGTATATTTGATAATGCTGACTGTTTGAATGGCATTCATTTAACTATATGTGACGTGTACTAAAAGAAAGGACTGCCAGATATATATAGAAATGTGTATTTTTTCAGTATTTCTGTATACATATTATTTTTAATTGTATGTTGTACCACCATATCCATTTTGCACACGTTTCTTGTTTAAATGTAAATTTACATAATTTGAGCCATGCCATGACAAAACCAACATAATGGGTTTGCGACCAGCATAGATCCAGACCAGCCTGCGCATTCGCGCAGTCTGATCAGGATCCATGCTGTTCGCTTACAAACCCTATAACAAGTAGAGAAACTGATAGCGAACAGCATGGATCCTGATCAGACTGCGCGGATGCGCAGGCTGGTCTGGATCCATGCTGGTCGCAAACCCATTATGTTGTTTTTGTCGTGACGCGGCTCAAATGACGTAAAAATAAAGATCTAATAGACTGGGTACAAAATTCTTTGGTACTCGTATTTGACTAATTGTATAAATGTGCATACATTAAACAAATATTTTACGTCGCGTGATAAGGTGTTATCTTATCATAAATTAAAGCACAAAAGACCTTTTAAAAGTGTAAAAGATAATTTGAAATAAGTTTAAATCATTTTGCTCTTATAACGAATTCAGTGAAGCTATGCCCAATTTAGAACAGTCCAAAATTTAATTGAAATGTATCAAATTGATTTAATATTTGAAGAGCTTGATGAAATTTATTAATGAATTATATAAAGCTTCTAAAATGACACAGTACAGGTATTGAACATTTCAAGTTTTCACATCAAAATCTGTCTGCGTCCGTGCTAAATATAACTACACGTAATATACGAAACTAAGAGCGACACTGAATTTTAGAAAATGCGTTATCAATGGTTGATGCGCAGGTACAAACAAGCACAGTAAGCTACTATATGGTCAACCTCTTTCAGTTTCGAGATTGTGATTTTTTTGCCAAACATTTGCCTTATAGGTCTTTATCCTTTATCACAGGACCAGAAAAAATGAGCTTATCTATTTGTTGTATCACACAGAAAACCAACCTTACAGCAATATATAGTAGAATTAATCTGTTGTTAAGAAAATAAATATTTGGGTGTGAGGGTTGAAAGGTAAATTTTTAGATGATCGTATATGTTAGGTACCATGTGAGATTATGTTAAAGGCCAATTATTCCTAAGGAATGCAATCGTTTTTATTTCCCAAAACTTTAAACATTTGGTATCTTGTTATACAGTTTCCAAAATATACTTATTTGTCATATGGATGAATTATCTTTGCTTCTTTCGTTAGTTGGCAACTGATAAAATTGTAGTGAATTTCAAAATACTACTTAGTTAACATTTTGCTACCTTCACGACACTTAACGGCACACTCAGAGCTGCTTTCTTCAGCTGGTAAACATCTTACATACTGTAAGTCCATTATTAAAGCATGATTAAACACATATTTGACATTTCTAAAGAATTTATTAGATATTATTAATGTGCCTTTAATAGAACCAGTTCTATATCTGACATCTGATGAAACAAGTCAGAAACACTATAAATATAGACACGTCATATGTGAAAATAACATACTCGTCAACAACAGCATTTTCAGAAAACCAATATTAAACGGTAATATTAACACCATAAAATCTTTACCAACAAGTTTTCTTGGGGAAATATTCTCAATCCGGTGTTTTCCATTTACTATGTTTAGCTACACTTTTTTTGAAGAAACATATATAGAGGTATATTGATACAGTCATATCGGCGTTCCCGCTGCCGTTGCCGTTCGAAAACTTTAACCTCGCTCATAGTTTTGGCGTATTGTCTTCATACTCTTGGGACAAGACCTTCAAATAAACAAGACTAAACTTGATATCCACTCATAAATGTCAAAATTTTGCTTGATTTTTGCTGAATTGTACTATATGTTGCTATAACTTTGTTATTTTCTAATGGTCCGGATTGCCTTCAAACTTGAACACAACAATCTCTTAGGATAACCTTCCAAACAGACATTGACCTTCACTCATAAATGAAAGGTCAAATTATTGAAATGGTTATAAATTTGTTATGAATGATTATGAATGGATTGACTTAATGTTGAGACACAACATTCTTTAGGATAAGACCTTCATGTGTATCAAATTCAAACGGACAAAGGAACACTAAAAATGACATTGACCTTGAATGTTTGATTTTTAAATTTTCACTTTCACTAATTTCTTCTATAATAGACTGCAACTTGGTAATTAATAAATGGATTATCTTTATACTTGGACAAAACAACCTTTTGGACAACACCTTCTAAAAGGTTAAACTGACCTTGACCTTGATCTTTAAATTACCTTGGCCGCCAAGGTCAAATAATTATACCCCTGCACAACGAAGTTAATAAATGGGTATACTGGAATCAGCTTGTACGTCCGGCCGTCTCCCCGTCCGTCCGTCCGGCGTCCGTCGGTTTTTCCTTGTCCGCCCAATAACTTAAGATTCCTTTGACCCACAGTCTTCATATTTGGAATTTAGATTGATCATGGTATGTAGATGATCCCTATTGATTTTGAGGTATTTGAGTCAAAGGTCAAGGTCACAGGGGTCTTGACTTCAAAAAGCTTGTCCGCCCAATAACTTAAGATTCCTTTGACCCACAGTTTCCATATTTGGTATTTAGATTGGTCATGATTAGTAGATGATCCCATTAGATTTTGAGGTCACCTGGTCAAAGGTCAAAATCAAAAGGGTCTGACTTCAAAAACCTTGTCCGCCCAATAGCTTAAGATTCCTTTGACCCACAGTCTTCATATTTGGCATGGCGTTTAGCCATGATGAATAGATGACCCCTTTTAATTTTGAGGTCACTAGGTTAAAAGTAAAGGTCACAAGGCCTTGACTAAAAAAACTTGTCCGCCCAATAACTTAAGATTTCTTTGACCAGACGTTTTCATATTTGGCATTTAGGTTATCCATGATTAGTAGATGACCCCTATTGATTTTGAGGTCACTGGGTCAAAGATCAAGGTCACAGAGACTTTGGCTTCAAAAAGTTTGTCCGCCCAATAACTTTAGAAACCTTTGACCCACATTCTTCATATTTGGCATGGAGGTTGATCATGACCATTAGGTGACCCCTATTAATTTTTAAGTCACTAGGTCAAAGGTCAAGGTCACAGGGGCCTTGACTAAGAAAAGCTTGTCCGCTCAATTGCTTAAGAATGCTTTGGTCTTAAGAATGCTTTGGTCAACAGTCTTCATATTTGGTATTGAGGTTGTATATGACTAGTAGATGACCCCTTTAGATTTTTAGGTGACTGTGTCAAAGGTCAAGGTCACAGGGATTTTACTATAATAATATTGTCTGCTCAAATGCTTAAGAATGCCTGTCCGCAGTGTATTGACTTTGACATTTTCACATTTGAAAACATGTAGAATACATAACTTAGCAATGCACTGGTTTAGTAACCTCAGATTTTTCAGGGAGGTTGTCCTTGAGCTCTAAATTGCAACTGTTGATTCGGACAAAGTGGTAATTTGTGGTAAGTGGTAAGTGGTACCAATTTACGGGGGTATTCACGCCATGACAGTGGCAGTTCGTTTCTATGTACGACCAATGATATAACCCATACCAATGTCGTTTCAATGTAAGACCAGTGATTTATCCCATACCAATGTCGTTTCTATGTACGACCAGTGATATATCCCATACCAATGTCGTCTCAATGTACGACCAGTGATATATCCCATACCAATGTCGTTTCTATGTACGACCAGTGATAATCCCATACCATTTTCGTTTCTGTGTACGACCAGTGATATATCCCATACCAATTAATGTCGTTTCTATGTACGACCAGTGATATATCCCATACCAATATCGTCTCTATGAACGACCAGTGATATATCCCATACCAACGTCGTCTCTATGAACGACCAGTGATATATCCCATACCAATGTCGTTTCTATGTACGACCAGTGATATATCCCATACCAATGTCGTTATTATGTACGACCAGTGATACACCATACCAATGTCGTTATGATACACCATACCAATGTCGTCTCTATGTACGACCAGTGAATGGTAATTGATAAGACGGGATATCTCCCAAAATAAGATTATGTAGCTAAAGTTATGTTTTGTTTTTTTTCTTTATTAAGAGACCAATCCGTTTATAAAAGACATTATAAGTACCGTCTTTTATAGTTGGTCTGATTAAAAAAATTAAGTTGATTTTACTTACATTTATTGTTCAATGACAATCAAATTAGTTAATTACAGCAAATATATTTTATATTAATCTTAATATGATTTATATTACACAAATATTTATAACTTGTATCGTAGGTGAACATCCACGTGAACATCCACGAGCTGCAATAATGACAGGAAGAGGAAGACAGCGTCTAATGCGACCTGTGGAACGTCAACCAATGAGAGACTGGCTATCTGACAAACTTAACGCTAAAGAAATTCCGGGGTTAGAATGGGTAAACAAGGAACAGAGAATATTCCGTATAAAATGGTGCCATGGTTCAAGACATGGCTGGACTCTGAAGGATTCAGTCCTGTTTGAAAAATGGGCCCAACATTCAGGTAAACTTGTAATACAATTTGTCCATGCATAAATTGACAATTTAGTGTTATTTCTGGTTTCACTTATCACTCCCTCTGGTGAAGTAATTTTGAAAGACGCTCTTGTTATTCTGATAGGCCGCTACAACGATGGTGATCCAAAGCGCTGGAAAGCCAACTTCCGATGTGCTCTAAATTCACTGAAAGACATACAGGAAGTGAAAGACCTGTCTATAAGCAAAGGCCAGAATGCGTTCAGAGTTTACAAAATGCTTGAAGCACGGAAGAAGACGGATAAACAAAAAGTTACTAAGCGTATGAAAACTGAACCAGAGACTGACTATGTTCCAGACGATAGCAAATGTGGTTTAAAAGGTAAACTATATGCCAACAATACTTTGAGAATTATGTTTTAAAAGCTAGATAATATCAAGTCGTTAAGCATATTAGCCAACTTTTTGATTACATGTTTACATGACATTTAAACTTATCATTAGATTGTTGCATGGTGACATTAGGAATGATTCGCACTGTATTCATCATACAATAATAAAATAAGAAAATCTTATTTGCTTAATTAATAAACTCTTCCCCGCATCTGTACGTCCGTGTATTTTGATGTTTCTCTAGTTTTATAAAGTACATATTACAGAAACCATCATGTATGTCAGGGCCAGTGCAAGACTTGCTGCACAAACGACATCTGTCAGGAGTCAAGCAGACGACCAGTCCGGGTCATCAGAGAGTGAAAGTGAGGGCTATCAGACAGATAGTCAGGTTATTAACATTCTTTGTACCACATATCTAAAATACACATGTTCAACTATTTTCACAGGAAAGTTATATTTCTGTTAATGTTTTAGTTACATATCTGCAGTTTATTTACATCCTTACCAGAAAACAACATTGACAATTTATCCATATTCTTCGTTTTTATCAATAGAACAAATAGTAATTTTATTTGACAAAAACATCTATATGCATTTCAGGATGAGCATTACACGGATAGTGTAGTAGATGAACCATTACCATTATCACACAATAATAATATCCACACATGTGCTACTGCTACAGAAATAAAAATTGAAAATGTTGATACAAGTTCAAAGATTCCCATCTTTGATAAGATCATTCCAAACTTCTACAAACTTGGTAAGTGTCTACATATATGTGCATGTATATACTATATGTGAAATCGTTTATTTTTCTCGGATTTCAAAATATATTTCTCCTATCAAAATCCTTTTAAAATATGGTACATGTTCTTTCATTTCATCTTGCAGATTTACCTGTAACTCAAAGACCTCATAAGCCAAATGATGACCTATAAAAGAAAATGATTCCACAATAGAAAGGCCTATTAAAACAATATAAAATATTGAAGGGGTTTATGTCTATAACTCTCACAAAATCACATTGAATCATTAACACGTATAGTGAAATAATCTTTATAGAATTAAAGATGCTTTAGACAATAGAAAAAAATGTGTTCATGCTATTTTCTATCTTTTCTTTCAGACTTGATAATAAACTTTAACCTGTTTTCCAGTTATGATCTGGCATGTCAAACATTATTTTGTAATTCGCTACATAATGCTTAAATACCGTAACCAGTTTAGCATTGCATATAGGATATCTGCAAAATACATATGTATATGTTCAAGTTAATATTTTACAGACAAAAAGAGACAAATTTGAAAATTAATTCGTTATTCTGATCAACTGTAAGGCCTAGCGTTGACACATTTCCTATGCAGCAAGGCTAATGGACATTAACACATTTTAATTCCAGTCACAACTGAAACTTCTTTTGCTAAATATTTTAGCATTATTTTATATTTTTATCTCTTTTCGGCATTCTATTTTATTGACTTTGACCGACATCTTACTAATTGGTTTAAGTAGGCATGGTGTATCATTGTATGTAACTGGGGTTTCATCTTTCCCTCATTACATATTTGAGCCGCGTCACGACAAAACCAACATAATGGGTTTGCGACCAGCATGGATCCAGACCAGCCTGTGCATCCGCGCAGTCTGATCAGGATCCATGCTGTTCGCTTACAAACCCTATAACACGTAGAGAAACTGATAGCGAACAGCATGGATCCTGATCAGCCTGCGCGGATGCGCAGGCTTGTCTGGATCCATGCTGGTCGCAAACCCATTATGTTGGTTTTGTCGTGACGCGGCTCATTTGATATTTGACCTCTACCCTTAAATTGGTCACTTTGATCAATTTCAAGGTCACTGTGTCTGCGAATAAGTGGCATACTGGCTGTCATCATGATGGTGTGTAAACCTTGATTTGTTTTCATACTACCCCTCAAATGTTAATATAAAAAAATCAAAACTAGGTACACTATTAAAAAAGAAAAAAAAACAGTCCATAAAGAACGCTCAAAACGACATCAACGGTGGTTGTGTTTGACGAACCTTACATCCATGTCTCCCCCAACCCCTCTAACATGTTTAAGCAATATTCAACTATTATACATGATATGGTGTTGTGAGTCGGTCAGTATTTAGGTCATTTTTTTCAGATGTGTGTGTTTCTTCCCAATGGATTACACCAACGTTTACCTCAAACTTAAAGTCCCCAAAATATACACGTATGGACAGACACTTTTCAAATTTTAAGAGTTTATAAATGCTACCTAGAATTTTGAGTTAGGCATGTTTTGCTGTTTCTATCATCCAGTCTTTCATCCTATATCTATACATCTTACAGAAACAGAGTATAATTCCATCAAAACAAGTTTCGTAGGTAAGTTTAACCCGTCACATGCATGCATCACCGCATGTATGTTGCCAGTTCTTCTATTTCAACATGATTTGCTTTAAAATGTTGATGTAAATGTGAGATGCACTCATATGTATTCAATGATTTAGTGTAAAGTGCATGTGGTAATCGAAATTGATAGATAAACGAAATATGTATTATAAAATTATTGTGATCACCTAAGTAATATATGTATGTTAAATATTTTCCTGATTACCGCATGTTTACCTTTAGCAATACAAATATTGTCAGAAATTATTTTTGATTAACAACTTTACAGTTTGTTCTCATATATAATTATTATATGAAATGCATGTAAAGTGAAAATATTCGTTAAAATTAAAATTTTATTTATATCTTTATATTAATAAAAAGCGAACTTTCCATTCTAATATAAAATTATAAACAAATGTTTAATTGTATATGATAGATTACAGACCCTGTCTTTTAATTTATTGGTGTACAATTTGGTCTTTTGTGTTTATTCAATTGAAAATAGCGTGAAATTTTATTTTGTTTTATATGTGAGCTTAGCACATTAGATAAACTTTGTTTTTAGAAGACAAAACCTTCATTTTTAAAAGCAACATAAAACTATGACGACCTTTTTAAGTATATGGCAACGTTTTAAAAATAAAAAAAATAATTAACTTAATATAAAAATTATACAATTAATCTGCAGAAACCGATGGATCAAACCGAATAATAAGACATGTTGCTAACTGATTATAAAAGTTGGTCAATTATATCAAATATTTTTATCTGAAGAACATACGAAGCTAATTTCTTACACACTTTATTTTTTGGTATTTAAGGAAATGAATATTTTGGCCTGAAAAAATAGAAATCCAATTTAGGTCAAAGGTGATGAAAACGTTAAGATAATTACTGTCTATATTAACTGGCCATGGCAGTTTTAAACGAATTGTGAAATTTTACCTCTTCATAATTTATTCATTATTTAGAGCAGTTGTATATCATAAATATTTGTTTTGAAATGTTTATCTTAAATTATCATTATAGTTTGCTTCAATTATCAAACAGATATGGCAATTACATGTATATGGTATACATGTCGTTGTCCTCGCCTTTGTACTGCACCTTTTAGATTAGATGCTTTACTAGATGATATTATATAATCATAGATAAATAAATAAGTAAATAAATAAGAATAAATACATTGTAAATAAATAAATAAATACAAAAGGAAGTTAAAAAGCTTACCGGACAAAACACTCCTCGTTTTCTGAAATTTGGCATACCATTGAAAATATAAACATGAAAGCCTTTACATTTTAGCGAATTAGTTTTCTTAGAAAACAGGAAGTTTAATGTGTATACTGTATATTATGAATATTAGATGAATGAGTTTGCAGACATTTTGAATATTTTAGACTAGTGTAATAAAGATACTATTTACTATACGAGGCAATATAGTATCAGATGATATATACATATGAGCCGCGTCATGACAAAACCAACATAATGTGTTTGCGACCAGCATGGCTCCAGACAAGCCTGCGCATGTAGGAGATGCTACTGTGCTGCTATATTGTCTTTATATGGTGTTTGTGCTGCTCTGAGCAGGCTCAAAACAAACGCCGTCGGTCGCCTTAGTATTAGATCCCAGCGATGCAACTGCGATTTTGTTTTAATGCTCTGAATTTTGGCTGTGAGACTGCCGCTCTAGTGTGACAGCGTTTTAATATAGGCATATCATTTTTATACTGAACATACAGCAGAAAGATGTACATGATCATCTTTAAGATTTTTTTTAATTTCAGAATTTGGCAAAAGTCATTGCCTTCCTCGCCATGGTTCGGGTTTCAAGGTCGTGCAGTTAAAAAAGGAGAAGCCTCTCACGCCCATTGTAGAAGCATTCCATGTACCGTTACCAAATACTCTCAATTCACTTACCACAGACACGACAGACCATGCCCGGCGGGACAGTGATTTAACAATAAAGTCTGACCTTGAACTAAGTGCTAGATATTCATCAAAACAGACAACTCCTTCATCAAGATTTTCAACCAGAATGACAGAATATACAACCCCAGCTTACCATGCATCCACAGATGAATCGCAATATACAGCCCAACAAATTGCTACGCGAGACAATTCCGCCATTTTGACGTTTCCTGATACACCAGATGGTAATGTGGTTCTGTTCATTAGACCATTTCCCATACGTTCTCCGGACTTCCTAATTTCAATAATTATGAATTTCTTTACGTCATAACTTAAACTTTTTAAGATCTTTAACTTTTGCATATCATAATTATTATGGACAATATTTCAATAATTTAATGCGGATCGTATTTCAAGTTTCGAAGCGGAAACCATATTAGAAATTTGAAAGGTCTATAATGTAGTATGTGAACCATATTTATGTACAGACAGTAACTTGATTAGTTGAGGTGTTTTACGTTTTTGTTTGTCAGAATACGTTATACTGCTTCCAGTTACTTTCCTTGCTGATTGACAGTAAATTCTTAAAGGAATTTGAAAAAATGAAGTAGGTAGATGTGTGGGCTGAGGGGACCAGGTGCTGAACATTCTATTAACAAAATGTAACAATTCTGGAAACCTTAAAATGTTCGAACAAGTAACAAATAATCTCCAAGGCCTCTCCCCTGAATTTACAATTTTTAGCAAAACTGTTTCGATCCCTTCTTTGCCCCTAAACATGAGAACTGCCTTACTAAAGTGATTCATGTTTTAACAAGTTTTTAGACTCAATACACTAAAACTTAAGATATTAGTTTGACATTTTATCATAATGACCGCCTACACCGTTTGTTACTCCCGATATTGTTTATAAGTGGTTATAAATCTGGTTTATCTATAGTCGGGTATGCAATAGAATAGTTACACAAGTTATTGTTGACATAGTATACATGTACGTATAAATTAATCATTACATTTTATACAGTTTAAACCTTGATGGCATATCTTAGTCATTATCAAGTATGATTGATTTTGTATTAACAAACTATAATTATTTTCAGGGTCAGATGTTTCAAATGATAGCAACTCAAATGAATATATAGAGGTGGTCAGTATTTCTGAAATTTTATACTTTCTGTTCTGTTAAAGGCCCATTTAGCCCAAAAATGTTATAATTTTTACGTCTCAAAACCTTTTTTATTGTTGGTATATTGGTACAGTTTCCTTAAAAGTTAATCATTGGTCATATAGATTAACTATCCTTTGCTCTTTGGCAATTGGATATAATTATAGTGAACTGGTATTATGTATGGAAGTCAAAATACTTCTTTGTTTGCATTTTGTTATCTTAAAGACACATAACTGCATAATAAGTACTACTTCTGTTATTTAAAATCTAACATGTTCTAATACATTATTGAAGTATTATTAAACACATATTTGTCTTTTTTAAAGAATTAAAAAAAAATTGATTTCTGAGGCAAAATGTGCCTTTAAGATTGCAAAGAATAAAAACTAAAAAGTCAATAAAAAAATTACTGAATGTTCGTGTTTGTGTGGCTTGTCTGTCTAACTAAAAAGTCATGCATTTATGAAGGGTCAATGACGCCGTTTTCATTTTGGTATTTTATTATCCTCCTGATGATATTGTATAACCGTTATTGGTATAATTACATAACTTCAACATAGACGTTTTGTTATTATAATATTTTACTGTTATACGAGATATATATGGCATATAGTATCTTAAGTTTATTATGTTTTAGACAATTTATGAGGAAGAAGTAGGTGACAGTGTGACTGGTGAGTCTACTGAAGGATGTATCGTTCTAACAGATCTTAGTAAGAGCTACGTCTCTTCGTCGTCTTCGACAGCACAGCTGAACCAATCCGAGGATCGACAATGTATCATGAACTACAGGGTAAACCAGGCTACAGGTTCCACTATCCCTTACATGTATAACCCACTTACACCGCCATGAAATTGGAATATTGTGCAATATATTTTATTTTCTCAAATTGAATCGCATCAAACTGCTTTCAAGACATGAAATGTAACTTCAATCTACTGCCCAAAACGACATGTCCGGTGCTTTTATGTTATGTTTGTATATACTTGAATTTCGAGGGGAAATTCTGATGATGAAGACGATTTGAAAAAGAAGGTAGAAAACTGCATTGATAATAACAGAATCTCTAGTCATGTTTCATTGCGCTGTAAAAATATCACTGCTTATGGTTGCTTTTTTACTCGTGTATTAATTTATAACATGCATTTGTTTGTATTATGTGAATATGTATATACAATAAATGTATTAAACATTATTAGTGTTCACGAATTAAGTATAGATTTACAGCACCCGTTAAAGCACGACATGATGAAAACTTCCTGTAATGAAAAAATAATACAAGTACACTGATGAAAGGGGAAAAGTGTGCATGCTTCCAGGGAAGCCTTTACCTTAGAGACCCATGTACCCTGTAACCTTTTGGTGGGCATGGTAAAAAGAAAGGCTGTGGACCTCAAAGTGTCTGGCATACACATGTTAAGATAATCACCTGATCACACAGTGAGCTAAACATTAATATCTCACCTGATCACATAGTGAGCCATTTGTTAATTACCAACTTACCGTCAGTCATAGTAAAAATCAGTGAAAATTCAAAAAATTAACCGTCAAATTCATAAATGAGTCACGGTCAACATGAGTTTGTTATACATGAGGGTCTTCTTAGAATATTCTGTTATACTAGTAACATTGATTATAAAACATCAATCCATTCAATAATAACAAGTTAAAGCTAGTTACAGTAAACATTTAATACTTAAATAATTTGACCTTCAATGTCAAGGTCATTTTTGAGTGAAGGTTAAAGTATGTCTAATTATCTTGAAGGTCTATCCTAAAAGATTATTATTTTCAAGTTTGAAGACAATCATTAAAAAATAACAAAATTATTAGCCACTTTTAGCAAAATTCAGCAGCAAAAAAAAAAACATACAAAATTTAGTCATTTGACCTTGAAGTTCAAAGTCATTTATAAATAAAGGTCGATGGTTAGTCTGTTTTATTTAAAGGTCTTGTCCCAAATGGTTGCTGTAACAAGTTAAGTTATGATCAAGATTAAGTATTCGACTTAATAAATATGTGACAAAATTTTTTAGTCTGCACGAATATATATGTTAGTGTGTATTAATGAATTTTTAACATTTAAGAACTCCTAAGAAGAGCATGTTCCTCTTATTTGGACACTAACACGACAAAGTAAGGTAGTTTTTATTAAGTGAGCATTTTCGTTGCTCGCTACCGGTCGCTTTCTTATGGGGTTCTTAATCGTTAAAATTCCACTTAATAAACACTAACATATACATTTAAATGAGTGAAATATAAAAATTTTGCTTTAAAACTAGCTATGCTAGGCGTGTTACAATATTAAAGCAATTTTATCGTCAATCATTGTAATTGATAGCAACTATGTTTGCTATTTGAAAATAATAATGCTTGACGTAAGCAGTGGAGTAATTTACATTTTTTTTTACATTCCTTTTGAAGACGTTACGAAGATGTAAAATTACAATTGACGAATCCACAACCGTATTTTGTATTGCTGAAAGACGACATGGATCTCTCACAGATGATACATTTAAATTCGGTGTACATCACAATAACAGAAAGGCCGACCTCCATCATTATATTGTATACGGCATGTCACGGTGTATTAGTCATGTTTGTTTATACCGGAAAACCATTTTCGAAAATTTGCATGTAATGTTTATTTTTAGAACGAATTTGCCAACTGGATTTCCAGCGGAATCGAGGTCAAAACTCGCTATTTTCAGTGATTATCAAGTGCGCACATTATTGTGCAAGATTTATAATACAACGAATGACCATACATGGCATCAATTAAAATTAACATGACTGGGTTAATAATGAAAAAAAAAAATTTTTTAGACATTTGAATTTCCGAATCTGAGCTGGGTAATACGGATTTACAAAAAAATCAAACAATATATATGTGTCTAAAATCACCACCCTGTAACTTTAGTTCAGATCAATGCCCTATTTTTTACTTCTACTGAAAAAGTCTTAATAAAAGATTTCATGGAATTTTTTCATTTCCACTTAAAAAATCTATTTATGTATCTACCTACCTATAATAAAGTAAACATAGTCTACCTTGTCTATTCAAAATGCGACCTTAAAAATCGAATATATAATTAGAAGTCGCTCACTGGTATATATATTATACTTTTCAAGGATATTGCATGTAATACACAAATGTATATCGATCCGTAGATTCGGACTGAAGTGACATTATGCGCATTTTTTGAGCGGAACTGACTATATTTTTTATGTTAGTCTCTCTTACAAATCCATCATGTTCCATTAAACAAACACCTTTCGCTGCGTATATATCGTGCTAAAAAAAGTTGCATAATTGTTTAAAGCAAGTAAACTATATTATTGATAATGTTAATGATAACTACATAATTGATGGATATCTTTGGCCATGAGTTAATTATCTTTTATTCGATTGAAAAAAAACATATGGCAAAATGTTATTTACTTATTTTGACTTTCACCTGTTCATCCACTATATTATTAACAAGAATGGACACAACGTCACTTTTTGCACTGATACGTGCAAATGTAAAATGATAGTAAGCATAATAAGATAAGTTAAACACGTATACATACATATACAAATGAATGTAGGGTTATGGAGAATGTATTGTGAACATTTGTATCAATAAATGATCAATACATTGGCAAGTTGCCGGAGTCTTATTTTTTATGCAGGATACCATAACCTCAATAAAGAGTCACAGGAATTCCTAATCAGCAAAAATTTGTGTAAAAACTGTTTCTATTTTTATCTTTTTCGAAAATGATCTGTCCTATTTAATAGGCGCAAGGGAAGTAATAAATGTATAAAGTCAATTAAATTACACGTGTATAGATTTATAACGGAAGGGAGACAAAACCACAGACACTTGGGGTTTGGAGCTCAAAACGCCTTTAAAATCCAAATAAAATGCATATTTGTCATTCCCAGCACATGTACTGATCATATATATCAAAAAAACTTAATATAAGTTGTTTTGAAAAAAATTCATATTTCAACATCTATAATAATTATTAGGATGATGATCAGTAACAAGTATACAAAGTTTCAAACCAACTTTAAACATCCAGATGAGTAGATAGACTTTCCCCCATAATATAGATATAATCGTCAAGTTAAATGATAAAGATTGTTAAGGCTGTAACTACTGATATAAAATTAAGTGAAGGAATCTGTGTAGTGGTTCAATAAATAAATAAATAGATAGACATACATAGTCATTGATTATCTCTTTACTTATCATTCCAAACAAAACATTTAATTTTGTTTATTATATTATACATTTATGCTGAATTTCATAATGAACTAACCAACCAGATGTAAAATATGGCAGAAAATGGTCATTTTCCTTCATAAAAAAGGCATTTTACAAAGCAACAAAAATAAATCAAAAAAATATTAGCTAGAGTTTGAGAGCACTTAATGTTTAATTAAAATTGGACCCAAATGTATCTGTACTGAAGGACAAAAGAATGTACAACACAATTTCAATATCTCCCTATTCTATCAGCAGTGGATATCATTATAAATGGGGCATGACTACCATCATATAGGGTAAAGTAATTAGATAACCAATTGAAAAATTCATCATTTTATTTTTATAAATATCTGCAATAATTTAACTGAAACTATAACAAATTATTATTTTGTGAACTTACTGTCCTTATTAATATTCCATGTGTGGCTATGAATAGTAATAAAATAAATGAACATCTTTATTATTTCATGTATCTATGTTAGGTAAACACACATACCACAAAACTTCATTCACGACCAAGCAACTGTTTGATAAATTGCTGAAATCAACTCTGAAAATGGTGTCATGTACATTTTGTACTAGTTATTAGTCATAAAGTGCCACCAATATATCAAACATGTAGAAACAGATAACATTTTCTCTAAATTCAGAGTAGGAAAATGCCCTGTGCATAAGGTGTCAAATGTTAATTTTAATAACTGCGCTATTTTACTAAAGTTCAGGAAGTAGAATGACTAAGAAATATATAGAGCTTAATTTAAGCAAACTCACTGATATATAGGATAATCAAACTAAAATCAAATGTGCAAAAAAGGGAATATAATTTGGGGTAAATAGATTCTTCAGTTATGTCAACTCCCTTGTTTATACCATTATTTTGTAATAAATATTTTGACTACAGGACAGGCTGCTTTTTAAAATATGAGATATCAAATACTTGAAATTTGTATTGGTGAAAGAAAACATTAAAACAGACATTAATTAGTTTATATCCAGCTTGCCCAAAGTTTATTTTCCGAATGCTTAATACGAAAATAACCGGGGTAAAATAGATATCACCTACATGTAACTTACCAGAACAATAAACTTTGTATTGGCTAGTTAGGATGAATATAATCAAACTTGGTACAATTATGGACTTTGTATTATTTAGTAAGTATGTATATGATGTAACTTGCAACAACAATGAACTTTGGTGTACATTAAGAATTTATTTTACAAGTATATCCAGGAAGCATATCAATGGAGATAAAGATGGACTTTAATGTAACTTTCCTAAAACTTAAAAAAGGAAATACTTGACATTCTACTTAAAAATTAAAAAGAAAATTGAAACACTAGATATTCTATTTATAATTCTCTCTATATAAACAGGATCAATTAAAATATATGTTATGTTGAAGATTATCAGACATAAGGTTGCAAAATGTCCTAAAATATCAACAATACACAACAGTCTATGGCATTATATTCAACATAAACTCATGACAGTATTTCAGTCATATTTGCAGAAGCAACAAAGAAGCCGACATTTCTCATTCTGGACCAGCACGAGCCCCACATCATAACTGACAATTTCTCCACTTAACCAGTAGCGAAAATAACAGCATACAATGTATATCATCAGCCGAAGATCTTATGAAATACATGTGCTAAATCAAAACTATCTGCACAATCATATGTTAAGTTTACACTTTCAAAAACAAGTTCAGAAGGTGTGCTTCTTATTCATATGACATCAAGTAGCTTGAAATCATGACATATCACACTTCAACACACTGCTAGCTTTCGAAAACCTGATTGATTACCTATTCCATAGATGAAAGATGGAATAATTTGACACTCGCATGTAAAAGATTCTAATTATAGATTAGAAATTTACGTTACCAGATGTATACATAAATTCTCGACTTTTATTTGAGTCTCATGAAAAACTGCTCATATTTAACAAAGTTTAAGTCTAAAGTACATGATCTCATTTGTATTGGTCGCATGATCTACTTGACACTGCATGGATTCTAGAACTGCTGCCTAGAAATCATCATCATCCCATTCAAACTCTTGTCTTCTCTGTTTACCATGGGAACCTCTATAACCACTATTTCTGTCAAAGTCAAACTTTCTTCCTCCATCATTAAACCTACCCCTGAAATTAGGTCTGTCTCTTTGCTCATGTCTATTAGGTCTATCTCTTTGCTCATATCTATTCATTCCATCTTCATTTCTATCCAACCATCCCTGGTTTCCATGCCTTCGAAATGAACCATGCCTGTCAGAATACCTATTATGTTTTCTTGGCATTGTAAATCTGTGTACTGAATTAATGTCTGGTAATTCTCTGACTTGCTCAATACTTTCTGAATTACTTGATCTTACATCATCAAATCCTTCCAGAACAATCCTTGCATCCTCTGCTTTCACATCAAAAACCAAGCTCTATTAAAAAACAATATAGAACATGTATAGTGTACAGTAGGAATAGACTGAGACTGAAGATAAGCAGATTCCACTGAAATGTTTTAATTATGAAATGTTTTAATTATGAAATGTTTTAATTATGAGACAAAGTAATCGGTTCATTGGTGCTATCCTTAAATGTTATTCATACCCCCATCAACAAGTTTAATTTGTTTGTTTCATTGGGTTTCAGTCACACCAACACATCATAGGTCATATGGCGATGTTCCAGCTTTACTCGTGGAGGAAGACCTCAGGTGGCCTTCCGTGCATTATTTCAGGCAGAAACTGGCACGCGAGTAGAACCACTGATGTTCCGTAAGCTAGCTGATAGTTTCCTCACATGAAAGAATCCAAAGTTCAAACCACAGCAGTGAGGGCAATTTTTAAAAAACCTTACACTTTGCCTTAAAAACTCAAAATCATTTAAGGGGGATTACTGTTTAAAAACCTCCTTTATAAAGCTAATGAAATGGGCCCAAAGCTTTTTCAAGTTTTTTTCATAAATATTTTTTTTTTTTTGTTTTTACCTTTTACCATAAACGTTTTTAAAACAATTGCCAATAAATTTTAAATACCATATTCTTGGTTTTCAGGGCTATAGCAACCAAAAGACTTTTTAAAACAAATTTTTCTCCACTTTAAAGAAGTCAAAAATAAATGATATGGAAAATTAATTAAAGTTTGTCTGCCCAAATTTTGGGGACATTCTGATACTTTACATTCATCTTTTCAAAATATCTCCTAACTTTCTCCTGTACATGACGATTATCACTTCTATCTCCTTTATAAAGTAATGTTGTGAAGCCCTGAAATATTACACCAGATATTTTAACCCTGAAATATTACACAATATATTTTAAGCCCTGAAATATTACACAAGATATTTTAACCCTGAAATATTACACAAGGTATTTTAAGCCCTGAAATATTACACAAGATATGTTATATATCATACTCACAACAGTTTTTGTAATGATTTGCAAAATTTTCCTCATATTCATATATCAAAACTCAACCCCACCTGTTATGGACCTTCATTTTTGACTTCTCAAAAACAAATTTACCAATCTTTTTAGACAGTAACAAACATATAATTTTTTTCTATATTGATTTATTCATATCTAAATGTATCTGGCGGATAAAACCAAGCTGACTTTCATAGTTTTCATTATTTATTATATTTCTTTTAAATAAATGAAATTATCTGAACAATATTGGTTGACAGCTACCAAAGGACCTTTTTTGGAAAATGATAACAAAATCCAACAAATTTTCAAAAGTTTCCCCCCTATTACCATAACAGAGTGGGTGATCATCACTAGACATGTTTACAGTGAAACTGGTTTTAAGATAAGACGAGTTTAACCAAGAGGGATTTTGTATGTTTCCTACACTTTAAGACTACATACATATGACAATTTTGCCTAAAACTATAAGAAATGATTTTGACATAATATCTAATCAAATGTACCTCTTGGTAAGTTATAAGGGATCTGAAGAAGAATTGTTTAGCACCAGATGCAAGTGCAAGAGATGCAGCTAACATCTTCTGTGCCCCTTCCTTCTGAATCAATATGTCGGCTCTCTCCATAAAGTGATTTATCAATTCATCAGGTACACTCTGAAGTTCCCTTCAAAACAAAAAATACAATAATTTAAATAGGATACCATGCATACTGTCTTCAGCACAGAAAAGAGTATGATTATTTATGTATTGCATTTCTAATGTCATGGTGATTGTAAGTGGTTGTTACTGAAGGCAAATCACATAACATTAAACTTACATATTTTGGTTTTTGAAGTAAAGTATATCAATTTAATATTGTGTTTAACATTCAAATTTTACACTGATCAACGAGTTAAAACAAGTTGAATTTTGCTCATATCAAAATTTTTATCAAAACATGTAAAGATATTTACTTCCTAGCCTTATTCAGTTATCAATTTTGTCACAATACATACATGTATTATTTAATATTTGGGGAGGGGGACCAAAAGAAAAATAAAGGAAAGTAAAAAGTTTATAATTATAAGTGAATTAGTTCATCGAAATTGTGCTGCTTTTGTGACACATGTTAACATGTTAAATCTAAAGAAACAAGAGTTCCGCTGACGCAGAACAACATTTAACAGAGCAATATATGCCCAATGAAAGTATCATAGACAAAAATATTCCTTGAAGAAAGATAGCAAATTTATTGTTGTAAATGTCTCATAGTATTACTTTAAAATCAAATATAAAAGAAACAAGAGGGCTAAGATGGCCCTGAGGTCGCTCACCTGTATAAAGGCCCCCGGAGCGGGGCCAGTTTAAACCCCCGGGCTTTTATTTGAACAAACTTGGAATACACCCATTAGAAGATTTTTCACGATAAGTTTTTACTACACACATATAATGAAAAACAATGACCTCTTCCCCCACCCTTGCAGGGCTAATTTTAACCCAAGGGCTTTTATTTGAACAAACTTGGTAGACAATCATAAGAAGATGTTTCATGCTAAACATCTAAGCTCTAGCTCATTGGGTTTTTTAAAAGAAGATTTTTTAAGTTTTTACTATACATATATAGTTCAAAACAATGACACCCCTGGGGCGGGCCAGTTTTGACCTGAACAAACTTTGAAGACACTTACTAGAAAATGTTTCATGCCAAATATCTTAGCTCTAGCTCTTTGGGATTTTTCAAAGAAGATTTTTAAGTTTTTGCTATACACATATAAGGAAAATCAATGACCCCCAGGGCGGGGCCAATTTTGACCCAAGGGCTTTTTTTTTAACAAACTTTGTAGACACTCACTAGAACATGTTTCATGCTTAATATCTTAACACTAGCTATTTGGGTTTTTTCAGAGAAGATTTTTTAAGTTTTTGCTATATCAGACCTGGGGTAACTGTAATCATTGATCTTGTAATTGATTACATGATTACACTGTAATCATCATGTAATTGATTACCTAGCCCAAAACTGATTACATTAATTGTAATTAATCAATTACAGCTTAAATTCAGTCAGTAATTATGATTACATTTTGATTGACATTGATTACTTTCAGATTTAAAAGGAAACTATTTAAGTTCAAAGGATGCCTTTATTTTACATTATACAGTTTAACTTTTGTTTATTAGTTATACAGTAAAAATCCTCAATTAGACTGATAAAAGTGAACATTTTTATCATTGCTTACATACTTTAAGACCATGGTCTACTTAAGTCATTTTGTATGAATAAACAATATGTTTATTTATATGTATCTACAAATACATTATAAAAGAAACTATCATGAATAAACAATATGTTTATTTATATGTATCTACAAATACATTTAAAAAGAAACTATCAAAGAATGCCTTGATATTTAATCTGATAAAAGGAAAACATATTTCTGGAGAAATTTAACGTTAATTTTACAGTATCACTCATTATATGATGTACATAAATCAAATGAAAATTTAAATTTTCAAAAAATAAATGTGCTGAAAGCAACAATGTACCACTCTAAAATTGACCTTCTCACCTAATTTCATAAAATAACCCAATAACAGTTTTTCACACCTTGTGAAATCAAGTGTCATGCTCAAGAGCATTCAAGCAGATCATAACAACAAATTTAAGATCTAGATAGGTGTTGACTTCAATATCAGTGGTCTCGATAGTCACATTAAAATTAAAACAAAAATTTGGACTGACTTATAATGGTGGTCTTAAAAGTGAATAAGCAGGTGGTTAAATCTGGATCATGAAACCATTGACTTAAAGAATCTTTTTAAAAATGGTCTTAATAGCAGGGTGGTCTTAATTCTGGGGTGGTTTAATGTACATTCAATGTAATCAATTATCAATCAATTACTCTCTTAAAAGTAATTGTAATTCAATTGATTACAGAGACAAATGTGAGTAATCAATCTTAATCAATTACAATAAAATCTGAAAGTAATTGTAATTTAATCAATTACTGATCAATGTAATTATCCCCAGGTCTGTGCTATACACATATAAGGAAAATCAATGACCCCCGGGGCGGGGCCAATTTTGATCCCAGGGCTTTTATTTGAACAATCTTGGTAGACAACCATTAGAACATGTTTCATACTAAATATCTTAGCTCTAGCTCTTTTAGTTCTTTAAAAGAAGATTTTTAAAGTTTTTACAATATGCATATATGGAAAATACACTCACTACAAGATGTTTCATGCCAAATATCTTAGCTCTAGCTCTTTTAATTCTTTAAAAGAAGATTTTTTAAGTTTTTACTATATGCATATATGGAAAATCAATGACCCCCGGGGTGGGGCCAATTTTGATCCCAGGGCTTTTATTTGAACAAACTGGGTAGACACACATTAGAACATGTTTCATGCTAAATATCTTAGCTCTAGCTCTTTTAGTTCTTTAAAAGAAGATTTTTAAGTTTTTACTATATGCATAATGGGAAAATCAATAACCCCCCCAAGGGTGGGGCCAGTTTTGACCCCAGAGCTCTTATTTGAACGAACTTAGTAGACACTCACTAGAAGATGTTTCATGCCAAATATCTTAGCTCTAGCTCTTTGAGTTCTTTAAAAGAAGATTTTTTAAGTTTTTACTATATGCATATAAGGAAAATCAATGACCCCCGGGGCGGGGCCAATTTTGACCCCAGGGCTGTTATTTGAACAAACTTGGTAGACATCCATTAGAACATGTTTCATGCTAAATATCTTAGCTCTAGCTCTTTTAGTTCTTTAAGAGAAGATTTTTAAGTTTTTACTATATGCATATAGGGAAAATCAATGACCCCCTGAGGCCGGGCCAATTTTGACCCCAGGGCTTTTATTTGAACAAACTTGTTAGACACTCACTAGAAGATGTTTCATGCCAAATATCTAAGCTCTAGCTCTTTGGGTTTTTTAAAAGAAGATTTTTTAAGTTTTTTCTTTAGGTTGCCATGGCAACCAGAGTTCTACATGGAATTAAACTCCAGACACAGTACACTACCAGAAACAGTACACGAATGAACACAGTACTATCCTGGACACAGTACACTACTAGACACATGACACAGTACACTACCAGAAACAGTACACTAATGAACACAGTACACTACTGGACACAGTACACTATTGGACACAGTACACTACTAGACACAGGACACAGTACACTACTGGACATAGTACACTACTGGTCACTGTACACTACCAGACACAGTACACTACTGGACACAGTACACTACTAGACACAGTACACTACCAGACACAGTACACTACCAGAAACAGTACACAAATGAACACAGTACACTACTGGACACATCAACTACTAGACACAGGACACAGTACACTACTGGACATAGTACACTACTGGTCACTGTACACTACCCGACACAGTACACTATCGGACACAGTTCACTACAGGAAACAGGACACAGTATATTACCAGAAACAGTAAACTACTGGACACAATACACTATCGGACACAGTACACTACCAGACACAGTACACTACTGGACACAGTACACTACCAGAAACAGTACACTACCGGACACAGAACACTACCGGACACAGTACACTACTGGACACAGTACACTACTGGACACAGTACACTACCAGAAACAGGACACATCACATTACCAGAAACAGTAAACTACTGGACACAATACACTATCGGAAACAGTACAATTCAGGACACAGTACACTACCAGACACAGTACACTACTGGACAAAGTACACTACCAGAAACAGGACACAGTACATTACCAGAAACAGTAAACTACTGGACACAATACACTATCGGAAACAGTGCACTACTGGACACAGTAAACTACCGGAAACAGTACACTACTGGACACAGTACACTACCAGACACAGTACACTACCGGACACAGTACACTACCAGACACAGTACACTACTGACACAGTGTACTACCGGACACAGTACACTACTGGACACAATACACTATCGGAAACAGTACACTACCAGACAAAGTACACTACTGGACACAGTACACTACCGGACACAGTGCACTACCAGACACAGTACACTACTGGACACAGTACACTACCAGAAACAGTACACTATCGGACACAGTACACTACCAGAAACAGTACACTACCGGACACAGTAAACTACTGGAAAGTGCATTACTGGACACTAAGGCCCCCACGATTACACGTTAAACGGATTCGTTTCGATTTTCATTCATAAACGTTTACGATATTGTTTACCGTTTAATCGAAATGACCATATTGTGTTACAAAATTTCTAAATCATTGCCTGTAATTATGGATTTTATCAATTCTAGTGGTTTATTCCAAAGTAAACAAACGGAAAATGGGTGTGCAAAATTGCTCGTGACATAATACATTTTTGGTAAAAAATGGGGTTACAATGCAAAAAAATGTGTGCTGAATCAATCGTGATGAGCCTTGCACATTCTTTATTTGTACATGTATTAAAAATAGAATGAAAGACATCATTTGGCGACTCAAATACATGGTGTGTATAGTACATAGAGGTACCACCGTTTAAACGGTATCGTTTCGGTTCTTAGCAGTCGTGTAAACGTTTCCAAAAAATTGTAAACGTGGGAGCCTTACTGGACACAGTACACTACTGGAAACAGTACACTACCGGAAACAGTACACTACCGGACACAGTACACTACCAGACACAGTACATTACATGCCTCCTTAATTCTCATTACCGTGTTGAGTACACAGTGACCCAGATAATAATTTGAAAAATTTTCATGATCCAACAAAGCTATTAAAAATCTATTCCATATTATTTTACCCTGCATCCTTTTTCCTTCGGGTATATATTATATTTTTATTATCTCATATTATAGCATCAAGAATGTTATTTCACATAACCTAAGGGATCTAAAATTTTTGTTCTGTCCATTCAAACTTACTTGGTAACATCTTTTTCACACACTGCCATAAAGTCATCCAGTGTTGGAGGTGATAATTGCTCAAAAGGGGTTTTCTGAAAAAGGAATGATATTTCATCTTTTAGTTTGCTTTCGCACCCTTTTTTACTTATATCTTTAGGAGAAAAAAATCACATAAAAATCATGGAAATGTATACATTTAAGAATATAAGTATTAAACAAACATGATCCTGGAAGTATAATTCATATGCAAGTGTTAAATTACTTGTGACTTGAAGAAAATGAAAAATATCAAGCATGATGGGAAATGATAGCTTTCCTCAAAACTGGGAAAAGGGATGGTAATCCTTTTAATTATTGTTGTTTAAATCAAGAGCTGTCGGTAGGACAGCAACACTGGACTATTCTTAATGCTTGATAGTAAAAAAAAATGCTAGATACAGTTACCTCCTCCTGTTTACAGGTTGGGGTCATGATTGTGAACAAGTGTGCAAAGTTTCAAAGCCATATGTCAATGTACTTTGAAAACATTTGAACTATTACAAAAACTTTAACGTAAATTCTAAGTCGAAAAAGGGGCATAATTTTGTCAAAATGCTTGATAGAGTTACCTCCTCCTGTTTACAAGTTGGGGTCATGATGTTGAACAAGTGTGCAAAGTTTCAAAGCCATATGTCAATGGACTTTGAAAATATTTGAACTATTACAAAAACTTTAACGTAAATTCTAAGTCGAAAAAGGGGCATAATTCTGTCAAAATGCTTGATAGAGTTACCTCCTCTTGTCTACAGGTTGGGGTCATGATGGTGAACAAGTGTGCAAAGTTTCAAAGCCATATGTCAATGGACTTTGAAAATATTTGAACTATTACAAAAACTTTAACGTAAATTCTAAGTCGAAAAAGGGGCATAATTCTGTCAAAATGCTTGATAGAGTTACCTCCTCCTGTCTACAGGTTGGGGTCATGATGGTGAACAAGTGTGCAAAGTTTCAAAGCCATATGTCTATGGACTTTGAAAATATTTGAACTATTACAAAAACTTTAACATAAGTGGTTACGCCGACGCCGAGGCTCGGGTGACTGCAATAGCTCTACTTATATTTATCGAATAGTAGAGCTAAAAAGTGGAGACATAACTTTGTCAAAACGTGAAAAGTTTAGAAACTTGACCTACTGGACTTATCATAAATCATCATCAAAAATGTTTCAAGTTTAAAATAAATACAAATGTACCTGAATACTGATTTAGTTTCAAAGAAAGAAAAGTATTTTCTTTTTAAATATTTTCTAGAACAGTCCCCTAAAATTTATGGTTGGAAGGGGTTTAATAGTTTAAAACTTACAGCCTTTCTTTCAAGATTATGCACTTCATTTTCTTCCTGTTTTGTATACATTAAGATAGATACTCCTGTATTGCCAGCTCTACCTGTTCGACCAACACGATGAATATAGTAATTTGTGTCCTGCATTAAAAACAAAAAGCATAAGTTCACTTAAACTGAAAATAAATAAACTTGAGCTTGAAACTTGATACTGCAGTTATGTAAAAAGATTGTGTGTATTGCTGACCAGTATTTGAGAGATCAATAGCTAAAGCAAGGAGAACCTTTTTTTTCTAAAGACATGCAAACTTGCAAGCTTTGAAACATTAACTGGTTCCCCAATTATAAAACATTTTGTAATCTGAGACCCAGTCGATCATTTTGGGATACAAAACCCCCTTTTTATGATGTCGGACAAGGTTTTTCCATATTTCGGCAGTGTGACCTAGTTTTTGACCCCAGGTGACCCATATTTCAACTTGACTTAGAAATAATCAAAACAAACTTGCAGACCAATTTCCAAGATATTTGGATTTTTAGCTCCTGTGACCTAGTTTTACATCAGAGATGACCCATGTTCGAACTTATCAGAGCAATTCACTAGACAAGCATCCTGACCAATTTTTATTTGTTACTTTCTCTCGCAAACACTGCCTTATAACCCTGGTAAAGTGAATTAGTGTGTATTTAAGTTCTACATTATCCCGTGTATATAGGAAGAGGCAATATTGAAAATATTTTCAATTTATTTTTTAAAAGTTGTTAAAAAGATATATTTTTATTTTAGCTTAAACATAACATAGAGTCATGTAAGAATTAGACTCACATTAGGAGGTGAACTCTGTATAACAACATCAATATTTGGTATATCTAGACCTCTAGCAGCCACATCTGTTGTAACAAGTACTTGAAAATCACCTTTTTTAAAATCCTGAAATATATCATTTCAAATGCATGTTGAAACAAAAGCTAATGAAAAATTACTTAACTATTCAAAAGCAAATAAGAACATGAGAGCCATAATGGCACTTAAATGAACCACCAAGAACAGTCATTAAAGGTCACAATTCAGATCCTTGGTCTAATTGTGATACCGCACAAAAATGTTCACCAGTAGTTCTTATTTTACAGAATATAGGGAGCATAAAGAAGGTAAATAAGTTAGTATATTTTGACCTTTGACATTTTGAGTTTGGTAGGTTTGTAGTTTCTCAGTTAAATTTTATGTTTTAAATGCAGATCCTAGCAACCTTGATCATTTTGATCTGAGAATGGGTGTGGCAGGTTGAACTCATTAAGGTACACCTACACACTTCACAGCTTCCAGGTCAAGGCATTTTGAGTTAATAGCCAGTTTAATGTACCATAATTACAGGCTCTAGTGCAATTAACCTTTTGACTTGAAAATAGGTGTGGCCAGTAGAACTCATAAAGATGCATAGACATACACTTTTGAAGTTTCTAAGCCTAAATGCACTTAGACAGAATGGGCAGATTTATGATTTGTTTTTACCGGTCCAAGTGACCTTGAACTTTGATTTATAATAGGTGTTACAGATAGAACTTTACTGTGTTTATCTACATACTAAGTTTCAAGTTAATACGATGGGAAGTCTTTTGTCTGCCCTATCATATTTGATGGGAGGTTGTTTTCTTTTGTTTGACCACTACATGTGTAAATATTCTCTGGTAAACCTGCTAAAGAAAATTAGTACAAAATACATACCAAACTAACCAATATGAACATAAAAGTCAACTATGGACTATTTTGGAGGAGACAAACTTTGCCAAATATTTCAGCAGATGATTCAATTTGAATTACATTAGCTTTTTGTTTATCAAAACAGAGCTTACCTTCAGGATTAGATCTCTTGAAGCTTGGGAAATATCACCATGAAATGCTCTAGACCGACGTATAAGTTCACTGCCAGTCAGCTGATTTACTTCCATTTTAGTCTCACAGAATACAATAGCTCTACCTGTCTGCTGACAAAAGTTCTTCACAAAGTATGTGATCAGTGACGGTTTCTGTGAGACCATACATTTTATTGCATATTGCTGAAATAACAAATATATGTAATTACATTGATTTGGTCAACTTTGCAACATGGAAATATCTGAGATATTCGCAAATATTTGATCAAGCAAAATTACTTCTTATTAGGCAAACTTTCTTCTTTCATTTGAATACACTTTTCATACAGCATCTTCTACAATAAGTTTTGACTGTTCATGTACTGAGATTGATTTTTCCCAATGCTTGTTTGTTTAAGTTGGTCTTAATAAATCACAAATGTTTGAATGGAACAATGTATGTGTTAGTTACACAATAGATTATTCATATAACAAAAGAATGTTTCAAAATCTGACAAAGAAATGTGTGATCAGGTGCTTTATCAAACTAACAATGTATATTTCAAACAATAATATAAATAACAAAGGTATTAAACAACTGAATAGAACGATTACAATAACGGCATATTCTTTACTTGTACCTGCTTAATTAATATCACAAAAACAGCATTAAATTCAAGAAATCATATTTTTAGCAAATATTTCTGCACGCAAAAAATCCACTTTTTTGACATTTGCAAAATTTTTGTGACGCATAAATATCGACATACACAATATTTCACTAAATTTTCACATTATTTCATGGAACATTAAACATAAAGCATGCAAAATGAATTTATATCTGGGATCATGTTCATGTTTTTTGAAAACACTTCATTATTAGTTGCTGAACAATGCTGAATTGTTTAACGACAGTTACGACAGTGAATAAAGTTTCAGTACTAACCTTGCATTACTGACTTTTATTGTAGTGTGATATGAATCTATAATGATATTTTACAGTGAAGCAATGATAACCATGATATGAGCCGCGTCACGACAAAACCAACATAATGGGTTTGCGACCAGCATGGATCCAGACCAGCCTGCGCATTCGCGCAGTCTGGTCAGGATACATGCTGTTCGCTTACAAACCCTATAACAAGTAGAGAAACTGATAGTGAACAGCATGGATCCTGATCAGACTGCGCGGATGAGCAGGCTGGTCTGGATCCATGCTGGTCGCAAACCCAATATGTTGGTTTTGTCGTGACGCGGCCCAAATACTGACCTTGACTGTAGTAGCAGTCTGTTCACTATTTTTACCAATTAAACTGATCAATTCATAATCATCATCAAGGTATTTTCTTGCAGCATTTCTCACCCAACTTGGCATGGTGGCAGAGTATAACATAGTTTGAGGTTTATTTGCTGTAAACAAAAACAAATTAATGATATTAGGGTTGTTTTTAATAACAAAGCATTCATTTATTTCAGAAAATTAAGACAGGGTATGATTGCCCTGCAGACAATGACCATTCAATTTTGTAGCAGGCCAACCATTTCAGGATAATTTTAGTAAATTTTGGTAAAAAATCTACGAACTGGTTCAGGAAGGGGATGATGTAACAATCCTATAACAAAAGTTGCATGATGGTGCACTTATACATTTCCTTAAGTGACCCAACACATAATGAATCAAAATACCAAACTGCTTCAGTTGTTTTCCTGATCAGGGCTTGACAAATCCACTCGTCCCCTCGTAAATACGAGTAAAAATTGACTCGGGACGAGTAAATCTCCCAGAAATACTCGTCCTACAGGACGAGTGAAATTTCTAGCAGAAAATAATCAAATTTCAATTCAATTCAGTTTTTGTATTCTTTTGAAACCATTTTTCAAGTCTCACTAGTAAAACAGAGCACGAAATAATTCCCCCGTGTTGACGGCAAAACGGATGTTGATTTGTTGAATGCAACGCTAAATTTGGTCTGATTCCGTTTTGTTAAATCTTACTAAAAGTTGCTGCAGGGATTCCGAGATGTTCCACAAACAACGATCTTTACATTTATTTAGTAATACAAAAATTTGTCTGTAACTCTGTTCAAAAAAATATTTTAAAATGTCACAATGCGATAATTGGCACATGTTTGCCCAGGGAGGAGAAAGTTAAACAGTGTCTTCAAAAATGAGCCAGAACACATAAGAAATCTATAGCATTGTTGTTGTTGTTTTTCAGTTTTTCATTTCCTGATACGGACATTGTTGAAAGGTAAGCTATATTCATTTTAATTATCTATCTGTTTACCAGAATGGAAAGATCATATGTAGTTATAAATGTGATCTTCTCCCTTTTCTATCCATTCTGTACAGTCTTGTCCAATCTATCATATAGTCTTTGGAGTGGGTGGGAGGTGCAACATAAAACTGCCTAGGCTAGGGAGGGCTATCGCAGATTTTTTTTTTTAATTCATACGCTTTAATGGTCAGCTTTTCTAATCTAATGTGTGGTCTTTAGTGAACTATAGGACAAGTACATATTGCAGCAGGTCGAGTAAAAATTCTAAGCTACTCCTCTGCAGGACGAGTTGCTTCCAAAAAATTTGTGGAGCCCTGCTAATGTCCTATGGTAATATTCCTTATTAATTATTTACATTCTGATTTCTTTGCATCTGTTTCACTAAAGGGACTCGGCTGAGTTTTTTTTGACATGATGGGACTTAAAATAATTTTTCGAGATAAATGTTTAATTTCATGTAGGTCTAGACCAGTAACTTTTGTGTCAAATTTCAGATCATTCACTCAATCCATTTCCCAGAACAATTATTCTAATGTGAAACATTAGCATTGCAATGTTTTTTGCTCAAATTGGGCTAAAATAACAAAAAATAGAACTTTCTATTCATTTCTGAGTAGATTTCTTTTGCATATCCTTCTGTGCCTAACCTGAGCTGTGTAGGTAATTGTATGTTTTAAGGCTTTTGGATCTCAGTGGAGTTCCTTTAAAGCTTTCTTTTATTAATTTATATTTCTGCTATAGGCCTTTATGTCTACTTATGTTGTTAAATACTGAAATATTACAATGAAGGCATGAATACATGGTATCAAATCTCAAGCATCATGTTGTACTGACACTAAAATGGTCAATCCTAGAGCGTAATCATGAGTGACAAACATGGAAGCTTCAAGTATAAAATTTACTGTGGATCAATCTTGCAACACTTAAAAAGCTACTGAAAGATAATTATAGTGGAAAGTCTATAACTAAAATTCAACACATAGAAGGTGTCACTCACCTGACTGATAGCTGTCTATGATAATCTTCTCGACTTGCTCATCAAAACCCATGTCAAGCATGCGATCTACCTCATCCAGTATAACATGCTGGAGGTCCGTTAGCACAAGTTCATTCCTGTTCATCAGATCATATACTCTACCTGGAGTGCCTACTATCACATCAGCACCATTTCGTAAACTATTAACTGCAATAACAAACATGTTCATCTTTAAATGTACAATTCAAAATATCCCCTTGTACAGAATTATAAATAAACAAGAGCAAGTTGCATAGACAGAGCAATATATGAAAGCATACAAATTTCTTTTAGGAATCAGAAACAAGATTGAATTTGTAAAAAATGCTATGCCACCACATTACAACACTAAACAGTAGTCAAGGTCATATTTCACAGGGCCTAAATTTCATGACTGTACATCAAAGGACAAGACAGTAAGTCACTTTGTCAAAATCTAGGTCAGCTGATATCAAAGTTCAATTCACATCTAAAACTTTGCATATGGACCAAATTTCATAGCTGTACATCAAAGGACAAGAAAGTAGGTCACTAGATCAGCTGATCCAAGTTCTATTTTATATCTTAAAATGTGCATAAGGTCCAAATTTCATGGTTAAAGGATAAAATATGAGAATTTCATTGATTTGACCTTGATTATCAAGGTAAATTCATGGACAGGGTCACATCTGAATTATTCATTATGTTTATTTGGTAAAAAGTCTTGTTTTGTCCAAGTGTAATCCAAATCTGTCTATAAATAACAAAATTATGAGAATTTACCAAGGTCATTTGAAGCTCAAGGTCAAGATCAGTTCAACCTTTAAGAAGGTCATGAGAGAAAGGTTGTTTTGTCCAAATACAAAGATAATCCATTATTAATTACCAAGTTACAGTCAATTATAGCGAAAATCAGTAAAAATTCAATAATTTAAGCTTCAAGGTCAATGTCATTAATGAACAAAGGTTATTTTAAATTTCATATACACAGGGTTCTCGGGGACGCTTATTTCGGAGTCCCGGTACGCATGTTTATTACAGCTGGACGCAAATATTTCAGAGCAAGGATTCCACGTGCGCTTAATTTTGCCTGGGGACGCATAAACATTACCGATTGTTTACAACCACAAATACACAAATACGTCAGCGCGTGTCAGTCTATAGGTAGGCGGTCCTATGCACATCAACTCGTGAAGCGATTAGCCAATCAGCGATAACGCTTTCGATCATTATCACGCAATAGAGATCAGACTAATGTAAATTAGCAAATTTTACCGACAAAAGGATAAAAATATCGACTATATACGCTGCAAGTTTAAAGACTGTTTTCTCAAATTACAAATGAGGGTAATTTTGAATTACCTTCAAGGTCAAGGTCATTTATAAGAGAAGGGTAAAGGTCTGTCTGCTTAACTTGAAGGTCTAACCTATAAGATTGTTTTGTTCATGTTTGAAGACAATCCATTCATAAATTACAAATTTATAGCCACTAAAAGCAAAAATCAGCAAAAATTAAGAAAAATTTAAACATTTAACCTTGAAGGTCATGGTTTTTATGAATAAAGGTCAAGATTAGTCTACTTGAATGTCTTGTCCGACAGTTGCTGTGGTCAAGTATGAAGACAATACACAAACAACTTAAAAAGTTTGCGGACGGAAATGGCAATGCCGCCATGACTGTAACAGTACATCTATTATTTTTTTCAAATTAAAATTGTGAGAAAAATTAGTGCTGTACAGTAGAAACTTACTTTGTTTTTCTATATTTACTCCACCATATACACAGGTCACCCTTGCTTTGTCACATAAACTCTCAAACACTTCTTTTATCTGATTAGCTAGTTCTCTTGTTGGTGTTAATACAATAACCTTTAAAGGAAACACAAAATATGCAGTAATTATCTAACAGAAAATTTGTATCAAGATTTCTCAAAACAAAGTGACTGCTAGTGTAATCAGACCACTTAAAATGCTATACACAGATCAGTTTGTCAATTTTTCTTATAAAGGTCAGGAACTTTTTCCTTATCTTTTAAATGTTAAGCTTGCAAACATATAATTTCAAACAAATGCTATTCCTTATGTAATGGTATAATACAAATGTTCATAATGAAACAAGCAAATTTGTTGAATTGATATCCTTTGCCATACTATACATGACATCTGTTGCCATACCATACATGCTATCCTTTATCATACCAAACATATTATTTGATTTGAAGCTTCTTAGTATTATGTTTCTCAGAATAGTTGTGAAAGTTAACACATACTTTGATATAAAGCTCACAAACTTGTACAGCATCAAGCAAACTAATAATAGAGTGTTTTTTAAGTAAATGTCATCTTTGTGAGACATAAAAACATAAAACTATTATTATTTTTTAAGTAAATGTCATCTTTGTGAGACATAAAGACATAAAACTATTATTATAACATATGATTGACTCTTTCATTTAACCCTTTCCCCCATGAGCATATTGTGAAAAATGGCCATTTTCACTGAAAAGCCTCCTCTTACAAGTTCAAACTGCTATGAAACTATGAAAAATGCTTCAATACTGATCAAACTTGGCACAAATGTTCTCTGGACCATTGCCTTTGTAACGACATGCTCAGTCTTAAATTTCCTGTTACCATGGCAACGAGGGGACATCTCAAATTTGCCAAAAATCACTTTTTTGCCTCGATTTTTTCCATCAAAATTAACTTCAAAATGCTGCAACTTCTCAAGGGATTGAGATAGAGTCAAAGGCTTTTCAGCGTTGGTTACACGTTACCTTATGATCAACCTGGGGTCATTTTAAGCCTCTCACAAGTCCAAAATTTTCTTGGCGATGAGGGGGACTCCGCCCCCCTTCAAACCCCCCAAACAGAAGGGGGCACATCCCCCTTCTGGCAACCCCCTGATGTATTATTTGGATGGGGGACGGCGCCGAAAAAATGGTCACTTTTTTTAACAACATTTCTCAAACGAAAAACAGTGTTTGTGGTCTAAATAGGACATTTTTTCACTGTTTGAGGCCTCAAAAAAGGGGGGGGGGGCAAAAAGCCGTCGAAACACGCTTATATAAGGGAAAAGGTTAACAAAAAATGATGAAAAACCTTGAAATCACCCAAAATCTAGTTTTTCCATGGTAACATGTGGTCTTTTACCTAATTTTGGTGAAAAATTGTTGTTTTGTAACATTTATAATTTTTTTAGTTAACCCTTTCCCCCATGAGCATATTGTGAAAAATGGCCATTTTCACTGAAAAGCCTCCTCTTACAAGTTCAAACTGCTATGAAACTATGAAAAATGCTTCAATACTGATCAAACTTGGCACAAATGTTGACTGGACCATTGCCTTTGTAACGACATGCTCAGTCTTAAATTTCCTGTTACCATGGCAACGAGGGGACATCTCAAAATTGCCAAAAATCACTTTTTTGCCTCGATTTTTTCCATCAAAATTAACTTCAAAATGCTGCAACTTCTCAAGGGATTGAGATAGAGTCAAAGGCTTTTCAGCGTTGGTTACACGTTACCTTATGATCAACCTGGGGTCATTTTAAGCCTCTCACAAGTCCAAAATTTTCTTGGCGATTAGGGGGACTCCGCCCCCTTCAAACCCCCCAAACAGAAGGGGGCATATCCCCCTTCTGGCAACCCCCTTATTTGGATGGGGGACGGCGCCGAAAAAATGGTCACTTTTTTAACAACATTTCTCAAACGAAAAACAGTGTTTGTGGTCTAAATAGGACATTTTTTCACTGTTTGAGGCCTCAAAAAGGGGGGGGGGGGGGGGGCAAAAAGCCGTCGAAACACGCTTATATAAGGGAAAAGGTTAAAATACATGAATGTTACTAAGAACTACAATATTATTATGCAAGTGTAGCAAACTACATGTTTTATGATATAAACAGATTTCTGATTTTCCAGTTTTCAAGTGATGTTACCAAGCTAGTTACAAACTGTCATTTCTTACCAATGGAATACGTTTGGTACCGCCAAGTCTGTGTTTGTTCTGTTCCAATTTTTCTACAATTGGAATAGCAAAGGAGAGCTGAAATGAAACCATTTATAAATGGTCAATAAGAAATTTATATACATATCCATTTTGGGTGATCTTTGCTTTATAAATTTCTTATGCATATATCTAATCTTACAGAGTCTTATTACACTGCAAAAAGTTTAAGAAGACTTTGTTACTATTCCTACAATATGCTTGTTCCTATTGTTTGCTCAAGCATCCAGTTTGTTTTTATGCTAATTATCTTAAAGCAACATTAAACAAGAGCCGGTTGAACCGGGTGATGCTCCCCGAATGAGTTTTGGACACCGGAAGGTATACCTTTTGTAGTGTCAGAGTTATGTCACAGACAAAGTTCAAAGTGTTAAAACAACCCGAATGTTGTGCGCGACACATTGTCTCAATATGGTAATCATTTCTGTGGAATCCAACTTCAAATAACGAAGTTATGGGCTGGACACAATTTTGCTGCAAGGTCATGCTGTGACCTTGGCCTTCAATTTAGCGTCCCAAATGTTGCGTGTGACAAGTCATCTCAATATGGTTATCATTTCTGTGAAAAAGTTGTAAATTCTGACTTCAAATAACGAAGTTATGGGCCGGACATTTTGCTGCAAGGTCATGCTGTGACCTTGACCTTCAAGGTAACGTCCAAATGTTGCTCGCGACAAGTCGTCTCAATATGGTTATCATTTCTGTGAAATAGTTGTAAAATCCAACTTCAAATACCAAAGTTATGGGCCGGGCACAATTTTGCCGCAAGGTCATACTGTGACCTAGACCTTCAAGGTAGAGACCCAAATGTTGCGTGCGACACGCTGTCTCAAAATGGTGATCATTTCTGTGAAATAGATGTAAAATCCGACTTATATATATATATAGAAGAAATTTATAATAAAAAAACCTATGCAAAAAAACTCACCGTTTTTCCTGTACCAGTTCCTATTGAATAATGAAAAAGAAGATTAGTCATTACAACAACTCATATAAGACCTTTCTATCTTAAACTAAAATGTAATTGGAAACTGAAACATACTTCATAATAGCAGTTAATGTTAGGGGTTTTCTCAAACGTAGTTAAGCTTGTATTAATTACTCAACAAAATCACAAAATAGATGAATAAATACATGCAAAAACAAGAGGGCCATGATGGCCCTGTAGTCGCTCGCCTTATGGTTTCAGAATAGATGTCGTTTTAAAAGTGTGAACGGACAACGGACGACGTACGACAGACGAAGAGTGATCCTAATAGCTCACCCTGAGCATATGATCAGGTGAGCTAAAAAAACAAGAGGGCCATGATGGCCCTGAAATCGCTCACCTGGGGCGGGGCCAATTTTAACCCAGGGGCTTTTTTTAACCAACTTGGTAGACACCCATTAGAAGATGTTTCATGATAAATATCTAAGCTCTAGCTCTTTTGGGGTTTTAAAAGAAGATTTTTTAAGTTTTTACTATAGATATATAAGGAAAATCAGACCCCATGGCGGGGCCAATTTAACCTTGGGACTTTTATTTGAACAAATTTGGTAGACACTCACTAGAAGATGCTTCATGCTCAATATCAAAGCTCTAAATCTTTTGGTTTTTAAAAGAAGTTTTTTTTAAGTTTTTACAATATACATATATGGAAAATCAATGACCCCCGGGGCGGGGCCAATTTTGACCCCAGGGCTTTTATTTGAACAAACTTGGTTGACACTTATCAGACAATGTTTTATGCCAAATATTTAAGCTCTAGCTCTTTCGGTTTTTTAAAAAAAGATTTTTTAAAGTTTTTACTATATACATAAAAGGAAAATCAATGACGCCCCCTGAGCGGGGCCAATTTTGACCCAAGGGCTTTTATTTGAACAAATTTGGTAGACACTCATCAGACAATGTTTCATGCCAAATATTTTAGCTCTAGCTCTTTCGGTTTTTTAAAAGAAGATTTTTAAGTTTTTACTATAGACATTTAAGGAAAAGCAATGACCCCCTGGGGCGGGGCCAATTTTGATCCCAGGGCTTTTATTTGAACAAACTTGATAGATGCTGATCAGACAATGTTTCATACCAAATATTTAAGCTCTAGCTCTTTCGGTTTTTTAAAAGAAGATTTTTTAAGTTTTTACTATATACATATTAGGAAAAGCAATGACCACCTGGGGCGGGGCCAATTTTGACCCCAGAGCTTTTATTTGAACAAACTTGATAGACACTCACTAGAAGATGTTTTATGCCAAATATCTAAGCTCTAGCTCTTTCGGTTTTTTAAAAGAAGATATTTTAAGTTTTTTCTTTCAATTGCCATGGCAACCAGAGTTCTGCATGGAATTAAATTCTTTGAACAATTTTTAAAGGTGACCACCAATGGACCATTCCTGTTAAATATTTGGATGAAATTGGCTTAGCGGTTTAAAGTAAAAGTTTACGGACGGACGGCCGGACGAAAAGTGATCACAAAAGCTCACCATGTCACTTTGTGACAGGTGAGCTAAAAAGAAAAAGAAAATAAAAATCTATATATTATACCAAATTTACCTCTTAAAAATATTTCTGATAAAAAATACGCCACATCTCTGCTTATAACATTAGAAACTTCTGATTAAATGTATTCGGTTGACAAAAAATTTCAAATTACATCTCAATGCAATTATTTATTTTAGTTTCTCGTGTATGTGTATTTTTCATACAGTTCTTTCACCTTCTAAATACTTTATAATCCAGAGGGCACTTTATAATCCAGAGGGCAACAATGCGACAGTGCAATAACGACAGTACGACAGTGCAATGACGACAATGGGATAGTTTGATGGCGACAGTGTGATAATGCCATGAGGACAGTACAATAATCCGATAGTGTGATGGCTTCAATGCAATGCCAACAGTGCGATAAAGCCATGACGACAGTGGAATAATGTGATGGCAACAATAAGATAGTGATAGTGACTGACTATTAGAGAAATAGAGCAGACATATTCATACAAAACAATCTGACCATTACTGCATTAGAAATAGAGCACTAAATCACTCTTGTATAAAATTAAGTCAAACTGATCTTATACAAGAACTTTAATACTTACTTGCTTGAACAATCACATCTTTTCCTTCTATTGTAGGGCCATATGTGTGATACTGTACAGGGAGCAGTTTCTCTATACCCATTTCTAAAATATGTCATTATATAATTTAAACCAACATCAAGAAGAAGACCAGAAAAATACAAGATTTGTCAAGGTAAAGTCACCTGGGAAACAAGGTTTACAACACCTGAAGTCAAAGTTCAATTTGTTAAAAGCATTAAAGTACCAACAAATAATCATTTGTATTATGTATCATCAAAGTCTGCCATCCAGTACAGGAGATAATGACATTTAAAGCCTGTCTGTTGGCAGTCTTATTTTAAGAAAATCAGGGATTTTTTTGTCTTATCTTATAGCCGATATTTGGTCATATTCCCAACTGAAAATAGTATATTATTTTCCCAATCCACAGGAAAAAAATTCCCAAATGAAAGTTACAAAATGAAAGTTAACAAATTCTAAAAACTATTGAAAATAAGGGCTTCTTCACTGTTATCGTGCTTAAATGTTTGAAGATGCCATCCTAAGACAGTGATTCTTTACATTCATTTAATTACTGCAAAATTAAAGTCATGCATTTTTCCCAATTCTTTTATAAAACTTCACTGAAATTCCCAATTCCATCGGTATTAGTCATGTTCCCAAAATCCTGGAATAAAACCCTGAAAATCGAGTTTTATTGTACAATAGTTCCCAAGCATCATTTCTTAGTTCTAAGTTGAATCTGAATCAAAATCTCAGGAATCAGCATTTTCTAACAAGTGAAAGCATAACACCAAATGTTGGACATAATCATACCCTGAAAGCTCATGTTTAATATAATGGATAAACAGAGTAAAGTAACTTACTTCTGAGCTTCTTCTGTGTAACATCTGAAATATCATATTTATCAAAATCACCATCAACATCCTGTGTTTTCTCTACTTCAGAATATTCATAAGTGGCAGCAGTTCTGCATTGTTTCATTGGCCATTGTTTGTGTATAACAGCACCGTGGTTAGGCTGAACAACTTTGTGAAGCCCTCTCTGAAAGCAGAAAGCAATAATTACATCCATGTATTCATCTTTCATTTTAAGACAGCTTCCTGGATGACCTGGGAACATTTTCTTTCAACCAACTTCAGACACTAACAGGGTTCCAAAAATTTGGCTAGGTTTATATGATCCAGTTTATTTGAATTTACCGACCGTCAATCAGGGTTATTGGGTCTCCGATTTTTTTATTGGTAAATTAGAGAGCAATTATGTCCGATGGATTGGCATATCATGTCATTTGAATGTGATAATTGCGGTCAATTATCGGCAATAACTGTGTTGTCACCAATTCTGTTGAAGTTATGCCTGGAGGCAAAGACAAGCCCTGTGTGATACCAGGGCTTTTTATCACAGGTTGGGAAGCAGCCCAGCCCTTAATTTTGGGGAAAAATTACACGATATATTTGCAAAAGGGGAAGAAAAAACTTGATGAAAATTCAATTTCTGGGGAAAACTGCATGATTTTAAAGAAATTTTCGTTGGGGAAGCAGCCCTATACCGGCCCCTGTTATAAAAGGTAAAAAGGCCCTGGATACGTAAAAATTTGTACATGCAGTAAGTAAAAAAAGTGCTGCGAAATCGATTTCGCTTAAATGTTCAAACTCGGCAAAGTTATGAAACTTCAGACGACTAAGTCCCCCAATTTGTCCAGTTGCAAGAGCCCTGCTATGTATATCATATATCAGTTTATAAAATCACTCAGTCTTGCAACTTGATAAATAACAACATACATATACAGTGCACTCCAGATACAACAAGATCGTCTTGACTTCGCATGATTCCTTGTTATAACCGGGACAGAACAAATTGTGAAATCCGACACCGTCGAACATCATTTATTTCTACTTTCGCTTTCACAAACATCCTTTTTAAAGAGTACACAAAGGGAGGTAACACTTTGCACTTAGAAGTATTTGTTTTATTTTTTTAAATATACATAATATAAATATATCTAGCAGACAAAACATATGAAAACACATAATACTACGTCCAACCAACTACGTTTGTCTTAATATGTACAATTTTAAGTTTGTTTTCAAGTCACACAGTGTATTTCTCATGAACACCGAATAACACTGCAAGAAATTAGACGCTTCCTTTGTGCTAATGACTCAAAAAAAATTTTTTGTTATGACATTTCATCACCTAAAGGACAAATTAGCCCATAACGCTGACAAAACAAGGTGCTAATTGCTAAATAATTTTAATTTCTTCCCTAATTGCCCTTTGTTTTTGATCACCATTGTTTTTCTCAAGGTGACGACGATGCAGACGAAGTGCCAATGATGTGACCTCGTTAAAATTCTGAAAAAATACGTATGGGACGTCAAATATATGTACGTTGTAACTGATATCTCCCTAAAACCGATCTTAGTTCTACATCATAGTGCTTTAAAATCAATTAGGATCACTCTAAGCAGGTATACATAATTGTATACATTTTTAAGAGACAGATCTTGTTATATACAATATAAATGAAAGGAGAATGAAAGGAAAAATGCCGGGACAAAGTAGAATGTGCCGGGACAAAGTAGAATGTACATTATAAGCGGTATCTGGTTAAATCCGATCTCGTTGTAAGTGGAGTAGACTGTATATCGTTGGGACAGGTACATGAGATTATGACGAAATCCTGACCTCATGCAGATATGGACAAGTCATTTTTAAATTAAACATACTTAGATCTATTACGAGGACAAGTCTGTTTGACATAATTCGTTCAGATAATACAGTTCAGTCTTAAATAAATGCAGATTATCATAGATTTTTAAATGAAAATTAAAATTTAAAAAAAATACTATACTAATTGTCTTATGATTTCGCGATTTTCACACGACCTTGAAGTTAAATAAATTTTTTGAGGGACACAGTTTTGAAAATCATGTAATTTTCAGCTACTTATCTGAGTTTACCTGAAATGTAAGTGCACGTGTCCCTTGAGAAATCAACTGAAATTTCTTCAAAACATTGAGTCGACCACTCATTCGCATAATTTCACGTGTTGCCATCTTTGACATGTGATTTGGACCAAACTACCCTTTTCGGCCTTTTCCGCCGTAGACCGCGGATCATCTCGGCTAATACCAATAAGTTGTCTCGAAGTTTGACGGAAATGGCTGAGATGATGCGATTGGTTCGCAGGTTTTCCGAATGGGGCCTAATTAATATTCGGAAACTAAATCCCGCCCACCAAATACAATAATATCGAACTGTATATGTGTAGTGGAATGCAAAAATGGGGCTTCTTGACGTTGACGTCGTTATCGAGAAAATGCGAGATCTTTGACGCCATTTTTTCCTCATTATCTTTCCTTTCATCTGGCAGTAAAACAGCGCTTAATTATATAATAAATGACTTGTCAGCACATTGGGTCCTGATTCATACAGAGTAATAAACGGCAAAAATAATTTGCTACCGTTCATCCTATGACAGCAAGTAAAATTATCACGGGAAAAGATTTTTACGAGGACAACTGATTACGTCATCTGACATTGATTGTTGATAAAATATTGGTGAATAGATTTGATGTTTTTCGGTGTTTTAAAGAATATTTTACACTGGCAACGTCTGCTTTGACAAAACTTATATATAACTGGATTATTCTGGTTAGGTGAGTATTTATTTTTTCTAGTATTTTTGCTTAAATATGTATTTTATCGGAAAATAATTATACCCGGAAGTAGAAACAATTGCAGTTCCTGGACAACGGTTTGTTGATAGCAACATGGAAAATGGCAGCCAAGTAATTATTTACTCAAAGCAATTAAAACCAAAATTTATGTAATTAATCTCTTAGTTAAAACAATCATCAAAGTGAGGAAATTCAAGATTTTCAAGAATTTTAATCTTTACTTTCTTCCATGCATACTGTACTGTATGAGAATAAAAATTTGAGCTGTTGAAAACTTGTATCCCAAGGCAAAAGTGAAAATATATCTCTGGCTCCATTGTTTGAGCTGTTTAAATATTTCAGATCTTTAAAATTAAAAATATGGAGACGTTGCAGTTTCCATAATTTCTCATAACCAGACTCAATAAATGGAGGGTATTGAATGAGTGCATAGACATATATTTTTTCATTGACACAACTAGACTATAGTGTAACGCTTACACTTAGCATGTATTTACACTATGTTTCTGTAAGGCATATGATGTCACATATCAAAATGTTTGTTCACACTTAGAAGCACATCAACCTAAGCCTGAACTTGTTTGAAATGATTAAACTAATATTTTAATTAAAAAAAGTCACAGCCCTATGACAAGCTTTCTAGAAAGGATACTTATTAAAGGAATCATATCTGCAGGTGCCTTATTTTCTACATCATACTGCTTTAAAATCGTTTTCGATCACTCTAAGCAGGTATACATTGTATACATTTAAGAAACAGCTTTAAGATACAAGGGAATCCGGGAACCAGTCCCTAGCTCTTTTTGAATAGACCCCTTGGTTCTTTTACATGCCCAGTGTATAGCACTGATACATGCGAGGATTACCTGGATTTCTTACCAGTACACCTCTAGGTAGGTGGGAAACACTGAAAGTGTCTCTGAAAAATCCCAAGGGTGTAACCCAGGATCGAACCCGGGACCTCAGGAGTGATAGTCAGTGGTTTAACCAACTGAGCTATCGCGCCACCTATTAGCAAAACATGAGGACCTCAGGAAAATCTGACTGTTCTATAAATTGTAAAAACTGTATATCAATAAAACATAATTTATAAATTTAACTACTGTACATTTCAGGCACTTCACCATGCACTCTTGATGTAAAGTACTCCAACCTTTGGGATTATGCCCAACAAGTGCACTTTTCCCATCATTCTCAACCGGTTGGTCCAATATGTTTTAGGACACCAAGAATGTTCCATGTGTTTGGTGTTTAGGTAGAGGGATCAGGTTAGTTTGCCCATAACATTTTTTGACATATGTTTTCATGTGCATTTTGTAAAAACATGTTAAAAAATATTATCAAGGTAGATTTCTATATATTTTTTTCTTGTCAGATGTGTTCCTTTGCCATGAATTTTATTATTATTCTCCTATGCTATTATAGTATTTTCAGTTGCAAAAGGAATATTCAGTTAAATATAATCTTAATTTTAAGTATTTTTTACTTAAGTACTATTTATATCCTATGCAAACTTTTTAAATTTCCAATTTATATGTATTTTAGGACTTCATGGAAGTGTCAGTCTCAACATGCTTGGTACTTTTATATCTGGAAAGTGAAAAACAATGCAACAGGTTGCCTAAGTGTACTGTCCTGAAGTCATCAAGATATGGGCACAATATCCTACAGCTTAAAGATGATCCAGAAAATCCCTATGAAGTCATTTCTTAAGTTAAGCCCTCAAACTGTTATCCAAATACCACCATTTTTGTGCAAGTGCAATGGAGCCAAGTGTTATAACATGTAAAGAATATATTAACTCTGTGGAGGTAAAAATGTTTTTACTGAAACAATTGCCTCCCAGAGGTCTTTTACCTGAAGTACAGTAATGATGCAGCAAGACATTAGTATCTATTTGAACAAATTGGGCAGTTCTTCAAATCTGACATAGCTAAAATACTGTGTGGCCAAAAACCAGTTATCCCGATAACAGAAATAAAGTTGGATATTGACAATTATGTGAAAAAGGTGGAAAGAGAAAGAGCAGTCTTTTACTCTTGAGTATAATTGGAGTTCCTATAACATAGTGGTCATGTATGGACTGTCATTATTTTCTTCATTTCAAATATAGCTTATGATACAAGTAGATGCTTCATAAGATAAGACTGCAAGTGTGTTGCATAACTGTTGCTCTTAGGACTAATGCTATATTAACAAGTGTGTGGATCATTGATGCATAGATATTATTTAATGGCTGCCTATATTATTTTTGGATGTCAGTTTACCAGTTACTAATTTCCATCATTAAATTAAGTTTAGTGTAATACAACATTTGTCATTTTACTCTAAGTTATAGAATTCTATTGAACCTATGCATGTTATGAATTGATCAACTGTCAACTGATCTTAAGCTTTAATCTAGATTGAAAATGACTGTATGAAAATGTAAAGTAACATTAAGCTTCAGTACTTGTTGTCAAATTTTAAACATTTTATAGTTGTAGAATATGAAATCTATATGATCTATAACAATGATAGGTCAGTTGAATATTTATGTTGATATTAGTGTAGAATCACATTGTAAATTATCACCAATCCTTAAAATTGTTAAAAGAAGCAGCAAAATCAAAGAATATTCAATGGTAGCTAGGCAACCAATATTCCCTTCAGTTGGGAAGGATTTTAAACAGGTGCATCAGAATGAAAATACTTTATATGTTTGATCACATTGAAAATAATTGAAAAATAATCATCACTAAGTTATAAAATATTAAAATATAGAACCTTAAATGTACCTGAAAATAAATGTTGTGAACATGATATTAGAAGTATCATTTTTAATTTATATTATTAAGGAATGGTGAGGCAGGCTGTTCTCTGAATACCTTATTAAGTTCAGTTACACATTATTTGTGGTATTGTTTTCATATTTTTATAATAGCACAAATTGCTATTTTTAACTAAGTTGTAATCTCCTGTATGCCTGTAAAAATTTGGAAATTTAGAAATTTATAAAAAAAATAATTATTATTCATTGGTTGCTAAGCAACCTAATTATATGCAGAGACAGTTTTAAGTAATGAACATTTTTTGTAGGAATTATCTTTATGTCATTTTAATTAAATATAATGCTAGTTAATTCAAAGTCCTTACTTTCAAAGTTTGTTGTGAAACAGTGTAGTTAACACCAGATGTTACTGAACATACTTTTATGAAATTATGTATATCATCTATATAAATTCAAAACCTATAGTAAAGTGAGTTTAAGGATACTTTGATCCAAGAACTATTATTAAAATTTTATTTGCAGTTTTAATAGTTGTAATTTGTTTTTTGTAATCATGCTGCTTTGTTCATGGTATTTTGAGATCTTTTTTAATCAAACTTAAAATTTGTAAAATTTAAAAGGAAATTATGGAAGATTTTGTGGTTGCTTGGCAACACTAATTAATTTTTACTTATTGCTTAGGTATTATGTAAATCAGTTATACAGCAGATAGATATATTTATGTAATATGGAAAGTAACAGTGATTTGATCAAATGCTTATTGGTTATTGTAAAACATACAGAGCAATATACATGGCAAAAATACTGAGTTCTGCTAAAATTTGCATGACTTACTAACACTAGTCAAGTGTACAGAACATGGATTGTATGTTATATCTTCAATGGAAAATTATTGAAAAGTAATTAATAGGCATTGTTTATAATTTTATTGAAAATTTATTTATTTCTGCTGCTTTGTTAGCTGTATTTTACCAAGAAATTTGTATATTTACAAAATAAATTACAAAAATTTAGGATATTCCATGGTTGCTAGGTAACAGAATATAGTTTCCTTCATGTTGTATTTGTGTAATGATGCCCTTTATTTAGTGTTACTACCTTTGATGATGTTATACTTGAGTCATCTTTCATTTACTGTTGTATTAAACTGTTGTCTGCTGTCAGAGTAAATATCTGAATAAAGTTAATAAATGAATGATAAATGGACACTGTGTTTAGTTCTTTTGAAGTTGTATTATGATATCTCTCAACAGTAATATGTCCTGTTAACACTGTAGAAATGCAATAGAACCATTTGCAAATGTGAAAGAAGAATATATTTTGAATTGATACTTGCAAGTGTTATAAAATAAACCTAGCACCTAACTTGTTACACGAAAAAGGCCAGAAAGAACCCAGGAATAGGTCCGTTGCTAGGCAACATAATGTAAATGATACTTTAATTATGGTGGCTGTATTCCAAAAAAATTCTACAACATTTTTTAACTTTAATAACATAAAACAATTTTTTCACAAAATTCATTTTAGCTTCAAAAATTGTTTTCCTCATGCACCTTTAAACATCACAAAGATCAAAGATTTTTATGTGTATTTTTAATTACTTACTGGACACCATACTCACAAAATTATGTATATCTTTGTAAATAAGAAAGACACGACCTTCAAATTTTCAGGAATTACTTCTGACATTTCATAGATTTAGAAAATTAAAAAAAGTGAAAATCAAAAATTTGGTCAAGAAACCCCATTTTTGCATTCCATGACACATATATCGTTGTCGTCACAAACAAGATCGTTTTGAACAATTTTGAAACAATATAGATTATATAAGGGGTGTGAAATCTCTTGTCTAATGTGGAAATGGGAAAGATACTGATCTAATTAATACTACAAAGAACTATTATTTATAAAATCTTATGTTTAAAAGAACACAGTTTGAAACTTTAGTTTAATCTTCACTTTGCAGACAGAATTGCAGGCAAGTTACATAAAGAACAAAATATAAAATAATTGGTGAAAATTTTAAATCAGAATATATAATATAGATTGCATTTTCCAGACAAGTTAAGCAAAGAACAAAAGATAAAGTGATAGAAGAGATGAAGTATATCAGCACTGCACAGAATGAATGAATGAATGAATGAATGACAGGCGCGTAGCTGCCTATACGCAAGTACGCAGCTGAATCCACATTATTTTGACAAAAAAAAATTTTTTAGTAAAAAAAATGTGGTTTGAAATTCAGCTGCGTTCGCCAGATCTGATAATTACCACACTGAATACTTTATAAATCATATAGCCTAAATCGTACACCATACCGTAGTATTTTTTTGAAAAGTTGTCGGCCTTTGCAGCTCATCAAAGTCGGAAGTTTGCACGCGCCGTATTTTCGAAATGTAAACAAATGTTTACATCGAGTTCTTAAAGAAGTCATCAGCAGAATCAGCGATAGAAAAGAGGTAATTATAACTAAAATGTTACTATGTATGCCTAGTGTTTATTTGTTTCGGTCTGTTTGTTGAGTAATGACATGTTTGACCATGTCTGTGAACCGATTCTAGCGAGACTGACAACATTTTGAACTAACCAACCTGAATCAGTGAATTCATGATGCAAATGTGAAAAATTCTGGTGCATTTGTCGTATTAACCTGCATTTTTGAAATAGTTCCTTCTTGGTAGATTAGTTATATTGATACATGGAATTTTTATGAAAAAAACATTTCTGGTAAACACAACGCTCGTCATTTTTTTCATCTACGGAAGCGCATAAAGGTCAAAAGTATTCCGATTTCATACATGTACGGAGCCACAATTTATTCTTCCAGGTTCTAATTACGCAAAAAATATGGCACAGAAGAGAATTGACAGCTTCTTCAGCGTAGGTCCAAAAACTGGGCTGTCTGAAAAAGGCACCGATGCAACCGAGCCTAGTACATGTATGTTTACTTTAACATGCTTTTAACATAAAAAGCTACAAACAATAGTCAGTACATATTAAGTTATACATGTATAGTTAATGATGACAACAATTGAAACTTTTAATTTTGTTTAAACTTTTCAAGATTCAAGGACAGTATGATTTCAAACTTTTACATTACATTCATTGCAATCCATGCTTTAAATATTCGAAATCAAATTGATTCTATAGTCATTGAAGGCTACGAACAAGACTCTGTATCCAGACATCTTCACCTGTCTAGTTGTACTAATTACGATGCCAGTGTCTACCGCTACCGCCGAGAGGCAGTTTAGTATCATGAGACGCCTGAAAAACTACATGAGATCAACGATGCTCACAGAACGGATGTCTGGACTAGCCCTGTTGCACGCCTACAGACACATGGAAATAGATATTGATATTATCATTAACGAGTTTGCGGCCAGCAAAGGCCTCAAGTTAGACTTGCTGTGAAATGTAGACTAGTTGAAATAAACGAAAGTAAAGCTATTCATCTCCATTTTTATGCTAAAATAAATGGATTTTCGTTGGTCAAGAAAGCTCTCCGGAGGCCCCAAAACGCACCAAATTGCACCATTTATTTCAAAATTTTCAGACAGACAGACAGACAGACAGACAGACAGATAGATAGATAAACAAACAAACAAATAAATAAAAGAAGTCTATCGTTTCTGCATTTCTGTGGAAGACAGATTTGCAAACAAGTTCAATAAATAGTATAAAATAAGGAAAATCCTTATTTTGCAGACATATTTTCTTATTTTCACAAATCATTTGATATTTTGTTTCTTATGCAGTTTTTCTGAAAAAAATTAATTTTGTTCTTTTTATATGTTAAGAAAATGTCAGAAGCCATTTTTCTCTTAGCAGGGGAAAATGGCACGGGTCGATTAATTTGTTACGTTAAATGTTGATTTCGCTGTGCTTAGACGCGGGAAAATTAATTCTCTTGTGTGCCACTTTCCGACGTCAACTCACTCTGGCTTCCTGTACCAATGTCACAGGGTAGAATAATGTCTACAACTCCTGGCGAAGGTTCGTCAATTCAATGGGAAAAGCCTAAAAGCATATAGCAATTGAGCTATGCAAATAAGAATTATTTCAAGTATAAATGAATGAAATGAAAAGAGACCTACCAAAGCGTCTAAATTAAAGATGAAAATATCTTAATAATAAGATATTTCCTATCAATAATAAACGAATAGAATTTATATATTAATAGAATACTCGTGAGAGAATAACAAGAGCTGTCCGTAAGACAGCGCGCTCGACTTTTTTATTGCTTGCCAATAAAAAAAGTTTTTGCAGTAAAAGGCAATACAAGAATCTCTGTATTTTTAAAGTGAACAATGGCCATGAGCATTAAGATATTTAGTGAAGAATTATTTTACTGAATTGTGCCAATCAAATAGGCGAGATAAAATGTGAAATATGCATATACTACTGATTTTAATTTCAAGTACAAAAAGAGAAAAATAACTAGTTGTTTGATACCCTTGAATATTACAGCAATGTTTATATGACATAATTTATGGTAAAGTGAACAAGTGGATAGGAATGAATTTTTTTAGATTTTTTAAGTTTTTTAGTGCTTGCCTATAATACAAAACATTGACAGTTAAGGGCCATAATTCAAATAAAATCTTTGACAGAATTACCTTCTCCTGGACATGTTTGGGAATCATGATTGTAAACAAGTATTCCAACTTTCAAATTAATATCTCAAACAGTTCAGTCAAAAAGTGGACTGGTACTAAAAACTTAACCAAGATTCTAAGTCGATAAAAGGCCTTAATTTTTAAAACAAATCCTTGACAGAGTTACCTTCTCTTGCGTACAGATGGGGGTAATGATGTGAAATAGCATTAAAAGTTTCAAAGCAATATCTCAAAGGGTTAAGGCAATAAGTGGATTTTACCCATATTCAATGTATTTTCTAAGTCAAAAAGGGGCATAATTCTGTCAAAAACCTTGACAGAGTTATGTCCTCTTGTCTGTTGATGAAGGTCGTGATGGTAAACAAGTATGGTCAGTTTCAAAGCAATACCTCCAATGGTTTTGAAATAAAGTGAGGTGGTACAAAAAACTTAACCAAGCTCAATACACTTTCTAAGTCAAAAAAGGGCCATAATTCTGTCAAAAACCTTGACAGAGTTATGTACTCTTGTCTGTAGATGGAGGTTATGATGGTGAACAAGTATGGTAAGTTTCAAAGCCATACTTGTAATACTTCTGAAATAAAGTGGGGTGGTACGAAAAACTTAACCAAGGTGTGACGCCAACGCCGACGCCGACGCCAACGCCGACGCCGACGCCGGGGCGAGTAGGATAGCTCCCCTTTTCATAGAAAAGTCGAGCTAAAAACGAAGTAAGTTGGAAAAGGATAGTTCGCGGGAATTTGGAAGAAATCAAATGTTAAAAACCAATGTAAAACTTTCTCTCATTTCGTACAACACAATTAGACATACAAAAACTGTTCATACGATACTAACATAGTTGAATAGAATCAGACGTATGATCTATCCGTGAGTTTCCGCTAATAAGCGTACGGTACGGAACCATCCGATACAATACAATAACAGACGATAACAGACGCTACGGAAACAAACGATAATCGACGCATGCGCGGACATTAAGCTTAATTTTCCCGCGTCTAATTGACAAACAGTGCACGGCGAAATGAACACTAAACGTAACAAATTAAAATTTACCAGTGACAGTCAGTATCTTTTCCATTCACACCTTATAACAAGAGATTTAACAACCCCTATTCTATATTTAATCTATAATTGTCTTCCTTTTTTTTTTTGTTTAACTGTCTACAATAAGTACGGTACTGTATGTCTGCAAAGATCACTTCAAGGTAAAGGTTTTTCTATTGAAACACTGATGATGGCCTGCTAACACATCTCACTCCCAAATATTTGATTTAATGCTTTGTTTGAATCTATGCTAGAGTCAATGACTTTAATTACATTATTTAAAGTCCGTGGCTAGAACATATAAATATATGGCATTTCCTGGTACAAAATGCTTCTCTCTTCCCCTCGAATCGTGCACGTCGCAGAGAATGCACAGCTAGGGTATCGAATAAGATTTGAAGAACTTGATAAGGCGTAAAAGAAAACCGAAACTTGTATCACCACTTTGTGCTTCAAAAGGGCATGTCTGGTGACTGTTGAGGGTCCGTATTAGACGGCAAAAGCTGCATTCAGTGCCTGAAAGGGCTAATGGAACCTCATTATAGACTTCCTCATCATCATGGTACAAAACGCGGTTCGTCAAAATATCGAATATGATACCATCTTCTGCAAAATTAGTAACAAAATTATAAAATTATAATCGTGAGTTGAATAAACATAATGAAGGATTAATTATGACTTTGAAACTTTAAGACTGGTGATAAGAAGAAAAACTAAAACACTGTAAAAAATAATTTATCATTTTGAAAGTCATTTGACGCACAGACACTTGGGGCGTGGAGCTCAAAACGCCTTAAAAATCCAAATAAAATGTATATTTGTCAATCCAAGCACATTTTTCTTTTATAATAATAACAATTTTACATTTTATTTGTATTTTAAAGGCGTTTTGAGCTCCACACACCAAGTGTCTGTGTTTTAAATGGTATCAAATACCTCTTGATATATAATGAAAGATGTGCCAAGACATTTACATGACCCTATAACCCGGGATGACATAAAGGTGAGTGTGACTTTTCTTATGGACCTTGTATATGTAGAGTATGGTTTGGATTGAATATACGACCAACTCTGACTGGGTGTTCAATATTTATTTTGATGATGTGTAAATGAAAACCTATAAAATGAATAAACAATTATAAATACATGAAATACAAAACACAAATTAAAATACAAATTCAATATCAATATCATTTCAACATTTCATATTTCAAATAATTCCAACTATTTAATTCATACATTTCATTACATTTATTTTAAGTAATTTAAAGTAAAACATATCTTACCAGGTGCAACTGGCTGACCTCTATTATATAAAATTATAAATATCAAATCCGTTCTATAAAGAACAAACGTAAAGTTAATTTATATAAAGACAATATTTATTAATGTTCTATGAAGAACTACTGCAGTTAACTCTACAATACAAAGTTTGAAAATGATTTCTTAGAAAAGGAATGTAAATTGCCCGTGCATAAAATGATATGAAATCACTCTCATCCAATCACATTCTTACTTAACAAATATACAAGATATTTATTGGACATCACTTAACAACACAGGACATAACAAGAACATAACAAGAGACAGTTCACTGAGCAAAGTAACTCACAACAAGAACAAGAGACGTACATTACCCATAATTCTTATAATGATGAATGAAAATGATGCCATGTAATTATGCCTGAATGAATGAAAATGTACAGTTAGTTATACACTACAGTGATTACAACTGTGTTTGTAAATATAGGATGAGTAAATAGATAGGCAGTAAATTGACCTTATCTACATATATAGTTACCTATTATGATCTCAAATAAGTTTATGAACTGACAGGCAAATATCACAGGTGCTCGTCCAGTCTTGGTGCCCATATAAAAAAAATCAAAACAACAAAAATTTCTAGATCTATTTTGGGTTGAGTGTAAGAAAAAAAAATTGAAAAAAAAATTTGTTTTCCTATATACAATTACTTTACTTCAATTTTTTTTTCTTACACCCAACCCAAAATAGTTGTTTTGATGGGTTTTTTTGTTTTGGTTTTTTTAACTTCATTTTTTTTTTATATGGGCACCAAGACTGGACGAGCACCTGTGGCAAATATCTGCTGTTGTACATGGTTAACGAGATGTTATAGTTTACACCGAGCAACATTTAGTGTCGTTAAGCCTATACGAAAAAGGGTGAAATGAGCGAGGAAGGAAGTCTAGAATTAAAGTCAATTATTCTTGTCACTTCAGGAACACGGGGTGATCGACTTCTATTCAAATATCCATGGGAACGCCACGAAGCAACTGATGCGGGGAAAGGTAAATTATTAAAAATGTTGAATGTTAGCCTCATGAATTCGTCCCAGAGTTAACTCGACCCAAACATACACTCGGTCTATTCAGTCTATCTCTATCTCAGATATAAATGACCTCATTGACAGTGAAATAAATCACTATAATATCAGATATACATATACATCAATTGATTTTCACTTTTGAAAAGTTTTGATTTTTCACCTGACACACAACAGAGGCTTATTCGCCCTCTAGAATTTTTCTTTAAAGCAGCACGCCTCCAGATTCATGCTAATTTTCATGAAAAATTTGAAAATGTATTTGAATGTGTAATATTGTGAAGTTACCAAAAGGAAGCAATTTACACATTATCAATGGCACTTACAAACCACGTAAATTACCAAAAAGTGGTTAAAATATGCGTAAATAGCCTTTACTGCGTTAGTAACTCATTAGAAATATAGTTGTAAATACTGAAAATCAGTCATAAATCGCACATAAGATATAAAAATATTACTTGAATCTTGAAACTTCTTACTTTCTCTTGCATCTTAGTACATTTTTCTCAGGTTTGATTTTATTGAAATATTTTGACTCATCTGGAGGCATGCAGCTTTAAAATCAAGCAGTCTTCAAATTAGCTGAAATTTTTCTGCTCACAACTAAATGAGAAAATGAAAAAAACACTTTCAATTATACCAATATTGTATCAGATATATCTGAAATGTTAAAGGGATTGCTTGAAGTTTTTTTAGACATGACAGGACTGCCTGGTCATATTTTTTTAGATCTTTATACCATTTGATGTTGATCTATACCAATTACTTGTGTTCAAATTCCTTTATTGTTTTTTTCTTCATATTTTTCCATTTTAAGTGGCCAGGTTGATCTATGTAAGATTTTCAAGTTCTACGTTTGTGTAAATTTTTGGAGCTACTTTAAACTAAAATCTGTATACTGGTTTCATAGCAGTTTCCGGCCACAAATCACACTTTTTAACAAATAAAATAAACATCAGTCTACGGAGGGGTACAAAACTTTGACAGGACAAAGTAAGGTACCTGTCAAGCATTGCCATGTGTTTATTGTTGCACTTTCATTTTACTTTTTAATTTGAATATAGGCCTGAAATGTAACACCTTTTTCACCTTTATTCAAAAATTCATAGCAGTTTTCCGGACCTTTTTTATTTTGAATATAATTCAGTACCATAAAGCAATGTTAAGATAGTTTTATCAGACAAACAGAACTTCCCAACCTTTTCCGTGTCATCTGCAAAAATATTTTCCGAAGTATTGATTTACCTTAAATGGGATCTTAGTTATTGCGCAAGGATATTCAAACTAGAATTCCCCAGGTGTTGCTTACATGTATTTTTGAAAGTCGCAAGTTCTCTTATGTAACTTTAAATAACAGGCAAAACTTCAAAACATATAAATCGTTGTTTAGCAAAGAAAACAAATGTCTCTCTGATTGATGAAGTAATGTGATTTTTTATGTCATAAGCCTGATTGGGCATTTTCACCAGCCTGATAGAATACATTCAACATTAAATATTTTGGGGAAAAAAAAAATTGATGTGTTCAGAGTCATTGTAATTTTATTGTAGTTTTTATTTTCTTATAATTATAATTTTTTATAAGATAATCTTGTTTAAAGCTAATTTTAATTTCTGTCGGATGATGATTTCCAACAAAGAAAAATGTAAATGTTAGTGATTTGCTAACTTATCATGAATCAATACTTCTAACCTCTTTCCTTATTGCAGCTACTGTTAAAAATCCATATGCTGTGAAAATAACAGAGGACATATCACGAAGAAAGTAAGTGGTTGTACTTTACATTTTACATTATTAAAAAAGTCATTATATGTTTTATTAATTTCAGCTTACCACAAATGAGCTTAGAATAATAATAATAATAATAAAAATTAGAATAATAAAAAGAGACAACACAGGTGTGCCCAGTCCACCCTATGAGCTGAGCCTTTATGAACTCTATGATCCATGAAGTGATCATCCATTGCTTTATCAACAAATTTTAAAACAATATCTCATCATTTGGAAACAATTTGTTCAATTTTTGTTTCACAGCAACAAAAGGGTTATACTTTCACAACATCTATACCATGTACCTGTTTTGTAATCTGCCAGCAGCATATCAATGCTAAAATTCAATCCTTTCATAGCTTTTTAAATATGTCAGTACTTTTAATTCTTTTATTATTAATTGATTAATTATTTCTGAATACTCTACAAAAAATAATGCATGGGTTACACACTAGAACAAGATCATTATGTCAAGGTCACATGTGTCACACTGGTAAAATATAAAGTATTGAAGTTAATTTGTCATACCAGCTTTATAAGTGAGAGATTTTGAAATAATTTTCAAAAAATCTTCTTTCTTACTTGCACTTAAGTGCTTATCTTATTTATTTATAATCCAGCTGTAAAAGTAATTTTTCTATCAATTGCTATATTAAATGTTTATATTTCAGAGACCATATAACAACAAAACAAGGATTACTTACTGGGTAAGATAATACTGTTGTCTTGACTAGTATATAGTTTATGAATATACAATACAATTTAATTCCATTTGTGGATTATGAGTTATGGCCCTTTATAACTTTAAAATAGGCAGTTATTATGCCCCACTTAAAAAAGTGGAAACATACTGTGATGGGATCTGTCTATATGTCCATCAGTTTATATTTATGTATGTCATCTTTTCCTTGTGATATCAATAACTAATTGGATAAAGCCATGGTTTATATAACTTGGTTAGGGATATTTCTATAGCCAGTAGATGATTGTAACTGATTTTGAGGTATGTTGGTCTAAGGTCAAGGTCACTGTGAACTTGACCACTAAAAATTGTCAGATCAATATCTAAAGAATGCTGTAGCCCTTGAGAATGAATAAGGCTAACCAACTTAGTAGGGACATTGCCTATATCCAGTACTGATGCTTGAGGTCAGTGAGCCAAAGGTCAAGGTCACCATGACATTTTGTGCAACTTCTTTGTCTTATCAACAACTCAAAAATTTAGTAGCCTTAATTGTTGAAACTGTAGGGACAGTGTCCATAGCTCAAAGAAAGTCCCTACATGAGGTCAATGTCACAGCTTTGCATGAAGTACTTAATATTTATTCAAGAAGCAGAGCTTCATGAGTTATAGGTTTGTGAAACTTGCTAGTTCTAACACTATTAATGCATGTATATAAGGTATCATTTTATCACTTGACTTTCATAAAATATACATATACAATTTGTAAATATTCCACTGTCAAACAGCAACTGAAGTTAGGGCATTATTGTCCTAAGGACACATTTCAAGTTTATACACCTTCAAATAATTACATTTATATTTCATAATAATTTACTGTATATGCTCAGCTGAAATATATAGCTATTTGAGAGATATTTGGGTTTGAAATATTGTGCATTTGATGATTTTGATTACAAAGTGATATGTTACTTTAATTAATTGATAACAACAAAAATAAAATCAATCCTTGAATATGTATCCGAATTGTTTATTTACAAAAGAATTACCATTATGATTATGTTTAAAACAATATATTCATTTACAATTTTTTACATGCCTTTCAGTGGACATTGAAAATTTGTGTTGATAATTTCACAGTGAAGTAATTTTAATATATAAATTTTTAAGTGTGAAATATCGTTACAATAAAATTTGTGATTTTAGTTTAACATTCTGTATTTTCAATTTTAACTTTTATACAGATTAAATGATGAGACATTAGCTTTACTTCTTGGTGTGAAGTCATCATTGTTATGTGGAAAAGTGTTTGATTTAAAGATAGAAGATGTTAGATTCGTAGGATTCCCTTTACTTCTGGATGATGTACCTGACAGTGGAAAAACTGGACATCAAATTCTCTCTTTCAACATTGCCTTTGTTCTTGAGGTATTTACTATTTGCTTACATATTATCACGTAATGTGTGCAAAGCTTTGAGACCTGTCTTTTTAGCTCACCAGCATCCTGTTGTGGAAGAGGACTTGCCTTAATAGGTTGAGACATCAGAATTGCAGCCACCATTAAACCCTGCATGATCGTAAGAGGCTAAATGGGTTCAAATTATTGGAGTTTATGCATCTCTTAGCTCCAGCAGGTGAGGTGTTTTTGACCCCTGTTGTTGCTTTAAAGTTTGTAACACACACATTAGCCAAAATCATCAGTCCTGCTTCAGAGCCATATGAACTAAACTGTATTGGTGCCCTGTAAAACCAAACAAAACAAACAGGTCATTAGCAGAGGACAACATGCTCAAGGTAAGCTATTTTTATCAAGTGTATGTCACCTGTTTGTCAGTCTTAGTGATTAAAACATAATAGAGTCCATTTACTTGTTATAGGCAAATCATGGACCAACAATTTAATCTTACTGTCATGTTGTAGGCAAGTCATGGACCAACAGTTTAATGTAATTGTCACATTACAGATAAGTCATGGACCAACAATTTAATCTTACTGTCATGTTATAGGCAAGTCATGGACCAACAATTTAATCTTATTGTAATGTTATAGGCAAGTAATGGACCATCAATTTAATCTTATTATCATGTTAAAGGCAAGTCATGGACTAACAATTTAATCTTATTGTCCTGTTATAGGCAAGTCATGAACCAACAATTTAATTTTATTGTCCTGTTATAGGCAAGTCATGGACCAACAATTTAATCTTATTATCATGTTAAAGGCAAGTCATGGACAAACAATTTAATCTTATTGTCCTGTTATAGGCAAGTCATGGACCAGCAATTTAATCTTATTGCCCTGTTATAGGCAAGTCATGGACCAACAATTTAATGTTATTGTCCTGTTATAGGCAAGTCATGGACCAGCAATTTAATCTTATTGTCCTGTTATAGGCAAGTAATGGACCAACAATTTAATCTTATTATCATGTTAAAGGCAAGTCATGGACAAACAATTAAATCTTATTGTCCTGTTATAGGCAAGTCATGGACCAACAATTTAATCTTATTATCATGTTAAAGGCAAGTCATGGACCAATTTAATCTTATTGTCCTGTTATAGGCAAGTCATGGACCAACAATTTAATCTTATTGTCCTGTTATAGGCAAGTCATGGACCAGCAATTTAATCTTATTGTCATGTTATAGGCAAGTCATGGACCAACAATTTAATGTTATTGTCATGTTATAGGCAAGTCATGGACCAACAATTTAATCTTACTGTCATGTTACAGGCAAGTCATGGACCAACAATTTAATCTTATTATGAATTAAAGTCAAATCGGCCCCAAGTCAGATCGGCCCCAAGTCAAATCGGCCCCAAAATAGTCAAATCGGCCCCAAGTGAAATTGGCCTCAAGTCAGATCGGCCCCAATTTTTTTTCTTGATTCATTATTCATTTTCTTATTTAAATGTTGATAAAAAAACAATTGTGTGGATGGGAATACCAAATGACTGACAATGGATTACATAGAAAACAAGAACAAAACACATACATACCTGATTAAATTCACTTCACACAAAATTGTTTGTTAAAAAAGCCAAATTCAATGCATGATTATTTGAGACAATGACTGAATTTGTATGCTTTTTTCTCTTTTTGGATATGTTTTCATTTGCCAATGTATATATTTGTATGTGCTATAAGCATTGTAAAATGTTTAATGCAAAAAAGATATTGAATTGAATTGAATTGATTAAAGACACGTGATAATTGTTTGTTTTTCACATAATTTTTATCTTCAAAACGTAGACCGACCTTTATATATAGATATTTAATTGTAATTGAATGTAGAAATCAATCAACAACCATAGTACACCTGCATAATTACATCAATAACAATTATCACCAGCATCAAAACTGTCTCAATTTTGTAATGAATTATTTTTAATTGGTACATTTATGTTAAAGTGCAATTCTCAGTTAATAATCTTGTAATTTTTGGCTAATAACATTATTTTAACCGAAATAGGATTTTTCATAAAAATAACTTTAGGGCAGATTTGACTAGTTCTGAGGCCGATTTGACTAGTTTTGGGGCCGATTTGACTTTTTCAAATTGTTGTGTGGCCGATTTGACTAATTTTGAGGCCGAATTGACTAATTTTGGGGCCAATTTGACTTGGGGCCGATCTGACTTGGGGCCGATTTGACTAGTTTGCCTTATTATCATGTTAAAGGCAAGTCATGGACCAACAATTTAATCTTATTGTAATGTTATAGGCAAGTCATGGACCAACAATTTAATCTTATTGTCATGTTACAGGCAAGTCATGGACTGACAATTTAATCTTGTTGTCATGTTATAGGCAAGTCATGGACCATGGATTGTATCATGTTACCAAGATCTAGCCAAACAGTTAAGTGTGGCATTAAAGCATGAAGAGAAGAGATGTCAGTATCTTTCAACACAGGCTAAGATCATGACAAAAGAACATGAAGAAGTACCATCACTCCCAGAAGGTAAATTTCATTTGTTGGTCTCATTGCAATTACTTTCATACTGTGTAATCTGGGATGAAAAGTCTATAGAAGGGTGTTCCTTTAAAATGAAAACTAAATTATACTAATTCCTTGTTGTAAAATAAAATTGAAAACATCATTTCAAACAGAATGAATCATTAGATTGGTCTTCCAATGTTAAAGTTGTGTTTATTTCAGATATGTTAACATCACCATATGAGACTATAATACAGAAAAGTGAACTTGGCAGACAGTTGCAACAAATATATGACAGGTAACCATCAAACTTTTTCATTTGTTAATAGTTATATAAAAGTTTGTAGGCTCAAATATACATTATTGGACCATATGCCCGCTGTACCAGTAGAATATACATGGGAATTAGAGCTGTCATTGATTCAGTGTCCAGCGGTCCGTTGCATTTTCCTTGTCCGGAGCATAACTTGAAGACTAATGATTGGAATTCAATATAACTTCATACAATGATCAAGCACAACAAGGGGAAGTGCAGTGCATAAGAACCATAACTCTGTCTAAAGAAATTACAGAGTTATTGCCCTTTGTTACGTTTCCATTGCTTTCTTTTGTCCGGATCATAACTTGAAGACTTATGGTTGGAATTCAATATAACTTCATACCATGATCAAGCACATTGAGAGAAAGTGCAATGCACAAGAGCCATAACTCTATCATGACTAATTACAGAGTTATTGTCCTTTGTTACTTTTCCTTGTCCGGAGCATAACTTGAAAACTACTGGTTGGAATTCAAAACAACTTCATACAATGGTCAAGCACAATAAGAGGAAGTGCAATGCACATGAACCATAACTCTATCTAAGGTAATTACAGAGTTATTGCCCTTTGTTACTTTTCCATTGCTTTTTTTTGTCCGGACCATAACTTGAAGACTTATGGTTGGAATTCAATACAACTTCATACAATGATCAAGCACATTTAGAGGAAGTGCAATGCACAGAAACCATAACTCCTACTTGACTCATTTAGGAGTTTTTGCCCTTTGTTACTTTTTATTGTCTAGTGCATATCTTGAAAATTAATGGTTGGAATTCAATGAAACTTCATACAATGGTCAAGGGCAGTGAGATGAAGTGCAGTGCACAAGAACCATAACTCTATTTGGACAAATTACAGTTATTGCCCTTTGTTACTTTTTTTGTCCAGTGCATAACTTGAAAACTAGTAGTTGGAATTCAGTACAACTTCATACAATGGTTAAGGGCAATGAGAGGAAGTGCAGTGTACAATAACCATAACTCCATCTTCAGTATTTGTAGAGTTATTGCCCTTTGTTCCTTTTCCTTGTCCGGTGCATAACTTAAAAACTAATGTTTAATGAATCTTCATATAATGGTCAAGTGCAATGAGGGGAAGTGCAGTGCTCAAGAAGCGTAACTCTTTCTGGACTTATTACAGAGTAATTCAATAAAACTTCATGAATAGTCAACCACATTAAAAGGAAATGCAACATACAAGAACCACAACTATCTTTAATTGCCCACAACCATAACTTTATTTCAATTCTTTTGCGAGGTATTCTGTTACTAGTAACTAGTAACTTCCTCATTTCCAAAGCAGTCTTGCGGGGGTATTAATCACATTTAGTGATAGTTCTAGTTAAGTTTATACATGTATCATCTATGATTTATAGAATAACAGTTTCTGACAGTAGCAGTGACAGGATGTTTTAAACATTGTAAAATAGTAAATATTTGAGAAGTATCGGATATTATACTTGTACAAATACCAAGGTCCATTATTATATACAAATTATAATAGATTTTAGCATTAGCTGAACAATTTATAAACAGGATGAAAAAGTTGTTTCATGTTAAAATTTTGTTTTTGATCAAAAAGAAAGATGTTGATTTTATGGCTATGTATGATACATGCATTTGAAGTTTCAACAATTATAATTGTATATAACTTTCATTTGTTTTAGTTTATGTTTAATCAATAATTCTTCTTACTCATTTTAATTTATGTTTACATTTTGTACTAATATTAGTAAAATCATTGGGTTAGAAATGTAAATGATAGTGTAACTAAGTTATATATTATATGACTGCTTCTTTTATTCAGCCTTAACTCACATGGTTTGGCACACTTTTATGTGAATCACTGGATTGAAATCAACTTTTGTTTACCACATAAACTTCACTATCTTCAAACTGGATACAAGTCTTCTAAGAAACAGGTACTGTGTAGCTACTTATCATGGAGGGTTGGGGTGGGGTGAAAGCTCTCTGTATGTGTTTACAAAACCAAAATAGTATATGTGTCCATTTCTGCATACATTATTGGATTTTAAAATAAATAGGTACACATGATCACCATAAATAGGTGATGTACCCATGCAAGACCCAAGTCCCAAACTCAAAGGCCAAGGTTACAGCAAGGGATGGAACTTTAGTGTATTTATCATATAGTCATGTAGGCAGCTTTTGTATCCAGTCATGCATGATGGAATTTCCAAATAACTTGATACACATGATCACAATGAGTATACAATGTGTTATGTGCAAGACTCACATCCTCACCTTCAAGGTCAAAGTTGTACTTGTAGGTCAAAGGTCAAATTCTGTCTGACTTATTTTTACTTTGTCGTTACTTGATGGATTGCTAAAATATTTTGCATCTGTCTAAATTATTGCAAACATCAATCTATATTCTTTCTTAAAACATAGAATACAGATCTAATTTTCACCATTATCAAGTTAGTCTGATTTTTTTGTAAAATTAGAAAAGAAACAAAATTTGAAAGAATAATTAATAATGTTGTACAATCATGTCTCAGACTATAAATCTTACTAAATGATGATATTCATCAAACTAATTGCTCTAGCATGAATAATCTGATTTAATTGTTATTTATATCTTGCAGCCAGAGTTCATACAGAAAAGCCTCAAGTCCTTAAGGTAATTTTTAGTTAGACAATTAGAAGAATTGTAAATCTGACTTACCTAGGTGTTTGCATTTATATAACATTTGCTTAAGATTTTGCATGCAACTTTATATCTAATTTAGGCACTGAATGTATTTTCTTGAAACTATACACATATCTCTTGGAATATAATTGTAGTGTATGAACAGCATTCAGAGATAGTTCTTGTTATACCCCCGCACAACAAAGTTGTAAGGGGGGTATACTGGAATCAGCTTGTCCGTCCGGCCGTCCGGCGGTTTTTTCTTGTCCGCCCAATAACTTAAGATTCCTTTGACCCTTAGTCTTCATATTTGGCATGGAGGTTAGTCATGATTAGTAGATGACCCCTATTGATTTTGAGGTCACTAGGTCAAAGGTCAAGGTCACAGGGGCCTTGACTTCAAAAAGCTTGTCCGCCCAATAACTTAAGATTCCTTTGACCCTTAGTCTTCATATTTGGCATGGAGGTTAGTCATGATTAGTAGATGACCCCGATCGATTTTGAGGTCACCAGGTCAAAGGTCAAGGTCACAGGGGCCTTGACTTCAAAAAGCTTGTCTGCCCAATAACTTAAGATTCCTTTGACCCACAGTCTTCATATTTGGCATAGAGGTTAGTCATGATTAGTAGATGACCCCTATTGATTTTGAGGTCAAAGGTCAAGGTCACAGGGGCCTTGACTTCAAAAAGCTTGTCCGCCCAATAACTTAAGATTCCTTTGACCCTTAGTCTTCATATTTGGCATGGAGGCTAGTCATGATTAGAAGATGACCCCTATTGATTTTGAGGTCACCAGGTCAAAGGTCAAGGTCACAGGGGCCTTGACCTAAATAAGCTTGTCCGCCCAATAACTTAAGATTCCTTTGACCCACAGTCTTCATATTTGGCATGGAGGTTAGTCATGATTAGTAGATGACCCCTATTGATTTTGAGGTCACCAGGTCAAAGGTCAAGGTCAAAGGGGCCTTTACTTCAAGAAGCTTGTCCGCCCAATAACTTAAGATTCCTTTGACCCACAGTCTTCATATTTGGCATGGAGGCTAGTCATGATTAGTAGATGACCCCTATTGACTTTGAGGTCACCAGGTCAAGGTCACAGGGGCCTTGACTTCAAAAAGCTTGTCCGCCCTATAACTTAAGATTCCTTTCACCCACAGTCTTCATATTTGGCATGGAGGCTAGTCATGATAAGTAGCTGACCCCTATTGACTTTGAGGTCACCAGGTCAAAGGTCAAGGTCACAGGGGCCTTGACTTCCAAAAGGTTGTCCGCCCAATAACTTAAGATTCCTTTGACCCACAGTCTTCATATTTGGCATGGAGGTTAGTCATGATTAGTAGATGACCCCGATCGACTTTGAGGTCACCAGGTCAAAGGTCAACGTCACAGCGGCCTTTACTTCAAAAACCTTGTCGCCAAATAACTTAAGATTCCTTTGACCCACAGTCTTCATATTTGGAATGGAGGTTAGTCATGATTAGTAGATGACCCCTATTGATTTTGAGGTCACCAGGTCAAAGGTCAAGGTCACAGGGACTTTGACTTCAAAAAGTTTGTCCACCCATTAACTTTAGATTCCTTTGACCCATAGTCTTCATATTTGGCATGGATGTTGATCATGACTATAAGGTGACCCCTATTTATTTTGAGGTCACTGGGTCAAAGGTCAAGGTCACAGGGACCTTGACAAAAAAAGCTTTTCTTCTCAATTGCTAAAGAATGTCCTGTCCGCAATGTATTGATTTTGACATTTTCACATTTGAAGCATGTAGAATACATAACTTAGCAATGCACTGGCTTAGTAACCTCAGATTTGGCAGGGAGGTTGTTCTTGAGCTCTAAATGGCCACTGTTGATTCTGACAAAGTGGTATGCGGGGGTATTCACGCCATGATAGTGGCAGTTCTAGTTTTAACTGAATTATACCTCTTGTAATATTGCAGCAATATGTAGGTTCTCGTTGTACTGTCAGCACTGAATATATGAGGACACTGTCCTATTGGCAGATCTTTTTCTAATTGGTCTTTTCATTGTAGATTGTGAAAACTTAAATACTTTGAATGAGACAGTAACTATTATAATAAGTGTTATGAATGGTTACGTAAAAGAAAGGATTCTCTCAAATCAGCTTCTTGTATAATTGGATGATGATTGAACACCATGTTTAAATGGTTAATTTGAAACTTCATGTACATCTCATGATTCATAATTCATTTGTCTATCTTGAAAAAAAACTTCAGTTTAATAGTAAGCATATTGTATTTCTGTTTTTAGACCATACCATGGTTTATTACTACTACAAAGTGCAATGTTTTACGGGAAGTCACCAAACCGGGTAGACGGGTACCCAGCATTAAGTGACTTATTAAAAGGTTGCAAACCCGTTTCCGGGGAGGTTTAAAAGAGGGCTTCCCATTTGGAAGCGGGATCTTAGTTTGTTTCAGGTCAGTAATAAACGAGGGTTTTGGATATGTAATGTGTATTGTATCACAGCATGATAATGCTTTGAATTATTTCAGGATTAACTTGAGTATTCAGCTAAACACAGTTTTAAACTGATGGCAATAGAGCCAGTGGATGACCACTGTTGTAAAAATTTTGAAGGGGTTGAAAGTATTGAAGAAATTACAGCTGAAACAAAGTTTGCACAAAGATGATGAAGCGTAGTTTTAGCATTAATTATTACTGTATTCATCTACCTTTGTCAACTTTGATAACTCCTGATTGACTTTTGTGTTGTTATCAAGTGAATAGTTGTGTGTGCTGTCTGTTTATCATCAGATATGATAAAGATTTGAGTTCTATTGCTGAGGAAATAATAGTGATTTGTGGTTACACTAGTCTATAATAATGTATTTCAATGTAACAACAAAAAAAATGTTTAGAATTTTACATCTTGTTAAATATTAAAGAATGTTAGGTTTGCTAGCTAACTGAGATATAGGCAAGTGAAAGATTGACTTAGGTGATATGTGTCTACTTTATTTATTCAGTACAAACCTGAAATTACCTTATTGGGAATCATTGAAACTTAACAAAATGATAGAAACATTATGGCATGGATATTTATAAATGGTGAGGATCATTACTGTAATTTTCATAATGTTCACTGCAGTGTGTGATAGATGTTAAAATGTGATGTTAGTGCAATTTAATCAGAGTTTAAAAGAATAATTGTTGTACTGTTAAGGGTTTACATTCGAAGGCCTCTTACATGTAGTATAGTGATGTTTTATCTGTGTGTAGTTTATATATTTCAGGTATTTCAGTTGGTTTGTCATCTTGTGTACTGGGCTAGTTTATATATTTCAGGTATTTCAGTTAGTATGTCATCTTGTGTACTGGGCTAGTTTATATATTTCAGGTATTTCAGTTGGTTTGTCATCTTGTGTACTGGGCTAGTTTATATATTTCAGGTATTTCAGTTGGTATGTCATCTTGTGTACTGGGCTAAAGCTGTAATAATCTACCCATTATGTGAGACAAACATATATGTCCTCTCACCATCAGAAAAACACTAAATATTAAGCTTTTTATACAGTATAATAATTTAAAAAATATATTCCCATAAAAAAAATTAAAGACCACTCACATTCCATTTTGTTATTTTCTTGTTATGAAATTTTGATATTTTCTTTTTAAACTTTTATTTCTATTTTGGTGAAACTTTCAACCAATTGATTTCAAGTGTTATAGACAAGGCTACATACCAGATCTTAGAAAAATAAAATAGGTTAGCATAAGCTCATATGATTGAAATATGTGACAACTTTGTTTAAATGTTAAATATCTGCAGGGTGGTATATGAATGATTGACTTCATTCTGTCATTTTGAAGATTTTAAGATAAGTAAAAGAATATACATCGCATGAGAGATCAATTCAAAAGATGTTTGTTTGATTTAAGGTCATCTAAACTAGTAGAAGATTTTACACAACAGTTTCCGGGTAAATCGTTACCAGTTGAACTAGCCGAGTTCTCGTTTCCTACACAGTTACGACAGACACAGACAGCCATCAACCATCCTGGCAGTACAGTAAGATATCGATAGAAATACTTTTTTAAAGGGAGGGTATATTAATCATACAATGGTGGACAGTTGGGCATCACTTGCCTCTCACTTATTAGCTTAAAGGGTTGATGGTTGTCCATCTGTCATTGCCTTTCATCCACAATTGTAGTAAATAAAATCTTCTCTTAGTTAATAAAACCTATTCACCATATCCATTTTGGGTTAAAAGGTTAAAGACCAAGCTCACAATGAATTTTGAAAAAGTTTCTAACTTGAGTTATGTCATTGAAACTGGTTAGGTGGATCACAGCTTTAAAGCTATGGGCGGATGCATCTTAAGGGATGCATCTTGATGAGTACTATTGGCCAAACCCATTTAAGGGTTCAAAGATCAATGTGACCTTTGATTCAAATTCTCTTCAATTTTAGCTTATGCTAAATGTGCAGTTTAATATCCAACATCGAGGAAAGTGATGTTTGCTGCTGGACAGCTGTTGTTAATTCTTTTTCTCAGCAAAGCAAGGCTTTAGGCAAAAATGTTTAGGATGTGACATCATTTGTTAACATTTAACAAGTTTGTTCAGATTTTGAGGCTATGCCGGTCTTTTGATTAGTTGAAAATAGACTGAAAGGATATCCTAACAATCTGAATTTAAAATCTGCTCTGATTTAAAGGTATGCATTAGAATCTGACAACCACCAGTAGACTGTCACCTTTTTGTGACCTTTCAGTCAATCATTGGCAAGCTTTCACAAATTTGAAAGAGATGCCAGTTTCTAATTTTTTAACCGCTGGAAAAACCAATACTGAGTAGGGAAATTATCAAACATGATGTTAACTGGTAAACTGGCAAAAACAATCTTGCCCGTTAAAAATTGGGTCTATTATTTCCAATTCGTTTGTTTCAAATGACTTCAAAACATTTTTTATTTCTAACAATAATCAAATAATCTGTTTTTTACTTTTCATGAAAAACAACATTTTGATGATTCCTTAATGCCTATCTGAAAAAAAGGGAAAGGCCCCCTTTGGAAAACAATACAAAATCTGCTTTTTTTTCGGTTTTGAAGGTTAGTTTTGGTGGTTTGGAGGGTTAAGGCCATTTTTTTAATCATTTACATCAGTATGTATTTTTTGTGCCCCCTGTACGTCGAAGAAAACATAAGATCTCCGATGAGACAGCAAAGGTACAGATTGTTGCAGATGATTGGAGTATTTTTGATGGAGGTTTACAACGTTCACCTAGCTTCTCAGATGCTGCTTCAGGTTAATGTAGCTTTCTAGATCTTGATTTACATATTTTGCTAAAATACAAATAAATAGTTTGCTACAACTTAAAAGTTGCTAGAAATGAAATACTAAAAAAATAGAACACCATTCAGCAATAGTCATTTGGTAAATTCCTATTGATGTTTAAATGAAATAAAATGTTTAAAACGTTTTCAAGAAACAAAACCATGAGATGAATTGCATTATTTAACATTGTGAAGCAACATGTAGTTTAAAGCCAAAACATACATGTATAAAGAATGACCCCAATAATCTACCCTTTAAGATCTGTAGTGAAAGAGAAAAGATGTTATTTGTGAACAAATTTTTAACATTGAAAAATGTAAGACAACATTATTTAAATTTAAAGTTAAGCATGAGTTGTTAAGGCATACTTAAATTAACTGAAGTTTCCTCATGTATTTTGAACATGATGGTATCAATATGCATGCATAGTGCACGTATTAGTTACCCACACGCTAGTAACCAGACTGTCTGTCGGGGATAATAAATTTAAAGTTTAGCACAAGTTGTAAAACCTTAGTTAAAGCAGTGGAAGTTTCCTCGTGTATTTTGAACATAATGGTATGTTAAAGATGGAGGCTCCATGTGTGACATATTTTTGACAAATGATGACAGTACAAAAAATTGTACAAAGGGAAGGACTGCATTCATTGAATGTTCTAACTTGGTCTTTTAAAATGTAGAATAAAGAAAAATGTTCTTCATTCTCTTCTAGTAGTATTAAAGTAATTATCATGTGCTTGCTTGTCTGCAGTATGAGAAGATATATAAAGGTTTCAATCTTGTTTAACATTTGTCTTACATTTATATAGTAACGAGTGATGAGAGTATAACACTAAGTACACCAGGTATGCTCATTGCTCAACTGTCCAAGAGTCCATCATCAGAGTTTACAGCAGAAAGCTCGTTACAATCTGAGGAGAATAAAATGTACTGGATGATGCAGGAATCTGTGTTTGTGAAACTCACTGCAGAAGAGAAGGAGTGTATACTGAATGTTCCAGCTGCCAAAAATCTTGATGATCTTAGAATGTTTGCTAGGTAAAGTTTGTTTAAGTATATGCTCTTTCTATGTAATTTTACTGAGTTTTATACGCAACATGAAATCTGTATGTTTAGAATGGTTGTCTGCTGTCAATATTATTCTCAAATTTTCTGCATCATTTTCTGCGGTGTTACTCTTAATTTGTAGATCACCCCAATTTCCAGACCATTTAAAAGACTAGTTTCTGTAATGATTTGTTGTTGTAATTATTTCAACAATTTTCAACATATCCACTTATATAAGGATGACATATATATTTTTAAGCAGCCAAGGTCTTCTAGTAATACAAGTTTTGTGCTAGTTTTGTTAACAATTTATTTTATGCTACTTTATTTATTAACTTAAAGTGTTGCCTTTCATTTTTTACTACCAGTCATTTTATCCATAAAAGGAGTCAGTGTTGATTTAATATTGGAAATATTTCTGGTTTGTTTTCTTTTCAGATTGTTTCCTTATTTTGGAGGAACAAATCATATAGAAGAAATAATGTACTTTGAAAACTTGAGGCGTTCTCAGCTTATTACACTGATAGAGAAATTTAAGGATGTTCTTATACTCTGTACGTATCAAGATCCTGCTGCATGACCCAATACAAAATAACAGAGTTAGGCACAACAACACAGAAAGCAAGGATGTTATATATAAACTTGAAACTGTTATTTTACTTTATCTGAGACTGCATATTTTCCAATTATATGCCTCTCAGATCATGTTAACAGGTGGAGAATTTCTGTAAAACAAGATTGATGTCGAGAAATATTCTGTAATGAAACCTGATTTTACCATGAAACAATAAACCGGAATTGTCATATAACCAGGATTTCGTGACTGATGGGTTGGAGTTCATTGAGTAATTCGGAGACACTTTACACAAAAGAGTAATCCTTAATTACTTACATATGAAAAAAAATAAAATAATGCTTGAATTCCAAAATGCCTTGCTGATAATAGTTTTGTAGAAGACTGGTTGAAATCCTTTGTTACTCCCAGAAAACTATTTCACTTTAAAGTGAACAACGGGCCATAATTCTTCTATTGGCAACTAAAATTGCCCAATTCACAAAACATCAATAATTGGCACCAGGGCACTTGATGACCATAGTTCTGTAAAAGCTGGGAAAATGTATTTGGAATTGCACACAGAAGGGAAATGTATTACAAATATGAAAGACAAAATGCCATAACTCTGTCAAAAGTAATTAAATCACAGAACCTGTTATGTTTTCCTCTGATAACTGTGAGGCGGTCCGTGCGGAAACATCGTGGACTCCTGCTTAGAGAATAAAAAAAGCCTGTACATAATGAAAGTTAGTGTAACATTAAAAATGTTATAATGAGTCAGAAAGAACTATAATCTGATAATATGCACCAAATCATTCTTACCTAGTATGTCTTCATGTTTTTCTTCCTCAAAATGTTTAGTGATGCAAAAATTGCATAAGCTTGTGACATTTTCCAGGAATTGTGAAACAGTTTTCAGAAGCGAACATGACAAGTTTTCTGATGATTCCCATGTATTTGGTGACAGGGTATATGAATATAATAAATTTATTTTACTACTTTTTATATTGTATGACATCAAGACCGAAAGGGACAAGTAACTTTCACTGTCTAGAAACAAAGTGAATGTAGATAGATTTGAAAATGTTTTATTCCAAAAAATGTGACAGCAATTGTCGAGGGAAAGTGCAATAATAAAATTACTAGAGACAAATGTTGTTTCTTATTTTTGTATGTCTAAAAGTTTTGTGATGGTTGTCTGTTAAGCAATTTCATGTCAACCTGTATCTTATAATAAACTGACGGCAGGAAATATAAATTATTGGCCGAAATGTTAGCGCGCAGGTTTGAGTTTCTTCAGATTTAGGTCCAGGGCATGCTCAGTAATTATTTATGAATTTTAAAAGTTTGTATGAGAGCAGAGTTTTTCAGGGTTTTGTTTTGTGCTTTTTCTTTCATGAATACTATTCTGATTTTTCTGTAATGTTTTGGAATTATGTCTCCCAAAATTTTTGGGAGACATATAGTTTTTGCCTTCTGTCCGTACACCTGCTCTAACAGGGCAGTAGTAATGTTGCTAGAGGGACAATAGGTAACTGTCCTTTCTTTTTGATGTCATTCATTCCGTAGTGCTTTTATGTGGCTATTTTCTTTTGTATGGCTAAAAAGAACAATAGTTTTGGCCACATTTTTACTATCCCATTAGAACGTCGGGTTGTCAGTCCGTCTGCATTAAGCTTGTCCGCGCTTCAAAGGTCAAACTACTGGTGGGATTTCAACTAAACTTTACAGGAGTGATCAGTACTATCCCTAGTTGTGCATATTACCGACATGTTCCGCTTCACTGCGCAAAATGGCCGCCAGAGCTAAAAAATAAAAAAATCTTGTCCGGCCATCACAGGTCAAACTACTTTTGGGATTTCAACCAAACTTTACAGGAGTGATTAGTGCCATCCCTAGTTGTGCACATCACAGGCACATTCCGCATTGTTGCACAAAATGGCCGCCAGAGCTAAAAATAGAAAAATCTTGTTCGGCCTTCACAGGTCAAACTACTGGTGGGATTTCAACCAAACTACTGGAGTGATCAGTACCATCCTTAGTTGTGCACAATACCAGCACATTCGGCTATGCTGCACAAAATGGCCATCAGAGCTATAAATAGAAAAATCTTGTCCGGCTTTCACAGGTCAAGCTACTGGTGGGATTTCAATGAAACTTCACATGAGTGATTCATACACAGTTTTGGGAGACATATATTGTTGTCTCAAAAGCCCTTCTAGTTTTATATTTGATTCAGAAAACTATTAATGATTAAAACTGGGAAGTAAGGAGAACAATAGGTAGCTTGACAACAAGAATAAAAACTTTGTTTCATGACAAAACAAATTTACGCTGTGTAAATGAAAAATTTGAAATAAGGCAATTACCTTTTTCACTTGTTTTCTATAAAAAAAAATTGTATTAGGAACATGGCTTCAGATGGGAGAAATTTAAAATCTTTAAAGTCCTGTTTTATTAGGAATTTAATCTCATTACATTTGTAATACCCCACCACAAAATGTGGGGGGTGGGGGGAGCTATAATGGAATCGCTTTGTCGCGTTGGTCCGTCCGTCTCCCATTTTCGTGTCTGCTCTATAAATCCTATACCAATTGAAGGATTTTCTTCAAACTTGGCTCAAATGTTCACCTCAACAAGGGGATGTGCAGAACCCATGTGTCAGCTCAAGGTCAAGATCACAATTGAAGGTCAAATATCAAACAATCAATTATTAGACAGTATGTCGTGTCCGCTCTGTAAGACCTACACTAATTGAAAGATTTTCTTCAAACTTGGCTCAAATGTTCACCTCAACAAGAGGATATGCAGAACCCATGTTGCCCATGTGTCAGCTCAAGGTCAAGGTCACAATTGAAGGTCAAATATCAAACAATCAAATATTAGACAGTATGTTGTGTCCACTCTGTAAGTGCTACACTAATTGAAAGATTTTCTTCAATCTTGGCTCAAATGTTAACCTCAACAAGGGGGTGTGCAGAAACCATGTTGCCCATGTGTCAGCTCAAGGTCAAGGTCACAATTGAAGGTCAAAAATCAAACAATCAAATATTAGACAGTATGTCGTGTCCACTCTGTAAGTCTTACACTAATTGAAAGATTTTCTTCAATCTTGGCTCAAATGTTCACCTCAACAAGGTAATGTGCAGAACTCATGTCACCCTTTTGGTGGCTTAAGGTCAAGGTCACACTTGAAGGCCAAAATTGACTAAGAAAATATTCTTAAATTTTAACATGTATTTGAATATTTCTGAAACTAGAAAAGGTATTCGCTTGAAACTTAAAGTATATATAAATTGTCACAATTAAGATATGCTGGTCAAGTTTCATTACTCTGTATTGCAATTTAACAAAGTTATGCCCCTTTTTAAGTCTTCAAATTTACATACAATCAAATATTAGACAATATGTTGTGTTCGCTCTATAAATCCTATACTAAAGGAAGAATTTTCTTGAATCTTTTCTCAAATGTTCACCTCAACAAGGTTATGTGCAGAATCCATGTTACCTTTGTGCCGCCTAAAGGTCAAGGCCACACTTGAAGGTCAACTATTGACTTAGAAAATGTTCTTAAATTTTAACAAGTACTTGAATATTTCTGAAACTAGTACAGGTGTTTGCTTGAAACTTTAAAGATATATGAGGTGTCACAAATAAGATATGCAGGTCAAATTTTATAAATCTGTATTGCATTTTGACAAAGTTATGCCCTTTTTTACTCTTTAAATTTACATACAATCAGTGCTAGACAATATGTCGTGTCCTCTCTATAAATTCTATACTAATGGAAGGATTTTCTTCAAACTTTACTCAAATGTTCCCCTAAACTGAGCAATGTGCAGAACCCATCTTACCCTTGTGCCAGCTTAAGGTCAAGGCCACACTTGAAGGTCAAAAATTGACTTAAAAAATGTTTAGTACATTGGGAAAATGAAAGGTTATTTGTAACTGTTTCGAACATGATTTGACAATATATATTTATACTATTACCTCATTTACCTGTACAATTAGTCTTTTTTTCACCAGAGATAATTTCTTTTTATGTATTTGTGCCACTAAAGTTATTCCCCACCTTTCCAAGTCGTCTTCTGTCAAGGACCTTGGTGGGGGTATGAATCGCATTCAGCGATAGTTCTAGTTTTCAAAGCAAAACTTTATATACAAAAAAGATAGAAATATAGTTAAGTTCATGTTTGCATCGGACTACATGATAAAGTTGTGAGAAAGAGGCAAAAAACATCATGCACTAGTGGCATCTCGTGAGACAATAAGGATAGAAACAAATACTACAGTACCACGTTAATTTGAAGTACCTCTAACAAAATCCAAAGATGAAACGTTTGTCTTTTTAAGTAAGATATATTTTCTAAACATGATGAGGAAAATATGTACAGGTATTTTGATAAAATGATGATTGATAAAGATGTGCTACACCTTTTACAATATACCATGCACATTGAAGGACACTAAGTTAGTTCAAACTTACAATTTGAGGGGTATCTGTAGCCAAGAGGTTGAGGTCCTTGACTTTAAATCACTTGCCCCTCACCTGTATGCATTCGAATCCCAGCAGGGACCTAGGATTCTTTTATGTGAGGAAGCTATGGAACATCAGTGGTTCTACTTGGGTGTGAAATAATTTACGGAAGGGCACCGGAGTACTTCCTCCAGCAGAAAAGCTGGAAAGTTGCCATATGACCTTAATTTTTATTACGGGAAATAGCAGGTAGTTAAAATGAATGGTTTCCGATTTCTATCCGCCTGGCATAGTGATAGGAGTTGGGAGGTACATGGTATGCATGCAGAAGGTGTCTTATAAGTCAGAAGTGGCTGGCCCTTTCAGTAGGGGTGACACTGTAATAAACAAGACCTTTACCTTTTACGGGCATGCATCTGATGCCTATAAATGGTTAAGGTTGTCGACTTCCAACCCTTGCCCGGCCTCACCACTGTATGTTTGAATCCTGCCAGTGACTTGACTGTTTCACCAGCTATCTTACAGGATGTTGATGGATTTACTCCTCTAACAAAAAATACCGTACTTAAAGCCAACCATAAAAAATCAATCTTTGAAAAAAAACATTGTTTAAGTTGAGTTTTAAGTTAATACTGTTAGAGAAAATAAAACAGTCACAATTCTTATAATTATGATACTTGTATATTTTTAATGTATATATTTTTTGGTAACTATACCACAGCTTTATTCTAGCTATACCTACAAATATTGTGTTTGAACTACTAAACTGTGAGTGAAAGGTCCATTTTTTATTAACAAATGGTTGAATGTGCATAATTTGGGAGTTGTGTTTTTACTTTCCCTGCACGTTTTATATAGGGTGTCCAATAAATCATGTTGCTATCTGTAACAAGCTCACTACTCACAACTTTAACTGCTCTTTGAGGTTTAGCCTGACATACACTAGTTAATTAAATGCACTTAGAAAATGATAAATTTCATTCGGAGTTTAGCCACTAATTGCTTTTTCTGCTTCTTTATCTTTCACACTGTTGAATACATTGCCCATGATATAAAACCTCAATGGCTTGTCTACCCACTCTTCTGCATAATTTATATTAATCCTTTTACATTTCACTATTTCATCATCATTTACAGTTTCACCTTTCTCCAACCATATTAAGTCAGAAGTACACATATCAACTTTATTCACCAGATCTTTCTTTATTCCCAGGGCCTGGCACAATTTAGAAGGACCATTACACAAGCCGACTCCATCCTTCTTCAATAATGAGCCAGCCTTTTTACCCTTTGTTCGTAGTTTATCCATCAGTTCTAGATTTTCAATAGGCTGTAAAGCTCGTAACAGTACAGCTGCACCATCACCTAAAATAAATTACATCTCAATAAAACTCTTTATATGTATCAATACACATAAAATACTTTTAATTAATGTCTATTATTTGGTCTCCTCTTTAATCACAAGGTAGATTTTGATCAAACTTCATGATCTTTTGGAGGCCCTCTACTAACTTAAGTATCATAAAGACATAAATTGCATTCATATTACTATCTTATGCAAAATAGGTCCATGAAAGCTAAAAAATAAGAGTTAAAAAATCTTTAGACAAGTGCTAGAATATTTGGTTAGTGGCATTGTCCAGTGATTGTTCAAAGATGCTGTTATATACTTGTCCAATGTAATTCAGTATAGTTCTCAACAATGTGTAATGAAATATTATTGGATAACCTCATAATATCAAAACTGTAAAAATTTCTCTTAGGCAAACTCTTGTTGTAGCTCAAAGGTCAGCCTTTTTTGATCTCCTGACAGAGATTTGTATCAAAATTTAAAATCTCTGGTCAAAACAAATTTTCGCAAATTCTGAAAATATTTAACCTGGGCCAAAATATACAGGGCTTATTGACAAGACTTCTTAAAGTTAATTTGAAAAACCCTTTCTTTAAGTTCAGAGTGTTTCGAAAACCAGTACATAATTCAGAAATATTAAATATGGGCAACTTCAGGTTTGTATAAGGACTATAATAACATACAGCTAAACTCAACCAAAGAAACTGTTAAGTAGATGATAGATATCACATAATAAAAATGTATGGTACAAAACTTAACTTACCATTAGCTGATATATTCATACAGCAATACATGCCATAGATATTGTACACATAGGCTGTTCCTGGTTTCATGAACATAGCTGTATTCCTTTCTGTCTTGCCCTTGTAAGAGTGAGCTCCCTTATCTATAGGTCCCAGATAAGCTTCTGTTTCTACAATTTTACCAGCTAACCGCTTCCCTTCATAGTTTATAACTATTATTTTACCCAGGAGTGATTTTGCAAGATCTTCACATGAAACGTTGTAAAAATTGAAACCCAGTCTGTCTTCAGACTTTACTGAAGATGTGGCACTCAAAACATTTTCATTCTCATGTTCTTTTCCACTCTTCGTACTACATGAAGCACTTTTCCGGAGCTTTTTCTGGGCAACTTTGTTTTGTTCTTCAAAATATTTGCTTTTTACTGCTGGTTTAGAAACATTGCTTACTTTAGATGGACTACCACAATCCTCTTCTCTCTCTGTTTTTCTCTTTCTTTGCTTGTTAGAAGCCTTCATTGTTTAAATTGTTCAAGAGTAAACCTGCAAATATATGAAATGTAAATTATTTATATATTTATACTTATTATGAAATACATACATGTATATATCACCTCAAAATATGAAACAATTATATCCTCTATATGAAGGCTATCAATCATTTAGTGGAATATGCAAATTAATGTGTATTATGTATATACAATAATTTTTTATATAGATCTAATGTGTTGGATTAATGAACTTTAAGTAACTCAAATTTCATGAAATTGAATAATGTATACTGTAGAATAACAGACGTAGTCCAGATAAGCTTTAAAAATAATTTTAAAATCATGAAATCCATCACTAAAAGTCTTTGAAAAAACATCATTGAACTGGAAAACGGCCATCGCTATGAATATTTATTGATGTAAGTATTGCTGTTTAACCGATCATATATGGTTTTATGACCACGATTTACTCGAACATTTGCACATGAAAATCAAGAATTTGGTACTAAAACAAACGTCCTATTATTAGGGGTGGGCGACCCCCTAGTTACTGGACTGAAAAGCGTGATTACCATAGGAAATTGGCAATTCTGGTAGATCTTATCTTAAATAAATGAACCAACCTTATTTGAATTTAATAGAATGTTATTCATTAAAGACGTCACGGATCCTAAAATATTGAGATCGATGCAATCCTGATGATTTCGGGTCCGGATGATTTCCCAATAGTTGTCCTATTTGGTTGAACATCACTAAATGTAATTTTCTCATCTTAGGTTCAAATTATGGCGACGTACACATACATTATGATTTTGAAATTTTCCCCTCATTGTTATAACCATTGTCATGAGACATATAAAACTGAAAATGTCACCTCTATGCCACCGGACATATCGTATAAAGTATATGTTTATATAGGCTTTTAAATATTCATTTCTCTCTGTTGTAAATTTACAAATATGAAAACCACTTGCATTCTATTTTAAATTCCTAGATCTATACAGTATGTGTTTTCCAAAAAGTAGAAAAAATGAACTACATAGACAATTAATATTTATGCCCCGCTGTAACCTTGAAATTATGTGAAAGTACATATGTTGGGGACCATTTAAACTTTTGTAGTGGGCCACCTAATTAATTACTTAAGGACCATTCATGTGAAGTTTGGTGAAGATCTAGCACATGGTTAAGACGCTTTAAGAAATGTTGATAACCAAGCACAACCGACCATGCTTTCACAAAACTGTCAACTGGAAAGAAAACACGCAGCTAGCTAAAAGTTTACTGCTTCCAATGCCATTTAATTCAGCTGCCCTCCTATCCAATCTGACTATATAAAGTTAAAAATGCAGATATTCTTAAGTTTAGATTACAGCATTATTTAGGAGCTGATTTTAATGACATTGTCCTATATCCAAAATGTTGCCAAGAAGAACAGGGTCAAATTAAGGTTATAATAAATCATCCAAGCTCAAACTCGATCAGATCTCGGATATTGGATAGGTCAGACACCAACGCAGAATGTGAATGATCTCACATAAAGGTTTTAAAACCTCGATGACAAACAGCAAGCAGAAAAGATGGGAGCGCTTTATATGTGAATCAAGCCAATATGCTGGCTGCTTTAATTGCCAATGATGTCCTTCACGTAAAAGTTAAATTGGGATTTACATTAAACTGCTACAGTTGGACTTCCAAGGTGTCTGTCCTATGACCTGCTCTTCAAATCAGAATTTTCCTGATACCAAGCTTGTTTAAAACATAAATATATCAAGATATATGAGGACAGCGACTTTTTCAGTCTCAATACACAAATTAAACAGCAAAACCAAACATGGCTTGCACAAGGCAAGAGTACGTGTCATTGTCAAAGGAAACGCCCATTGTCTCATATTATGGTGAAGTTATTTCAGAATCCCTTAATGAGTAAATTTGTAGGCCATGTATATAACATTTTTGTCAAAGTTTGACCGCGACCATAGAGAACCACAATGGTGAACATTTGTTCCAAGAACTTTTAATGAGACTCGGTTAATGTACACAACGAAACATCTCATGGTGATGAACAAGAGTTATGTAAGAAACTTAACATATCTTTTTGCAGAAAGTAATTATTTTAAGTAAATTCTATAATAAAAGTAGACCTTACATTTATCTTTTCTTTTTCTTTTATATTTATACAAATGGTATCTGAAGGGTCTAAACCATGTACATGTATGATGATCGATCTTGAGAAAGGGCAATCAGCTGTGATGGTTAAGCAAATTATGAGAACAAAATTAGAAGACCTATTAATGTGAATTTCTTCACAAGATTTAATTAAATCAAACACTGCTTAAAAGTGAGTTGCCACAATACCAAATTATTCTTAACCTCTGCAGCTTTCACCGGTGTGATACAATTTCATCCGGAGACTTTAGCTTGGTACGCGACTTGTTTTTCGCCGACATAAAAGCTACAATATAATGCATATTGTTTAGACGAGGTTTCTTAACATAGTATACTTAAAGATATACTATGCTGATGTTTGGGTAAAGTTTTTGTTGCAGAAATTTTTTGAAAACTAGTCAATTCTTCCTTGCATAAGTGAATGTAAAAATTATGTTTGGGAAGCTGCATTCCTTATTACTTGTCAAACAATATTTGTTTGTAAAACATGTAAATTATGCCCCCTATCGGCAGATAAATAGTCATGTTACTAAGTTAACTGACTTGGACATATTGACAAACTAGAAATGTGTAGTTGTCCATAGGACACGAGTGCCCCAACACTCCACTGTTTTGTCAATCTTATGACTTTAGGTCAAATATGTTTTAGGCTACAAGTGCAACAAGTTGAAAACCAAAAGTCAAGGGCAAGAACTTTACAAATACTGAATAAATCCACAAGCAAACCACAATGTGCATAGCTGACCAACATTCTTGTAAACTTTCAGACCTACAGGTCAAATATTTTTGAGTTATGCATGAACAAGTTGAAAATTAAAAATTTATACTAAGTCAATGGCAATAACTCTTAACAAACTGGAAAAAATCCACATGCACAACAACAGCTGCATAGCTTCACAGTGATGTTGGAACATTATTATTCCTGTAAAGTTGGTTGATTCTAACTCAAGCAGTGCACTCAAGGAACAAATAACACAACATAATGGAACGGTTTTCACTAAGTCGAGGGCAATAAATCTGACAAAATAGAAGTAAAATAAATAGAATAAAACCACAAGCGAAACCCCAGGTGCACAACTACACAAGCTGAGCAACATGCCTGTAAGGTTTCATGACTCTAGGTCAAATACTTTTTGAGATATGTGCGACACAAGTTGAAAATTGCAAATGTTACTAAGTCAAGGGCAATTACTCTAAAAATACTAAATATATCCACACGAAAATACCCAGGTGCACAACTACACATGCTGATCAACATTTCTATAAATGTTCATAACTCCAGGTCAAATACTTTTTGAGCTACATGCGAAACAAAAAGAGAACGGACGGACAAGGGTAAATCTAAATGTCCCCCCTCCCCCACAAAGTGGTGGCACAAAAAGTTAATTGGGGTTATCTACTGGTCAGGACTAGTCGCTAGGTCATTGTGATGGTGAGTGACCATAGGTTGTGTGCAGCAATTTTATGACAAAGTTGTTACAAATCTCACAAAAAAAATATGCATAACTTTTATGTCTCATGTAGGCCTCCTTAATGACAGCCACTTTGCTTTTGGTATACACATTTCAAGGTCTAATGAAATGTAACATTTTTAGTTTAATAAAAAGTATCAACCAAGGCAACTATAGTTGTTGGAGTTATTGGTCAGAAACCGTTTTTACATACAAGGTCAATGTGACCCTTAACTCAATAGGGGACATCTACTGGCCAAGACCAATGGACCTATGCAGTTTGGGTTGTCATGTTATTGATCAGATACAAGGTCAAAATGACCTTGACCCCAAAATCAATAGGGTTTTTCTCCTGGCCCAAGACCAATGCACAAAATCAATAGGGGTCATCTTCTTGCAAAGACCACTGCACCTACGAAATATGAGGGCCAACACTTGAACAGTCAATGGGTTGTCAAGTTTTATATAGATCAGAAACCATTTTTACCTACAAGGTCAATTGACCTTGACCCCAAAATCAATAGGGGTTTTCTCCACAGTTTGAAGGCCAAGGGCCCATGAATTGATTTTGATCAGTAACATCGTTTTTACCTACAAGGTCAATATGAATTGACCTTGACCCCAAAATCAAGAGGTAATTGACAGGCCATGACCAATGCACCTGTGAAGTCTGAAGGTCAAAGTCCCACGAGTTGAGTTATTAATAGGAAACCATTGACTGAATAATCTTGACCTAAAGACCCCCAAAATAGTAGGGGTCATCTTCTGGTCATGATCAATCCCCATACAAGTTATGGTTCCTAGGCTTAAGTGTTCTTAACTTGTTGATCGGAAACCATTTGGTCTACAGACAGATCGACAGAAATGCAAAGCAATATACCCCCACTTTTGAAGATGGGCATAATTAATTTGGTCTTTCCAGTTTTTTGTAACGACACTATGTAATCACACTGCGAATACCTGTAGTGTGTAAAGTTTAAAACATATCTTCCTTGTGTGTATTCAAAGGTGTTTATTTTTCATCACAAAAGAAACTGTTGAGTATAAATTATCAGTTTCTTCAAATATCAAATTTAAGCATAATATATCTTTAAATAACGCAATAATTCCAATATTTAAGCCGTTTCTATTTGGTAAATACAAGAAAGGCGTTCTTAAATCTTATTTTCTGTAATTAGCAATTGATTCAAACATAATTCTTTATCAACAATGTTCTAATGCATGACAAAATGGTTTTTATTTGTTAAACAAATTTTAATATTCTTATCAAACAAACTGCATATAAAGGACAAATTATAAAAATCTGACACATTATACAATGATCCCCGCTCATAAATGTCCTTTACTCCAGCTTTAAGTGCAATGTTCAACTTCACACATCAAAATGTTACAAAAGATCTTTCTATATTAATTATTTGAATTCTAGATATCTATTTTTTATGACTTTCCTACACGCCATTTTACGTAGAATTCCTTGAATTTATCAAATCCAGACAAGACACCAGCACCAGCTACACCCCTAAGAATGTTGGCACCTGCTCCTTTCATCAAAGACATGAAACCCTCGTTCTTGACAATTTGGACTGTGCAATCAATGGACCCCTTGTATTTAACAGCTTCACCAGATGTCATCATCATTCTTCTCCTGATTGTATCAATGGGGTAAGACACCAAACCAGAACTGATGGTAACAATGTATCCAAGAGCGAAGGATGCAGCAAAGCTTCCTCCTTCACCAATGATAATTGGCTTCAGAGTGTCATAGAAACCGAAGTAGCAACCTCTGTACACAACAATACCAACACAGGAGATGACAAAACCTCTGTACAGTCCGACAATTCCATCAGATTGGATGGTCTTCTTGTACACATCAACCATACCATTGAATTGACGTTCTCCACCACCTTTCTTGCTTGCCTTGGCATCATTGGCTAAACGTGTTCTGCAGTAATCTAGTGAGTACACAAAGCACAAGGACATGGCTCCAGCAACACCACCAGACATAACATTCTTGCCAAATTTAATTGCTTGACTTTCATTCTTTGATGATTTAAACATAGCCTTAATCTGGTCCTTGAAAGCAAAGTTAAGGGCTTGGGTTGGAAAATACCGAATGACATTTGCCATGTTTCCTCTCCAGAAAGGAAGGACTCCTTCATTCCTGAAGGTCCTCATTGTACAGTCAATGACACCACTGTATGGTTTGTCTAATCGACCAGCTTTAATCATTTCATCTTGATTCTGTACAAGAAGCTTCACTCGTTCAATTGGTGCAGCAGCTGTTTTAGAAATAGCAGCAGCAGCGCCACTAAGGGCAAAATTTTCTAAGAAACCAATTTTGTCAGTCATCTGAAAATAGATAAAAATAAACATTTTATTAACATTATAATAATATATGTGCGTTATCATGGCATCTATGTCTTATGTGAATGTACTAATGGTCAACACACAATTTCATACTTGGATGGAAAACTTAGTAGTAGTACATTAGGTTTTGGCGTAATTTGTTTTAATATCCATTGGTGAATTTTTATGATGATTGGCAACTAGACGGAACTTGACTCAAATGATCTTCAGGGTCAAATGTTTGCACTTTGTTTGATCCCCTGAGCATTTCTAATATCCATCAATTCAAATGATACCGAGTAGACACAGGAAGATTTGAATTTGTTTTCTTGTACCAAGTATTTGTAAATTTATGTTCCCAGTGGCCAAACATAAAACCCGCTAAATATGTGCAAGGACTTGAGGCATGGTTTCTTACTGTAGTTTATTTAACTTGGACATAAATCATTGAATTGGAAAATGCGACTTCATGTATATGCACAATTACACTTGGTACTGATTTAGTCTAGATGAATAACTCTGTCAAAAATCATTGATTCAACCTGAAATCCTGTGTAATATGGGCAAGTACCAACCACGCTGTAAATGATTCGTTCAAATTACATTGGTAGTGGTAAGAGAAGCAGTCCCAATAAAAAATAACTAAAGGGCAATAACAGTAGTCAGGACAAGTTTTGTGACAGATGACAGAGACATGATCCTGTATCTTGCTACTACTCTGTAGCAGGTGCCATAAAAACCTTGCAATTTTTGGGAATTTTCATGATAAATTAGGTTATTAACAGTTTTGAAGTCTATTTTTAGCTTCTGTGACCGTCTTATGTATCAGACTAGAACCATTTATATAAACGTTGTGGGAGGCCAACTTGAGGATCATTGCAGTGAAGTTCGGTCAAAATGGAGTATCGAGGGTTAGAAATTTAATATAAAATTACCACGTACACAGATAATATATACAATATATTTAGCTCCAAGCCATGTACCCCATGTAAAGATCATAATAGGAATAGGCAGGTAATATGGTAATTTACACTAATACACCTTAGTGTTTGAAATTATTTTTTGTCCAATAGGATTGAAGTATTTCAAATGAATCGTAACTCATAACTTTGATAAATTGGCAAACTATTAATCAGTCTAGTAAATCGACTGTTTATAAAAATAATTTAAACCACTAAGCCGGTTAAAGTTTAATTGTATGTATTTACAAATTTAAACTGGTCCCGTGGCTGAGCCGCTCCTGACCAATTTAATTTTGTAAACACGTACTAATTAACTTTAACATGTACTTAACAGACTCGTGAAAATGCCCAGTCGGGCTTTTGACATAAAAATTCATATTTCTAGAAAAATAATAAAGATATTTATTTTTAACTTTGTTTGTTTATTGAGCATAATACACGACATAAACAGAAAGAAATAATTGGTTACTGTAACTTTTGTGAGAATTATTTCCCCTTTTTCATGTTTATATGTCACATAATTTTTGAAGTCCTTAAAAGAAGTTTCCTTTGAAAACTGAATGAAATGTATGCTGACAGGTGTTGGCACAATGAATTGGATCATAAAGAAGTTATTTAACCTATTTTGTTTTATACTTTGTATTTTATAAACATGAAAAGGAGAAATAATTCTCACAACAGTGACAGTTACCAAATATTTTTCTTTCTGTTTATGTCATATATTATGCTCAATAAACAAAGTTTAAAAGAAATATCTTTAATATTTTTCTAGAAGTATGATTTTCTATGTCATAAGCCGATCTGGCATTTTCACCAGCCAGCTTAACACTTAGTAGTGCACTTGACTTGAAGAGGCTATGTTGACTTGAAGAGGCTATGTCACAGCCACCTTGTGCATTTTTTTCATTGAAATCCCTCCAATAAAAATAAATTGTGGAATGAGATCTGATTATAAATTGTACTGATGAATGAATTTTAAAACAATTTGAATTGGCAAACTTCCTGTCTTCTGGTATCCTGGTTTGGTAAGGGTTTAGGTTTTTTAAACGAGCATATGTATCTTTGCTCAGTTTCTCATTCCTATGCACAATTAAACTTATTTTTATCTTCATTAAATTTACCCTACAGTACATATTTCATTTTCTGTAGATGCGAACATTAACCTTCAAACTTATTAACTTTCCTCAAATCAAAGGTAAAAATACCTAAAAACATGAAATTTGAAAATGTACATAAATCAACTTCAGCACTTGAAATTAAAAGATGCAGAACTTGAGAAGATAGAAATACACTCAAAAATAAAATTGAAAAATCTATTTGATTAAAAGATTGCTAAAGTAAAATCTTTAAATTCATGTCAGTTTTCACTGTCATAATCATTCAGTAAAAATCCAAGTGAAAGAAAAGAAAATTTCATTCATGATCTTTCATTTAAGTGGAGTCCCTTTAACAAAGTATAAGCAAGAAATCCTTTGCATGGGTTTGACCTTTAAAAATCTAAGAAACTAAGAAACTAAGATTAATTGGCGTACCAACAATACAATTAACACGCGGATTTGATAAATCATTTGATGGTTATCATAACCTTTCATACATTGATAACTGAATAAATCTATCAGCACAAAGGAAGCAAACTTAGTTGGTAAATTTCCCCCCACCCACTTACGACAAAACATCCGTAAAAAGGATACGATACGATAATGCTTACCAGGGCTTTCAAAGGCAAGTTTGCGAAATATTATACTATACAACTATCGTTCCAGCAAAATCAAATTGATCTTTCATTTCTTATTAAATATCTTCATAAAATATTTTTTATTTCATTGAAACTTCAAATTTGTCATTTTTGACCCTGAAGTCCACTGCACTTCAAAAGCTGATTTTTTGACTGATGAGCTATTTTTTTCACTATGAAAATGGGTGAACAGTATGTAAATAATTTCATGTATCAATAAAAATTACCTTTGCTTTTGTCAAGCTGCTGAAGCAGTCGATTGATGGAAAATTCGGCTAACGTTGCTGAAGCCTAAAACCGAGGACACCGGTATTTTCAGAAAGAGGTCGTTACCTATGACCACGTGATAATCGTTCAGTATCTGCGCATGTCATGATAATCACGTCGAGGAGTATTAAAGAGGCAGCCAGTGGGAAGTAAACACAGGTATTTTGGCAGCTACCCATATGATGCATATACATAATGGTCTCATTGGCCTCCCGTGCATCAAAACAGTAAACATCACAAAAATTGACATGATTTAGTATTATTCACTAAGTTACTGAATTAAAAATTTACAGATAACCTTTAGGCATACAATAATGATTATGGAATCCAGAGGTAAAACTTTAAGATGGGTCAAAATTTTTCTAGATAACAGGTTGTAGTCTGTTGAGCTAAATGGCAACATCTCAAACCAATCCCAGTATATGCAGGCGTGTCCCAAGGTTCTAGGACCCCTCCTGTTTCTCGCCTATATAAATGACATCCTACAAAACATAAATTCCCAGGTCCGTTTGTTGGAGAAGTTATTAATAATTGCTTGCATTAAAAATTTTGCTGAATCTCCCAAACAACCAGTCCCCCCCAAAAATGAAAATGGTTGAAAGGGGGGGGGGAAAATAGTTTTAACCCCGCCAAGGAAGTTACCTGCCAAAAAAGGGGAAAAATTTTCCCCCCAAACACAATATACTCCCTTCATGGAGTCCAATTAGAATGGGGTTTTTCAGGTTTTCGCAAAATCCTGGCTTGGGGTTTTAAAAAGAAAACATAAATAGGATGCTCACATAAACAGTACACCCAAGTAAGCAAATGAAATATAGGGATTCCTACGCAGAAGCATAATAGAATAGAGAGAGACAGATACAGACAGAGAGACAGAGACAGACAAAGAAAGCCCAACACATCAAAATTGTAAAATGTTTCAGGCTCGGTTTGATTGAGCCTGTTCATGGACGGTACTGGAAAGTGCAAATTACTGTCCACGCCCCATAGCACCGGCTTAAGCAGAATTCAACATTTAAACACAAAACTGGTGGAATTTTGAATTTAGAACATCAGCAGATGTGTTCATACGGCGGTTATCATGGAACCTTCAATGTGACACAGTAGTGTCATTCAATGAAAAGCGGCGTATGGTCCCCATGTAAAAGAATGCGTGTGCCCTAAACGAGAAAACAATGGGCGAAACTAAATAAAATGGAATTTAGAAAGGGGATCTGAGGTTATGAAGTCTGCATATCACAGACAAGACGTCAAAAGACAAATTTAAAAAGGAGGCAACATATCCTAAGGGTGATTATACAGTCCAAGTTCAGAGTGGCCAAATACAAGAAACTAAAAATACCATATAATATGTATGTATACACAACAATAATGTCGTGCTGCACGATCTTTAAGGATGTTTAAATATCTATATATAGTCAATGTCAACACGTGTAACAAAACCAAAAAACAACAACAAAAACTTAATTTATATTTTAAACTATTAACAAGGTTAGCTTTTAAAAAAGCTAGTAGCGGCTCGCTTCGTAATTTTTTCAAGGGGTGTGTTTAAATGTAAAAATGACAGTTCTATTAGCTGAAGAGACTTCAGCGAACATCAAAATAAAAGTGAAGTCAACACTGGCCCAGTGCCCGATGGCCAGTGTATATAAGTTCAGGCCAGTGTAAATTTAAGAAAATTTTGTTAATTATTTAGTAGAATAAATTCAAAACTGGAATTAGGGCCAGTAAATTCAAAATCTTAAACTCATTGACTGAAAGTGACATATAAAGTTCTCTCAGTTTAACCAAGGTGAGTATGAGTATGAGTATATATGAAGGTGCATGTAAACAGATAGAATGAAGAACCTATGTCTATGCACATTTACTATATGGCCTGTTGACCTTGACCACAAAATGTTAGATAGGTAGATTTCATAAAGATGTCTCTTTATACAAAATTAAGTTGTAATACATGTATGTTATTTAGTATTGGAATGAGAGGCACAAGTCCTAAAGTAAACACAAGTTGTCAATCAATTCAGCCAGAAAAGCCGGGATCCTATTAAAAAATATAGGGATCCCGGAAATTGACCAGTCTAAGAAGATGTTTTTCAGATAAGCCGGGATCCTATTAAAACATATAGGGATCCCGGGAATTGACCAGTTCAAGAATATAGTTTTCAGAAAAGCCGGGATCGTATTAAAATGTAAATAGATCTCACGGATTGGCCAGTTTTCAGAAACGTTTAATGGCCTTTCATTACGACAACAATCAACACAAATATAGTTCATTAGGTTTTTCCTCCATATCTTATACGATCCCGGATCCTGGGCGTCCCGGATCCCGGCCAGTAAATACATACACTAAATACCGGAAAGGATAAAATGACCGGAAAAAAGGAAAAATAAAAAATGCACAGAACCAGATGTACACTTATGTTAATTAACCAAACGAAAACTTACTACAGAGAAAACAGGTGAAATCGCTAAATCAGAAGTCAGTGTAAATATGATTTATTGAAAAGAATTCATAAAGACAAACATTTTAATCATCATTATATCTTTGCGCTCAAAACAATACTTGCTGATTTTTAAAAATGGCGTGAAAATTGAAGGTTTTTTGACGCTATGTAAGATTAAATTTGATTGGCTAAATAATTTTGGATCCTAGCCCTGATAGATAAATTTTGAAGAAAGCTGGAAGCCAAGCTTCGATTAAATTTTTGGATAGCTTCGGAGTTTTAAGTTGTTTCTCAGTAAAATCCTACCGTAATACCGGCTCGCCGTGGCGAGCCGGCAACAAATTAGCACTATCCGTGCCGATTTTGCGACACTTATGAACAATAGCCTCTATTTATGTTTTTTTTATTATCGCATTTTCATGTATTGTCTCCCTCTGAGTGCCTCAAAAGCATTCAATGTCATCTCAGGTGACCGTCGTGTCTTACATTGGTATTGGTTTTCGGCTTCATAATGATCAAGAAACCAGGAAAAAGGAGTACTTGATTAAATAGCGTTAGTTATTCCCCTTGTCACTCGAACAACTTTCGCTACTAATCCATGAAAACGCAGTAAGATTATTTTAAACATAGCACAACATTAATTTGAAATAAGTAATTATAAGTAAAAGCAGTTAATACAAAACTTTTAGAAATTATCAGATGGCAAAAAGTAGCAATTATTAAAATACTTTATTATTCAGAACACCTTTATTTTTTGTGTCAAAAATATACTAAAAAAATTTTTTTTTCTAAAACCACCATGACCTTTCTCAATAAATAATGTTATTGACGAAGAGATAAAGAAAAAATGGAATCCCTAAGGAATGCTCAAAACGACAAAATTGAAAATTTTGCAGGCTCGGTTGATTTAGCATATTCATGGATAGTACTGAAAAGTGCAAGTTACCTACATGTATACGCCCCTAGCACCAGCTTGAGCAGAATTCAACATTTAAACATGTAAATGGTGAAATTTTGAATTAAGAAACATTCGGGGATGTGTTCATACGTAGGCCATCATGGAACCTTAAATGTGACACTTTCGTAAAAGCGGTGTATGGTCCCCAAGTAAAAGAATGCGTTAGCCCAAATAAACAAATGGAATTTTGAAAGGGAATCAGAAGTTCTGAAGCCTGCATATCACAGACACTGGCACCATATCGTTAGGGTGAGTATACAGTACTTAGGTAGGAATGCTGGAACAACCCAAGTTGAAAAAGGTAAAAAAAAGGAACTTAAAATCCTGCGACATGTACACACAATAATAATGTCGTGCTGTAGATCTTCAAGGATCAGGAATATAACATCTTTGATTATGTATATGTACGGAACGACTTTTTTACGGTCTCCACACGGAACAAATATCTGTGTTGCACACTATCATTAGCGGGTTTTTAACTTTATCCGATTAAAAATAATGTTGTATTTTTTTAAGTAAGGAAAGAAAATAAAACCAGGACCGTCTTTTGCATTGTCCCCTCTCTCGCGCCAATCATAAATGTCACTTGTTACGAGGTGTATGTTGGAAAAAAAATCCGCATTAAAAACTCGTGCCTGAATTATTCTAGAAAGATCGAAAATGTCAATAAATGATTGACAACAATAAAAGAATATGCACTAAATGCAGCCCGCTGAAAATTGTCAACTGTTATCTATATCTATCATGTTGTAAAATTTACATTTTCGATTGAAATTGCAATCATTTACCTAAATTCAGGTTTAGATCAGTTCTTAGTTTATTAAAACTGACATTTTGTCTTCAATGGTCTATATAGTGAGTTTATTTGTCATAAATCCCTTTAATTTGATAATTACTGCGCCAGAACGATAAATAACTCACGTGGCCCAAGTGAATTTATGTATACATGTATATTCGTCGCAATTAACCAAGTAACGTTCAATTTATAAAAAGTGTGGGAGCAGTCTTTTTATACTTTATATTTGATCCTAAGCATTTTCCAATATCAACTTACCGTTACTGTGGTCAATCACCTTTATAACAGGAAAACATTTGAAATATATAATCAATTCAGCTCAACTTGATCATGTGAACTTCATAAAGCAATAACAGCTGCGTTGTATCTGTAATTTTTAAAAATGATTCTGTATCCAGTTTGCTGCTGCTGTTACCTTCCTGAATACATTTGCATGTTACATACATCAAATAAGGCAGGGCTAAATGAAGAAAATGTTACTGCATGTATATCTTATTACATTGTCTTTCAAATAGAATTTTTATTGGAAAGACCTAGCTTATTACATCGACAGAAACATCATCAGATAAAAACATTTTGTTTATCAAGAAAACAGCATTTGTTTACAATATGATTTTGATTCCGAGCACTGTATAATAAAATTATCCACTTAAATATTATCCTAAAGGTTGGTGGCGTTTGTTTCCAAAATGATGGCGCAGGTTTGAGGAAGGTGGCTTGGTGCATTGAACCTCGACCATTGGGCGATTTAAAAGGTTTCTATAACCATAGGAGTTAGTTTCAAACAAAAAGTTTTTTCTTATAACAGTTTCCTATTAAATAGGCATACTCTTTAAGTAAAAATAGCGCTCTTACTTGTTTATTTTTTTAAACGCTTAGATATTAGTTCTTTTAACAACAAATTCCTATTGTATAAACACATAAGTATGAAAACATCATCAGTTAATAATGTGCTATGCCACAGCAACACGTTACCATAGTAACTGCTGCTGACCAGCTTAATCACCATGGCGTTCAATTATTTTTATTTTTGATGCACAAATGCTTCAAACTCCCCTAAAATGTTCATCAGTGTAATGCTCGTATTAAGTCAAATGTCAATGGAGTACAGAACAAGAAACATTTATGTCTACATTCACATATGATCCCTTAAAATAATGTCACATCAAGAACAGTACTGAATATAAAAATTTGAAATGACTAAGAAAACAAGAACCGGTTGAACTTGGTGATGCTCCCAAAATATTTGTTTTGGATACAGAAAAGTATACCGCTTGTAGTTTCAGAAGTTAAAAGTGTTAGGCAAGACAGAGTTACTGTTCTTTGCACTGCACTTCTAGTCAATGAGATGAGATCTACTGACTAAGTTTCATGTTGATATCTCTTGTAGTTTCACTGTAATGTCCCGACAAAGTTCAGTGTAAAATTGAAATGGGCAATAACTCCAAAAAAAGGCAAGGCAGAGTTACGGTTCTTTTGCACTGCATATCTATGCAATGAGATCTATCTACCTACAAAGTTTCATGTTTATATCTCTTATAGTGTCAGAGTTATGTCCCAGACAAAGTTCAAAGTGTAAAACTGAACAAAGGGCAATAACTTTTAAAAATTTTGCTCATCCTTCGGGGAGCATAAAAAAATGAAACAGAAAGTTAATTTAACACATGGAGTTTGAAGGAGTACTACTTCAGACAGTATAGTACTTACTTTATAGCTTGAAAATAAGGACACAGATGGGTGCCAAATTTAATGTCAGTTGAGATTGTCCCAAACAAACAACCACCATTTGTTAATTGTTTACCAGAAAACTGTACCAGAAACCTTGTTAACTGAATGTCTGTGACTATAATAGTGTAGGTATGGATTATGCTTTATATAAATCAGAAGAAAATTGTGAAAACATACAATATAAAAGAAATTCAACCAACAAAATGATCTACCTGTAGTAAACATTTCACAACTTGTTATATAGTTATATAAGAATGCTGCCTCACATTTTGAAAAAAAAAATTATTTCTCTCCATTTTCCTGAATTTATGGCATTACAAGGATACAGAATTCCAGAGCTATATATAGAGCATAATACACGCTTTAAAACTGAAACTGTTCTATTTAATTAAACGCCTATTTCTATATACATATTCAATGGCGTTGTACAAAAGGATAATAAAAGTATGTACATATAGATAAAAAAAAAAAAACACATACGCATGGCAAATGATCTACAAATAATATGTTAAAGATATCAGCCGTGTAAAATATAAAGTATTAAAAACTTTAAAAAAAGAAAGAATAGTTATAAAAAATAGCAATAAAAAATAATTTGAAAAAAAAAATGAATGGTTATTTCAGTAAAATTTCAAACACATTTCCACATCTCTATCAGTTTACAGCCCAATCACAATCTTAAAACAATGCGTAAAAATCTCTAAAATAGTAGGTTTTGACATTTTTCTTGAACATGTCTAAAGTCGAAGACTGTCTTATATACAGAGGCAATTTATTCCAGAGAGTTGGACCAACGGTACTAAAACTTCTGTCGTTAAATGTTTTCCTTTTGTTAAAGGGGACAGCAAAACAATAATCCATATTATCAACAGATCTGAGATTTGGTCTTTTTATGACTTTTTAATACACACCTATCCACTAGATACCATCATCTATCATTGTACTATAGTGGTGTTTGGAATGTGTTGTTTCATTCTTAGAGAGAATGGTCAGGATGTGATTATTTCTGTAATATCTCAGTCAGTAGTTCCTCTATGTCATCAAAGACCTGGTAAAGTCTTTTACAGTACTGACATTTGATTTCAGTTTGGTTTATATAAACTATAACATGCATGTAAAAGAATGATAATTGAGTAAAGTGGTGTAATTTTTATTCATAAATAATGCGCAGTTTTGAAATGACTAAGCAAGTCTACATAATTTTGAACAACCCATAATCATGTTTCAGATGACTGTCCTAGGATCTCAATTGTACCCAGGAGTATGATTATAATAATAACTTTTGTACAACATCACTGGTCAGTTTTGGATGAGTTTTATGAAACATTTGGGACTTTTTTTGTTTCTGTGACCATCTTATGCATCAGACCACAATCATCTCTATAACTTGGAAGTTTGGTTCAAATCCATTTAGTACAAGTATGTATAAAGTACAGAAAAAATGAATCTGTTAAACTCTGAACAAAACTGAGCTAACAAGCTTGTATGAAAGTACATGAGGGCAAATACAAAACAAGATAAGTATTCAACATGTCATTTCAATTTTCATGTTATAAGTTCATGGGTATTTCAGTAGAACAAATAACAAATTAACAGTTTTAGCACAATAGTCTAGTCAGCACTTTTATAACACTGTCAAGGTATATATTTTAAATCCATACACATTATGAAGATGTTAAAGTTATAAGCAGCAAGTACAGAGAACGTTCACACTTTGTCTCTTTCATTCCCAAATATCATAAAATGCTTTATAAAATCATCATTTTATTCATGAATGAATGGTGCTGAGTTCTGTAGTTGTGTAATATGAAGTAATGCCGGACTACTTTTTCACAATATGGGACTACTTTTTAAAAACCTGTATAACGTCATCATGACACATGAGGTGTTGTAGTCCTACTCTCTGTGGGCAAAACTTTACACTTCTTCCCTGTAAATATATTCAACACAGTTAAAATCATTGTTTACAAACAAACATGTATATATGTTTCTATATCATTCAGTTGCATCATCATCAAAATGGGTTTTAACATGAGCTGTCCATGTGCTTGACTAACCTCAGTACTTGACAGAGGGGAAACATGCATTATTCTATAAAAAGGAAACTCAGAATTATGGGAACTGTGCCCATTATGTTAGATAATCATAGAGAACAAGTGTGTGTGTGAAGTTTCAACCCATTCCTTTCAGTAGTTTTGGAGATATCAAATTGTACACAAAAACCATGGTGTAACACAAGACATCTTGGTGAGTATAAATGCTTTCCCTATTCTTCAAAAAGATGAACTAAAACAATGTCAAGGTATATTTTAAATCCATACAAATTATGAAAATTCCATCCTTTACATATTTAACTTTCACTGAAGACCCTAAAAATGTAAGAAGTTTAAAGGGAGAGCATAAAACAAATAACAGAAATTCACAAATACCCCCATTTCTTACCAGGACAAAAACAACTTGTTTTTAAACAACCCACAACATTTGACAAGCAAAAAATCAACTTTAGGAAACTAAGATTAGAAACAGGAACAGCCATCAACACTGGGAGCTGTTTTATACTATATTTTATTATATATCAACCAGTTTCTCCTGTACATCGGTCAAATGTTTCAATACTGTTCACTTCCTTAACATTTGAAGTAACAGTAGTGAATTCAATAAGCTGATAAGGGAGTATATCACAAAATGACCTTCATCAAATATCATTCTATCACCTAAATCTAATACTAGAACTCCGCCAGTCGGATGTGTCGCCTTGTGAACAATATTGTTTAGGAGAAATGGCCAGGACAAAAATGAAATATGGAAATTAACAAAGGGCAATTACTCAAAAAAATAAGAAGTGCAGAGCAGCAGTTTCTGTGCACTGCACTTCTTATCAATAAGATCTATCATCATATGAAGTTTCAAGTCCATAGCTTTTATAATTTATGAGAAATGGCCTGGACAAAAATAAAGTACGAAAATTAACCAAGGGCAATTACTCAAAAAATAAGAAATGCAGAGTACTGGTTCTTGTGCATTGCACTTCGTCTTAATGAGATCTATCATCCTATGAATTTTTTTTTTAATGCGTTTATTTAAGGTCGCTGCCGGAAAGCCCATATGGGCGACCGTACACTCAAGTTGGGCCATCATAGAGCGACCCGCCGAGATTTTTTTGTTGATTTTTTTCCAGCTTTTATTGGTGGAGGAAGACCCTGGGTAGAACCACCGACCTTCCTTAAGCCAGCTGGATGGCTTCCTCACATGAAAGATTTCGACCCGAGTGAGGATCAAACCTACAGCGGTGAGGGACCTGTGATTTCAAGTCAGCGACCTTAACCACTTGGCCACGGAGGCCCCCACATCCTATGAAGTTTCATGTCCATAGCTTTTATACTTAAGGAGAAATGGCCTGGACAAAAATAAAGTATGAAAATTAACAAAGGGCAATAACTCAAAAAATAAGAAATGCAGAGTCACGGTTCTTGTGCACTGCACTTCTTCTTAATGAGATCTATCATCCTATAAAGTTTCAAGTCCATAGCTTTTATACTTTAGTTTAGGACAAATGGCCTGGACAAAAATAAAGTATGAAAATAAACAAAGGGCTATAACTCAAAAAATAAGAAATGCAGAGTACCGGTTCTTGTGCATTGCACTTCTTCTTAATGAGATCTATCATCCTATCAAGTTTCAAGTCCATAGCTTTAAGAAGTGCAGAGTACCTGTTCTTGTGCACTGCACTTCGGGTCAGAAGCATGCATACCAAGTTTGAAGTCAATCCGACTAATAATGACTGACATATGCTCCGGAAAAGCTTACGGGGACGCCAACAAAAGTAACCCCTATATGTCGCCTTTTTCAAGGGGACACAATAAAACCATGACAATACAGAAATTATCACATTAAGTTATAAATATGGAAAACTTATCATATTTCCTGTATTAGTTTACCAACATCTGTTTACAAAAGATCTTCTGTTATCATGCACTATAATGCAGGTGAATACCTTCTTTAATAATTATTTCAGGATGACAATCATTAGATGTAAATTATTGATGCATAATTCTTTTTTTTAAAAATTGCCTAAAAATGAATGTACTCACCCAAACATAAGCGTAATTGAAATTAGCCACTAAGGTCCTGTGAATCGCATGACACTGAAAAATAAATTTTAAATTGAAGATGTTATTTCTACAAAAATATAATTCTGCTTTGCATTTATTGTAGTGTAAAATTAACTTTCATACATGTAAACATGTATAAAGGGTATAAAACTATATTTCTATGTCTGTAATAAGTAAAATAGTTTGTAAACTAGTTTGTATACTAACAAATGCAAAACATTCTGGTAGTTATCCACATACATGTCTTGAGATTTCCTTGACATTATGTCATATAGTGGCAGACATACAATTAATGTTTAAGTCATCAATTTAGGCAGATTTTTTACCCTGGTTTGAAGAAAATGTGTTAGGTTTGTCAAGTGACAATTCTGGCGTGAGACAAGTGACAATTCTGGCGTGAGACACATAAACACCACAGGTCTGTAATTTTTTAATATTTAGTGTATGTATACATTTTTTAAACAATGATTCTTTTTTTTACTTGAAATTGTTGGAGATACACTTGTATGTACACTAAGGTGTTTTTGTTTACTGATGATTGTCCATGACTTTGTGGGACAACCCTTGTATTTAGTAAAATGTATATTACTGGGATATAACAGATACTTACAACATGTTCAACTGTACATCCTGCCCTTGTATTTAGTAAAATGTATATTGCTGGGATATAACAGATACTTACAACATGTTCAACTGTACATCCTCGCCGCAAGATAAGACCTCCTTCAAAATCTGGAGGCTCTGTGATAAATAAAACATAGAAATTGTCTGATATACAATAGTAACACTGGAATATATAACAAGAGGGCCATGATGGCCCTGAGGTCGCTCACCTGAATAAAGGCACCCGGAGCGGGGCCAGTTTAAACCCCCAGAGCTTTTATTTAAACAAACTTGGAAGACACCCATTAGAAGATGTTTCATGATGTTTAGTTTTTACTACACACATATAATGAAAAACAACAATCTACCCCCCTCCTTCCACTTTGTGACAGGTGAGCTAAAAACACCATATAAACATTAATAAAGTTACTACCTTTTTTCACACACTAGAAATGCTGGAATACATAAAACTGGTCTAATATACTAGTTAAGCTGAAATATGTAATTAAAGGTTCTATCAGGAAAGTATAAAGTCTGTTCTCAGTCAAGCTGACCATAACCCCTAGCTTCATCCCCAGCTCGTGTTACAGTGTTAAATATATCAGTGTAACAATAAAGTATGTCTGGGCTTACCTCCTCGTTTTTTAGTATAAACTCTGACTAGTGCTAAACATCGCCATACAGTTTCCAGCAGATAATCTAGGTTGAGCTTCATATTGCAACTGTAATAACAACATACAATAATATATAACAAGAGCTGTCACAGGAGACAGCGAAGCTCGACTAATAAAATACTGGACGCAGTAAGGAGGACAAAACTATGAAAGAAAAATCAATTATGTATAATTATGTATTAAGTTATAGTAAAAAAATAACATTTGTTAACATTAATTCCAAGGTCAAGGGGAATAATTCTAGAAATAGTCATGCTAGAGTTATGGACCTTGTCACACAACATTTGTGTAATGATAAGAAATATATATTTGAAGTTTGAAGTAGATACCTTAAAAAGTAAAGAAGTTATTATATTTCTTAAAGAAAATCCTAAGTTCGAAGAGAGATAAATCTGTAAATATTGCTTCAAGAGTTATGAACATTGTCACATAAAATGTAATTGATGATAAGGAATAAGTATTTGAAGTTAGAAGTAGATACCTTTAAAAATAAAAATGTTATAATAAAAAATAACATTTTTCTAGTAAAAAAATCTAAGTTAATGGGGAGATAATTATTGCAATATTGGTGCTAGAGTTATGAACCTTGTCACATAAGATGTGGATGATGATAACGTAAATATATTTGAAGTATGAAGTTGATCCCTTTAGAAATAAATAAGTAACAGTAATAAATAAAATTTTTATGGAAAATTCTAAGTTCAAAGGGAGATAAATCTGAAAAATATTGGTGCTAGAGTTATGAACCTTGTCACATAAGATGGGGATGATGATAACGTAAATATATTTGAAGTATGAGGTTGATCCCTTAAGAAATTAAGAAGAAACAGTAAGAAATAGTATTTTTGAGGAAAATTCTAAGTTCAAGGGGAGATAAATCTGAAAATATAGGTGCTAGAGTTATAAACCTTGTCACATAAGATGGGGATGATGATAAGGTACATATATTTGAAGTATGAGGTTGATCCCTTAAGAAATAAAGAAGTAACAGTAAAAAATTGTATTTTTTAAGGAAAATTCTAAGTTCAAGGGGAGATAAATCTGAAAATATTGGTGCTAGAGTTATGAACCTTGTCACATAAGATGTGGTTGATGATAAGGAACATATATTTGAAGTTTAAAGTTGATACCTTAAGAAATGACAAAGTTATAGTGAAAAATATTTTACTGCACCAAAACTTTAATCTAAAATCTGGACGCGGACGCGGACGCCGGGGCGAGTAGGACAGCTCTCCATATACTTCGTATAGTCGAGCTAAAAATGGGTCAAAGACAGAAAAGGCCGGGTTGCATTTGTATACCAAATATCATGAGGCTGTGATGTTACAAAAAATGTTTACCATTGACCATTAATGTCAAAAATTTAACTAAGTCGGTAAACAGGAAGTGGATGAGCGACAGACCTGAAATCGAATCCCACAGTATGGGACCATGAGGCAATGCTGTATGCTAAATATCAAGAAGCTGTGATAAGTAGTTGCTGCGAAAACTGTTACAAAAATTTCCTCCTACCATTGTCCATTAATGTCGGAAATTTAACTAAGTAGATAAACAGGAAAAGGATGAGCGACAGATTTGAAATCAAATCCCACCGTATGCAACCCTGTGTCAATGCTGTATGCCAAATATCAAGAGGCTGTGATGAGTAGTTGCTGAGAAAACTGTTACGAAAATTTCCTACCACTGACCATTTATGTCGAAAATTTAACTAAGTTGTTAAACAGGAAGTGGATGAGCGCAACCTGAAACCAAATCCCACAGTATCATCAGGGACCATGTGTCAATGCTGTATGCCAAATATCAAGAGGCTGTGATAAGTACTTACTGAGAAAACTGTTACAAAAATTTCCTACCATTGACCATTAATGTTGAAAATTTAACTAAGTTGGCAAACAGGAAGTGGATGAGCGACAGACCTGAAATCAAATCCCACGGTATGGGACCATGTGTTGATGCTGTATGCCAAATATCAAGAGGCTGTGATAAAAAGTTGCTGAGAAAACTGTTACGAAAATTTCCTACCATTGACCATTAATGCTGAAAATTTAACTTAGTCGATAAACAGGAAGTGGATGAGCGACAGCCCTGAAATAGAATCCCACGGTATGGGACCACGTGTCAATGCTGTATGCCAAATATCAAGAGGCTGTGATGAGTAGTTGCTGAGAAAACTGTTACGAAAATTTCCTGCCATTGACCATTAATGTTGAAAATTTAACTAAGTTGGCAAACAGGAAGTGGATGAGCGACAGCCCTGAAATAGAATCCCACGGTATGGGACCACGTGTCAATGCTGTATGCCAAATATCATAAGGCTGTGATGAGTAGTTGCTGAGAAAACTGTTACGAAAATTTCCTGCCATTGACCATTAATGTTGAAAATTTAACTAAGTTGGCAATTTCCTGCCATTGACCATTAATGTTGAAAATTTAACTGAGTTGGCAAACAGGAAGTGGATGAGCGACAGACCTGAAATCAAATCCCACCGTATGGGACCATTTGTTGATGCTGTATACCAAATATCAAGAGACTGTGATAAGTAGTTGCTGAGAAAACTGTTACGAAAATTTCCTGCCATTGACCATTAATGTTGAAAATTTAACTAAGTTGGCAAACAGGAAGTGGATGAGGGACAGACCTGAAATTAAATCCCACGGTATGGGACCATGTGTTGATGCTTTATACCAAATATCAAGAGGCTGTGATAAGTAGTTGCTGAGAAAACTGTTACGAAAGTTTTTCCCCGCCCGCCATCCACCGGCCGTCCGTCGCCCGACATTCACCACACTATAACCCGGGTTTGCACCAGTGCAACCCGGCCAAAAACCATACAATAACTTTATCAAGTTACCATAACTAACATTATCTACACCAACAGGTTGCTCTATTGAACAAATAGAGCTAGTCCTAGTGTAACCCAGTTGCAAGTAGGCCATTGTATGGTAATTAGTAGTCAATTTGAAAATGTATGTAATTTTGAAAATATTTATAATATTTTCTTTCACATATTGTGCTGGATTAAGTCTTATACATGTATAAGAAAAAATTAGGAGATCACCAAGCATTTTCTTACAGAAAACTTATGACATGAGCAAAGTTGGAAAATTATTGCCAGCCTTTTTGCTATAGTCAATGCTTAGCCCAAAAGAGAAAAACAGAATCTTTTTAAGTATGTCCAAAATGGCAAAATTGAAAATGTTGCAGATTCGGTTTGATCTAGTCTGTTCATGGACTGTACAGGAATGTGCAAGCTACCAACTACAACCCCCTAGCACTGGCTTAAGCAGAATTAAACATGACAATATTACAAAATTTTGAATTTAGAAACATAAGGCAGATGTTATCGAACCTTCAATGGAACCAAGCCTAGTAATACAATATACAATCATTATAAATATATAACATGCATGTTACATACCTTACAACAACAGAATCTGGTAGTCTGGCTAGCCGATCAACTTCTTCTATTGATATCTGATCTATTTTATTATATACCTACAAAAATTAACAAAATTTTTTTATGAAAAAATATAAATACATATATCACATAATTCAAAATTAATGAATGTATATGTTTTTGTGCAACAAACTCCCTATTATTTGCAATCATCACTGGATCTTATCTTAGAAGTTTCTTTGGGTATCTAAGTATCTGAACGTCATTTAAAATTTCTGAAACCTCATTTAGAAAGACAACTGTTACAGTCTGAAAGGTTTTTATTTTTAACCAATAATTACCTGTCTGCTAGTAAAGAATGGGATAGTCATATTCAATAAAGAAAGCAGTCACCTTGTGGTTAAGGTATCTACCTCTTAACCCAGGAATCACAGGTTCAAGATCTACTTGGGTTATGTGGTTCTTAGTATGACACCATTATTTTGTAGTTAACGTACTAGTACCTCCAGGAAAAGTGACTCAAATAACCTTCAAGCTTTCATTACAGTCAAGATTAAACAAAAATACCGTACCTACTCATAACTGTTAAACTCTTCCAAAAGTACAATCATGTTTGTAACGTACCTCCAGGAAAAGTGACTCAAATAACCTTCAAGCTTTCATTACAGTCAAGATTAAACAAAAATACCGTACCTACTCATAACTGTTAAACTCTTCCAAAAGTACAATCATGTTTGTAACATACCTCCAGGAAAAGTGACTCAAATAACCTTCAAGCTTTCATTACAGTCAAGATTAAACAAAAATACCGTACCTACTCATAACTGTTAAACTCTTCCAAAAGTACAATCATGTTTGTGGTTTTGCAATATTGATATGGGGCAGCACTTTTATGTTTTTTTTAAGCCAGTTTGTTGTCAATTTTTGGACATCATAAAAAAGAGTTTTTGGTTTATAACAAACAAGTGTTTTCTTAGTTTTGAAACAGCTCAGAATGCATTCAAGACAATCATTTTGACCTTCAGCCACCCTTCTTATGGCAACACTTTCATTTAAAATTAAGAAGATAATAGTGTCAAACTAATCTCACTAACATAAATGATCCAAATATAAAATCACAATATTTTTCATGTTTAGATTTTCCACTTAAAGTAGTAAAGATATTATTTAGATAACTTTATACTTACATAAAGACATGGCATATATACCCGGGAACCAACAACTACATCTATAAACTCCTCTGCAGTACAATCACTACGAAATACTATTTCTGCATTAAATATTTCTGGTAAACAGTTAAGGAATATATTCTATACTTGTGAAGACAAATCTTCCGATGTTCTCATACCTTGGCAATATTTTCAGTGTACATGTATACGGTGTATGTCAAATATCACTTTTATCATACGACAAGATAAACAGACTATCATAATTTTGCAAAATTTCATACTGCAAATATTTCTTATGTAAAATATATTTACTTATTAAGGAACTGGTTGAACAAGAACTGAAACTTTTTTTATATGGTTCTAGTAAAGTTTAAGAATAAAGTATTTGTTAATAAAATTACATAAAATCTTTGTTAAATTCCATTCCTGTACTGTTGTGTTTTTCTTGTTATAAATCAAGCATCAAATTTTGGTTGCGTTAAATTTCTGTCACTTATTGTCTCATTAATGAGTGGTGAAGTTATGTGATGTTACCAAATATATACAGTTCATATGTACACCTGGAAATAAGTTAAGCACACCCCGGAAATTTAAAATTGGTAGTGATTGAATGCACTGTAATGAGATGACAAATTAATTGAGCTATGAAATAGTAATTTGATAAGCAGTGATACCAATTTAGTACATGTAATCATAAACCAGTAAATTTATTAGTTTAGTTGATTCTTAACCAAATTATTGAATGATACACAAATGTGTTGTTTTTTACCAAAAATGTTAGTGTTTATAAAATGGTGTTGGAGCGTTTACATAATATTTACTGGTGGATATTTTTAGTTAATGTTGACAATTATGTAACCTAAAATGACATTTTTAGCCAAATTTTTAATAATGTGTATAAACGACACATGCCTAGATGATAGCCTCAACCCTTCTCATTATACTACCAGTAAGGTGTCCAATGCAATTTTGAGGTAAATTTTGCCATTCTTGGTGCAGAACTTAATCCAGTTGTTGCAGGTTGACTACAGGTGGTTCGTACCATAGCCCAAATAAAATTTAAAATTTCAGCTGTGGTCATGTCAAAATCGATTAGAATTAACGGGTGTGTTTAACCCTTTCCCTCATGAGCATATTGTGAAAAATGGCCATTTTCACTGAAAAGCCTCCCGTTACAAGTTCAAACTGCTATGAAACTATGAAAAATGCTTCAATACAAATCAAACAAGGCACAAATGTTGACTGGACCATTGCCTTTGTAATGACATGCTCAGTCTTAAATTTCCTGTTACCATGGCAACAAGAGGACATCTCAAAATTGCCAAAAACCACTATTTTGCCTCGATTTTTTCCATCAAAATTTATTTCAAAGTGCTGCAACTTCTCAAGGGATTGAGATTGAGTCAAAGGCTTTTCAGCATTGGTTAGACATTACCTTATGATCGACCTGGGGTCATTTTTAGCCTCTCACAAGTTCAAAATTTTCTTGGTGATGAGGGGGACTCCGCCCCCTTCAAACCCCCCAAACAGAACGGGGCACATCCCCCTTCTGGCAACCCCCTCTTTTGCATGGGGGCGGCGCCGAAAAAGTGCTCACTTTTTTTAGCAACATTTCTCAAACGAAAACATGTGTTTGGGGCCCAAATAGGACATTTTTTCACTATGTCAGGCCTAAAAAAAAAGGGGGGGGGGTCGAAATTGCGTTGTTTCGCGTATATATGAGGTAAAGGGTTAACTTATTTCCAGGTGTATATATCAGAAATCTTAACATTTCTTCAACCATAAGGATACTGTATTCATGTAAAATTAACTGGATCATTTTTTCGCTTGTCTTTGTAAGGGGCACTGTTGAGTTGAATGAAATCCCTCCACCCTTCTTTGGCTGAAGAGCAAAACAATAAAGTTTAAATTTGTCAAAATTTGTACATAATTGAAATTTTTACTATTGATATATTTCAATTCATATTTTACCATAACTTTTAACATATTTAACTCTATATTTCACAATGTGTCTTTTTGGTTGGGATTTACGTATCACAACCAAACAGTGTAGGTCATATGGCAACTTTCCAGCTTTACTGTTGAAGGAAAACACTACGTGCACTTCAGTTCATTATTTCAGGCACAAACAAGCACTTGAGTAGAACTGCCAACTTTTCCTAAGCTAGCTAGATAGCTTCCTCACATGAAATAATCCAAATATTGTGATTTGAACCTATAACAGTGAGGAGCAAGTGGTTTAAAGTCAACAACCTTAATCACTGGGCCATGGACGCCCATCACAGCATGGATAGGTATGATTCTATATTGGTGACACAAGCTACCATTTGCTACCACAACTCAAAGATTTTAAACTATTTTTTTTAAAGTTTAACAGATTAAAACTACTTATATTGATAAATATCATGTGAGAACTTACTTTGTAATAAATATTCGGTCTGTTCCTATTAAGTCGTATACCAACACTTTCTAACTCAGCTGTGAGAAGTTCCCTGAAATATATTTGAAATGTTTATATTTACTTTTATTAATTCATGTTTACTTAATTGACTGTCTCTCTTTAAATACCATTTAGACAATATTGTAGTGTAAAGTTAAAATTAACAAATACCAAACAAATACACATTTTTAAACAATATTGAAAATTGTTATCACAACAATGACTTGAGATAATTCCTGCCTGTCAGCAAGCTCAAATATTATAGGTACTTGATAGTGGAATAAGAACAGGTCTTAAAGCTTTATGTAATATGGTAATGAAGAGAGGTCTTTAAAAACTACAGAAAACTGCACCTGAAAGTGGGAATGATGGCCACTAACAAGTAATCAAAGAAGGAAAAACTGAACCAAAATGTTAGCTAAAAAAGGGGATTTTTTTTGTCAAAATCCAAGACAGAGTTATGTTCTTTTGCCAAGAAGGATGATGGTCAAACTGTTCAAAATTTAAAAGCAACACCTCAAACAACATTGAAAGAAAGTGGTGTGATAAAAAAAACTGAACCATTAGTGAGACAAAGATGCCAACAACCTGAGTGAGTAAGATAGCTCTCACTATTATATAAATATAATAATCAACTTAAAGATTTTTTTGTTTGTTTTAGAATCAATGGACAAGAATGTAACTAACTTTTGTACATCTTTTTTTGTAGCATCAATCATCATAATGACAAGATCAGCCGTTCTCGCCACCGCAATCACCTGACGCCCTCGACCTTTACCTGTACAATAAAACATATACTGTCTAATAACAATACCCTGACCAGAATGTTATTGATCACAAAATTATTCTTAGAAGTAGTAGAACATAAATAGATCTTTGTTTAGTTTTGGGGATAAGCATTTTTTGTGTGTTGTATATGTATTTTTTCTCTGACAATTATTAACATAGTTAAAAGTTACAGTAACATGTAACATTATGTTGTTGAGAATAAATGTGCCTATCTGTTGATTAATTATGGTTTTCATCAAAATCATTCTTACATCTATGTCTTTCTTACAAAACTTTACAAATTAAATAGTAAAATAGTAAAACAACATAAGAAATGTGCAATCTGTCAAGGTCATGAACTTCTTCTATGCAATGCCCACAAAGCAAGCAAGAACATGATTACTACTGTAGTACTGCATCTACATACAAAGTTCCTAGGTCAAAACATTGTGCTTTGATGGTCAGTTTTATGTTATATTATTTTACAGGCCCTTTATGACCTTGATATTTTGGCCAGAAAATTGGTGTTGCAGGTAGAACTCAAGGTGCATCCATGTATAGTTTCAATGTAATAACTGTGTTAGTATTGAAGTTAATGACCATAAATGAAAATTTAGATAAAAAGATTGATCAATTTATCAACCAAAAAGGTAAAGCCAACAAAAACAAATAGGTCATGAAAATAACTCAGCTTTTTCTTACAAAAGTGGATCTAAAAATGTTCTATAGCTTGAGTAGAGACAATAACAAACCTTTAGCAGCTCCTTCAATAATTCCAGGTAAATCAAGTAACTGTATATTAGCACCATTGTACTGAAACATTAATATAAATATATATTTATATACAGTCAACTATCGTTATCTCGACATCGCTTTTGTCGATATTTCGTTATCTCGATGAAATTTTGAAAGTCCCGATTTTCTCCCTTCTTTATCTATATTGGATATATTTGTTTATCTCGATATTTTTATTTCGATATTTTCAGTATCTCAATGTAAAATTTCAGCCCCAAGAGTTATTTTCACACTATTATCCTTTGTTTATCTCGACTAATAATTTTCGTCTTGTGAAAAACACAAACTAGCGATAATTGCTCAATTTAGCGCATGTCATAATGATGATTAAATTGATTATGTTTGTAACAAGTTGGGCTGTTATTTATTAGCGTGTTGATTAACTTATGTCCAAAATGAGTGAATTTTACGTTCTTTTTAAATATTCAAACACTGAATTAAATCATTATGACTTTAACTGTAAATGAAATAGTGAAAGTATAGAAACGATATCGTGGCAATATTGTTTCACAACATCAAAAAATCAAACAGCGGTCGAGCAATCTCGAGAAGGGCCAAATAACTAACCGGGGGATATCCGGATCAACCACCCTGAAAACAATGTTTTCACTATTTTGGTGTATTACTGAGTAAACCTCACTATGTGTTTTTATCACAGACTCCCGTATTTCCGCTGGTAAACATCCGCTAATGTTACTTTGTTAAATATTGACTTTGCGATACTAGGTTTATAAAACAAGACATGGAGATATCATAGTTTATTTGACATAAGGTATGCACATGTCTTTTGTAAAAATCAGTTTCTGTCTTGTTCAAACCCTTATATGTTTATCTTGACATTTCGTTATCTCGATATTTTCTGGACGGTCCCGATGACTTCGAGGTAACGAGAGTCGACTGTATTATGATTACATTCAAGCATTAGAGGCCAAGAACTTTATTTCATAGCAACAGCTAATATGTTTCTCAATTATATTATATCATTGTTACTATGAACATGAAAAGAAAGTTTACAGCAGTAACAGAGTAAAGATTCTCACCAGCTGTTTATACCTATTTTTGACACCTGACATCTTAAAATGACTATAACAAAACCAACGCAATTATCATATAGCTTGTGTCAAGGAAAAACTTCGCAGTTGCCAGCGTACAAAGCTCAATCAGTTAGAGTGTGAGATTTGTAATCTCAACATTGTGGGTTTGACTCCCAGGCTCGCCAACTTAAATTACAAAACAGACTTGCTAAGCTTCTGGAATTGGGGCATTTTTCTGAATGTGTACCTTACACTATCCTCCAAAATCTAAAGTGACTAAAACTCTTCTTGGAGGACTTGCCTATTTGGACAACCGGTGGCGAGTTAGAGTATAAATAAACTCATATACACACACACAAACATCTTCACAGTTTTGTTTCTAGACTAAAACCAAACAAATTGGTATTTCCTTACCAAAATGATTTAACACATGTTAATATAATTTCTGACAAACAAACTTGCATATTCAGCTTTAATCAAAGATTAAGGAGAATAACTTTAAACAAAAGTCAATGTCAGTCATTTAATACTAAACACATGTAAAGTGTTTGACAGCAGTTGCCCTACATGACGCTGTTTAATAGTAATTTGTATGAATGTGGCATATATTAATTTAGAAAGATGAAAACATGTTAACAATAAGGACAAGAAATTATTAGGCTAAACATGTTACCCCTTTCATAATACTATATAATTAAAGATCCTGTAACACAAATTTTTTATGGTTTTGTAACATAAATATGATGCTCAAATTAAGATTTATCAATTTTGTAAGTTCCAAAAAGCATTATCTATAAAGATATTACGGAATTTAAGGTAATAAAAAAATTATTTTCTATGAAGTCTAAGCCAAATTTTTCAGCAAGAAATGAATGCATATATTTTAATGATTACATATAATATGTACAAATATTTGCAGTACATATTTTATATATTCTTCGATGTTTGAAAACTGTTTTATGAGCATAATTATATACATGTATATAATTTCACTTAAGTGTGGTATACAACCTAAATTACAACATACAGGATCTATAATCAATTATAAAGTACATACCTCTATAACTCCAGGTATACATGTCAGTGTTGTAAATTCATAATTAGCACTCTCACTGTGTGTAGATGTTAGGGTGTTCAACAATGTTGACTGAAAACATAAATAAAATAATATGCTTCAATAATAAAATCATAGTACAGTTGGCTTCATATAGGATCTTTATGATATCAGTACCTCCCCAGTTTTAAATCAAATCATTGTTCAGTTTGGTGTAATACTCTTGGTATTTACCTCAAGATACCTTATCTTCATTCCCTGTAATGATATTTAAATACTTAAAATAACCTGTTTTCATTTCTAATTGATTTTGCAATAAAATTTAATAAACTTTAATCACTTTTTTTTAAGTTTTATCTTAAGAATAAAATGTGTATATTGCTGTATACAATGTACGGCTGAGTATTTAAATCAGCAGGTTGTGATAATTCCCTCGAAACAGTGCGATATTTTTTTTAAACATTTATTAATAGTTCTATCTGAACAAGGAAAAGTGGCTTCAAATAAATCTTGTTAAAAATCAAAAGCTGTCAGCAGAACATCACTCTCAACTATTCTTTGTGCATTATAGTAACAGAAAAACCTGGATAATGGTGGAATTAACAAAGACAAAATGTATGGCATAGTAATGACCCTAGGATAGTTACCTTCAATTATGAAAACAGACATGTATAAAATTTCACTAATCATTAGTTTTGAAGATAGTATGCAAAACTTTAACAAAGTTTTTCTATGTTCACAAAGGGCCATAATTTATTCAATATCAAGCCAGAGTTATGGGTCTTAAAAAGTGACCTCAGAGATATGTATTATTTTAATTTTTACAGAGAATAACTTCACTAGCTTATCAAAATTGATGATGTATGCAAAATTTTAACAAAGAATTGTCTAAGTTCAAAAAGAGCTATTAAAATTCAGTCAAAATCCATGCTAGGATTATGGGCCTTGGAAAATAACCTCCAATAATCCTAAAGGTGTGTAAATTTTCATTATTTTCAAGTAAGTACCTTCAGTAGTTTTGAAGATTGATGATGCATACAGCACTTCAACCAGGAATTTCTTAATTCACAAAGGGCTATAATTCTGTCAAAATCCATGTCAGAGTTATGGGACTTGGATAGACAGCTTCAGTCATAGTCCCAAAGACATATTTGAAAATATAAGCCATTTCTTTTAGAGGCTGATGGGATATGATGCTGTAATGCAAAACTTTAACCATAATATTATGCCAATGCCAACATTGATGCCTGGGTTGGTAGAATAGTCTTAATATTCCTTCACAAGTCAAGCTTAAAATTTTTCTTATTCAGTTTAAAATTTAGTACTACTACACATTGACAGTTTGTGAAACAAGACATGAAAACTTTGCTACTTACCTTACCAACTGATGGGAAACCAATTAAAGCAACCCTGGCATCACCAGATTTCATAACATCAAAACCTTCTCCCTAAAAATGTTATTATATTAGCAAATTCTGAGTCACAGAGTACATTTAAGGAAGGCTAATTAGTTTTCAACATACATAGATTTTCTATACAATTTCAGACTCTTTAATAGTTTACCTGTTTTGAGAAAATCTTATGTTCTTCAAATTATGTCAGAGTTATGGGACTTGGATAGACAGCTTCAGTCATAGTCTCATAGACATATTTGAAAATATAAGCCATTACTTTTAGAGGCTGATGGGATATGATGCTGTACAAAAAGTTGTATGCAAAACTTTAACCATAATATTATGCCAATTCCGGCACTGATACCTGGGTCAGTAGAATATGAGAATTATGAATATGTGCTTTTCTTGTTGAGAATTTTTTTAAAAAAATTTTGTCTTTATTTTGAAAGGTTTTTAACAGTTTACAAAATATAGATTCACAACAAGCAACGCAATGCAATGAAAACCAGGTTTTCAACGACCAAGTATTGATGTGACAGGAATTAGGAATGAAATAGGGCAGTGAAGTAAAAATAATGCTGTTATTTGTACCAACACAGAAAGTTGGTTTCAATAGTTCAAAATAAAAATATACCAGATATCTGAGAAGCAATGCAAGGTTTATTGTCATGTAAGCTACACACATGCCAAGTTAAGTATCAATAGGTCAAAGTGTACTGAAGTTATTCAGTAGAAGCTTAAAATTCTATTGTAAGCAAGTGACCTTGACCTTGCTCCCAGATATCTAAGTAGCAATCCCATGCTGCATCATAATAATTAAGCTACCAACACAGCAAGTTTAGTGTCAATAGGTCAAAGCACTCAAATTGTAATGTGAAAACTGAATTTCTTTTTTTAAGCAACAGTGACCTTGACCTTAATCACAGCCACATGGGTAGCAATCCCAATTTGCATCTTGATATAAGCTACCCATACACATAGTTTGGTATCAATATGCCTAAGCAAACTTAAGTTATTGAGGGAAACTGAATTTCTATTTTGAGCAACAGTGACCTTGACCTTGATCACAGACACCTGGGTAAAAATCCCAAGCTTCCTCTTGATACAAGCTACCTATAAACCAAGTTTGGTGTCAATAGGCCTAAGCAAACTCAAGTTATTGAGTGGAAACTGAATTTCTATTTTAGTAATTGTGACTTTTTTTAACTTAATTACAGACACCTGGATAGCAATCCCAAGCTGCCTCTTGATATAAGCTACCTACACATCAAGTTTGGTGCTAATAGACCAAAGCAAACTCAAGTTATTGAGCAAAAAAACTAAAGTTGATGCCAGTCCGCCAACTTCAGCATAACAATAACCAGTTTTCGTTGAAAACCTGGTTAAAAATAACTTTAAATACATTTCTTTACAATAAATATCATTTTTATATGCATATATGCATTTCATCTTTACAAAGACAAGTAATGATACATGCACATATTTTTTTAACTGTCAATGTTTTATATCATTTACTACTTTCTACCTTTGCTCCAGCTTTTCCTGTAGGCTCTAGGAGTTGTTGTCTATATTTTGCAAGTTTTGCCTTCAGCAAACCAAGATGGTACTCAGTGGCTGAAAAAAAGAATAAATATTCAAAAGAATTATATATATGGCATTATATATATAATGGGTAATGATTAGTTTTAGATCTAAATACTATGTGAGTTTACAGTGTTATTTGAGTCAATATCTTAACCCTTTTAACAACAGAATAGGTTAGAGGCTTTATTTGAAACAAATTATAATAAAAATCATGTCTGTAATATATTTTTAAGACTCTAAATCCCCTTTTGTTTAGCAGTAAAGTAGCCCTATACAGAGTCAATTTATGTATGAAGGCAGAGTGGATTCATGTTTGGCTATTTATATTTTAGACAAATGTTGAAAGATTTGGTCACAATCAGAATCCAACTGCTCTTTAACCATGTTATAATGCTTAACTTGGTGTGAATGATTTGAAGCGAGGTTCTGATGTATATCTCGATATCTGATTGCTGGCAGGTAGAATTATCCTACCAACATAACAGTATGAGTTAACAAAGTGTTTTTGTAAATATTCAGATTTAAGATTTTCATACATGTGAACTTTTTTTCGATGATCAAGTGGGAGATTTTTCCTCAAAAAGAGGGAGATTTTAGAATTTGCAATAAACAAAGAAGAAAGTTCTGACATCAAAAATAGGGAGATTTCTTTAATTTGTGAAAATACCCTTATTTTAAGAAAAATCATTGAAAATATGGCTGCAGGAAGTGGGAGTTTCCCGCTTAAAGTGGGAGAGTTCACATGAATGGATTTTGTCAAACCTTGCACAGTTTGAGACCTAAAACGGTTGAAGATAGGCCTGGCAATATTTTATAGTCAACTTTTAGAGATGATGATTTTGAAATTTGGATTAATATTGAACTAGAAACGATTAAGCCTACTTGCCATGTTCAACCCATTGTCTTTATAGTAAATATAACCCCTTGTCTTCATATAAAAAGAATTGTTTTCTCTTTTTACATATTCCTGACGCTGTTGGGTAGTTATGGCAATTTACCACAATTAATTGGAAATTCCCTTTTTACAATTAATTCTTGTTTATTATTCAATAATTATCACATGCTGCAGCGAATCTTCTTTGCTGTTCATCAACTGTTATATGCCAGTAACATGTTTTATTGACAAACCTCTGGCAAATTTGTCAGTTTTGATATTGAGAATTTCAGTTCAATAACCAATTGCCATGGGAATTTCTTTTTAAGATTGGGAAAAATAAGCATAATTACAGTTGTATTGCATTTTGGGATGGGTCTGGTAATCTGACTTGTGGTGACACTGGGAAAAAGAATGAAATTTAAACACATCTGTTCTGCAAGTAGTTGGGAAGAACAATTTACTTTACTTTACTTTATCCAGCGTAGGGTCGCGAGATCAGAAATCTCTTGTAACCCCCTCAAGGTCTGACACCCAATGATTATTATCATTGTGCGCTTGGTAAGTTTTTTTCGATTGCTGCACAATATATCATAGAAAATTATGTTTAAATAGAGATAAAAATGAAGAATATATCTTGGTTATTCAGTTTAAAACTTAGTGAAAAACTGATTAACCTAAGACACTGTGAAAAATATCAATTGTTTTCAATGTTTAACAATTCACATAAAAACAGATTAACAGATAGAACCTTTATTTTTCTGAGTTCTAGCAATTTCCTTTTCGATTTCAGAAATCTTCTCAAGGACCCCCATGCTGAATTCTTCAATTAACACAAAGTAAGATAAAAACAGACTTAGAACTATTCTTTGCCAACGTTTCTGTATTGGTTATAGGGGGCTGCCATTTTGAATAATCTCAGATCTATACAAATTTTCGAAGGGAACATAATTAAAGATGCTCCAACTTATTAATTAATTCACTAAAATTTTGTTAATATTTTCTTTTTTGTTTTTAAACTTAAGACCGAAAATAATTCGATAAATTACAATTAAGAGAAAATAAGTAGAGATTATAATACAAGATGTCTGCGCCCATGGGTTTGAAGGTTTAGTGATTATACAACAGTATTTGAAAGACGGGGAAGCAATATCTGCAGTAAGTTATATAACTGAATTTTTGTCAGTAATCGAGTTGACAAGCTGATGAAGCTTTTTGTCATTTTAAGTACAGTTTATTTTTCTCACTTGAATTTGTAAATAATCTGTTGAAATAGACCCTTAAGTAGCGTTGACAGGGAGTGAGGGAATCAACGTCAGTTCGGACTATAACTTACTCGTCACCCGAGTCATCTCGGCCTTTAAAATCTCAGCACAGATCAACACGGTCCAATTTAATATCACTGATAATCATTTATATGATAGTGGTCAGGTTCACGAGAATCAAAGCTTTACACAGAGACCAAAACGATCACACATTTTATAACAGGAGTAAATTCTCAGGGCTCAGAAGACTTTTCATATGAAATTAGGCAAAGCCTGTGAACGGGGAAGTCGTTAAAAAATTCCTTTCATTCTTTCCGTTTTAAAATTGTCATTCGGTAATACAATTGCACTGCTTCCGTTTTCACTCGGAACACTCAACGTTTATTATTTATCCGAAAAGTCGAGGTTTGTTCAGTTATCAGAATACCCCGCCTATTATCATTTAGTTACATTGTAAATGGCGGCGCCTGACTAGAACTGACGCTGAAAATTTCATTGATAGGTATAGAATTCTATATATTTTTTAATTGTCCCCCGCCTTTTCGAAGAAAAAAGGGGGATATAGAAATAGGCTCCGTCCGTCTGTCCGTCTGTCCGTCTGTCCGTCCGTCCGTCTGTCCGTCCGTCACACTTTCGTGTCCGGTCCATAACTTTGTCATTTATGAAAGGAATTTGAAATAACTTGGCACAAATGTTTATTATAATAAGACGATGTGTCATGCGCAACAACCAGACCCTACCTCCAGGGTCAAGGTCACACTTGCTCATTCAAGGTCAAATTGCCTATTTGAGGGTATATGTCGTGTCCGGTCCATAACTTTCTTATCTATGAAGGGATTTTGTAAATACTTGCCATAATTGTTCACAATAATCAGACGATGTGTCATGCGCAAAAAACCAGTCACCTACCTTCAAGGTCAAGGTCACACTTGGAGGTCAAATATTAACATAGTCTGTTACAGGGTATATTTCGTGTCCGGTCCATAACTTTCTTATCTATGAAGGGATTTTGTAAATACTTGCCATAATTGTTCACAATTATCAGACGATGTGTCATGCGGAAAAAAGCAGTCACCTACCTTCAAGGTCAAGGTCACACTTGGAGGTCAAATATTAACATAGTCTGTTACAGGGTATATTTCGTGTCCGGTCCATAACTTTCTTATCTATGAAGGGTTTTTGTAAATACTTGCTATAATTGTTCATAATAATCAGACGATGTGTCATGCGCAAAAACCAGTTGCCTACCTTTAACGTCAAGGTCACACTTGGAGGTCAAATATTAACATAGTCTGTTACAGGGTATATTTCGTGTCCGGTCCATAACTTTGTCATTTATCAAAGGAATTTGAGATAACTTGGCACAAATGTTTGTTATAATAAGACGATGTGTCATGCGCAACAACCAGACCCGTACCTTCAGGGTCAGCTTATTGTCCCCCGCCTTTTCGAAGAAAAAAGGGGGATATAGAAATAGGCTCCGTCCGTCTGTCCGTCTGTCTGTCCGTCCGTCCGTCTGTCCGTCCGTCACACTTTCGTGTCCGGTCCATAACTTTGTCATTTATGAAAGGAATTTGAAATAACTTGGCACAAATGTTTATTATAATAAGATGATGTGTCATGCGCAACAACCAGACCCCTACCTCCAGGGTCAAGGTCACACTTGCTCATTCAAGGTCAAAATTGCCTATTTGAGGGTATATGTCGTGTCCGGTCCATAACTTTCTTATCTATGAAGGGATTTTGTAAATACTTGCCATAATTGTTCACAATAATCAGACGATGTGTCATGCGCAAAAACCAGTCACCTACCTTCAAGGTCAAGGTCACACTTGGAGGTCAAATATTAACATAGTCTGTTACAGGGTATATTTCGTGTCCGGTCCATAACTTTCTTATCTATGAAGGGATTTTGTAAATACTTGCCATAATTGTTTCACAATTATCAGACGATGTGTCATGCGGAAAAAGCAGTCACCTACCTTCAAGGTCAAGGTCACACTTGGAGGTCAAATATTAACATAGTCTGTTACAGGGTATATTTCGTGTCCGGTCCATAACTTTCTTATCTATGAAGGGTTTTTGTAAATACTTGCTATAATTGTTCATAATAATCAGACGATGTGTCATGCGCAAAAACCAGTTGCCTACCTTTAACGTCAAGGTCACACTTGGAGGTCAAATATTAACATAGTCTGTTACAGGGTATATTTCGTGTCCGGTCCATAACTTTGTCATTTATCAAAGGAATTTGAGATAACTTGGCACAAATGTTTGTTATAATAAGACGATGTGTCATGCGCAACAACCAGACCCGTACCTTCAGGGTCAAGGTCGTACTTGTTGATTCAAGGTCAACATTGTCTATTTGAAGGTATATGTCGTGTCCAGTCCATAACTTTCTTATCTATGAAGGACTTTTGTAAATACTTGCCATAATTGTTAACAATAATCAGATGATGTGTCATGCGCAAAAAACCGGTCACCTACCTCCAAGGTCAAGGTCACACTTGGAGGTCAAATACTTACATAGTCTGTTACAGGGTATATTTTGTGTCAGGTCTATAATTTTTTCATAGATCAAAGGATTGTGAAAATACTTCGCACAAATAGTCACTATAATAAGAGGATGTGTCATGCGCAACACCTGCATCCCTACCTCCAAGGTCAAGGTCACACTTAGAGGTCAAAAATTAACATAGTCTGTTATAGGGTATATTTTGTATTGAATCTAGAACTTCTTCATAGTTCAAGGGATTTTGAAATAACTTGGCACAAATAGTCACAATAATAAGACGTTATGTCATGCACAACACCTGCTCCCCTACCTCCAAGGTCAAGTTCACACTTAAGAGGTCAAAGCTTAACATGATAGATTTTTAAATTCCGTGTTTCATTTTATTTTTTTAACAAATTTATTGTTACATTTGCAGTTCTAGCATTGATCATGATTTTGGACTGAATGTCCTGAGATCCATACCTCAATCTTTTGAAATAGCACAATTTTATGTTTCATATAAAACTCCCGGGGCGGGGGACGTTGGTAACTCTGTTACAAATTCTTGTTGTTTTTTATTTGATTTTCTTTTAAATATACACATGTAGTCTATAGCCGGGCAAGCCAAAGCCCGGACCCGCTTCGCGGGCCCGGTCTTTGACTTCCCCGTATAAGTGTCACTTTATAAAGATGACTGACTAAACAACAACAACTAATATATACAATTTCAATCAATGCTTTTATCTTTTGAGTAGTCCTAACAATTTTAAGATATATACTTATTAAATGATATTTATTTTATTAAGAACAACTCTACTTATTATTTAATTTAGATTATATTTATGAGATATTTTGTATCAGGTTCATAACAATAAATGAAATGTTTGTTTTTAGTCCAGTTAAGAGTTTCAAGGCTAAGCCTGGTAGTACTGACCAGAATAGGTACAGCCCCTAACATAAGTAACATTGCCAAATTCAGCTTACATGTATTTATACCTTTCAGCGGCGGCACAAAATACCCAAATACACCCAAATATACCCAAATATAGCAATATTCATTTTTGTTAGTATAAAATGCAGATTATAATCAGAAAATGAATTAATATTAATAAGATAATATGACTTAGCTGACTATAACTTTCATTTTATTCCGTTGAAATGGGCAGTTCAGAGTTGTAAGTAACATTTGCTTATATAGCTAGGTGCAATTTAAGATAAAGATATATTATTATTTGTTGCCTACATTTAAATTTTTAGAGTATAATTTTGTTGAAATTTCATACTTGTAAGTGTCCATTGTATTATTAAAAAAAATAACAGCTTTAATGGAATGTACTATATTTGGGTATATTTTGGTTCAAAACACAATGACAGGAAAATGTATATTTGGGTGTGTTTGATTATAACGAAGTGAACAACACTTTTTAAGTATAAACAGTCTTCACGAAAAACTTTACAAAGCACAGGACATTCGGGCCAGTAAAATTTCAAATGTTACTGGACCTGGTGATTTTGAGCCGGACCAAATACATAGATAGGTAATAGTTGATGGGTAAAGGAAAACACTTTATCATGGTTCCCTTGATAATTTTGAAAGAAGCATAATACTTCTTGTATTCTGGGCCATATGTTGACAGCTTTGAAAAATCTATTAGGACCAAATGTTTTGGCAAAATTGACTAGAATTGAACATGAACAACGCAATCGGCTTCAAACAAATCACTTTCACACAAAATTTTTACTTAACTCAATAATCACAAAATCATAGCTAGATAATGACCATAATAAACAATGGTTTAATTTCCGTAACTGTACGGTGCGGTATGGAAAATATCCAAGAAAAAAATGGCGGCCTCCATTACTCAATACAATTTAGATATCTCTAGCTGTGTTTTGAACATTTAGGACAGAGTTGATGGGTTTCATTTGCAAAAAAGGCAATAAGATCAATCTTTTAGAGAACCCTGCTTCATTATTTTGATAAATTTTTCTTATAATATTTTTTCATGGCCAAAAATCTACTGGCCTGTCGGACCACCAACCTTGCAATAATCACCGGACCGATGCTAAATTTAGTGGCCTCGGGCCTCGGACTGGCGTTAATTTCGAAGACTGTATAAAACATTTATTTTTAGTATATTTGGGCAATATTTGGGACTATTACGTGCTGCCCCCTTTCAGTAATCACTGCAACAATTTGTTTGGTTGATTATGATATTGTATATACCATGCAATAAGTATGAAAGATAATAACTAATAACTTACTTAGATTAACTGTTAACTTAGGTTACTGTAAATACCCATCCTATTACATATCCCTGAAAAGAATTGGCTTTTAATGTCATGCACCTGGTCATCTCGATCTGTCAGCAGTTTTCTTGTTTTTAAATTGAAACAACTTGGTTGAAATATTAACCATAATGTGATGATGTGCAAGCACAGGTTTTACCTTCCTCAGGTCACGGTCAAGATCACACTTACTCCCTTATTCATTTATCAATTGCAAAATTTTGTGTCTGCTCTGTATCTTCTTTAATATCAATAAAAAGAAATTAAATCTTTTTGCAGAAATATTACTTAAAATAAGATGACGAGCAGAACACAGGTTTGGGCTTTCTGAGATCAAAATTGGCCGGCCCAAGTGATCACTTGACATATATAGGAAAACACACTTGAGTTTCATTATGTGAAATACAATATCTAGAGCTTAGATATTTAGAGTGAAGCATTTCCTTATTGACCTTTACAATACTGATGTGAATGATATGATATTTTTCTCTTTTATTTCAATTATAGAGTGAATAAATCTTCCTTCAAGACAAATAATGGCAGCATTTCTAGGAACATGTTCAAGGTTTTCTGTACGTGCTGGTCAGCTTGCGACGAGATGCCCACACAACCAGACCACCAGACACATTGTATCTTCCCGTTCACAATATGTCGCACAGTTGAAGAAATCTGTGCGTTTTGTTAATCAAAGATTTTTGAAAGGAAATTCAAACATATGTGTTTCAATGTACAGACCAGTATTTAGCAGATTATTGCATAGTCATAGTTGTATTGGTACTGGTAATGTAATCATCATACCTGTAATCAGACAAGGAAGTTGGACATTACATGTAAGATTTATGTCAAGTAGTGGAGGATCATCTGGAATGAGTAAAACTGACCTGGTTCTGTACATTCTTTCCCTACTTATGCTGTGTACTGGACTCGCCTATGCCGGAGTACCATTGTTTAAACTCTTTTGTAAGGTAGGTACACAATTTTTTTCAACCAGTATTTTGTAATATGACAGTCAAACCAAACTATTTTTAATGTTTGAACTTGTGTTCTAAACAAATGCACAAGCTAAAAATCATATTTGTCACATTGAAAATCCCCTAATGCACTTATTATATATGCTCAATGACACATATTTCATTGTAAATGTAGAATTACTATGAAGTAACAAAAAAGGTAGTTTTTATGCCCCAGGGCATATAGTAATTGAACCGTCCGTCCGTCTGTCTGTCCGTCTGTCCGTACGAGGTTAACCTAGAACGGCAAGTTGGATTTTTCTTAAGTTCTACCTGTACCAATGGCTTCTAAGTTTACACACTTACTAATCAATACAAAGTACATGGTCTGGGCAAGTTTCATAACTCTGGCTTTCATATTTACCAAGTTATTGCCCTTTTCAGCACTTAGAAAATGAATAATGGTTAACCTAAAACGGCAAGTTGGAAATATCTTAAGTTCTATCTATAGTAATGGCTTTATAATTCCCACACTTACTTATCAATACAAAGCACATGATATTGCCAAGTTATATAACTGTGTCATCCATATTTCCCAGTTATTTCCCTTTTTTCACTTTGAAAATAGGGCCTTGTCTGGTTAACCTATTTCGGCAAGTTGGATTTATCTTAAATTTCTCCTAATTGCTGAATTTCTTTACTGATATCTTTCATATTTAGTAGGTGGATAGATTTGATGGTCCTCTAATTTTTTTGGAGTAAGCGGTCTCTACTCTAGGGTTAAAATCAAGGTCACTGGTTTAAAAAATAAATATAAACCTTTTTGCTCATACGGCCTTTATTTTTTAGTTGATGTCTTAGTTTAATACAAAGCCCTCCTTCTTTTGATGTAGTATGGGGTCATTTGGGTCAAGGTCAATGTTACCAATGTCAAGGTCACCAATGTTAAAAATAGATTTTTACATTTTTACAAGGTGTATTGACCTTATTCTATAGACAGATGTTATTTATAATTGATAGAAACATAAACTTTGATGGAGTTAGTGGTCAGTTGGGTCAAGGTCACCAGTGCTAAAAATAGATTTTTAAACATTTGCTCATACAGCCTTTATTACGTGACAGATATATTTTATATTTGGTAGGAAGATAACTTGCATGGTATTCTTCCTTTTGATTGGGGTAGGGATCTGTGGGTCAAGGTCACTTGTGCTAAAAATAGATTTTTACACTTTTGCCCATACAGCTTTTATTTATTGACAGTTGTATTTCATATTTGGTAGGAAGATAACTTGCATGGTATTTTTCTTTTGGATGGAGTAAGGGGTCAGTTTGGTCAAGGTCACAAGTGCTAAAGATATATTATACACTTTTGCCCATACAGCCTTTATTTAATGACAGATGTATTTCATATTTGGTAGGAAGATAACTTGCATGAAGTTGAATATTTTTCAACTTCACAAGTCAGAGCAATGACTTGGCAACTTATATTTTTCACAATTACAAAATGCCATGACTTTGTCATGCTATAAAACTTGTGTTTACAATTTTTTGGCGATTTTTCTGTCCAGAACTGAGTGAATGGGTAAACATTTTTTGAAGTATTGCTACTGACAAGATTCTGAGCTGGGGGCATTTGTGTTTAACAAACACGTTCTTGTTTTCAATTGCTTTGATACTAACTCAATATGTTTGTCATAAGATGCCTGACAGCAAGCATATCTATATTTTATGCTTGCAATTCTGTAAAGAACTTGATGATGTTAATTGTATTTTAGTTTAGTTATAATAAGTCTTCTTGTGGTTTTCAGCAATTTGGTTTTGGTGGCAACCCTGAGTTAAGTAGGGGTCATGATAGGTCAAAGGTTAGTACAATGAAAAAAGTGGAAGATCGTGAGTTAACAGTGAACTTTAATGCTGACAAGGATGCTGCAATGAGATGGAACTTTAAACCACAGCAGAGTCGTGTAACAGTGAGTACATATCATATATATTAACCTATCTGTGGTTTTATTTTAACATTATGATATGATGTTTTATTGAGATGCTTGAATCTATACAACAGTATTTGAGAGACGGGGAAGCATATCAAAATTAAATATAAAATTACAAAAGCAACAATTTATCATTATCATTATGTACATTTAGCAGTCTTTTGCCCACTGTTTGATTATTACAAAAATTAGTGTGATAATTAATAATCATTGAAATAGATGATCAAATTAGCTTCTATAAACTTATGAGATAAAATGCATATAATTGTATAGAGAGAAAATAAAAAACAATGAGGGTAGATGATTAATGTGCCATGAATTTAATCTTGCATAAAAATTATGCATGCAGGTACAGGTATACATTCTAGGAGAAGACAACAGGCATTTTCTGATAAAATCCCACAAGTAGGCGATGATGCACGTCTTTTCTTATGCATGACTCCGGGCTTCATCAGGGTTTTCATTATTAACAGATTGGCGATCCATATCATCAGATAAAATGCTGCTTAAATGTTTTGTAATTTCAGCATGTACAGTAACAGTAGATAAAAATACCCACATTGACTCTCGGCAGAAAAGTTTGTTTAAGTAAGGACATTTTTATCTCAGATAAAAATGAAATCCTGCGTCATGTAAAAATAGCTTACTACAATGATGATCCCAGTAGTATTATTAACAAAACATAACTTTCAAATGACATCACACTAGCACATGAAAAGCATGACAAATCCTGTTTCTTTTTTACAAAAAAAAACAACAACAGATAATGAAAAGAAGAATAACAAAATCAGACATTTACTTTATGCAAGAAAAGAGCTCATGCCTCATACATGAACTTCTGCAGAAGCCTTCGGACATATTAAATTACTTGCCCTGTGGGCTCAGACTTAAAATGTATCCTCATGCTTCTGTAGATGTCAATGCAGGAAATAGGTGTATAAACCCTCTATTATTATTATGTTATTTTTCATAATTATACATTACTTTGTTCTAGGAGTGGGAGGTTAAAGTTTCAGTAGAGAGAAATAAAAAATCTCTAAAGAACGCTAAAAATGTCAAAATTGTAAAGTTGATTGAGCCTGTTTGTGGATGGTACTGTCAAGTGCAAACTACGGTCCTCGCCACCTAGCACCGGCTTAAGCAGAATTCAACAATAAATCATGGCTATGGTGAAATTTTGAATTTAGAATCATCGGCATATATACATGTATACATTATTATGATAATTTACAGGTAACACCAGGAGAGACAGCACTCGCATTCTACAGTGCTGAAAATCCTACTGATAATGCTATCATTGGTATATCTACATATACTGTGACACCATATACAGCCGCTCCATACTTCAACAAAATACAGGTGAAATATTATTCACATTTATCCTCATTCAAACAAAAGAGATAAACAGATCTTGTTCTGTCAGTTACCAGTCCACTCTGATTGGTTTAATGAAAGAAAATGTTTTAGATTTGTAGATTGAAAGACAGATGTGTTAGATGGTTGTCCTCTCATTATTGTCCACAAACTTCAAATAACATCTCCTGTAAAACCCCTTTGTTAAATTTGGTTGTTCCTTGGATAAAATTCTATTGGTCCCTGCCCATTGTATATATAGGTCACAGGAGCCAACATTAAAAAGTTAAATTTAAAGTGCTCATCTCTAAAACAATGTGACCTAGTGGTGTTGTACCAAGTTTATCCAAATTATAGGACTGGGGTCAAAATTTTCTTGTGAAAACTAAGATATTTGATGTTTGAATAGCAATGTGACCCCTGCTTAATTTGTTTTAGGGTCATTGTTTGTTTAAAGAAGGGGTTTGAGGAATTCTTCACCTATTTAAGCCAAAGTGGCAGACTTTTGGCTTCTCATAAATTTGTGACACTTTAGTTGCTGCACAGGCACATTTTAGATACCAGTATGCCTTACTTAACTTGATATTGAATATTTCATCTTACTTTGTGCAAGTCATTGTTCCCTTGAGCAAGAAACTTTACACTCATTGCTCAGTACTGGTTGGTTCCAGGAACGGATAAGAAAGTGTGTCTATAAGCTTATAGCTTCCTACACAAACTATCTGTATAGCAAGTGCTTAACTCCAGTTATTTGTCATACTGAAAATCTGTACATTTTTAGCTCAACATGTCTGATTGATATCAGTTATATTTCAGATTTTAACTAAACTTGCAATCATATATCATCAGTCTGTCTTGGTTTCTTTCTTTAAAAAGGCTGATCCCATTATGCATTTTAGAGTTGTTGCCCTTTATAGTGCAAGATTTAACCTTGATACATGAAAACAGTTTTCATTTTTATTTGATTTGTTTTAGACCTAAACAGACTTTGATAAAATTCCATTAGGTTGGTTTGGGGTTTTCTGAACTTTCCAAATAATTTAATTTTCCTGTTTATATCTTGTTTCCTATTTTTTTTGCAAATATCTTTTCCCCACTTAAATTAAAATTTGTGTGTATTTTTTGGGGTTGTTCTATAATGATCAGCTTGTTTGGAGCAATGATGCTGATATAATTTTTCTTTGATTCCCACCAAATTGTTGCAAAACAAGTGAAAAACCCAAGGGAATTTAAAAAACTTTACATGCAGTTTTTATGAAATTTTTGAATTATGGAACCAATAAAAAAATTCAAAGGAATGGAGCCTGCGGTTCAACTAAAGTCTCTCAATTAAACCAGGGGATATTGGGTTCAAGCCATACAGGAGTCACTAACATATTTCCTCTAATGACACCTGAGTACTGGTTAATTCCAGGGGACTCAAACATGGCTAAAAAAGCTGCAAATTTTTCCAAATCAAGCATAACTTCTCTAAGGGAACAGCCATTAGCTGGAAATAATGGAAGATGGACAAAAACCCACACCTCAAAATTTTATAAAGTGGACAAAACATCACACATTAATTTTATAGAGTGGACAAACCCAACCACCTTTTCAAAGATAAAAGGAGGATATAGACATAGGCTTAATCCAGGACATCATGGACATTCAAGCCGTTTTTATGAGGTAACGCGAAAAAATCACATTTTGCAATGTACCACGAAGCACTTTTCACGTACATCGGCGTTACCTCATAAAACGGCGTGAATCACATTTTATCAGCTTATTTTCAATTTTCTTTATTACCAGAAGTTTAGTGAATGTCACTTGCCTACCGAAAATCGCAATTATAAGGTATAATATTCATTGTTGTACTTATAAGAGCCGACAAAAAGCCAAAATCTCGCTTAAAACGGTGGTCAAGCCATCTTTTTCACGAATGATCTTGAAAAGTAAGCAATTTTGTGGAAATAATCTTGATGAGGGAGAAAGAGTTATGTCTTTGCAGCCGTATGCAGCTGTTCTTTTTTTTCAGTTCGGTTGAATAAAAAATATATTGGCCTGTTTACTTACCGCATTGGAAATCATGTTGGGTATCCGCCATTTATTGCACAATTCTGTGTTACTTATTGCACGAATCTTGCATTATTTTCACATTCTGGCGTTACTGGATATACACGATGGTTACTACATCTCATTAAAATGATAAACTTTTTATCCTTTTATATATAAATGATAAACTTTTTATCTTGTTATATATAAATGATAAACTTTTTATCCTGTTATATATAAATGATAAACTTTTTATCCTGTTATATATAAATGATAAACTTTTTATCCTGTTATATATAAATTATAAACTTTTTATCCTGTTATATATAAATAATAAACTTTTTATCCTGTTATATATAAATTATAAACTTTTTATCCTGTTATATATAAATGATAAACTTTTTATCCTGTTATATTTATATATTTTTATTTTCTATTACAGTGTTTTTGTTTCGAAGAACAGATTCTAAATCCCCATGAAAAGGTGAGTGATTTATTTATAGTGATGGCAGGAAAGATATGAATGCATTACCTCTAATGTCTTTGTTTTTTGTAATTACGCCCCCTTCTCTGTGCCTTTTTAGCTCGACTTTTCTATGAAAAGGGGAGCTATCCTACTCGCCCCGGCGTCGGCGTCGGCGTTGGCGTCACACCTTGGTTAAGTTTTTCGTACCACCCCACTTTATTTCAGAAGTATTACAAGTATGGCTTTGAAACTTACCATACTTGTTCACCATCATAACCTCCATCTACAGACAAGAGTACATAACTCTGTCAAGGTTTTTGACAGAATTATGGCCCTTTTTTGACTTAGAAAGTGTATTGAGCTTGGTTAAGTTTTTTGTACCACCTCACTTTATTTCAAAACCATTGGAGGTATTGCTTTGAAACTGACCATACTTGTTTACCATCACGACCTTCATCAACAGACAAGAGGACATAACTCTGTCAAGGTTTTTGACAGAATTATGCCCCTTTTTGACTTAGAAAATACATTGAATATGGGTAAAATCCACTTATTGCCTTAACCCTTTGAGATATTGCTTTGAAACTTTTAATGCTATTTCACATCATTACCACCCATCTGTACGCAAGAGAAGGTAACTCTGTCAAGGATTTGTTTTAAAAATTAAGGCCTTTTATCGACTTAGAATCTTGGTTAAGTTTTTAGTACCAGTCCACTTTTTGACTGAACTGTTTGAGATATTAATTTGAAAGTTGGAATACTTGTTTACAATCATGATTCCCAAACATGTCCAGGAGAAGGTAATTCTGTCAAAGATTTTATTTGAATTATGGCCCTTAACTGTCAATGTTTTGTATTATAGGCAAGCACTAAAAAACTTAAAAAATCTAAAAAAATTCATTCCTATCCACTTGTTCACTTTACCATAAATTATGTCATATAAACATTGCTGTAATATTCAAGGGTATCAAACAACTAGTTCACTTTAAAAATACAGAGATTCTTGTATTGCCTTTTACTGCAAAAACTTTTTTTATTGGCAAGCAATAAAAAAGTCGAGCGCGCTGTCTTACGGACAGCTCTTGTTAGTACATGTACTCTGTTCAGATTAGAAGTTAGAAATAATTGGGTTGTTTCCCTTTACCCTTGCACATTGAATAATGAAATTCCTTTATTGGTTCCTCATATTTTAAGGGTGTATTCACTTTCTGACTGTCTTGTTAGCACAAGGAAGTTTTTCATGTGTAAGCTTGGGGAAGGTTTAACTATGATTTTTTGAGTCACTACCAGTGCTGAAAATGATGCAAGAAAAGGAACCTAGTTAATTTAGAAAGTTACTGTACTTCTTTATGGGGTGTTTGTTTGGCAAAAATAATAAGTACATGTTTGACTCGAATCTAAAGAAAAAAGATTATTTTTTTTAGGAAAATAAAAGAAACTATTAGAATTAAAAAAAACAAAAAGAGCCTAATGACAAAATAATTAACAATATTCTTCCTTTAATTAATATAGTTTAGATTTTTTTTGATTTGATGGTAATGACTTTTTTTTGGCTTTTTTATTCGAAAAATGGGCGATTGGGGCTATTGTACAGACTCAGACAATGTCTAAGGCACATACTTCTAACATGGATTTTGACAGAAAAATAGCCCTTTTTAAATTCTACATTTGATTATCAAGCAGCATGCTGTCATATTGACAGCTTTTTTAAAATGTTTATATTCTGATGATTGAAATATCAGAAAATATTTATAAATAATAATTCAGTGCCTACGGAATCAGTGTATGTATCGAAATAGTGATACTTTCTAAAATTATGTAAGGAAATAACATTACTGATATTTCAATCATCAGTTTTTAAACATTTTAACAAGAGCTGTCAGTAGAATATATATATTTATTACAATGTAGTACTAAAGAACATAACATTTTTTGTTTTATGTAAGGTATGCTTTTACAATTTACAGTACATACATCTCTAGAAAAACAACAACAATTGCAGTATTTCATTGAAATGATAGATAATGAATCATTAAATACCAAAAGTTAAACGTTCTTACATAAAATGTTTAAACAGAATATCATACAAATGTCATATTGTTTGTATGAAGAAAGGAATGCTTTTTGCTTCTAACTTTTCTTTCTAAAAATACAACAGTTGATAGAGTTCTTATATATGTGCACATGTGTTTTATTTTATAACTAAATTATTGACATTCTTTCCTGGGATTTATTGCAAGAGTAAAAAGCCTGCCCTGTGTATAATGTATCCCCACGGGACCCTTAAGTTATGTGTAAAGTACATGTATTTGTTTTAAATGAGCCATGTTACAACATCACTTCATTTTCATAACTTGCAGATGTTGTAATGGTTGCCATGGCAACTTTAATTTCCAGATGTCTCCTTGTGAATATTTTTTGCACTTTTAAGTTTTATGACTGTTATTTGAAATTTACACATCATTTTTATTGATTAATTGGACACAGATACCTTAGTTGGTTCAACAAAGAACTGCAGCTTATTTATTTAATTATACCCGGTTTAATTTTAAATGGATATTAAGTCAGAGATACTATGTCTGAAGAAAATTGTTTTCTTTTATTTTGACTGAAATTGCACTGCATATAAGATAGCTTCATGATCCAACAAATCTAACTTTGCAGGACACGCAGAATATTAAAAGTTTAATCTTGTTTTTTTTTCTAGATTTAAATGTTCAGTGAAGATTAGTGACATTTGATAATCTATTGGTTATACATTATAAAATATAAGATTTGATATCTGGATGATTCATGTCACATTCATGTCACAAATAAATTGACCATGATAAAACCTTAAAATACAGCCCTGTTTGCTCTTTTGTTCAGAATTACTGCAGCATTATTTGTAACATATTTCACCAGAAGTTTGTAAACAGCACCAGAGTTTTGATCATTTGAAATCTTTTTATGAAATTTATTAGACAGTTAAGTACCTAAGGCTTATAAAAAGTTCAACAGTGGTTGTAGAATCAATCTTGATATACTCCAGGTTTAATCAGAATGACTCATAGATGTATTATTGGTCTTCTCAAAATGATACATGTAACATAATCAAGAAATGATTTACAAGACAATGTGCAAATAATTTGATATAGACAGTGTTATAGTAATTATATAGCCCTTTGAACATGACAGTATTATTTTTGAAGAGAAAATATGAGGCCAGACTGTCATGTTATGTTATTGTTTACTGATAATTAGATGCTACGTTGGGGAAGAAAATTAGATTCAAAGGCTATGGTGCCATGGTATTGGATAATTTGTTTCATTAAAATATGAACAATTTAGTTTTTTTTCTATTCCCCAATGTGATGGTATAGTGGTTTTATATTGTTAAATCAATATATTGAATTTTAATTGTGTTTGGAAGACAAAGACTCCCTAGTTAATTAGACATGGTGGAAACAGCTGTCTTGTCTGACCAAAGTTATATCAAGCAACAGGAGTACAGTGACCTGGAGCCAACACACAGTTCTATCCTACACAACTGTTGTAGTTTCTCATAAATTAGCTTTCCATTAAAAAGGGGCCCTTAGATGACAAAATTTTTAAAAAAATATTCGTTAAAAAAATTATTATCGTTTTTTATTCACATATTGTTATGCAAAAGTAATTAAAAATTTTCAGTCATAACTCATTTAACACCTGTTACGATTTGGCAATTAAAATAACTTATTTATAAAATTATAAAGGGGGCCCTTTTGCAATAATTACTTAATATTGTTCAATGACATATTTTTTACTACATTTGTTTTTTAAAACCTGGGGCTTTTTCAATGATCCCCGTCTGACTTAATTAAAAAGTCCCGCTTTTGATTTAACCATCATTATTTTCAGGGTTACAAATAAAAAAAATCAATTCAAAAAGTCTTTATTCCTTGTGTTTTTTGACACTGTTTTTTTCTTCTTACGGGGGAACTGAAGTTGTATAAAACCCCCTGTTTATTAGTTTTATAATGGGTATTGTGGGAATAAATGTAGTTATAAGAATGTCATTAAAACTCTGACTCTGTAGAACTATTAAGAAAAATTTCAAACCATTCATTTACATTTGCATACAGGAAAATGGCTGCAGTTTATCAGTTAGATTGATAGAATCTATCCAGTATGAGGAGATAAAGTGAAAAGTTTTACCAGGCAGCTTTGATATAATGTAATGGTTTATATCAGAATGATTGCCCCAGATTGTCTCATTAATATAGATGAGTTTACATTGACCACTGTAATTGGTCTGCCCTGTCAGATTGACTCCATCATTTACCTAGACTGTGATTATTAGGACAGAATTGATTAGAGATGAACAGGTGCTGCAGTCCAGAGATTAAGATTTTATTTTTGAAATGAGTAGCACTTAAAAATGTTGTATATAAAACCAATGGCAAATTGCTCATGTTATTTTTCACACAGGTGAATTTCTTGGGCTTTGGCTGAAATTTAACCATTTTATTTTTAGATAAAAAAAATCCCAAAAATTTTTTAAAAAGTTAGTATTATTTTGCCTGTGTAATTGTCTAGCAAAGGGTTTTTTTATCGAGGCTTACATATTTTTATGTTATATACTAGTTTTTTTTTTTTCGTTCAGTTGATATTCTCTTTTCAATGGAACAGGACGGAAATTTTTGGTGCAATTTTCGATTGGTTTTTTTTTTTAAAATGTTTCTTTTTTCATCTAAAATATCTTTTTGGGATTATCGAGTGTAGGCCTTTGATCATACAAGAAAAATTTTGGCTGTTTTTTATATCTGTTTTTATCTGACATGATTAAACATCTGCTGTTAGTTGACAAATTTTTTATGTTGTTATAAGTGGAGTTATTTGGGTGATTTAAGATGGTATTTATAAAGGGGAAAAATTGTCGTGTTTTTAGGTTTCCCCCCTTTAAAAATTATATTTTGTTATTGAAGGAAATACTTAATTTTGTTGAAATGTACATGTAAAAATTTCAAAAATTTTATGCCTGATAAGCCCATTTAATTTTATTTACAGACCTAATGAGCTGAGACTGCAACATTGATTGTTCATTGCATTTATATGATCTGAAAAAAAGAAAGTTGATAGTTTTCTAATGTTAAGAATATTTGTAAGAGTACACCATGAAAAACAATTGACTTACCGGGTAGTTCAGTACACATGAACAATGTGATAACTGCAAAGGAAATTAAGCAGGAAGATGACAAACGTTCAACTTTGTTGATGCCTTGATATCAATGATCTTTCCTTGTCAATATTGCTGTGATAACATTTTTAACAAAATTATGTATACAAATAGTTTTGTTTTAGTCTTGACAGTAAAATTAAATTGACAATATACTGCATGGTAATAACATGGTAATAACACAATTATTATCTCAGGATGGATTAATGATCAAATCTAAGATCCACTTACCTACACTTTAACTGTTTCAGTCTTTTAATTTTGTTACACTCATATCTTAAACTTGTCTAAAACAATTGAGAAATTTGAAATGAAACAAAAGCTGGAGCAGAAAATTGATGTAAAAGCCGTGTAGATTTAAAGGCACAAAATGCCTCAGATGTCCATATATTTTTAATTTTTAAGAAATGTCAAAAATGTGTTTAATAATGTTTAAATGATGGATTAAGAGCATGTTAGACTTTAACAACTGAAAAAAGTAGCTCTGAACATGCAGCCATGTGTTGAAAAGGTAGCAAAGTGTAAACAAAGTATTATTTACTTCCATACAATAAATAATTTCACTTTGCCAACAGAGCTAAAGAAGTAAAAGATAGTTTATGTGTGTAGCAAATGAGTATATTAAAAAGATACCAATAATAAACATTTTGTTGAGAGATGAAAATGATAGCATTTCTGAGGCCTAATGGGCCTTTAATAATTACTCTATAATCAGATGTACAATCTGTTCTGTATAATATTTTGCACTTCCTGTTTCTATCAGATCATCTTTATAGATTATTTTTAGCTTACCAGTTTTTGGAGAAAAGTCAGGCTTAATTATGATCATTGCCCTGTTGTTGTTGTTGTTGTTCGTGCAAAACTTAAATATATAGCCCATTAATTTTCTCAAACAATTTTTAAATTATCAACAACTTACTAATCATGGCAATACATGGGACATAATTCTAAAACCACAATTATAGGAGTAATGACCCTTTTTGATTTTTCGTCAAAACTGTCAGTTATGTACTATGAATGGTATAAACATGAAACTTGGAATTCATGGTAATCATGATAAAGAAAAGGGACATTGTTCTGCAAAAGCTATGCACCTTTTTAACAAGACTTTCTGTTTAAGTTGATGGTTTTTAAACACTTAATTATCATGACAAGGAATAGTTTTTAGACAAGGGGAGTTATCCTAAAAGTAATATTTAAGAGTTGTGCCCCTTTTTACTTGGAATCTTTTTGAATTTGTTAGTAACAGATGAGCGTTTAATCCATAAGTGGTGTTCTTGTTCGAATTCAAATGTAAAAGTAAAACATATTAATTTTTTTAAAGATTTTTTCTTGATTTGTTAATACAAATATGAATAGTCCCATTATGTAATTATAGCTTTGTACGAGGGGTTATCCAAAAATTCATGGACTTTCTTTGTTGCGTAAAATTTATTTGAGATATTAATTTGAAATTCTTACACTGCTTAGAAGAATTAATAACAAATAAACACAGAAAAATTCATGTGAATAGCTTCTTACATTACAACAATATTTAATTTTACATAAACACATGTCGGCGACAGCGGCGCACTCCAAACAATTATTGACGTCAACGTCATAATATTAACGTACAATTTGTGCTTCAACGTTACGCAGTCAATGACTGTTACTGCTTCTCAAAGTAATGTCCATTACTAATTTTTTTTATGCCACTTTAACACTAATGATCGTGAAATATTCTTTTCTCTGTTCGTCTGCTGATTTTTATCAAATGTTTCTGTAGGTGTCATTTCAAAATTGCAATAAAAATTTATGATTGTTTATGATCATGCGATTTTCTAATTATCGCGTGTCCGTCATTTTCCCGTTGTAAACAATAAAGGCGTCTGGCGTTTCTAGCGATATCAACAAAAATAAAGGTAAATGACGTCCATAATTTTAAAGAATTACTTAAATGACATCATAGAAGAAACATGCGATGTTCAGCGGGTTTTCTACGTTATTTTTTTACTTATGACTTACAGCGCTTTTCTACCGTGCGCCGGGTGACGTGTATGTGCTTATTTAAAAGCAATATAAAATCATTATTTATTGACACAATTAACGGTTCCTTTCAAAATGTGTTGATAATATTCTACAATGTATGCTGATAAATTTTCATTACAATACACGTTGACGTTCAAGAGATATTTAAAAAGTCCACGAATTTTTGGATAACCCCTCGTATATACAGTAGAACTTCTATGAGTTGAACTTGGATAAGTCAATTTTCTCGATGTGTTGAAGTAAAATGAAAGTCCCGATTTTTTCCCCTATATCATATTTTTTATATAAACCTATACATGAGTCGAAATTCTATGTGTTGAATTTTTTGATGTGTCGAAGTATTTATGAAAGTCGCTTCAACTTTGACTTACCGAAGTTCAACTGTAATTGTAAAAATTAACAATTTTATATTAAGATATTTTATTTTAAGTAATATTTACAAGTAATATAATTTAATAAGAATGTACCATTTAATTTAAGCTAGCATATCTAAGTGTCTATTTTAATTCATAATTATGTTTTTAATAAAAAAATTCAGAAAAAACAACTATGTCCCATGTAGGAGTGATTTAATGATCCTATTTCAACCTCCATTTAACAAACATAGAGGCAGCCATAATATGAAAATATTTACTGAAATTAATAGATTTAAATGATATACAATCCTCGGTCTGTTTGATCTGATTACAACTAAATATTAAGTTACATGTGTTTTATACCATGTACATTTAAAAGTAAATGAAGATTGACAAAGATGTTATGAAGGGTCTTGGAAATATAAAGTCAGTCATCACTAGCCCCTTGTTGCTGAGGGGTTGCCTTTAATGTAATAATGAGGCTCAGGAATTGCAGCCACTGTTTAATATTGTGTGATCATAAGAAGCGAATAAATGGGTTCAAATAACTGGAGTCTATGCATCTATTAGCTCCAGCAGGTGAGGTGGTATTGACCACTGGTGTTGCTTTGAAGTTTCTAACACAAGTAGTTAGCCAAAATCATATTTTCTGTTTCGGACCCATATGATGTATACCTTGATGGTGTGCCATGAAAACCAAAATAAACAAACAGGTCAGTCATCATTCCAGTATTTTCCATATTTGATACTGGAAATGTTTAAGATTAAATATTACTGCCACACTCTCAACATTTATCCTTGAAATATTTGCATTTTGATAACTGCATTGAAACATATTTTCCATATTTTTACTGGTGTCTTGCCAGACTATTTTTTTCTAAATTCAGCCAATACACAAAATTTAAAGGGAAGTCTTTCAAATTGTAATGTCAAATAAGAGAAAAATGTATATAATAAACAAAAATTTCAATAAATACAGGATTTTATTGAGTGGTAAGAAAATAAATATTTCATGAGTGGCCACTGAGTTGCCACTATTGAAATATAATAATTTTGATACCACAAAAAAACTTAAATATCCTCTTTTTATACTGAGACACACATAGCTATTTAAAATATTTGATAAAAACATATAGATTTTCATCAGCAGTTAGAGGTATCTAAGAGATTAGATATCTAATGATTATTTTGATAGTGCCAGGTGTAGGTCTTGTTAGAGAGCTCAAATAAATTCTGTAATCAAAAAACATCTTTTTAACATTACACAAATTGATTTATGTTTTTCATGTTGTTTGGAATATGCTCAAGCTGGTAAAATTAAATAGATAGTTTACAAATATAGAAACTTCAACAGAAATGGTGATGTACGTTATTGGTAAATTAAGGATTCAATTAGAGATATGGATATGATAGACAATTTGACAAGTTGAAATAAAGTTCATAGTCTGATAATAATACCCTTATATGGTAATATTTAGAATGCATTCTGCCACACCCAATAATGGCAGTCAATTAAGTCTTTATAATAACCTCCCTTTCCTCCACTGTAAAGTTTGAAACTTTCCATTCGCAAGTTCTAGATTGGTCTGTATAATGGAAGGTCTGTAATTACACTGATAGTATTTAATATCAGACACAAGTTAAATGTTAATACTGCACATCAAAGACCCGCAAAATGATGTGAACAGTCACAGGTAATGTACAAAATCAGCAAATTGCTCCCTGCAGTTGAATATCCGAAGCAGTAATCAAATCTTTTTTTGGTATTTTTTTTTTGTATGTGCTGCTTGTTTAATAAATGAAGACGAAAACAAACTTGAGAACAAAAGTGTGTTCCGATGCCCGGAATCGAACCCGGGCCACCTGGGTCTACAACTTAATGCATAAATTCGCACAAAGTTATGCCATGCCAGAAATTCTGAATACATGTACTCAGACAATGTTTGTCTGTTTTGACAAAGATTGAAAGGTCTGCTCCAAGCAAAAAAAATTGGGTAACAAATTAAAAGGACTTAAAATAAATTGAAGACAAAAACAGAGGTAGAGAAATAAACTAGTTTTTATTGAACTTTTAAACGTATTTTTGTTGTTATAAAATTATTTGTATGAATAAAATAATAAAGAATGAAATGTTTTGTAATGAAATATTACACGTTTGTTGGTAAATATGGTAAATACCCAAATAGTATATACGGTAAAGGGTCAACTCGGCCCTATACCAACTTGGCACGGGTCAACTCGGCACTGGTCAACTCGGCCCTCTATTAAAAACCTATATTAGGATATAGATTGTTTAGTTAATAAAAATTTGAGGAGTAAATTACTATCAAAGTTCTCAGAAGTACGATCACTAACACTCAGAAATTAAAAAAGTTGGCAGTGTACATGTACCACAGATCTATGTACAATTAAGCTCCATGCATGTACGTATTGTTTGAAGTTATCTTTGTTAAGAAGAGATATCAAGACTATATATGTTAAATATTGATCCATAAATAAAGTTTTTATAGATTCAATTTTTATGACAATAAATGTTGTTTTTAACACTGTTTGTTCTTTAATATGTCACCAATTACATTACTGCTGGAACAGTCATTTTTGTATACATGTATTTGGTGTACATTGTGTTCGGATAAATTCAAACTTTGATGAATAATGCTGCATTCCTACAGCTTGACACACTAGAGTAGCTTAAGAAATCAAATCAATTAAATAATCTTTTTATTCCATTTCACACAAGTACAAGAGAACAATAATCTTAGGAATTACATATTTGGAAGGAAATGTACTGAAAGTTTATGGTAGCCATATTACTGTTATATAAAATGACCGTCATCTGGCTTGATTATCTCACGTCATCTGGCTTGATTATCTCAGGTGAATAAAGCAAGTTTCATGGTTATAAGCAAAATGTCATTGTTTCCCTGATAAGGTAACTGTAGATTATATATTTCTATACTGTCTGTTTCCATGGTAAACTTTGCAGTCTGTGAATAGATTTATAAAGATATTTCTGCTGTATATGCTTGAATGTTTTGTATGGACAGATAATATAAGGATAAATTAGATCTTTATCAGGAGCTCTCAGAATCTCCTGGCACTCACTGAGGTCAAAAATCCTAAAAACATAAAATTTAAAATTCTTGTATAAATCAAGTGATGCCCTTAAAAATGGAAAAATATGCAAAAGATGATAAAGAGGTATCATTGCAACGCTTTTTAATTTTTGGTCACTTTGCACAATAAAAATAATTATTCTAGAAAAACAGAGTAAGGGAACGATCTGAAATGTTGCACACATGTTATCAATATAGACCTACATTAAATAGTACACAAGTTTCAAAAAGAATATTTCCGTGGAGTTCCTTATATATTTACCATAAAATTTTTAATGTTTCAAAATTGAAATTTCAGGTTCAACATGAATACATTAAATTTGTTCATCTGAAATATGTAGACAGTAATACTTTATTAGATGCTACAGAAGTTTCTGTATTGATCTGTATGAAAACACCAGCAGCTATTTTAAGAGATTTTGTCTTCTACTTTGCAGTTAATTGACATTACGCCAGAGAAGGGATCGCTCCGCCCACTGATTCACGTGACCTGGTCAGTAAGAACCTTAGACAAAATACGGTACCGATGTATTCGCAAAACGGTTATGCCACTAATGTTACCAATGAATTTACCTTATAAAATTTTTGTTTATATAAAATTTTGATGTTTTTAATCGTTTTATTGAATAGTAGATATATTATTCAATGTATAAATGTAGTTTAAAAAAGTAAAAAAAATAATATTATCTGCATTAGTTTAAACATATTCATTTCAATGTTTACGTATATTACATTTTACATGTATATGTATATAATTGTTACATGAAATTGAAAGGGAGTAGAATGAAAGAAAACTTATAAAGTTCCTCTCCCTAGATAACAAATGATATTTACAAAAACATATATGACAGGATAGAATATTGCAAGATTTTGTTTAAACATAAACAATGATAGAAAAAATATCCGCACTCAGGTATTAAACGCAATGATCGGGTTATTTCTTGTTGACTTCAATGAAAATTTAAAACTGACAAAATATCATTATATCTTACAAATTCAAAGAATTCAAATATGTAGAAAAGTATATTATTATGTTATGATCGTTTTATTTTGAAATTGAAGTAGCGAAACATAAACAGTAAAGTTTATTTGGTGACAAAAAATAATTATGTCTCCCCCACCGCGGGGGGAGACATATTGTTTTTGCCCTGTCCGTCCGTCAGTCCGTCCGTCCGTCAGTCCGTCAGTCCGTCCGTCCATTCTTCGTTTCTGGACGATAACTAGAGTTCCTTTTGACCTACAGCTCTCAAACTTCATAGGATGAATGGTCTTATTGAGCAGATGATCCCTATTGTTTTTGGGGTCAGTAGTTCAAAGGTCAAGGTCACAGTGACTGTTGGTCAATTTCTCGTTTCCGGATGATAACTAGAGTTCCTTTTGACCTACAGCCCTCAAACTTCATAGGATGATTGGTCTTATAGAGCTGATGATCCCTATTGTTTTTGGGGTCAGTAGGTCAAAGGTCAAGGTCACACTGACCGTTTGTCAATTTCTCGTTTCCGGATGATAACTAGAGTTCCTTTAGACCTACAGACCTCAAACTTCATAGGATGATTGGTCTTATTGAGCAGATGATCCCTATTGTTTTTGGGGTCAGTAGTTCAAAGGTCAAGGTCACAGTGACCGTTGGTCAATTTCTCGTTTCCGGATGATAACTAGAGTTCCTTTTGACCTACAGCCCTCAAACTTCATAGGATGATTGGTCTTATAGAGCAGATGATCCCTATTGTTTTTGGGATCAGTAGGTCAAAGGTCAAGGTCACAGTGACCGTTGGTCAATTTCTCATTTCCGGATGATAACTAGAGTTCCTTTTGACCTACAACCCTCAAACTGGGGGGAGACATATTGTTTTTGCCCTGTCCGTCCGTCAGTCCGTCCGTCCGTCAGTCCGTCCGTCCATTCTTCGTTTCCGGGGGAGACATGCGCTTTTTTACAAAAGCATCCTCTAGTTTTAAAATGATTTTCGGGTTTTATGTGTGAAATTTAGTTTAGATTATACATTAATTTCTTTAAAATTGATTCAGAAAATTGCATGATCTTGCTTACTTTTATGTCAGATATGTGATTATGTATTGTTAACATATATTTGATATAATTCACGACAAAACACAACGTTATTCTCTTTAAAGTAAGCTTCACATACTTGTTATCTGATCAGACATTATTTATTGGTATTAGTTTCGTATTATACAGATCTATTTAAATATTTAATGTTAATTTATTGAACTTTAATAGAAATTTTCAGGTAAGAAAATTTCACCCAAATTTTTATTGTATTTACTCATTATATTTGGATTTTTTATGTCTTCAATGCGTTTTTATTGACGCTTTATACGTTGTAAACGAAATTCTTCTGGATATTTTTGGACCTTATAATACGTAATGTGATTATGAATTATTATTAGAATGGAAATAAAAGGGTTTGTTTAAACATTTTCATTTTTCAATGCATTGTGTTATAGCCAGGATAAATATTTCGTACTTATTATTTCCATATGTATGAAATTATTGACATTTTGTATAATAAACTAACTTTTGTGATCAGTCAATTATGTCAGTATATTTGGTAACATAATATTAATGAATACGAATACGAATATTAATGAATATATTGATAAAAAAGCTTTAAATTGACAAAAGATTAAAATAATTTCAATCTAAATTACTTCTGCACCATTGTCCTAGACAAGTAGCTTGTCTAAGGAAAATGGCGGACTTCGCAGGTATCTTAGCGTGGAACTGATAACGATCGCTGATTGGCTTATCTCTGTGATCCCTGCCTGTTTGATTGACAGGCGGCGTAATGTCAATTGGTCTTGTATATGTATACATTTATTGCCCCAGGTTAACTTTTAAATTTTTCAAAATGTTGCATGTACATGAAAAAAGAAGTGAAGTGCCTGTGATAATAACCCATTGTAGCAGTCATAACTATTACAGCCTCACCATGTTCAGTTTGCATCTTGTCCAAGTCTGTGCTCTGAATAATCTGTAATATAAAACCATAAGAAATTAATTGAAATTATATTGAATGTAATGAAATACAGCTAATTGATTTTGGACCAGATAAAATGTCGTACTTTTGAGTAATGGTATTTATCATTTTCCATTGAAAACATATGCATATGTACATGTACTGTAACCCAATTTATATTCGCGAATACAAATTTTCGCGTTTTGCCGAGGTCGGACATATTTGCGAATATTAATTTCCGCGTTTTCTTGATTTCCGAAAAAAAAAAACCCTCAGAATGCAGGGATGTTTCAGCATCGTTTTTGCCTGATCATGATCTGGAAAGCAAACCAGAAAAGAATAAAATGATTACAAGGTAAATTAATTTCAACATCTTATTTTCAAAACATATTTATATTTTGTACCCACAGTTTATCTTGAAAAGTCTTTAAGAAATTCAATTTAAGCGTTTCATAATAAAATACCTTCTCCAATCAGGAATCGAACCCACGCCGAGAAAATTATGTTATATGAGTCCGCGAGCTATACAGGCTGTTTAGTTTGATGGGTAAAAATCAATAGTAGTATGAAACCATCTTGTATTTCACTGTTTGTAATTATGTACACCCAATACTCTTTTGTGATGCCTGATAGGTTTATACCACCTTTGTCTTAACAATTCACTCAAAAATTATTTTATAGGATCCAAAAAACAATAGCCGTTTGTGATGCTTGATAGTTTTCCCACTTTTGTCAAACGATTTCTTCAAACATTTATTTTATAGGGTCCAAACAGGTCGAGGTCACTAGACTTGAGGACAAATTTAAAGGCAAATTACTGCACTTCTCACCTGTACTAAAAGCGGTATTCTACTGCCTCTACAACTTTTGTACCAGGAGAAAACAGAGACCTGCCACCCAGAAAATTCGAATATATCCGGTCAAGTAGCTTTGCATGAACAACGTCTAAAATAAAAATTTCTCTCCAATTTATTCGCGAAATCGTGCGGACTTATTCGCGCAAACAAATATTCGCGCTTCGTGGCCATCCGCGAATAAAGCGAATATTAATTGGTCGCGAATATTCGTTGGGTTACAGTATTTGATAATTTGCATGTTCATGCATTGCTAAAATTGAAAAATTGTCTCTTATAATATGCATGTTTATAGAAATCATAAATGTTATGTTAGAGTTCTTAATTAATACATGATTACAAAGTTAGCTTTATAGTTTGTAGTTGAAGACTTGAAGTAAAGTTCAGGAGTCTGTAAATGATATCCTAGTATGGCAACATGTTCACACATTTTGTCACACCCTATTATAGTCAGATAATCACTGGAATATTATAATGCTGCTGCAGGCTGGGGCATAGCTTTCTATAGACCTTGTAGGCCACAGTTTCAACTTTTTCTAGAAAACATTCCAAAATGAAAAACAAAATCAGAAAATGAGAGTGTGTGGTGAAATGTTGTTGTGTATTCTTAGACAATTATAAGTATACAAAATAATGTTAAATTACATGTATAAGCAAAATCTGATGTCAACCTGCAATTTAAAAAAATCTACATACAGGCCATTAAACAAAGTCATAGTCAAAAATATGAGGGTTTCAGGGTTATTATCATAAAGAGTATTAAAATGCTACCAGCCAAAACTGCAAATTTTTGCAACCAGTATGTATAGAGCCTGGGTCAGTCTGTATGGTGCTTAGTAACAATAAAAATTCCTTTAACTCCTAATGAACTGTTCCAAATTGAAAGTTGGACAAGTCAATTACATAATTACAGGGGAGTGAGGATTAAAAAAGTGTATATATAGATAATGACAATTGTAACACAGATTGTCTGGCATATAATTGATATAGAGACATAATGTTTCCTTGTACCCTCTTAAAAAATTATAGATTGAATTAAATCTGAATTTTTGCCAACAAATTGTCTGAAATACTGCTGAAATGAATTCTGAAAAATATAAAAACGTGTCTGATGTAGAAATTCAGTCATGTTATATAGTACCAAATCATGTCTGAAGTACTATTTTAGGTTGTTTCAGACTTGAAATTAGTTACCGCACTTTATTATATTTCCTTATAGAACTTTTAATGTATAGAAAGTGCTCAAAATATATATAGAAAATCTAGTTGTTATGAAAACAATTTTGTTTCCATGGTAAAGATTCTCGGTATTCTTTTCAAATGAATAAAAAGATAAATAAATATATAAGATTTACTGTATTATGAAATGACTACCTACACAATGATATAAGAAATAACAATTGAATTATATAACAATGAAATGTCAAAAAATATGATTTTGCTACATGGATCTTGATATAAAAAAGTTCATTTAAACACAGTCAAGAATCAAAATTAAAAACAGAAACTGTTATGAATATTTCATAATTTCCTTGTTTAAAGAATGTGACTAAGTACGTTATATTTCATCTTTATCTTATAATGTATGCCAGTTTTATTTTAAAGCGCATTAAAATGATTGTTTTGTATAATGAAAAGTTGTGAATTAAGCAAAAATAAAAAATTTACTTTAAACATAATTATTTTGCTGTGCAGTTTTTGTACTTTTAAAAAAAGTTCATATGACATTTATCATCATTATACTTTATATATTTCATACCAACAGAGTGTTGTCTTGATCATATAAAATACATGAATCATTACAGAGCCTTAAATCAAATAGTGCAAGGGATGCTCAATGTAAAACATGTACATTTTATCTTGTTTGTTTGACTAATGGTAGAAAATGGGAGAAAAAAAAAGATAGGAAAAGAAACCGAAGTTTGTCAGTTGTTACAAACTTAAGAATTAAAGTGAAGGTTTTGTTACTTAAGTAGCAAATACAATTATTATTAAGTAATTAATTTGTAATTTAACATGATGATTTATTTAGTTTACATTAAAGTTTGTTACAAAACAAGCAGGTAGTGTGTGGGTCTGTTTGTGTGTGTCTATATTTGATTGTTACAAGAACAGCTGATTCATTTTTCAATTGCTAAAATACAAATGAATGTCTGTGATATTATGTTTAACTATTTAGATACCCAGTGGTTAAGTTGTTTCTTGGCTGATGTATATCATATGTAAAATCACTATTTATATTGCTGTTGATAAAGAGTGTTGGTGTGAAACCGTGAAAGAATTCATTGTCCAACTCAAATTTTTAATATTATTATACCACCCAAAACGAAGTTTTATACCCCCAAAAACGAAGTTTGGGGGGGTATATAGGAGTCACCCGGTGGTCGGTCGGTTGGTCGGTCGGTCGGTCGGTCGGTCCAGACGTCCGTTGCATTTTCCTTGTCCGGAGCATAACTTGAAAACTAATGGTTGGAATTCAATATAACTACATACAATGGTCAAGCACATTGAGAGGAAGTGCAGTGCACAAGAACCATAACTCTATTTTGACTAATTACAGAGTTATTGCCCTTTGTAACTTTTCCTTGTCCGGGGCATAACTTGAAAACTACTGGTTGGAATTCAAAACAACTTCATACAATTGTCAAACACAATAAGAACCATAACTCTATCTAAAGTAAATACAGAGTTATTGCCCTTTGTTGCTTTTCCATTGCCTTCTTTTTTTTGTCCGGACCATAACTTGAAGACTAATGGTTGGAATTCAATATAACTACATACAATGGTCAAGCACATTGAGAGGAAGTGCAGTGCATAAGAACCATAACTCTATCTAAAGTAATTACAGAGTTATTGCCCTTTATTACTTTTCCATTGCTTTCTTTTGTCCGGACCATAACTTGAAGACTAATTGTTGGAATTCATTATAACTTCATACAATGGTCCAGCACATTGAGAAGAGGGTGCAGTGCACAAGAACCATAACTCCATCTTGACTTATTACAGAGTTACTGCCCTTTGTTTCTTTTCCTTGTCCAGAGCATGACTTTAAAACTACTGGTTGGAATTCAAAACAACTTCATACAATGGTCAAGCACAATAAGGGGAAGTGCAGTGCACAAGAACCATAACTCCATCTTGACTAATTACAGAGTTATTGCCCTTTGTTACTTTTCCATTGCTTTCTTTTGTCCGGACCATAACTTGAAGACTTATTGTTGGAATTCATTATAACTTCATACAATGGTCAAGCACATTGAGAGGAAGTGCAGTGCATAAGAACCATAACTCCATCTTGACTAATTACAGAGTTACTGCCCTTTGTTACTTTTCCTTGTCCAGAGCATGACTTGAAAACTACTGGTTGGAATTCAAAACAACTTCATACAATGGTCAAGCACAATAAGGGGAAGTGCAGTGCACAAGAACCATAACTCCATCTTGACTAATTACAGAGTTATTACCCTTTGTTACTTTTCCTTGTCCAGAGCATAACTTGAAAACTACTGTTTGGAATTCAATATAACTTCATACAGTTGTCAAGGACATTAAAAGGAAGTGCAGTGCACAAGAGCCATAACTCCATTTTGACAAAAATACAGAGTTACTGCCCTTTGATACTTTTCCTTGTCCGGAGCATAACTTAAAACGTACTGGTTGGAATTCAAAACAACTTCATACAATGGTCAAGCACAATAAGAGGAAGTGCAGTGCACAAGAACTATAACTCTATCTTCAGTATTTATAGAGTTATTGCCCTTTGTTCTTTTTCTTTGTCTTTCTGGACTTATTACAGAGTAATTCAATTAAACTTCATCAATGGCCAACCACATTGAAAGGAAATGCAACATACATGAACCACAATTATCTTTAATTGCCCACAACCATAACTCTATGTTTCAATTCTTTTACAAGGTATTCTGTTACTAGTAACATCCTCATTTCCGAAGCAGAATTGTGGGGGTATTAATCACATTTAGTGATAGTTCTAGTTTGGACTTTGTTTTTACCTCAACACTCATCTTAAGGGAAAAGAGTCAACTCGGCCCTATACCAACTCGGCACGGGTCAACTCGGCACGGGTCAACTCGGCCCACTTTACAAAAATATATAGGCCTATAACGTATTTACTTTGCTTTGCATGTTGTTAAGGTAAATGAATAATAAGAAATATCTTAAATTATTATTATTAAATAATTATACATTGTACCTCTGCTGAAATAAAGTATATTTAGAAAAAAAAGTTATTTATTTGTCTTGCAGATTCGATAAAATTAATATAGACACAGGCACGATTATCGAACCTGGGAAGAAAAAATATGAACAGATTGATAAAATAACTTCATATTTTTTCTTCCCAGGTCCGATACTTGTGCCTGTGAATATAGATATAATAAAAATGTGTTTCCTTAGATGCATTTTGTTTGTAAAGTAATTTTCAAGAAAATATTAACAAAAACATGTTTACTCAATAGCATAAGCTCCTAATTAATTGCAGGTGGTCACTAATCAAATTTGAATGAATGAGTCAATCATAATTATCACCTAATTAATCGGTATCTTTAACATACACATTGATTGATTACTGTATTCCTAGAAATGTTCGCGGATACAATATTTCGCGTTTTTCACAACGTCGGCATTTTCGCGGAGACAAACTTTCGCGGATATGTACTAACCGCGAATTCCGCGAATGTTAAGTTGCTACGGCCTAAATTACAGTTTTTGGAGGTTACGTTTTTGATGCATGACCTTGCCTGGTGGGTGCTTTAATTATTTTATTTCAAGTCACCCCTAAAGCGCAACGTTACTCGATACATTTTCATCTATTGACTACTCGAACATGGACGGTTGTTCCGTCAACACTTTCATATTTCCTTACCTTTTTCATTATGTTATTAAGTAAGATTTAGTCAGACCAGTTACCTTTTATTCTCATTTGAATAATAACTGACTCTATCTCCAAAATGTAGATACGTATTTTTTTACACATTATCGGACTGTACATCGCTTTCATTTAACAACATAACAGCTATTTATCAATGTAGCACTTGATCGCTATTGTACTTTTAACAAAGGATTACACCTACTCCAAGCAAATGAAATCCAAGTCATTCAATGTTTGCAAACTGTAAATGCGTTTGTCAACGCCGTGACTAGCAAATAACGTCAATAAGCATGTTAATTACTAATAATTGATTTTTTTTTTTCAACGTGAAAACTAGTATCAATAACATACATAAATAATTCTTTACACATTTCTCTAAAACCTGTGTTTATATGTTGTTTTGTGTAAGTAGATTATAATAAATATTCTGCATTTTTTATGTTATATTTGGTTGAAGCTAGAAATGTTCGCGGATTTTTTATAAGTGACATATTCGCGGCTATAAAGATTCGCGGAATCATGCCTACCGCGAAAACCGCTAACTTAAAATGCGCGAAATCTTTTCTAGGAATACAGTATAATAGCCCGTGACAATAGGAGTCCTTTGATGTCCTTTGCCCATTTTTAAAAGTGGGCCGAGTTGACCCGTGCCGAGTTGGAATAGGGCCGAGCTGACTCGGGGGCCGAGTATGTTTTAGGGCCGAGCTGACCCGGATTCATCTTAAGTTGGTGTTAAACTTAATAAGTGATACTTACAGGCAACCAGTGTAAAGACTTCAACATCTCACCAAAGTGATCAAGGTTCAGGATGAGCTAAATCACATTGCAGTCTTCCATTGTCTGTCATCTATTGTTTTACATTTTTGTGTAGCATCCTCGTGACCATGTTACTGTACTTTGCTGATATTATAGTACAGCCCATTTTGATGTTAGTAGAGGAAAACTAAGAAAAATGTCATAAATTATCATTTCATTAACAAATGAATGGAACACCACACTTCATCTGTAGTAGGTTCTCTATAAAGTTTGTTAAAAAAGCATCAGTTACCCTCATTATTAATGCTCATTATTTCCTATAAAATTGCCCCCCTCTTATTTCCTACTACTAAACTATGTAATTGTGTTTTGTGATGTGTTTATATAAGATGTTGTCACATTGTGAGGAGTGTCAGTTGATGTGATACAGGAAATTTAGAGACATTTGGAAGCTTATAGGGAAATGGTTAAGGACAGAAAGATCATTCTGATTAAAGTTTGTGCATATCAAATAACTGACATGAGGAAATAGAAACATTTATAATAATTGCTTCCTCTTTTAATTGTTAATTAATTGCGTATTCTACTTCAGTTGATTAGATTTCCTTATTCACAGTCACAGTAGCTGTCAGCCCACTCTAATTTCTCGCTGTATATAGACTATAGTTAATTAATCACAACTAATGGTAAATTCTGGACACCACTGTTTAAGCACAAAAGACAAAATGTTAACCTTAAAACTTAAATTTTAAGTACATGTTCTTATAAACAACTGTAAAAGTCATCAGAAAGGATACTGCATGTACACAATGACAATAAATACACTTTAATATAACTAGAAAGACAATGTTTGACATGAAATGGAGCACATCAAAATTTTCAACTGCTATATATTCTAGACTACAATGGGCCAAGTCTGAATCTGTACTGGAATGACAGCATGAGAGGTGATATCCTATGGTTTCCTGTCTGTATCATGAATTCTTTGAATGACTCAGTTTGCCCTGAGCACCTGTGTTGATCCCCCAGCACCTGTGTTGGAGAAATGATTAATAAAAGTTCTATAACATAATCTAGGAAAGTTCAGTATTTAAAATGTATAATATTGCCAATACTTTTATTTATATGCTTTCTTTGGCATCAAACTGAAAGCAATTATTTCACATATCAAAAGAATAAAAGTGCTTCTTTGTTTATTATAAGACTAACACCTCAGTGTTTTTGAAGTGAAAAATAATGATATTAAGTTTTGATCATTTTTATAACCTTTTTCACATATTTTATAAGTATAGCTGTGTGTGATACTAAAAGATGAGTGCTTTGTCTTGAAATTTTGCTCAGTTTGTAGTAAACCATGTAGTATTTATCTATATTATACTTTGAATTGATATGTCAGGGTATATAAAGATAAGATCAGTGAGTAAATCATTGTAGAGAAATTGCTCAGTAAAACTGTAGAATCAGCCTATACTTTATCTAGGTAGGTAATTAACATAGACCATTAATAAAACAAGATATTGATAGTCATTCAATCATACATTGTCTAGTATTCAGCATAATTAAAGATCAAAGTTATTGGTTTATCTTGAGTATAGATAAGAAATTGGGCAAGTTGAATAATGTATGATTGTATTCCCCTGTAGACCAGTCTATACACTAACCTATTGATTCTTCAAACATTGTTACACTGCTTACACTGATGGAATGTCTGTCTGTAGAGATACTGGCATCTTTACTAATGTTTGGTGTTAAGGTGTCCATCCATTAATACAATTGTATTACCTTGTATAGTACTGTTATCTTCTTAATACCCAATGCTGCTCATTAACTTTGAATTAATGATTTAAACAGTCAAAATTTGAAAGATCTTCTCAGTGGTTAATAGAAATACTTAAGTGTTTTTAATTAACATGTAAATTTAAAAGTACTGTAAACTCTGCTGAAGTCAAAGGGGTTAATTCAGATTAATGTTACATTTAATGTAGAAGAGTGTAGAGTTAATATAATCTTTTGTTGTTAATTCTATATTTATTCCTTATAATGCATTAGCCATTATAATGCCAGACCCAACTCCTTGCATCTGCTCACAATCAAATGTTGTAATAGCCCAAATGTCTTAAATATGTTCTACACAGGGATTTATAATTTATAATCATTTTCATTTTGACCTATTAAAGTTAATCATTTAGAGACCCATATGATAAGTATATTTTATTTTTCATCATGTAAATTTTGATAGGTTTCATTTTCATGGTAAATTAGTCAGAAATATTTTTTTATAACATAAAGTGCTTTATTTGCCCATCATTTCTTTAACAAGTGTGTGTATATTTAATTACATGTGTATTATATATTGCATTAAAAGGTTTTAGTTTATATAGTAAGATATTTTTAAGTGTAATGATTTACAAGAGCCTTGTAGAAATGTTGGCCTTGTATTTAAGATTCTTTGTCTTGACTTTCATTTTGTTTGGGTGAAGAATTTCTTTGTCTCCCCTGAGTTCAGCTACTCCCTATCAGCACCAAAATGGTAATGTAAAAGCTATGTTTTATGTTATAATTTTTAAATGAAATAACAAACTACACATATATATTTCAGGTTGACATGCCTGTGTTTTTCTACATAGATCCAGAGTATGATGAGGACCCAGAACTGGAGTTTGAGGACAATATCACATTATCTTATACATTCTTTGAGGCTAAAGACGGATTTAATCTTCCACTACCAGGATTCCTTCAACCTCAACTTCAACCTCAAACTACAAAAGAGACAGCCTGAAATCTCACACTGTCAGTCTATTGTTATAACTGTGATCAATATCCTCCTCACTGTTCAGCATGTAATTCTATCTAGGATTAAGGATTATGGCTATTTGCGAAATAATAATATTTTAAATTAAAAAAAAACACAAATGAAAAAAAAAAAAAAAAGAAAAAAAAAAAAAAATGAATGAACTTCTTGAATTGGTTGTTATGAGATGAAATGCTGCACTGAATCATGTTTTTAATGTTTAATTTACCTGTGATGCAGGAAGTGATAAAAAAGAATGTCTCAAGATACACAAACAAACATTAAAAAAAAATCTGAAGTTGCAGAGTATGAGAATAAGCAAATATTGTCAACAGTCTTTATTACATTATGCCCAGTATCCATTGTTGTAGGAGTTCAAAGTTAAAAATTTGTATTTATTATTAATCAAAGCCTTTTAGTTTGTTTATATTGGTTTTATTTTGATTCTTGTCATATTTTTCCAGTACAGGAGTTTTAGGGCATTTGATATTGAAGCCAAAAATTGTAGATGTTATGTAGATAAATGTTCCATTGTTTTATTTATGCAATAAAAGCTCTAGAAAAAGAAAGGATGATGGTCATTTTGAAGTTTGCTTTTCATTAAAGAAATTTGATGTAATATGATCTCACAAGATCAAATAAAGATGTTAAGATGTTACATGTATATGTTTGTATAAAGCCATCTGTTAAAATAAATCTATCTGGTTTTTTTCCACTTTTTATTTTGTTGATCTTTTATATCATTTAAAGTACCCCACAGGGTATAGATTGTCTACTAGAATAAGAACATGTGTCTGTATTTATTTTTATTATATGTGTGATCAATTCAACCATTGTTAGCAACTTAGCAAGATCAGATAGCTACATTTGTTAGCTCACCTGTGCACATCATGCCCGTGAGTTGTAGTGTGTTGTCAGGACTGCTGAACAAAATGACCATCAGAACTAAAAGTAAATATAAACCTTTAAATGACATCTTCATCTAAACAGCTGGGTAGATTTTGATGATTGTTTACAAAACTTGTTCAAAATGTTCTAGTCTGCTAAATAAGATGCCCACTTGAGCTAAAAATAGAAAACCTGAAACTCAAACAATAGGGGACATCATGACGAAACTTTTCAGGAATGGTCAGATTTATTAAGACGATCTTTAACAAAAAAAATGGCTTGAATTTTTCTGGTTTGTTGCACAAGAGATGGCCACCAGACTTAAGAATAGAAATGATTTTTTAAAGACATCTTGCCAATGCTGCAGGTTTTGATGAAACTTTACAGAAATGATCATTTGGTGATCTTAAAAAAAAATATTTTTCTGATCTGCTTACCAAGAGTTAAAGATAGAAATAAGCTTTAAACCACATTTCCTAATAACCAAAGTTTGATCTAGTTCATTAGGAATTTGTTATTCTTGGGTGGCTTCTTTACAACAATTGCTAAAATCATTAAACTGCACAACAAAATGGATAACTTTGCATGAGTTTAATATCAAAATGATACCTAAATGACATCTCAAATACTTGGCAGATTTGTTTAAAACTTTGCAGGAATGGCCTAATGATGTAATCTTTTACATGTAAACTTTATGTTCAGGTGAGACCTAAAGGGTCATCATGGATCTCTTGATTTGACAGACATACCAAAAGCAATTAAATTTGAGGAGTCATTAAAGCAATTAATATTGTTAAAATATAAAAGTTACAGCTAGTCAAGGTCAAGGATTCAAAAGTGAATCTTGATATATATATATCTAATACTTGACTATCCAAACACATACTTAGTCTAGGTTGAAGGTTTATCTTGTAATCATGATAATTAATTAGTATTATCTTTAATTATTTAATGTGAAGAAGTTATTAGTTAAGGAGCCACTAACATCATACTATATTTTCCGGATGCTAGAATTCGTATAAGTGGTTCTGTATTGACAGGAACATTTATACATTTGCATAATTTAGAGCTATATAAGCACTTTGTACTGTGTCGCAAAACTATTTCAAGTGTTTACTTGAATGTCAAGTGTACCATATCAGTAATAATACAAAGATTTGCTTGTTACAAAGTTATCAGTATTGCTTCACACTTGCAACATGTGAATGTACATGTAACAAACATGCCAGTAACAAATATATGAAGAGATTTTGTTTTAACAAAAGTTGATATATACATTTTAAATACTGCATAAGATAAAACAATGTAAATAAGATCAAAAATAAATTTATACTAAAATACAGCACATATACATTGTTTGCTGACAAAATTAAAAATGTTAAGTGTTTTTTGGAGGAAAACTGGATCATTACAACCAGGATTTCAAGTTGACATATGTGGGGAATGTTAACCCAGGAGAAATCATTGCTGTCATTAAATTGTTTATTTTTCTAGATATTTTATGTAAGAGATACTACAGTTATTTGTAACCGATACCAAAATTTATACATTTATTTTACCAGATATATGACCTTGTATTCAGGCTAGTAAGAGGCTTTTTAGTTTAACTGGCTCCTTTTACTATTGTTATATACACATACCCTTATTGTTATATATTAAAACCATCCAAAATAACAATACAAGGTTTAATGTAACCATAATTATACCTTCAGCTATCAACTTTCCACACTTTAAATTATGTTTTAACATTATACAATGTAAACAACAGTGAATTATTTTGTAAATTCTTTTAAGATAATTTTAATGGTGATTTTATTATGTCTTTCAAACATTTTAATTTGTAACATGAAGGTAGAAATGCATCAGATAAAAGTTATCTTCCCTGTGAGATTCAAACGCATGACCACTCGGCTTACAAGCAAATTATCACAATGTTATAGGCCATCAAGCAAAATAATCTATTTACTAATGAAATCTTCAGAGTTGAATAAATTTGTAGAAATCAATGTTGGACTGGTATGTACTTTAATGTTATATAAAAAAGTATTCTGAATTTTTCAGTTTTTCATGCTAAAAGAATCATTTTACAAAATGTAATTAAAGTTAACATGCATGTTTGATATTTATTTTAAAAGCTCAAATTCAAGTTCAATTAGTTGAAATGAAAGTTTTTATATAAACTTGATTTCAAACAATGGACATTTTGTTCATGTAAAGTTTAATTTTTGTTTAATGTTGCAAATAATGAAATATGGTTAAATTTCTACAAAGGTTAACTTTATTCATTATATCTTGTTACTGCTGAAAATCCATTTATATTTTATTTTTATGTCAATTAAGGACAATTTAAGGAGAATGGATTGGTTTTTTTTTTAGTTACATAATTAACAAGTAATTACAATACTTACAGCTGTGTAAAGTGTTTAATGGTTTTTTAACATGGCAAAACTTTATAAAAACTTGAGACAGGAGATATGTTTGAATATTTTGGAAAGATTAATAATTTAATACAAGGGTCTTAGGTTATAAAGACAGTCTATAAGCTCAAACTTGGGTCTCAGTGATTTGATTGGTCAGAAACTGCCACTGAATGTTCACTGATCAATGATAATTGACATAGAACTAAAAATTTGTTTAAATGTCCGGGCCAGTATACTTTAAACCTCTAACATAATATACACCACATCACCATCAGGTCAATATGTGTTTGACTAGAATTTACAAGAATACCTAGAATGTCAGCATGATCTTTAGTGCTCCATAAATATCAAATGCTGGAACAAGAGCCACATTTCCATGTTTGGCAATGACCATAAAACAGTAATTGAATTCAATTCTTGTAGTCGGGAAGTCTGAGGCAAACATCAAAATTTACCATAAAACACATAAATATCTACTGTTTTTTTTTAGAGAACTCTGGCATTCTACCAGATCAGTCAAATTCAGTATGAAAGTCTCTTAAATACAGTCTCCTGAAATAGTTTGATATTTATTCATGCAAATATTGCATGTTAGATTATTCCTTGCTGACCTTCTCTTGCTGAAGATTAAGTCTTCATATTATTATTTCACCCTCAGAATACTCTACAAATCCAGTGTTGAGGTGCCACTTGTCTTGTAGAAGACTCGCTGGTAGCATTCTCATTTTAATGAGTCAACACTCTCGGCAAACTTTCTCATATATTTCTAGAGAAATTTATGTCTTCAAATTACATAAATTCTGATTTTGACTCCAGATGCATAATGAATAAACTGTGAAGTTAATAAAATACCATAGAGGGGGAATTTGTGAATTTCTTTAGAATGTGAAAAGTTTCTCAGCAGTTTCAAGGTTTTACAAATGAGCTCATTTATAAAAATAATTTATACTAACAAACTGAAAACCGTTATGAATAAGATAAAACCATTAAAACAATGAAAAAAATATTGCAAAATTGCTTTTGATATTTTCAAGGACAAATTTGATAAAGGAAAGGTAAGGAAAAAAACTTTGTTTTTTCTTCTAATAAAAGGAAGGAAAAGGATGATAAACTTGTGTGAAATTTTGAAATAATTAAATAATTTGTAAAGTGGAAATGCATGGTCAGCATGATCTCTTCCTTATAGAGGTTTCTCCCAGGTGAAGAAAGTGTTTGTAACAGCAACATTTAGTACCACTTCCTTGTTGAGGTTATTTTGATAGAATATATTAACATTCTAGTTCAAAATCTTAAGTTATTTGTTTATGTTGTGATGGGAAATACAACTTGAAAGTCATTATAATATGAAAAAATGATTTAAGTGGACAAAGATACTTGTAACATAATTGTTTTCAATTCTGTTTATCAAGATATCCCAAATTACATGATACTTGCAATGCCTGCAGTATAAAACAAGAAGAAAATTGGCAATCTTGGTATTTAATACAAGTACTGGATGCTTCATTTAATCTTAATTCAGCATTTTACAATGGCAGATATAATGTTTGATGCCTGAATCAACAAATAAAACAGTTTTATAAAATTTGAATGAGTGGAATGATTTAATGATTTTCATATAGATTGTACAGTTGTATCATTATAACAATGATGTGGGTAGTTATATCATGGGTGCTAGCAGTGATGACCTAACTTTACCAGCAACAGAGCAGGCCCACTTGCACATTCATACATTAGTTCTAGCATTTTGATGATTATGTAAATCTTATTACATATGAGTGCTCATCTATAACTCCACAACAATAAATACAACCATCAAGGACCCAGTTATTTTTCTCTGGTCTATAGTTGTAGCATGTTGGTTGTAAGCTGATGGTCATGAGAACGAACCACAAACAGAACATGATTATTGTGTTGTTGATTTACAAATTAAAATTATAACACAAATTCAAAAGCGATTGGTGAAGTGCATAATAAAAATTTTTGATTGTAATTTTAGAAGTCTTTTATATGTCATGGTTCAGAACTGTTCACTATTTAGGGGAGAAGATGACTGTAAGCGGCCAGAAACCTCTGTCAGTAGACCTATATATATAACGGTATTCTGAAGGTCCTGGGTTCGAGTCCCAGTCAGGCTGCGCACTTTTTCTCACCCTGGGACATTTGGAGCCCAATGTGAGTCCATGACTACATATAGCTCAGAGTTTAATTATCATTGCTCTGTAACCCTGAGAATTTCAGGGACTAACTGTTCACTATTAAGGGAAATATAGAAGTTATATAGACCTAACTCATTATTATTTTTGACAGAAATTAACATATTGGTGTAAATATAAATTTACTTGATTGTATTTCTATAGAACAGTTGTCTGAAATGTTTGTGACCCTTCAACATTTATGTATCGGTGTATCTATGTATGTTAAACAAGATGAATCCAGTGATTTATTTATTTCCCAAGTGAATCACTCTTTAATTTGATAGAGGAGTAGATAGTTAGAGGGTATTAACTTTCCACTGTGAAATACCACTGATTGTGCTAACATGCAAATCTCTCTGTGAGAATAGGTCTTCTGATTACCACAATATATCAATAATGTCCATTATGATGCTTCAATGCTCAATATAATGCTTGTTAGGTTAACAAATGGTGGTGTTCTTTTTCCATGAACAATTACCCTTCTGAATAGGGATACAATGAACTCGGGGGAGGGGGGGGGGGACAAATGTGGCTTTTTTCCCATTTTATCCTGGGGTACAGACAAACTTTTACAGTTACAACTTGGTAATAAATTGATATTTGATAACTAAATTTATTGTGAATGCACCACGAAGATGTACCAAGAAGTTGTAACTGTAAGAGCTTGTTTGAACCCCACTATAAGATTGGAGAAAAACCTCACATTTGCCAGATAGTGGGCATGCCTTGCTTTGTTTTTAGAATATTGTCAATCACAATACTAAATCAAAGCACAGAAGGCGCTGAATTTGTTTGGGTCTCAGAATGTCAGAAAGGTGAAGGTTGTGAGATAATAAAACAAAAAAAAATGAGTTGCCTTAACTGGGATTTGAACTCCAGAGGCGCGCAATCCCCTGGACCACGGTGGATTTACATATTGACTGCCTGAAGAAAATTATATTACTCTAGTTAGGGTTTGTAACGACGCTAACTGTTGTTTAACATTTGTTTTAATAATCATGGCGCTTACTATAAGCATGTATATCTATAAAGAATGAAACAGTATTAGAAATCTTCGACTATTCGGGAATTATTTTGCTTGAAAATTAATCCGCCTGTCATGTGACCATATTTACGCAGTGATCTCCCCTAAATTTTTCGGCCTGAGTGTTACATATAAAGGGAAGTAACCGCTTCAAAAAAGCGGACTACTTTCGGCACTTGCAATTAACAGCATTAGAGTCTGAAATTTTGCTACCATTATTTGTTTGGTCTGACGACCCAAACAAATAAAAATAAACGAACACAGTACAGATCCTGGTCAGACTGTACTGATTTACAGTCCCAACATTGTATGAGTAAAAATATCAAACAAATTAAATGCCCATTAAAAGGTCTGGAAAAAATATTTGTGTCAATGATTATGATAGCTATTGTAGAATATTAATTACCCATGAGATTTATATGATAATGATCTAAATACCGTTGTTTACTGTATTGATCATTCATTTAGTTCCTACACAAAATTATTATATTTAGCAAGGGAAGACAGAGATTTGATTGTAAACCATTCTTTCATGTGAGGAAGCTATCCAACTAGTTTGCAGACAGTCAATGGTTCACTCAGCTTGAAATAATGCACAATGTATTCCTCTATTGCTATTATATTATGACCTTGAACATGACAGTTTTGATTGTAAACCAAGCATACATGAAACAAACTGCAGATCATGATATTATGTACACGAAATAATGGGTTGACAATAAAAGAAGAGATTACATAATTATGATATAATAGATACTAGTATTGATTTTAAATGTGGTATGTAATGTCTGGAGACTATACAGATTATATATACAGATTGTTTGAAAGACTTATAATCATTGACTTTTACACTAAATTTGCTCAAACAGCCTTTTCTGGCAAAGGTATTTCATATTAAATTCAAATGTACTTAAGGTGGTCCTTTTACTTTGAATGGAGTAAGTTGGATCAAAGTCAAGGTCAAGGATGCTATAAATAGATTATTTATTGACTTAGGTCTTTCATATTTGGTATGTTGGCCTCTAATTTAAGATATAGTTAGAGGTCACTTTTTGGGGTCAAGATAAAGTACTGGAGATTATAAGAGCATCCATCTTGATTATCAATATGTCATGTTTACAATAATTAAAGTTATTATAGTGTGTGAATTTTAAAATAAACAAAAATATTGTTTTGTTTATTAGTGTAAACATGAAATTTATATATCTATTCACACAGACAAGTAGCTTCTATTTATTGTATATTCTAACACACTGCACATCATTCCCCTATAGTTAAATGATATAGGCATGCTATAAAAAAGAAATGCTGACACATTTATATGATGTCCCATGTGTGATGTCAATTAACCAAAATGGAGTTAGGGGAATTACTTCTGCTCATCGTAGTTCAACATTTTTTTTATCAATTCCTCTCTTTAATAGCATGTTAGAATGGAAATAAATATTTTCTTCTTGCTATGTAGTATAATCATGCACAATCATGCTATCTGATTTCAAGAATATAGTCCTGTGCAATTGAACTCAAACTGTGAATTATTCTATATCAGTGCACTCAAAATTGATATCTTTCCTAAATAAGTGATGTATTGCCATTCACCCTGTACCATTTACAAAGCAGGATCAATGTTTGTACACCCCTAGTATCATATACCAATCTATCTAATTATTTCTGACAAATTTTGTCAGCAATAAAGATCACATATTTGGTTTTCCATAGAAATTATTAATGAGGTTTATTTGGGATATAAAAATGCATCTTGATACAATCATGCTGCTGTAAATTCTACATAAGTGTAATTTGTACATGTATTTCTCAAAAATGGTTTTGCTTTTATATTTAGAGGTAATTAAAAGTGAAGTTTTTTTCTTAGAATAGACTTTTTCTCTCTGTCCATGAAAAATGTCAGCAGTCCTTTCTCTCTGGACATAAATTTGGCTTGTTGCAGTCTAGCATTATACAGCTAAAGGCAAAGGAATCATTGCTCTGCCAACCTGCATATTAACTTTGGCAATTACCATTTTAATGTATATTGGTCAATAAATTAGGACAGGAAAAACGAAAGTGTAAAAATCATTTTTAAAACTAGTGACCTTGACCACCAGTGACCTCTTACTATATTTAAAGTTATCCTTTTTTATTATATCTTAAAGTATCTTCCTGCCAAATATGAAAGACATTGGTCAATTAATAAAGGCTGCATGAGCTAAAGTGTAAGAAGTTATTTTTATTACTGGAACCCAAGTGACAACTCTCTCCGACCACCTAAGATATTAACCTACTGAATACAGAAGACATCAATAAGCAGAAATAGTTACCTTGATCCTTGTGACCCATTAAGAGGACCACCCAAGATAACTACATTCTAAATATAAAAGACATCACTTCATAAATAAAGGCTGTTTGAGAAAGTGTAAAATCATTTTTTATCATTGGTGACCTTGACCAAAGAGACCATTTACTACTTGTATACCCAAAACTAGAAGACAACCCATGGTATGTTCCTACTAAATATGAGCACCATTGGTTAATTAATAAACGATGAAAACAAGCTAAAGTTTAACAAGCATTGTAAGTATTATAAAGGGAAATAATTAAACAAGATATGTTTGTAAACAATGCATGCCCTGTATCGGCAGCTAATTAATCATGTGGCCAGGTTATTGTGACTGACTTTTGACCTAGTGGCCAAAAAATGAATACGAGTTATCTACTGGTCATGACTAGTCACTAGGTAATTGTGACCGTAAAGGTTGTGTGCAGAAATTTTATGACAAAGTCCTCACAAATCTTACCAAATAATATATGCATAAATTTAATGAATCATGTAGGCCTCCTTAATGACAGCCAATTTGTTATATTACATTAGACTTTGAAATATGTAAACCAAAAGCATTTTTAGTTTAATAAAAAATATCAAACAAGGCAACTTGAGTTGTTCAGTTATTAGTCCGAAACTGTTTTTACATGCAAGGTCAATGTGACTGACCCTTAAATCAAAAGGTATTAGCTATTGGCCAAGACCAATGCACCTGTGAAGTTTGAGGGTAAAGGGCCCATGAATTGTTGAGATATTAATCAGAAACCGTTTTAATCTGCAAGGTGAATGTGATCTTGACCTCTGGCCCTTTGACCCCAAAAATCCATTGAGGTTATCTTCTGACCAAAAGCAATTCATTTGTGAAGTTTGAAGGTCAAGGTCCTTGGGTTGTCAAGTTATTGATAGGAAACTGTTTTGACATACATTAGATCAATGTGAACCTAACCTTTTACCCCCTAACCCCAAAGTCATTAGGGTCATCTACTGGCCAAGACGATGCACCTATGCAGTTTGAGGGCAAGAGCCCATGGGTTGTCAAGTTATTGATAGGAAACTGTTTTGACATACAAGATCAATGTGAACCTAACCTTTTACCCCCTTACCCCAAAATCAATAGGGGTCATCTACTGGCCAAGACGATGCACCTATGCAGTTTGAGGGCAAGAGCCCATGGGTTGTCAAGTTATTGATCGGAAACAATTTTTACCTACAAGGTCAATATGACCTTGACCTATGACCCCAAAATCAATAGGGGTCATCTACAGGCAAAGACCAATGCACCTTTGAAGTTTGAAGGTCAAAGTCCCATGAGTAGTTGAGTTCTTAATTGGAAACCATTTTGACATTCAAGGTCAATTCAACCTTGACCTTTGACCCAAAGACCAAAAAACAATCTCCATAACAAGTTTGAAGTCCTATGCCTAAGCGTCTTTAGTTATTGATCGGAAACTATATGGTCTATTGACCGACCATAAGACAAATGCAAAGCAATATACCCCCACTTCTTTGGAGGGAGTCATAATTACAATAGGGGTTAAGTTGTTACTGCACTAAAGTGACAGTGACAGATTTTCTTAAGGGGTGCATTAAAAACGACACATTTTTTTTTAATAGTTTGGCATTTAATTACAAAATGCAATCTCAAAAATGGCTACACACTAAGACTTGCTGTGAGGCATTGAGATATATAATGACATGTTTTATAAACAAGTATACATGTTATATACAATTTAACTGTTTAATCTCTAGGCCTTCTGTTTAAAAAATTTAACCTTCATATTGTATCACTTCACAGAACATAGTTGGTAACCATGGTTAAGTTGTAAATTTAGCAGACATTCAAACAGAAGTCATTCTTGCAGAAAACAGCAACAAAAATCAATTCTGAATTTGCTCCTCTTGCATAAAACTGCAAATGTGGAAATTTCCTGGAGATTTCTTTTGATATAATGTATGGTTTGTTATTCTTTAATCTGTTGTAAAGTAATAATAAAGCATTACCATGGCAAAATAGAGAGAACATCTGCTATATTTAAATGTAGTAAAACAAACATGAGGTTATTTTCTCCAAGTATTTCCAGCATGTATTGATTCCATCCAAAGGCACCAAAATCAATACACATAAAAATAATGATCAGTGCCGTCTTTGTCTGGATTCCACCAAAATCTCTGTCTGTAGCACTCACTGACAATATCTCAATGTTTATTATCACCATGCCAATCCTTACATATCTCCTTACCAAATGATTTATACTGTATATCAAATTAACAAAAATCATTCATCAGCAAGAAAAAAAGTCTCATAAAAATATTATTATTTTGTTCGAAAAAGAAAACAACGAAGTTTCATATCATGTCTTGTTTTCCAGACCAGCAATTATGATAAGTTAGAGAACATGTCATAAATGATGGATACTGGATTATCACCACTGTCAGAAAAATAGGGAAATTATACAGTACATTATCATCTTAACATAATAAGAGATTATACCAGCATATCAAACTCTCATAATATCCTCTCCATACCATCATCATCATCATCATCATCATCATCATCATCATCATCATCAGCTACAATTTTCATAAATTTGCCTTTGTAACAAAATATAATGATTATACTTTTAATATCTGTTAATTAATTGTTAAGCAAATACAAATAAAGCAAATCATTATTTCACAGAGATTCTGGTTATGAATTATAAAAAAGAATATTATGAAAAAAATCATAAAAAAATTTAGTTCATGGTCCCTAACTAAATGCAAATAAAAATATATTCAAATAGAAAACACATACACAAAAGAATATACAAAAGTACATGTAAGTTAGATCTGTATATAGTCATAAAATAGTGGTGGATTAATTAATACTTCTTGGTCTGGTCGGAATTGTAATTCAAAAATTAAACAAAACAAAAACCGGTAAAATAACTTGATCAAACTTAACCTGTTATTTTTTTTGGTAATTTGTTTCTTTTGTGTTTCACATAAATATCAAATTTTAAATATAAATTTAATTATCAAAAAACACAGTGTAATGTTACTGGTCCATGAAAGTTAAAAGTTTTAATGAAAATTTGGCAAACTTAAGTAAGTTAAACAGTAAAATATGAAAATTAATGTCTTTAAATAAGTGTTGGATATAAACTACAGCAGGAGTAATGCTCACATAAACTTCACAATTATCAAGAATACATAAACAACAGTTCACATTAATGAACTATGAAATATCAATCACAGAATGCAGCAGTTTATGTAAAAAATGAAGCAAAGAATTTAAATGGTCTCCCATCACCTTACCAACGTACCACACTGAATAGCAAAAATAAACTTAAGGCAAATCAAAATAAATACAAGAAACATGGGAGAAAAATACAGGCTATTTACAGTTATACAGTTAATAAACAACAAAAACCAGAAGCTTTTTTTGTTAAAGGAGTAATTTTTTGTAAATATTGATTTTAATATATATACATGTAATTTATCATCTTCATTTTGTCTGTGTATTTTGCACCAATATATTGAACATATAATATTGTATTAATTCCAAAGGCTAAAAAGGTTAAATATGATTAATATTTTAAGTTTTATCCTAATATGTAAAGAACAATGTGTATAAACAAGCAAGAAAAAATGCACTTTTGTATTATAAAGAAAGCATTTTTATGTATACATGTCCATATACCAAAGTCATGATAAAAAATTATACAAAAGCATAAAACAGGAATGGTTTAATTCAAGCACACATTCAACTTTATAAGTGTACCATAGACAGTCTTTAAACATGTTTAATGTCTTCATACCGTATTTTACTTATTTCCTTCTGGTAAAAGTTGTTTCCTTCTGGGAATAGTTGTTTCCCTGTGGTAAAAGTTGTTTCCCTCTGGTTATAGTTGTTTCCCTGTGGTAAAAGTTGTTTCCCTGTGGTAATAGTTGTTTCCTTGTGGTAATAGTTGTTTCCCTGTGGTAATAGTTGTTTCCCTGTGGTAAAAGTTGTTTCCCTCTGGTAAAAGTTGTTTCCCGATGGTAAAAGTTGTTTCCCTGTGGTAAAAGTTGTTTCCCTCTGGTAAAAGTTGTTTCCCTCTGGTAAAAGTTGTTTCCCTAAGGTTGTTTCCTTATTTACTGTTTATCACTTTATTATGTTGTCTTTTGAATATTTACACCAATGTTTCAATATTTAAATGCATTTGTTTTCAAATAAGGACATTCACTATTATTGGGGATCTATTTCCAATAGAAACATTAAACGAGTGAAGCTTCACATTTCATGTTAATTACACTTGCTAACCATTCTCTAAATATATATATATCCTGATATTATGGATCTTCATAATTTTATCACATACAACAAAGGAATTTAACAAGTGAGCTTATTGGTCCAGTTATATGGCTGACAGGAATAAAATAATAGGTTATAATGTAAACCTGCAGAAAATGTGAATGAACAGTATATTGACATTATGATATAAAAGTAGGAAACTTTGGTAGTGCTCATGGCGCTGTATACAAGTTGTATATTAGTTAACAAGGTAATATGATAGTCAACAAAGAGAACATGAATGCAGCTCAGAATTCCCACTTAGATGTTGCATTTATTTCCTCAGCCGTAGCCTTAAAGAGTCCATTTTGTTCTCCACACAGATAGCGACCATTAGGGGCTCTGATAGCCATCATAGACAAGCCACAGAACTGAAACTGAAACTTGGAACTGTTGCTTTCATCTAGATAAACCATGTTGTCATCTCCTACATACCAGTTCTTACCATCCTTGTCTGAAATATAGTATATTATATACTTATTATAGTTATAGACAGATAAAATATATATATTCTAATTATAATTATGACCAGTTAGTCAAATTTAGTGATTTAAATTAAAACAGGAGTGCCAAATTCTCATGAAATTCACCCGTCATAAATGCTCAGCCATGTAATAGTGAATCCTATAATTCATGATTACTAAATAATTAATGCTCACATTTTTATTATTTTATCTCACCTTGTACCTCTGCATGAAAACTTTACCTTGGCCAAAGGGACTTAAATTTTTTATTCAACACAATACCTCACAATGGTGACATTTGTACCAGTTTAAGTTATAAAACAAGTCCTATTTAAAAAAAAAAAACTCACAGCACTGAGGATTTCATAGAATTATAACCACTGATCAGAATGCACTCATACATGTAATGGACCACTGCCAAAGACTAAAGCCAGTTCAAAGTTAGGAGCTGACTGGAAGGTCACTATAATGCTATAAGGTTTGAAGTACTGTGTGCTATTTCCTACAATATACCTCAACCTTAATAGAACCTAATGGTAAAAATTCAAAGAGAAATGAAATTTTAGTGTTGCCAGCCTGCACACACATCAAGGCAATATATACTGATGGCTGCTCAGTGTGGTATCTATAAATCTGTTAAACTAACCATGTATAGTACCATTTAATGATAGACAAGACCAATGCACAAATGCATCACGGTTTTAGGACTATAATGGAGCTTCTTCATCATAATTTATAGTCTATATAGATAAATAACCAATCATAACTTATGTATCAGTACAATAAAAATAAATGATTCGACACCACTAAAGACAAGAAATTTATTATTTACTTCATTTTAAAGTCAGTGGATGATTCAGTTTCAATGAGCGCATAGGCACTTTGTTTCAGAATATAAACCTTTTTGACTCAAATTTGATTGAATGAAACAATTTTTTAACTCTAAAATGTCATTTTCAGATGTTACTAAAAACCTCTCAACCAAAAACCAAGTGCCTATGAGTTAAAGTACAATAATATAAATATCACACTTACTTTTGATGGTATAAAAACCATTCTTGTTATCATATTCAACCTGGAGAATATCATACTTTGTTTTGTTACATATATACTGATTTTCTTTTGGCTTGGTACCAACATATCCAAATTCACTTTTCAGAATGAGTAGTGGTCGGTTGACAATACGTATTCTGAATTTATTACAATCCTCAAACGTTGTTCCTGTAGAATAGACTATTCCAGTGGGTTTGTTTGATAAATATTTTCCATCAACTCCTTGGATACCAACGGTACCATTATCGTTCCAGTCTATGTTGAAGAAACTGTTCTTTGTCCTATAAAGAAAGCAATATCTATATGAAGAATATATCTATATAATCGTTTACCATCGTGTTATAAAGTAATGAAAATGTAAGAGAATCAATGTCTTCAACAGATCATAAATCTGAAATGACATGAAATGAAATTTGAAATATTTGAAATCTTTCATGTATTTACACAGATAACACACATAAATGTACTCACGGCTCTGCTTGTTTGGCCTCCACTGTACCGGGACCTTCCTGCAGCGACCAGTACTTGCCATTACATGCACGGAACGCCCACGTGTTTGATTCTTTGTTATACTCCATCTGGAAAATTTCAGTATCTTCTATCTCTTCTAGTGGTTGATTGGCAGTCACATCTTGTCCTGAAATTTAATTAAGTTGTACATAAAAACTCGTTCATATGTAGGCACAATAGGGGGTGTGGAACGAACTTGTGAACCCCATTCCAACCGAGAACACATTTTTAAGAATTAATTTCAGTATAACAAAATCTTAACCCATACTTTTATATACGTATGTGTTGTTTTTTCTTTCTTCAGAACTAGCCCTGTTTAATATTTTGATGGTATATATGATCAGTATGTCCGGTAGGAGCTGAGATTTCAAAAACATGAATTTTATTTCTGTCGAAAAGACGTGTAGACGGTTGGTTTGGATACCACTAGTTCGATCTATACCCAACATTTCTACCATGTAGTAGATATAAAACTTACTACATGTGTATAATTCATATCTTCTTATAACATTTCTAGATATAAAATACAATTCATGTTTCAAAATAGCAAACATTTTTTGTTCATTGGAATAAATTTCAATACGATACAGGCAAATACTTGAAATAATGAAACTTTATTCATGAAGAATAAATAGAATCGCATCAAGATATGTATTGCTGATTCTAGGAAATGGCGGCAAATGAAAGTGCACTTGTGTTAGTGTGATAAGATCAGCAACAGCTGAAAGGCTTTACAAATGAACCTTTTCAACACGTGCATACACAACTAACCTATGTGGTGAAGTAATACACATTCAGGGATCGTTCATGGTTATAAATGAGACATAATTCATACTTGTTTAACTGATTCATACTACATGTATAGAACGACTTGAAATAATGATGGTTTCGTATTCTACATTTCCCTGTATTATGTGAACCGTCTTGCATGATCTCGAGAAATCGAGAAATGAAATGTATGCTGATGAATGACCCCGCAGCTCATTTTATGTGAAGTGTAATGCTTCATAAAATATCAATTCACTCTTCCTTCTAAGAAAGTATTTCCAGCGTGGCAGGGTACATTTATGACTCATACAACATTAAACATGCACGCTCGTGCATAACTTGTCTGACGTTCAAATTAACTCACACTCAGAGTTAGAAAAAGGGCATTTTGATACTGCAATGCTCCTACTAATCTTAATGAAATTTAATCATTTAATATACTAAAAAATCCCAATCACTGTCTTTCAAATCGTTAGATTTGGCCCTTGTTCAGTTCTCAAACTGTACGTTTTATATAAAATATTTATCAATGATTCAATTCACAGTAGATAAACACACAATCATAATATCAGGAAACATTATATTGTTATTTAATTGGCAATTTACATAACCACGAGTATTTATGTACCTGTAGTAACTGATTGATTGATATTATGAATGGAGTTCAGGGAGTAATTATGACTAGAAATTGGCACCGTGTTTTTTCTTTGTTTGTGTGTTATCTGTGATGATGATTTGTTATTATTTGACAGGGGTTAGTGTACGATTATCATACCTGACAAATCTTATGATCCAGAAAGAAAATTAAACTGATTTTAATGTGCTTCAAACAAATTACCTAGGTTTATCAATCAGTCAATATCAATACGAAGATGAGGATAGAAAATACTTGTGTTTGCACATCAGAAAATTATATTACAATGTTGTGTCGAATGGTAACCATAATTGTCCGGGTTTTTTTGCAAATAAATCCCTCTTAGTGTAGGACTTAAATATTTAAAGTTTCGCGTAAACGTGAAAACAACCGGAAAATTGTAAAGATCGTAGCACTTTGGGCAAATTACGGTTTCAAATTACGCTGTCAAATCCTCTACTTCCTATTTAAATAAGTAGATTGCAACAGTACGGCCATCCATTTAAGCCTCGGTCTCACTTACTCCCGGCAGAGCCCAGGACCATCCCGGTAAGTTACCGGGATGATCCGGGACGATCCGGGATGAAATTATTGTTGCGGTCACACTTACCCCGGCAGCACTACGGTAGTTCCCTACTAACCACCCCGGATGCGCTCCGGATCATCCAGGCAGAGCCCAGGTGAAGCTACGGTTCATGCCGGTGCTTCCCCGGTCGTTCCCGGATGACCCCGGAAGAGCCCCGGTTGACCCAGGCAGAGCCCCGGTCGATCCAGGCAGAGTCCCGGCAGAGCCCAGGACGATCCAGGCAGAGCCCCGGTAGAACCCCGGTGGATTGAAAACGCCCGAAAATGATAACATTGATACATAATTTTTATTTAATATAATATCTATTGTTCCAGAATAGTAATTCATGATGATTTTCTGAAAAATCCTTATGCCATACTGGATCGAAGGGAAATGGGAAGGCTTTTAATACAAGCAAGTGCAATCATCGCAAATTGTCGTTATTCTTTTGAAATGATCCGGGCTTTGCCGGGGCTCTACCGGGATCAACCGTAGCTCTACCTTTATCCTCCGGGGCTCTACCTGTAGTTACCGGGGCTCTACTGGCATTAACCGGGGCTCTACCGTAGCTCTACCGGCTATATCATACCCCGGATCATCCCCGGTTTGTGCCGGCAGAGCTCCGGTGCTTTCCCGGTATAACCCCGGTCGTTCCCGGCAGAGCTAAGGATGAAGCCGGCAAAGCTATACCTTCCCGGATCATCCCGGACCACCCCGGTGATATTAAATATTTTATTCCATCCGGGGTCGAGTCCCGGATGTTCCCGGATCATCCCGGATCATCCAGGACGTTGCCGGCAGAGTTACGGATGTACCCCGGTTGTTCCCGGTAGTACCCCGGTCGTTCCCGGATCACCCCGGACGTCTACCGGGGCTCTACCGGGGCTCTGCCGGGATGTAAGTGAGACTGTAGCTTTAGATTACATGTACTTTAAATTTGTTATATTATGATATATAGTTGAATCTCGCAAGTTTCGAATAAATGAAAATTTGGACATGCTCTTGTTTTATCGGCAGCTTTAAATAATCACTGAACAAAATGTGCCAGTCATGATGCAAATTTTAAACACCAAACATCAAACATCTAAGATCTACAACAACACATGAGGAGATAAAGTAATTTATTGTCCGCACTTTATCAATACTACGAAATATAGTCAAATAATACATTTTCAGTCACCATTCTTGCGATAATCAAGATTTGACAACTGACAAGAACGTAACGAATTAGATATCAAATCGTAGGATTATCCTCGTCACGTGTACAATCTCAATATTAATGGACTTTTGCTCGGAAACTTAAATTATTTAATCCGAATAGTTGCTCATTTCGTCTTTATGTCCAATGCATCATGCTCATAGAGTAAGACTCGATAATGACCTGATGAGTTAGAAACTGGAAGAATCTGCTTATGACACTGTTAATAGAACACAAACTCAGCTGATTTTTAACCTCGTCTGTTGTTAAGAAACCTTATAAAATTGTGTTTTTTTTCCCCTCGTCTGTTGTGAAGAAACCTTATAAGAAATTATAGGTTTTTCCCTACATGTGTATTAGAGAAAACTTTTTACAATATACTAATATTCTTATAATGCTTTCGGTATCACCAAGAGGACTGCTAGCATGGTAACTGACAGACAGCATCTGAAACATGTTTAATTCACGCTGTATCGCTCGCTGGTCGAAACATTTATCTTGAAACAATAACTAGCCTGACATAGCCACTTAGCATTGGTAAATAAGACGGTTTGATGATTTCCACATGCTTATCGTTCATTCACGAGTATTTATTAAATATTAGGACGTCTCATATCATTAAATTCTGTCTAAATATTAGCATCTAACTCAGCTGTGCCCGCTGTCTAACTCACTTTCATTACAGATATTCTTTCATACAGGACAATTTCCTTGTGGGAAAAAAAGGGCAAAATAGTCCTAGGATATTGCTAAATTTTGTCGTTATCTAGATACAAATCAAAGCACGTTATTTCCGATAACATTTCTGCAAATTCTTCATCTCCGCGTTTATGCCGAACTAAACACCAGAGTCAAAAAATGTGTGAGTCATTTCCGACATGAAATACGTAAATAATCGGCAATTAGTGTGATAACTGGCTAAACTTATGATTTAAGTGTCAAGGTTAAAGTAAGGTCAAGCTCAAGTTCAACTAAATCTTCTTAAATGTCTTGTCCCACAACAAGTATGAAGACAATACAATGATTAATTACAAAGTTTTATCCAGTTATAGCAAAGAAATGTGAAATAACAATTATTTGACCATCAAGGTCATCAATACATAGTCCTTTAGGTAATTGTGCAAAATTCATTCATAACAAACACAATTTTAACCAAAATTGCAACAAAAAAAACCCAAAACAAGCAAAATCAAACATTTGACATTGAAGGTCAAGGTCATCTATCAGTCATGGTCAATTTCAGTCTGCTCTATACTAGGAGGGAGTTGTTATGTCCAAATATGATGATAATCAGTCAAGAAATAAATAAGAAATAATGGCAAGGGTTAATGTTTCTGGTAGTATAAATTAGTTTTAAGCTTGTTCGAAAGGCGAGCTAAACATGGGGTTTTTACAGACGACATAAATCCAATCACTACTTAATTCATTTAAGCCTTTAACTACAGCCTGTTAGTATCTTTCATTGTCTTTTGTAAATCATTAATAATCATTAATGAAGCTAGACGGTACTTTTTGCAAGTTAATATGCCGCAAAACATGTTATGACTCTCAGTTTCCAAGTAAGCAAGAGTGTATTCAGTTTTTTTATCAAGACTTACAGAAAACTATGTATATGAACTCTTATTGTACAATATATCATTATTTGAAATTACTATGAATTATTTGACTTGAAACAAGAGAGGAACCTGCAGGCCCGTATTTAAACGTGTTAAATAGTACGACTTTTGCTAGGGTACTCGTAATGTGTTAAACTCGGTACGAAGTTTGCTCGGATATTCGTCATATGTTAAACATTGTATGACTTTTGTTCAGATACTGGCAATGTGTTAAACATGGTACGACTTTTGTTCGGATACTCGTAATATGTTAAACACAATACGACTTCTGTTCGGATGTTGAGGTTATCTTGCTAATCCAAAATATAATATATTATTTTTATACAGGAAGACTAGAGAATTACCTATTTAGTTAAATAAGCGTTACATCTAGTGTGTGAAATGACATACTGTAATTCAGAAAAGTCGATAAAGTTACATTTTATAAGATGAGATCGAAGTAATCTTTAAAAAATTGAAGAAAAAAAGAAGATTATTTACAAGGTTCTTTGTTACAGGGATTAAGCCATAACTTTGTTGTGGGAAATATCTACGGGCGACGCGTCCGTTCTCAGCAATACGCTCCTGCATTGACTGGGCGGAAATTCTTGACTGGTTTCTTGACTGGTGAGAACCAAGAAAATAGCCATTACAGTCTTGGGCTCGAGTCGTGACACGCAGACTTTCGCCCTTGTACATTCAATCTTCGCAAATCGCCGCCGATGTTTCCTTAATGATTGCATGATGTACCAGTTTACACGAGCCTGTTTTTCTACCATAGGAAATCTAACCTCCAGCACCTACACACCTATACAGCACCCCTGGCGTATTTTTCCGAACTTTTTGGCATTGAAACTTCAATTTAAAACGTTTGGTATTTTGCACCACATGACCTTGATATGCCTATTCCTTACATACACGTGTATCTGTGTGTAAAATGATCCGACTCTTTATCAATGGATAATCTGATCGATTTTGAGATTAAAAAACAAATATTTGTACGTACAAGGAAAAACATTAAAAATTGCACAAACTTTACCAACGTTTCTTTTTTTTTTGTCCAGCATATTTAGTTAAACTTACAATTGGTATCTTAACATACTTTATTTTTGTCTCATTCGAATACATACATTTTTATACATATTTACACATATTCACATAAAATCTGCATACGACCATTCTATTTAAGAATTTCAAGAGACATTATATCAATGATAAACATATTCAAGACCTATTACAGTTACACTAAAATCAAATAGTTAAATGACAATGCCTTTAAACAAAATATTAAAAGTAACATGATGAGCTTAAATAATGTACAGTCAAGTTATAACACCAAAAAGACTACTGCATGAAGGCCGGTGCTAGACGGCATCTGAAACATTGATTTATGCTGTAAATATCACCCGCTGATCTTAAAAGAATAACTAGCCTGATACTGCCACTTAAACGTTCATAAATAAACTCAGCGTGATGATTTCCAAGAACTAGTTGTTCAATATTGTGACTTTCCTATCATTAAATTCTGTCTAAATATTAGTTTCAAACTCAGCTGTGCGCTGCCTACTTCACTTTCATCATAGATATAATCATTTCTTTGTGAGAAAAGGCAGCCAAAATATTCCTAAAATATTGCTAAGTTTTGCCGTTATCTTGATTCAAATAAAAAACTGTTGCCATAGAAACGTTGTTTTATTTCTAGCAAATTTTTTTTTCTTTGTTTTAGGAACAAGTGCTTATCCAGTATATGTAACTCAAGCGTTTTACATAATCGTAAAAAAATCACTTTGAAAATGGGTGAACAAGTATAGAAAAATACGATGACTATTTTGTTTGAAGTATCAAAATATCGATTTATCCTATATGCCCTTTTCACCCCAAAGCTTGACTCAGCTAATTTTCGGGAACTAATCGATACGTTACAATAACACAGTTTCCCCTTTCCCAGACTAAACATGTGAGTCATAAGAAATGACCCAAGAGGTGTCAAGTCATTTCTCATACAGTGAGGTTTCAAGTCATTTCCCATACCATTGAAAGTCGGAAATACTCGGCCTTTTCTGAACGTTGTGATAATGAGGTGTTGTCCAAAATAATGGAAGATATCTGCAGTATGCCATATATATATATGTGCGGACAAAACCTCTTTGAATTGATTATTGCCTTCACAGTTTTTCATGATTTTTACAATATCTCGCGATTTACTATTAACCAGTGATAAATAATGTCATATCACATGCAATTTCATGCTTCCTTGTCAGATGTGTGCTTGAAAAATTTCACGATTTGTAGAAAAGCATGATATGATGTTTAATATTGATTGAGAGGTTCGCAAACAAGATGAACAGAACTACTCATGAACATGTCATGTTTCTGAAGAAAAACTTGTCGCTTTAATCAGCTGCGTCTATTTCACGCTAAATAATACAATTAATGTTTTAATGCAGTAAAACGTTTTCAAATAATTGTGATATCTGTTACCATGGTTTAGAAGAGTCTCCGGGGACAAGTGTGATGTTATAAATTCTGTCTAGTGAAATCGATGTATAAAAGTGGAATGGTTAAAGGTTCTTTTGAAAATATTCTAAATTATATACTCTTCTCCCAAGTAAAAAAATGTTATGTTATATTGAAAATAAAGGTTAGAGAGGAAAATTGGAAGCACTCAAGCAAAACTAACAACTTCCGTGGTCAAAAAAAAATAAAATCTATTGTATTGTGTATGATTCATACGACATCTTCCCCACAATTTTCACAATTTGTTACGGATGGGTAATTTAATCTTACGTTTACAAGGGACATGCTGTTCTGAATATAAATTCTCCCATGCATATCACTTTCCGTTCGTGACTATAGAATCGAAAGTTTTGTTTAATTTTTGTACATTATCCACATCGAGAACTTCCTACTTCCTGATTATGCAAACAGCTATAAGACCCCAATTCATAAGAGACACAGATCTAAAAATGCAATTATCAAAGCTTGCAGAAATAATTCTCTATTCTTCCTGTTTTAGGGAAAATAAACATTAAACGAACTTTTATACAGCGACCGCCTGTCACCAATGGCCGAAAGTTTATTATCTATACAATTTATTATATAAAATGGGAATTTGACAAGTGATATAAATCCCGTCCCTAGTTAATTAAGCCTATAATTACATTTACTATCTTTTTACCTATTATTACAATAGTTTCTAGCAGAAATTGCCCATAAGAAAAAGACTAACTTATTATTGACAATATACACTTGTTTTCGGATAATAAGTTTGCCGCATAAATGTAATTATGACTGAAAATTAGTTTATACGCTAGAGTACTACAATTGACTGTTGTATATTTAACTCTGTGCTTAATTTATGTACATGTACAAATTACCATTCTCATGGCTCTAACTTAATACCGTTTAAAAGGTATTTTGCTTTGGTGCACTGATCACATAATGGTAAAGATCGGATAAATATCAGAAGATATTATAAAATGATGAATTACCTTGTTTGACTGATACACTCTTGTCATTGTGAGATATAATTTGACACTGTGGGTGACTGTCTTCTATGGTAAATAATTCGTCTTTTGATACCTTCGTATTTTTACTCTTCAATGTCCCTTTACCAACAGCTGAGAGATAACGACCGTTACAGTCTTTGAAAGATATAGCTCCACAGTGTACCTCCATACTAAACTTGGTTTTTTCGCTAGCATCATTTTCTAGGGTACCATCGCAACTAAGAAATCTGCCGTCACAAGATTTCAATGTGTACTTTCCGTCGTCTTCATCAAAATCAAGAACAACCAGTGCATCTGATCCCCAAGGAATGAGTTCCGAACATACCAGCTCGTCGTCTTGGAGGTGCGCGTAACGTTTTCGATTGACGTTACGTAAGTGGATTTGAGGATGGGCGTAAAGCTGAATGCACCACCAGTTTTCTTCTCCTGGGTTCTTATCAAAACATTCGACCTTCTCCTCGAGACCTCTAAAATAGTTTCCACTGATCTGCTGCTTTAAGGCCCATCTCCCGTCAGCTGAATATACTACTTGGTATTTCTCGTTTAAACCTTTTTCTTCGGCTTCTACGTCAACGCTAACCTTACCATATTTGTCTGACGTCATGTAACGTCCCTGACAGCTGCGGATATATACGCTGTCGTCTGCTGGATCTTGCTCAATGGACCAGATTTGTTTCTTCTTTAAGGCTGCACCAGATGTGTTCACTTTAAATCCAAAACTTTCCGCCGTGAGATATTTCTTCTTCTTATTCATAAACCCTACTTTCCATTGTAATAAATTCGATTGATGGCCGTTAACTCCATTTTCTGCCATTTTCCTTTATTTTTAAAATCACTTTATCAAGAAAATCAAAATTAAACCAATATCCAAACTTGACACTTTCTTGCGCTGTGTTTTCTTTGTTAGTACGCGAGCGAATGACACATGCAGGCTCTTTACAATGAACGAGAAGTTATCGGGGAAATGATTCACTATAAGCTAAGAGAGATGCTACGCATCACTGACCAGAGACGCTCTTAATCCAGTTTTGTTATCAATATAACAATTTGAATGACATAAATTTTCATGTTATGAAAATCAACAAATATACTAAACAGATAACGTTACTAAAGGCGGCAACGTCAACGTGACATTAGACGTACATCTCAGTTATATATATTGTAGGTTTTAGGATAAATGGAGAAGTTGTGAAATTAACATGATAAAAAAATAATAGATATTAAGTACATTAAATGAGTGTAGTTTCAAATTTGATATACCCGTCCGTAAAAATGGTAGTGCATGGCCTGCATATGCACGTGCAATTTTAACTTGACGCGTTACACAATACTGTAAATGAAGTATACTAAATAAACGATCTTATTGCACAAAATATATAGATTTAAACACTAACCCTGGAGTCATTTAGCAAAATAACTATAAACACGATGCATAGTTTCTTTCTTTCTTTTTTGAACAATGTTAAAAAAAGAAATGAAATCTGCGAAATATGCAAGCATATTATGCTTGCGTTAAAATTTTAAATCAGCGTAATATTAGATACGAAATTATCAGTTCATACAATTTGACATGGCTAACAGATTTACCTCCCTTACATGCGATGAACTCGTTTTACATATAAAGCGCCGTGTTTATTTATTATGTAGGATAAATGAACAAAACACGTAATTTTCGTGGAATGCATTTATAAATGACTCCTTTCATTATAACCATAAGTAAATAAAATTGTGTTTCCCAATAATAGCTCTATCTATAATTGGTTGTGCATACAAACGTTTATATACATTTGCACTGACATTTGCTGATTAACCGTTAGAAAAACAAAATATGAGAACTATGATCACAATTCACACTTTCCATTCATTTTTAGTAAATCTCAAATAAATACACAATGCTACTTGCACTGTAAATAGACGATACTTTTAGCTTTTACTGAAAACCATTTTCTGCTATTCAAAAACTATTTGTAACTTTATAATAATAATCACTTCACTAATTCCGCGTCATCTCTTATTTCACGGTAATGGCATATTTTCATGTTACCAGTGTTAAAATTGGTCAGAATTGACATATTTTATTCATACACCTAAACAACAAAGTTTTTGTGCAAAATATTTTACATCTCTAGATTTTTTAGTAAAATAGAACAACATTTTACAAATTTCTTCGAAACGCAACAATAGTCAATTAAATTTGTGCATACGTCTGAAAAAATCATCATTGTTCGTTGAATTAAATTTTGAGTAACAAATTAAAGATAGTTTTAATATTGAAAATTAAGCAAAATAATGTAAAAATTTTAACTGAAACATGAAAAAACTGAATTGTTTTTTTCCCGCGGTGATTTATCATTAATTGCAATGCCAGATATTAATTAAAATTAAAATGTTCCAACAAGGGAGTTTACTATATGAGAAATCACGAGTTATATATGAATCTCAAATTTTTTATGTAGACACAATGTTTATTTTAGGAGTGGTAAGCCTTTTCAATACACAGATTCATTTTTTATTAACATTACAGTCATGTATAAATATAACATCTGTGATATCAATAACGGAAAGAAATTGATTAGAATGTCCATATAGGCCCAACCATCATTATATAATTATAGCTAGAGTTGCTGAGATATATCAAAATCGAAAGAAAATTATTAAAATGTATATACGGGTGTTCCGTACAACGTCAAGTATAAGATCTTATATAGCTTTCAACACAATCGAATTAAATTCGTATCATCTGTTACATTCTAGTATAAGTTCAGTGAAGGCAATCAGGGTAATAGAGTAAATTGAACACTATATTTAAAAAGCACATGCCTCCAGATTTGTGTTCAATTTTACTTTCTTTAGACAATTCTATATGTTCTGTTTCCTGAACAATTGTATTATCACCTTTTCCAAATTAGTTTTTTTTTCTCTTTTTTTTTTAAAATCTTTTTTTTAACTTAGTCTGACTTTCGACTACTAATCCCACACCTCTACGATTACCACGATATTTCACTTACATATTCTAGGTCCGAAAACGAACTTTATTATTTTTAAAAACTAAAATTCTATTACATGAAAATTTCAAAATTAATAGTATCTAAACATCCCAAATATACAATATTATCAGTACTGAAGAATTATGGGTGTATTACTTTTTTCAAAACATTGAAATTTCTTTGTTTTCGTTCGGGAAACAATTTCACTAATCCTAAGGCCCAGTAAAAAGTAAATATTATTATTAAAAAATCAGAATAAACCAGAATGGGCAATGTTCCGTATATATATCGTGTATAATTGATATTGTTGAAAACTTATTCTCAAACCCACAGTTTTAAAGAGTCTAGTAAATGGTTTTGTAAAGATACGCTCGTAAAATGTAAAATTAAACTCATCTTTTTATTTTATATTTACTATAATATTACTGTAGATAAAAACTACTATTACATATAACTAACTCGTTAACATTTTAATATGATGTAGGATCAAGTTATTTTTCGTAATCAAAAGAACAGTTTTGTAATGTAAAATATTCGACAGATTGAAAAAACTAACTTACATTGTTATTAACCTTTGTAAGATGATACTTGCAATGTAATGCACTTTGATTAAATTGAAGACATAATATTTTTCTAACTCTTTCTATGCAAAAACGACTAAGACTAGCAATCAAACAAAGGAGGCGTTCAACTTGTGCCAAATACAAAATATTAAAAAAACAAAACGGAAATGCTCAGGCTTAAACATAGTATATTTCCATATATTGCCATGGGATAATGAAGTTATGGAATGTGTGTTTAGCACCATCGTTGCGTTTTTTTGAACCAGTTGTGCGGTTTCTGCTGCGTTAAATCTAAAAAAAACAACTAAAAAAACAACAAAGGTAGATTATTGTAAATGTCGTCATGGTACTACAGGTGTGCGCCTTATGTGGTTGTTATGTGTGAATAAAAAGAAATATATTAAAAATGCAATTGTCAATTAATCATCTGATATCCTCGCCATTGTACATATCTTTCCGAAAAGTAAGGAACTCTATTAATTTGAAGAGCTTTTGTAATAAATTTAAAAACACAGAGATAATACAAACCAGGAATCTTTTCATAGACTAAAGAATAAAGAAGTGTGTATTGTGTTTTTTTATTTTATAGTAATATCTGGAACAATTATAGTTGTGTTCTGAATGATACCAATGTTAAAAAACTTTAATGTGAACTCATTATTTGTTGACAACAAAATGATAAGTTCATAAAATAAAATCTAAAGATGAATTTTGCGTTTTTTATCATACAATGGTACCAGTATAATACATTCTACATAGCTTTAAATTCTGTTTAGGAGTGAGTATATATCGTTCGATCACCAGGAGGTATCGCGGTCATGTCCCGAGCAGCCAGTCACCAGGTCGTACCATGTATCTAAACATCAGTCATCGCTGATAACTGTAATATCTATATGATAACAGCAAAATGAGACTCGTACAGACGGTCGGAGGATTGTTGATATAAACACTGTATATAGACAGTATCGCCACATGTATATTTTATGTTGATATATATTATGATACACCAGTCCCTGATACAAACATACTATTTTCGTTTACATTTAGTATACATTTAGATACATAACAAACCTGTAGTTGAAATATAATTGTTTTTAATATTTTTATTGAAAGGACGCGTATATTTCATTAATTACATTATGAAGCTGGATTGTTTGATGATTGTGACTATGGTATATTCTTTTAATTGAACTCATTAAAGTATCAAAACTGTGCCTTGTTTATGTAATGTCATATTTATTTAAGATAATTTATTTTGGACAGTGCGAAGGGAATTTGTCGAGGGAGGTGGGGACAGTGTAAGAGGGGGGGGATAGGGCTTCATGAATATTGCATTATTGCTGATTGTAACTTTCATACTTTTTAAGTAAAACAGTGGCTGCAGACTTGATAATGTAAATATTTAACGTACGGTTTAAGTAGCTTTGAGATAAGCGTGTATTCAAAAATCTTATTTTACAACAAATAAAGGTTACACCTTTTTCCTGAAGCCTTGGGGTAAACTTCAAAGGTTTTCTCTAGCTAAACGTGTGTTGATATATAAATATGTAATGTGTACATTGTTTAGTTTAATTTCACCAAATTTGTACATTACAATTAGAAATGTGTCAATGCAATACAAGTGTACTTTAATTCACCATGATTGAAATGTGTTTCAAAGAAAACAAATATCAGAATGATACTAAAATAGAACAGAAAAAATTACATATACAAAATACATGTAAATCAATTGTTACAATAGTGTTTTTGTAACAAATCTTTACATTTTCATCACTTTCATTATACATGACGACTATTGTTATTTTACCAGGTTTACATTACGCCGTTCACATCAGTGGTACATACACGTGCAGTTATAGAAGTTGGTTTGATGGGAGTACAAATATATACGCAAAGATAGAACGTGTGATTTTTTTTTTGGGTTTAATAAATGTGATCCTTATTTTAAAGTTTGTCTCAGCGCTTCATCTGTAAGGTAAGTCAATACTGGTAGACTGTTATTTGTATTGACACTTCATTGTCAGTAAAATAATATATATTAAACAGGAACGAGTCTTGTCTGTTCACAGTTACCAAATATTTTGCAGTTTCCATGAGATTAGTGTGACACTTTAGACAGATATAGATAGTTAAATACCGATGCTGATATAAGCATCCAGCTTTAGAATAAAACGTTGCAAGCAGTGCTAAAACTTTACCAAGCCGTCTTAACGTATGAACATGTGCTGTATTTATCTTCAAAGTTTAATGAAAATTTATTATTCCAAACTTCTGAGTGGTGAGAGAAGCTTGTGAAACCATTTGGCCCGTTTAATGATTGTCTATACCAGCAGTGGCCGCTCAATACAAAGATTTACAGTCTAATATATGGAACTATTTACAAACTGTCTTTGCGTATTCAAGGACCTTTAGATACTATTCTAATTAGCCTAAATTAGATAACGAAAGAAAATGAATATCACTAATAATTAATTACTAGCAAGGCTATATTAAAGTATTGGACCTGTAATTCAATCATGATAATTTTTTTATATTCAACATAATATTTTCTTGTAGTTGTAAATCAAACCAGAAAGTGACGTCATCTACCAACAACGCTAATTATTTGTCTGACATCATACATCGTAGAGATATAAAACCTAATCCTGTTATATTTCCATTCGTCACTATACCGGTAATTAAGTATATATTTCATAAGTTATAAAATAAGGAATGTGGAGGCTTCCACGTTTTTGTTTATTCATTCATTTCGTTTATTTGATTCATAAAGTGTTTAATTAATTGATTGATTGATTAATTAATTGATTGTTTGAGTAATTGATTGAGTGTTGGATTAAATGATTGATTGATTGAGTTTTATTTAATTGATTGAGTTTTTAGCTCACCTGTCACAAAGTGACAGGGTGAGCTTTTGTGATCGCTTTTCGTCCGGCGTCCGTCCGGCGTCCGTCCGTCCGGCCGTCCGTCCGTCCGTAAACTTTTACTTTAAATGACATCTCCTCATAAACCACTAAGCCAATTTCATCCAAACTTCACAGGAATGTTCCTTTGGTGGTCACCTTTAAAAATTGTTCAAAGAATTTAATTCCATGCAGAACTCTGGTTGCCATGGCAACCGAAAGAAAAAAACTTTAAATATCTTCTTGTTAAAAAAACCATAAGAGCTAGAGCTTAGATATTTGGCATGAAACATCTTCTAGTGAGTGTCTACCAAGTTTGTTCAAATAAAAACCCTGGGGTCAAAATTGGCCCCGCCCCGGGGGTCATTGATTTTCCCTATATGCATATAGTAAAAATTTAAAAAATCTTCTTTTAAAGAACCCAAAGAGCTAGAGCTAAGATATTTAGCATGAAACATGTTCTAATGAATGTCTACCAAGTTTGTTCAAATAAAAGCCCTGGGGTCAAAATTGGCCCCGCCCAAGGGGGTCATTGATTTTCCCTATATGCATATAGTAAAAACTTAAAAAATCTTCTTTTAAAGAACTCAAAGAGCTATGGCTAAGATATTGAGCATCAAACATGTTCTAATAGGTGTCTACCAAGTTTGTTCAAATAAAAGCCCTGGGGTCAAAATTGGCCCCGCCCCAGGGGGTCATTGATTTTCCCTATATGCATATAGTAAAAACTTAAAAAATCTTCTTTTAAAGAACCAAAAGAGTAAGAGCTAAGATATTTAGCATGAAACATGTTCTAATAAGTGTCTACCAAGTTTGTTCAAATAAAATTTCTGGGGTCAAAATTGGCCTCGTCCCAGGGGGTCATTGATTTTCCCTATAAGCATATAGTAAAAACTTAAAAAATCTTCTTTTAAAGAACTCAAATTGCTAGAGCTAAGATATTTAGCATGAAACATGTTCTAATGGGTGTCTACCAAGTTTGTTCAAATAAAAGCCCTGGGGTCAAAATTGGCACCGCCCCGGGGGTCATTGATTTTCCTTATATGTGTATAGCAAAGACTTAAAAAATCTTCTTTGAAAAAACCCAAATAGCTAGAGTTAAGATATTAAGCATGAAACATCTTTTAGTGAGTGTCTACAAAGTTTGTTCAAATAAAAGACCTGGGGTCAAAATTGGCCTCGCCCCAGGGGGTCATTGATTTTCTTTATATGTGTATAGCAAAAACTTAAAATCTTCTTTGAAAAAACCCAAATAGCTAGAGTTTAGATATTAAGCATGAAACATCTTCTAGTAAGTGTCTACAAAGTTTGTTCAAATAAAAGCCCTGGGGTCAAAACTGGCCCGTCCCCAGGGGTGTCATTGTTTTTAACTATATGTGTATAGTAAAAACTTTAAAAAAATCTTCTTTTAAAAAGCCCAATGAGCTAGAGCTTAGATGTTTAGCATGAAACATGTCTACCAAGTTTGTGCAAATAAAAGCCCTTGGGGTTAAATTGACCCTGCAACGTTGGGGTGGGGGTGGGGGTGGGGTTGGGGTCTATATACAGGTGAGCGACCTCAGGGCCATCATGGCCCTCTTGTTGATTAATTAATTGATTGACTGACTGAGTGTTTAATTAATTGATCGATTGAGTGTTTGAAAAATTGATTGATTGTATGCACCTCTATGCATTTTTATATTAATATGTCTACCGCCTCCGTGGTCGAGGGGTTAGAGTCGATGACTTCTAATTCAGTTACCTTTCTGGCGTGGGTTCGATCCCCGGGAGATGCTTTGGTAGTTTAGCGCGGAGGAAGGTAGTCTAGTACTGGTGTAACTCTCCAGGAACGATGGTTAGGAAACTACTCGCCTATATGACTGAAATACTGTTGGGAAAAGGCTTAAAATGAAACAAACAAACAAACAAAATTAATATGTCTATAAATATTGTCTATATTTAATGCCAATGAAATATTAGGTTTTGTTCTGTTCTGATTGAGTGTTTGATTAATTGATTGATTGAGTGAGTGAGTGAGTGTTTAATTAATTGATTGGGTGTTTGATTAAGTGATTGATTGATTGAGTGTTTGTTTAATTGATTGAGTGAGTGAGTGAGTGTTTGTTCAATTGATTGATTGATTGATTCGAGTTAGTTCAGATAAAGAAAATAGTTGATTGGAGAGCACTCATTAAGTTTTTTTATACATAAACGAATAAGAATTTTTCATAACTAGGTATGTCTACAAAATTAAGGTTAAATGAAGCAATTGTGGTTGAATATATTACTGATATTATGCCAGCAGACAGATATGTCCACTGATACAGATATATAACGAAGATCATGTACCTAATTGTTTCGGCAAATCATATTAGATAAGAAATAACGACAGTTAATAAACCACACTATTACGTCAAAAAGTTTACCTCTGTTACACATTTTCAAAACTTCTTAAATAGTATAATGAATATTTGTTTATTTTTGTTTGCGTTATTCATGGTTAAATCAATGATGTAGTGTAAGCTAAACTACAAACTGTACCATATCAAATGCATCTGTTTTAAGTGATTAAAATCTCATTTTTAAATCTTGTTAATAGAGTAGTTTTCAAGTGCGAGTAGAGATCTGGAATGATAATCCAATTAGTGATGACCATGTTGATACAGCAAACTGGACACACCGAGGATATGATCATGAACGTAAAAATCTTTCACTCACTGGACAGAAATCTTGGGCAAGGTATATATACATGTATATATTTAGCTTTTAATTCAAGTATATCAACCGCCTCATCAGCTATACGATATAATAATTACCAGTATACTTCAGAAGCTTATGTCATAAACAAGTTGCTTGAATTGTTACAATCAACGATGTCAACTTTTATCAATCACCTTTTTCATCTAACATGTGGATAAGACATCGTAAAAATAATATATACATTGTATGTATTTCAGTGTTAAAATATATGTAATCATTCGATGTGACAAGAGTTTTTACGGTGAGAAATGTGAGACACGTTGTGTACCTATCAACAATGGACATTGTAGTAGCAATGGGACTATCGTTTGTAACCCTGGTATGTATCAGTCTTGTAATTGTATGGTTTTAATGGAACATTTATGAACCCGAATCTTATTTATTATAAAGCAGTATGGTAACTCTTTACTACATATTCATTTTTTTTCTATTTCAAACATTCATTAACGTGAAAAAGTGACGATTTTGTTATTAAAACGCAAATTTGACAGTTATCCTGCATATCGACAAACTATCTTATGTTATTATGAGCAATGATGTATATATAAATAATACCAAGGCTTAATGTATGCGTGTGTGTATATTAATATAAAACTTAAAGTTACCGACTGTTATATAGAAAAGTTGTGTTTAACTTTACAGGTTTCACGGGTCCAAGGTGTACAGTGAAACAAAATTCGTCTCGATCGCCAACAATCAGATCAACAACAGCAAGTAAGCCGAATATAAGTTCAACATCGACAGTTAATTCAACTCAAATGGAAACAAAAACTACATTGCTATCGACACAATCACCCGCAATGAAATCAACAAAATCATCATCTAGAAAGTCAACGCGCGTTTCGACAAAATATTCCAGAAATTTAAAAACAAAATCTACCATATCATCGACGATAAAAACAAACTCAACCGTTAAACCAGTCATTACATCTACTGAAATATCCAGTAAATCTTCAACAGTGTTAAAATATTCGACACGAAAGTCAACAATATCATCCACTATCAAATCAACAACACTAACGAAACCATCAAAAACGCCATCGTCGGCAATTTTACCAGAAACGTCAACAAATCAGTCAAAAATAAAATCAACAACACATTCGACTAAGCAATCTACTACTGTTTCAACTAGCAGGATATCTACATTGTCGACAAAACAGTCAAGATATCCGTCAACGCATAAATCAACTAAAACATCAGCAACAACATTATTAAAACAGTCTACAACGCTTTTACCAAAGATTTCAACCAAACAATTTATAGGTAATTCAACAATTTCGTCAACAAAACAGATAACATCAACAAAACAGTCAAAAATAAAATCAACAACACATTCGACAAAACAATCTGCGACTGTTTCAACTAGCACGATATCTACATTGTCGACAAAACAGTCAAGATATCCATCAACGCACACATCAACTAAAACATCAACAACAGCATCGACAAAACAATCAACAAGGCAATCATTCAAAACATCGTTAAAACAATCTACAACGCTTTTACCAAAGATTTCAACCAAGCAATCTATAAGTAATTCAACAATATCGTCAACAAAACAGATAACAACACAACCGACTAGTAAACTTTCTACTTTAATAACTACAATATCAAAGGCAACGGCAATTAGGTCAACAGAGTCGACAACCAAATTGGCAACATCAGCAACAAAATTGCCATCAATCTCACCAAGTTCTGCGTCAACAACTTCATCAGCATCAGAATCAACAAAACATGATACACGGAAAACATCAAAAGCTATGACTTCATCGATCGGAAAAACAACATCACAAACAGCTTCTGCATCAATGTCAAAACAAAAGTCATCGTCTTTGCAACCAACAAAACCACAAACAGCAACTGTATCCCGGCAAGCATCAAAACAAACAATGATGACAAAATCAACACGCTCATCCAACAACTCATCACCAAAACTCATCACCTTATCGACAGTAAACCCATCCACTTCATCGTCAAAGGATCTAAGTTCACTTCCATCAACCAAGTTGAACCATAAATCAACAGCTAAATTAAAACCAACAAAAATGACGGCTAAAGTAACATCTGCATCCATATCATCATCTAAAATTACAGTTTCAACTAGACATTTTTCATCACAAATCGTCCCGAAACTCAGCACCAATTATATACCATCGTCAAAGAAATCCGTTACGGAAGCAAAGACAAATGCACACTCGAAGCCTACATTCAAAATAATTTCAACAACACCAGTAGAACAGAACGGACAAGTTGGTAGAGTTGTTATCCCTCCAGACGACGGAAAGGTAAATGATACGTATTTATTACATGCTTTTCGGTGGTTTATAGAAATATCTCAGCGATATGAAACTGGTAATTTCACTGTTTGAAACAGTGAAATTACCACTTTGATAATTTCACTGTTTTGAATTTAAGCCCCTTACGTTGTTTCAGTGAAAAACCAGCGTGCACAGAACTGAGAACCAACTTAATGACGTCACGTTGTATTATTATTTGGCGCGCATTAGGTTTAATGTCTTTTTAAAACGTTTCTTTGCATATAATAAAAAGAAAATTTGTTTAGTTTAGTGTAAGATCGAAATATATTTCACCTTGTGAACACCAAAAGTTCACAACTAAACAAATATCCTCTATTTAATTTGGCCAATATTTGTATTATGTTAAAATTCTTGATATAATTGAAATCATGTTATTCGAGACGTAAAAAGGTTACGTCAAAAACTGAGAAAAAAGATACACGCATGAAAATCTTGTTCGAAATTATCTGTTCTATGTTTAATGTAACTTACGTTGTTTCCTTTCAGAGCAACACAATACCGGTAGCACTTGGAATAACCGGCGGCGTCATTTTTATTGCAGGAGTTTTGGCAATATTTATTGTTATGAAAAAAAGGTTTGTCTTGTTTTCATTTATTTCGTGTGAAGATATACAAACAAATTGAGAATGACCATGATTTAAAATTGCATGGAACTCTAATTTTAAATCAGATGTATCACAATTTATTATTCTACTATTATTTTTATTTGTTTGTATTGCAGACGGCAGCCGTTTACTCTTGTATTTGATGACGATTTACTGACAGATGATAGTCAAATAGCAGTTAGCGGAAGTCTACATCTACAGCTAGATCAAATACCGTCTGTAAATTACACAAACAAAACAAAAGACAGGCAGCTTGGAATAGACAATCCACTATACGGCACTACCAATTCAGAATCACATTCATAATCTTATTTCTACCTGGTGTTGAAACTTTATTTAGGGCGATAAAGTTCTTAGATGGATAATGAATATAAAGACAAGTAACATAAATGTTGATACATTTCAAAATCCTCCTACAAAGCAATCTTGGCGGGAAAAAGTAATTATAACTTGTACAAATTAGTGTGCGTTGTGATAACTTTCAATCACTACACTATGTTTTTTTTTCACCAGTTTCAACTGAAAGAACTTACCGTTGTTTGCAGTAGTCAGTATGGTCGCCATATTTCCATATTCAACTAGACATCCTGGTATTTTAACCGTCCAGCTGTTATTAAGGGTCAGATATATTTATGTTAATGCTACTTCAATGTTTCAATGAGCAAATATCTGTGACATGTTGTGTGACATTTGGTTTAAATGCAGAAAATATAATCAATAGTTTAATGTAAGGAAGCTTTAATTTAGAACACGGTTCTATTACTCGTGTTCCGGGCAGTACTACTCCGGGCACTGACTGGAATACATCCTTGCGTTTCATTCAAATTCTGAAAGAGATATATCCACCTAAAAGCAATGAAAAAAAAGTCGCATCTAGTCTTACTTACAGAGGTAATTATATATGCAGTTTTTCTTGAAAGTAACAGTATTAAACCCAAGCATGATCTGTCGATTTATTCACTGTTGCCCCGAAAACTAAAGCATGTATCAAACATTTAAAAACTATACATGTACATATACTTGTTATGTAAATAGTGGTCATTGAGTAATAAAGCTCTTATCCATGTCAAAACGGCTTATATTAAATATACAGATAGCATTATTGAATAAAAAAATAGAGACGTTTTATTTATTTATTTTGTGTGTAGTATTGCTTTTTACTTTTTCGTTACGTTCTATAATACTTATGATTATGTTGTACATGCTCATATTTTTCTTTTGGTTTTAATCAATACATTAGCTTTTTCTGATACTCCTGAGACAATAATGTGTCTTTTAGAGAATGTCACTATGTCAATTAGTAAATTAATTGCTTTTTGAATCATTCTTGTGAAATAAAAAGAGCATGGAAAGGAACAAGACAAGACTAGGGTAACACCAGGAGTTAACAAGACCTGAAACTTACAAAAATAAAACCGTGCTTTCCGCGACTATGACGATACTATTCAGATTTTGCTCTTGACCAGAGGCAGGGCATTTTTCATTCTTGCAGCAGAGATGAAATTTTATGTCTATTAATATAAGTATCAACATTTGTTTGTAAAGGTGAAAAGTATATTGTATTTATGTACGTTATTGCAATAATGAAGTTCAAAATAATAAGACATATGGTATACGTAAATGTAGTATTTGAAATGAATATTTCCTGAAATGAAACATATTTTAAAACAAACGTTTACACTCTGTGTATATTGTACGATAAAATCAATTTTGTATGTTTGTTTAATATAAATATAACATATAACAACATTGTTTGATATCGCCAACTACATGAAGATGTAATCGTTAGGTGGAACAAAACATGTAGTTGATGTACTTGTTCACTTTTCAAAACAAGATAAATTATCAATATCTGCACAATCTTTGAATAATTTCATTTAAAGCACAGACAAATATTAAAACATGCTTTTTGATACGTATAATCAAATCTTCCCATGGTACTTGAATTAACACCGGAATGTTTACTGCTTAAACTCGTTTGTGGTTCAATACGTTCATATATCTAAGGTAAGGTGGGCATGATGGTCCTCATATCCCTTCCCAGGCTATTTAATGAAAATGGACGACTAATATTGGTAACTATCAATCAAAATCAAGGTCCATTGATACATGATATCAAAGTTCAAAATACATCTGAAATTGTGCACATGGACTTAATTTGGAAGCTGAAGAAAATTTCAGTGGCACGTCATTGTGCATGATTAAAGGGAAGAAATCTAAAACAGTTACTCCAAACACAAAAGAAAATAGACCATAAAGTCAAAACTGTATTAGAATGACTTCGGAATTAAATTCTGCATCTGAAAGTGTCAAATTTATAAGCCAAATTTAATACGAAAAGGGTTTGAATGAGGCAAAATTTAGGTCAACTGACAGTAATATTTGTTGTATCTAGAATTGATGTTGCATATGTAGTAGCCTTGCAATCTGGAGGCGGAACAAATATTCTTGGATCTTGAATTCCCGGAGTTAGGTCTACAACGTCTACCTGATACACGTACTGTACGATATTATCCTCTGTGAACATGGCATAAGAGAGCATTATTGTCTCGCAGTAATTACCTGTAATTTAAGAAAAGTACGAACAAATTAAACATCGGAAT